>NC_091064.1:48962483-49587483 GCF_000393655.2 Nicotiana sylvestris
CATCCTTTGCATCCTTTGCAATTTCAGAAGGTCTAATATTCTCTGGGATAAGCTTATACTCATTTATGTCGTGTCCCATAGAGTATAAGATATCATTGATATGGCTTAAAACCTTGTGCCGAACGGTTTTTCCTTGAAAAACAGAGAAATGTTTAAAGTTTTCGGACATTGAATCTTCAAACATTTACCATAATATTTTTGGATTAGAAGGATTGCAATATACTAACAATGTCGCAAATAAACGTCTCAAGCTATATGGCATTTGATAGCTTACAGCCTCCGACATACATTCAATTAAACTGTTGTTACAGTATAATAATTCTCTTTTTTCTGTTGATTCTCTAAATGTACCACAGGGTACCTCGTTAACGGTGCGAAGATCTTCATATGATTTAGGTCCTCTCACATTCATCAATAATAACCTGAGATAATACCTCTCTCCTTCTGTTGGATGACATGTTACAACACGTCTGATTATGTTACATTTTTTGCGACGTCCACGTTCTATATCCTGGAGACCATACAAAATGTTCTGGGAATTCCTTATACAGTAATTGCATAGCTATAGCATGTTCATCAGTTGCATTCATAACAAAAAATTCTGTCAACATTGTTTTTCTAATCATCGGATTATTTAGAATTCTATTAACAATTTCACTACTTTTAAAGGAAACAAATTGTTGCCCTTCTAAATGTAATTGAAGATGATAAACACTCGGAGTCATTTCATTAATAAGAAAACCAAATAAACGCCATGCCGCTTCAGGGGGTATTACCCATCTAGCAGATCGATATTCTTTTATTTCATCTATTTCTTCATTGTTATGTATAGAAAAGGCAATTTTATCATGTCCTTTGCAAATGTATTTGTAAATATATTTTACAACTTTAATATCAGAACAAACTTCAATATTCATATGACAATCAAACTTACAAAGTAAGTAAGGGTTGTATGGGACAACCCATGAATTGTCCAGATATTGTTCCCTTATATGTACAAGTTCGCCTGTGTTTCGTCTTCTATAAATTAGATACGAATTCTTACCTTTTGATGTTTGCTCAGCAAAATCTTTTGGATAATCAAATTTACAAAGCCCCCTTTTTACCATACATGAATTTGTAGGATTTAAATCACCACACGGTCCGTGCATCATATGCTAAAGCACGCGTGAATAAAGGTGCTCTTTGGTATTACGATCAGGCAACTCAGCGCAAACAAACTTATCATAAGACTCAGGGGTTAATAATTTGTATTCATCACTAAGTATGATAAGAAAATGAGTATGTGGAAGACCACGTTTTTGAAATTCTATAGTATACATAAAAGCAGCAACTTTTCCAAAGATTTTTCTTTTTAAGATATCTGCCTTTAATTCTTCTACTTTTGCTCTGAATACTCGTGATACTAAATCAGGTCTATTTTGAGTTTCATCCGTTGATAACAAGTGTTGTTTATTTCTGGCCAAGACGGATTGCATGTCATAGTTAAAAAAATATCAGGTTTTCCAAAATGTTGCACTAATGCAATAGCATCCATATACCGTCGACGCATATCTCTTGACCCTCCTATAAAAGTAACAGGGAGGAATGTTTTCTTCCTAATCTTGGAAGCTTCTGTTTCCCCAAGTCTTAAAAAATCAATAAGTCCTTGTAGCATATCTATTCAAAACAAATCTTGATTAAAAAAATAAAAATCTAATCTTTGTGTTTCTAGCTTTATGAACACATCTACTATGAATTGTTGAAATAATCTTGCACAATGTAGGACTTCATTTTTGTCATCCTCTCTTATCTGAAATTTGTAACAATAATACTCATGGCAAGAAACTGTCTCTCTTTTCCGTTTTCCTTTTTCCATAATTTGAGCTTCCATATCAAGAAATCCATCAATGGAACATATATTTTTTACATTCGGTAATTCTTCATGTTTACAATAACGTTAATCTCTTCGCGTGATTTTTTTAATACCACAATGCCATCCGTTTTGACCGTATGAAAATAACAACGGGTATTGTAATGGGTCATAACATCCATAATAATACTTTACTGACTGAATCTTGTCACTATGTGTGTATATACAAATATGAGGGGTAGAAACAGTATCGGCAGCATTATCATGTACCCATATTCCAGCCACCTCTATTGTAGTTGGTAGATTATATACACGTTGATCTGACTTTGGTTCACATTTAAGCGCGATATAGCAGTCGGACAGTTTCGGGACATTTGTCAAGAATTTTAAAAAAATAGAATATGGATTAATTGATAGCACATGCATAAGTTTCTTTACAATTGATTCGTTGATATTTCTTGAACAAGCTATTCTGTTAACCAGTTCATTTTCATTATCATAAAAGTATAACTGCATATTCTTTCCTTTTTTATCAGAAGGAAGTAAATCAGGTGTAAAATGATATATTTGTCCTTGAACTCGAAAGGTATATATACCATGATATCTCCTCGCCAAAACTTTATCGTTGGTTACACCAAGTGACGTAAAGGCAAACATATTGTTGTATGTTCTAATGTAGGTTCGAAAGTGCTTAGCTTCTTCAGTGTTGCCTTTATACAAATCTGATAATTCATTAGGCAGTTCATATGAAACTAACTTAACTGACCCGCTGCCACAACAAAATCCAGGAGGTTCATATTGAAACCTTTTTGCATTGCAAAATTTACAGTTTGGAACAGGTTTTAATCGTACATAATCTGTATCTTTGTCATTATTTTTCTTATGGATTACTTTGGTCAAGGTACAACCTGTATGTTATAAGTATTGTTAAAAATAAAGAGATGGAAAATATTCTACTAATGAATAGTGTTACTCTAGCGTAAAAGAAATACTAACCTTTGCGTGTGGAAATAGGGAAGACATTTTGTTGTCCCTTAGATATATGTGATGTTGATCCTGGGGCACAAATTGTCACAATTTAGATGTACGCCTAAGCCGTGACGTTCTAAAAAATATGTTCATAGACGTTCTAGCTTTACCTCTTTCAAATACAGAAAACGCATGAGCGATATTTTTTCCTTTATCAAAAGAACTTGAGGAAGTATTAACATCATGCTTGTTGCCAATTGCGACAAATATGAAACACATTTTACATTTAATATATGCAAGTAAACATGTGATATCCTACTCTGTGTATAAAATAGTTACTTAATAAATTATGAATATTTATCTGTCTGCTGCTACACTAACATAACGTAAATAAAACGCAATAGTTCAGTCTAACCTTCGTCATCAGCAAAAGAAGTCTCTCGTATGGTAACAACACTATCTTTTCGAATCATAGGGTGACATTGATACATTACTCTTTCATCTGGATCAACTGTTGATTTTATGGAACTATTCCATTTTTGCCGCTTAAGTTCTTTGGTGCGGCGTTGTAGTAACATTGCCTTTTTTTTATCGGGCGATATTTGCCCATAAATATCACGTCTTCTGACATTCTTGTCAGAGTTCATATGGTCGTTTGTTTCTTCGTCCGGGATACATTTTTTTCACAAGCTTGGTACCGCAAAAGAACTGCATTTAGAACATTCAAACCAAAAAAAGGCATCAACAAACCCTAAGTAACAAATTTTATTGTTCATTGTACTGATAAATAATAGAATGTAATAACCCGTCGGGTTAAGTCTTTTAAAGACCAGCCTTTTATAAATAAAAGAAGAATTACTGCATCACCCTTCTCTTCCTAAATCACCAATTCATCTAAATCTATAACCTAAACAATGGTGTCACTAATTAGCCCACGGTTATACAGAAACATTAACTATGAATCTCACCAAATAGCTTAAACTTGATCAGCTAAGTATTTGACAATGGCAGTCATACTAATTAACATAACCAAAATCTACATAACATTATACTCAATTTCACTAATCCAAAAACCTGTAAAATCTAAATACAATAAAGATTCATCTAAATGTATAACCTAAACAATGGTGTCACTAATTAGCCCACAGTTACACAGAAGCATTAACTATGAATCTCACCAAATAGCTTAAACCTGATCAGCTAAGTATTTGACATTGACAGTCATACTAATTAACATAACCAAAATCTACATAACATTATACTCAATTTCACTAATCCAAAAACCTGTAAAATCTAAATACAATAAATAAAGAACGGTAATGCAAAATAAAAGAAACTAAGAAAATTATTTTATAAAAACACTGTAGGATTTTCATTACCTAAGATTGAAGAAAGAGAACTATTGAATGGTCTTCAAATCATACCATCTGAATCTGAATGACGCTTTGACTTTGCTTTGTATTCGTTTGTTTATTTATTTTCTTTATTTATTTTTCTGAATCTGAATCTGCAGAATTATAAAAATAGTACTTATCTCTGTGATTTGAGAGAAGGGGTCTGTGGGGATCGAGGATATGGCAATGGCAACTTCCGCTACTCTTCTTCTACTTCACTCCTTCCTCTTTTTGGGTCTCGTTATAACGGACATGGATTCAATCTCATTATTTCTATTGTTATAATAGTTATTTGGGTCCCATTTTTAATTTTACTCCCATGATCCCAAAATCTTTTAAAGATTTAAAGAAAGTAGAACACGAAAAAAATGAAGACAACTTAGAATTCACATAAAAAATCCAAAACAAATTAATAAAAACAAAGAACAAATCAGAACTCAACCTCAGTTTGTTTTCAGCTTTCTAAAACGGATCTTAAGACCAAACTGAAGAAAATATTGCTAATCAAGCCAAAACCACAAAGATCTGATCTTTTTGCAGAAGAAGAAAAAGTAGAACAGAAAGCATAAATAAAATGAAATGCTGGAGTGATTGGAATAAACCTGCTCTTTGTGGTATATGTGAATCGAAAAAGGCTAACTTCTCTAAATTCGTTGAATTAGCAAGTGAGGTCTGCTGGATTTTGGGGCAATAGATGCTCAACTTGGAAGTGGATGCTTGTAACAAGTTCCGTTGAATGAGTTTTTACCTTTGAGGAATTGGGAGTCCACGTGTTCAGCGACCGCAGAAAGAGTCAGCAATTGTAAGGTTGAGCTGTAAATTAATGAAATTACAGGAATACGCCCAGACTAATTGGAAAATTCAGCAACTGGTTGATTAATTGGGACCAAAAGTTACATGGTGTTGATGAATTTGATGGTGCGAAATATTGGAAACCAGATAAGGCCCTAATTGAGTGGCTACACAGCTGTTTAGATGTTATTTGGTTGCTGGTAGAGAATGATAAAGGCCACATACCATTTTATGAACTTCTCCGCAGTGGGTTGCAGTTTTTAGAAAACATACCAGATGATGAAGCTCTGTTCACTCTCATTTTGGAGATCCATCGGAGGCGAGATATGATGGCTATGCATATGCAAATGTTGGATCAACACCTTTACTGCCCTACATTTGGGACCCCTCGACTTCTGCCTCAAGCCACTGCAAGTTCGTCCGGTGAAGCAGTTGCTAACATGAGATATTCACCAATTACATATCCTAGTGTGCTTGGGGAACCACTGCATGGAGAGGTGTGTATATGTGATATCTTATTAGAAACATGTTAAAATATTGTGTAGAACCTTACTGATAAAAATATGTAAACAGTAAAAAAGAAATGTTAATAAGGAATCTGTTTGCTTGAGAATGAAGGAGCAGTTGAGACATCTTCCAGGCTGAAAGACATTTTGGCATCAATGTTCAGCAGTCCTCCTTAACATCAACAATAATATATGTTCTATCTGTGACAGAAAATTCATATACAACTTTGTTTTCTGCCCGTCTTTAGTCGAAGAAGGATAGTAGTGTTGTAATGTGCTTCAATTATTTTTGACTAAATTATTTTGGTCTCTATCTATATCTATACTATATTAAAAGTACGAAGCCCCTTAGCGAAATATCGTTCTTCTTTCTTACCCTTTAAAAATGAATTTAAAAATAAATTTTACACTTGACAAATTGTAATTTAATTATTTTTTCCTATATTAAGGACTTTAAAAACATCTAGAATTTCTTTCCTTGTTTATAGGAAATCCTAATATTTAGGACGTGAAAATCAACTAAACTTACCTTATATATTTTTCCCTTAGTTGAATTATATATCATAACTATAATATACAATCTTAACTATCCTATATTACGTGAATAAAATTATACAATTCTTAGGACTCTCTAATATTTAATGTAACGTGAATCCTTGCGGCTCATTCAAATAGGACTCTGAGTTCAACTTAGTTATTTGGAATATATTTATGTCTTATAGGCACTATCAACTAAAAATTTGGTTATTAAATATTTTTTATTTAAAACTATGTAGAAAAACATAATATTAATTTCAGACTGTAAAATTAACTAAAATTTCAGTTCATATAAATTTCCCTATTTAGATCCCGTCAATATTAAAGTTTGAATTGAATTATAAGATTATTTTATTGTTCAAAATGTCACTATTCTTTTTCTATCAGATTTGCTTAAGGACTTTAAAAACAACTAGAATTTCTTTCCTTGTTTATAGGAAATCCTAAGATTTAGGAATTGAAAATCAACTAAACATACCTTATATATTTTTTCCTTAGTTGAATTATATATCATAATTATAATATATAACCTTAACTATCCTATATTTCGTGGAAAAAATTATACAATATTTAGGACTCTCTAATATTTATGTAACGTGAATCCTTGCTGCTCATTCAAATCGGTCTCTGAGTTCAACCTTTTAGCTATTTGGAATATATTTATGTCTTATAGGCACTATCAACTAAAAATTTGGTTATTAAATATTTTTTTACTTAAACTGTGTAGAAAAATATAATATTAATTTCAGACTTTAAAATTAACTAAAATTTTACTTTATATAAATTTCCCTATTTAGATCCCGTATATATTAAAGTTTGAATTGAATTATAAGATTCTTTTATTGTTCAAAATGTCACTATTCTTTTTCCATCAGATTTGCTCTGCTTTGAAGCTACAAAAAGATAGGCACACATAAGCTATAACTTAAAAGTAAAAATACTCATTATGTTTGACAAAATTAAAAGGAATATCGAATTATTAATATAATTTTATCTTAAATTTTTTAATAATAAAGTCAGCAGATTTCGCATTGGATAAAATTATTATTTAATTATTATTCTAATATTTAGAATTTTAAATCTGCTAAAATTTTGAACATTAACTTTTTTTCTTATTTAAACTTTGTAAGAAATCATAATATTTAGACTTCAAAATCAATTAAATTTTACCATTTATAAATGTCCTTATTTAAAGCCAGTTAGTATTAAAGTAGAATTAAACTATAAGATTTTTTTATTATCAAAACGTTAAAAATTAAGAACTCATATTTGCATCATTTTTTAGTCATATTTGCACTACTTTAAAGCTACTAAAAAATAGGCACACATAAGTTCTAACTCAAAAGTAAATACGCTAATTAATTTTCTTTGTTCGTCAACTATAATTTTTTCTTGAAGTTTTAAATAATATTAAAGTTAATATATCTAGCGACAAATTTTGTCAAAGTATTTTCTTATGTCTTATACTTAAAACGTAGGACCAGTGTTTTGGAAAACGTTAAGCGCAAAAAAGCGACGAGGCCTCGCTTCACCGAAGCGAGAAGCGCGAAGCGAAGCGCGTGTTTTTTTCATGTGAAGCGCAATTTAACACATAAATAAAAAAAATAGGCATAGATAAATGGCTAAGAACTCATTAAAAATAACATATTAAGCAAATTAAATTTACTACAATCAACAACCAAAAAAAAAACATGACAGTTAATTCACGCAAACCAGAAAACAGAGCATAAAGCAGATGATAAAGCAGAAAACAGAGCATAAAGCATAAAACAGAGCACAAAGTAGAACAAAAGAAGAAGTCGTTTAGGGCACAAAATTAGCGCTTAAAAAGTGAAAAAAATTGAAAGAAGAAGAGAAGAAGAAGAAGAAGAAGAAGTCGTTGAAGAAACTTATCGAGAACTGGAGACTTTGTCGTCGCTGGAGTTCGCTGGAGAAGAAGTCGTTGAAGAGCGTATGTTTATTTGTTAACAGATGGCTGATTTTCCAAAAACAATTCTAAAAAACCTTAGCAAATGCCTTCTGCTCGCTTAAGCACGCTTTTTTATCGCTTTTCCATCGAGGCGCTTCTCGCTTAAGTGGAAGAAGCGAGTGCTTTTTAGTTGTGAGTCGCTTTTCTGCTACAATAGCGATAGCCCTGCGCCTCGCCTCGCTTCAGCGCTTAAAGCGAGAAGCGAGCGCTTTTAATAACACTGCGTAGGACTATTGGGAAAAATCTTAAAACTTCAAGGTTGTATATTATGTTGAAACTAAAAAGGAAGTATACTAATTTGTGAAACTGAATTGATAGTATTATGAAGTTGGAACAAATTTTGAGGTGAATATATTAATGATAATTGAAGATTTTTACGAGATAGAGTTTCTTCGAACGGAGTTAGCTATATAAAATCAACATTCATCAATTTCAGGAGCTTATACATTTTTTAATAATTGAAACATAAATTTTATGTAAATAATTACTCATTGAGACGAGGTATAACTTTCACAATGGACAAAGTTGTAATTTAAGTTGCTTTTCTAATATCTATGACTTTGTATTAATTAAACTTTTACATTTTAAATCTTTCATTATTAAACTGGGTAAGAAATCCTAATATTTAGTAATTTAAAATCGATTAACATTTTACTTTATATAGATTATACTAATTGAAGATAAAACCTTTGTGCCACACTCATAAAATCAAGATGGCGACGGTTTATACGTGCCTTCAACGTCTAAATTAAAATTGTTTCAATTCAAAATAACTAAATGTATATTTTTAAAATTCTTATTTTAATCATACAAAATAATTAATTCATGTTCAATTAAGCGCCCAAAACATTTAATAGCATATCTAATCATACTAAACAGCACAAGCCTAAATCTGTATTGTTAAAGCTTGAAATATTTTAAAAAATATAATTTTCTTATAAAAAAATACTCATTGAGACGGGAAACACGCGCGTACTACAAAAAGAAAAAAGAAGAAATTCTAGACCATCACTGTAGTGCTTTATTACTGAAGCTTATCATGTACACCAACTTGGTACATCTTCCAACCTGAGCTTTGGTTAAATTAGTCATGGACCTGTTACTTAACAAAAGATTAAAAAAAAAATGATGGAACTGTTATGGAGGAGGGCAGAAGGGTGTCAAACTTGATTTCTCTTTGATCAATTACTTTTGACATTTAATTGTTTTTTCAGCAAGACTTGGGCAGTTTGGAATATAGGATATGATTTCTAGTGACTAGTGGGAGACCATAGTGAGTGGCGGTGTTCAAGGGCGATACGTGCTGAGACCATAGTGAGTGACTAGTGCTTGAGACCATGGAGGTTAGGCTGGCGTAGCTGATCTGTTCTATAGTGGCCTATGTCTAATGCCTGTTTTATGTGGTTGGCTATGGGTGAGATAAATATTACCACATTCACTGGCCATTTCTGATTCTTTAGTTGATTAAGTGGAGTCTCTCGTTACCTAGTCCTCTTTAGTTGATTGGGTGGAGTCTCTCCTTACCTAGTTCAGTGGTTCTTTATTATAGAACTTCATGTGATTACTTCCTGTAATTTATTGTTTCTCAACCTTACTAACTCCTATTAAACCTGATAAATTTACTGAATTTGGCCCTTACTAACTCCTATTAAACGTGATGAATGGTGGCTCTAACCAAGCAGTCAAAGGAGATCTAATCGTCCTATCTTCAGCTCCTGGATGCCTTAGTTAGTGCTCCCATTTTTTGATGATTCTTTCACGAATTTGATACTCACTACAAGTTTTAAGTTTTTTTTGGATGAAAATTAACACGATCAATTCATTTGGTATAGTTATAAATGTAGACGGAGCTATTCTAGTTCTAGATAGATTGGCTAGTCGGTTATAGTATTCATGGCCTGACGATTGCCAACTTAGAAGTTCTAAGGACAATTCCTTATTCGGTAGCTGATGGTATCTTGTTGAATATTTGAGAAGCTTTTAGATGCATACAGAGATCTGCCCTAAATAACTCGGTCTTTGTTTCTCTGTTAATGCTCTCTACTATTTAACCTTGTTTCATATTCCTGGTGGTATACCTTCCTGACCAATTTATAGCCTGTTTGGCCAAGCCGGAGAAATCAACTTATTTTATGAAGTACTTTTGAAAAAAATGCTTTTGAAAAAAGTACTTTTGGACAGAATCGGTTTGTGTTTGGCTAATTAGTTTGAAAAGCACTTTTGAAAAATAATTTGTGTTTGGCCAAGCTTTTTAGAAAGTGCTTTTAAGTGTCAAATTACGAATAAGAACATGAATAAATTTACTTAATAATTAATATTATAAGTAAATAAATAATATCAAAATTTTGTTATTACATGCATTAATTAAAAAAATCATTTTATTTAAGTAAAATATGAAAATAAAATTAAAAAGTACTTAATTCTTTTAATATAAGTTAAATATATTAAAATTTCTTCAACAAATATAAAAGCATTCACCCCTAAAGACACTATATATTAGAAAGTTTCCTAAAAATAAGAAGAAATATTTATAAATTAATATCCTAAGTATTATGTTTAAGGGTTATTTTGGTATATACTATATTTTGTTAAGGGTATTTTAGGTAAGAAGAAAAGTCAAAACTGTTTCTGCTTCTGCTTCTGCTTTTGGAAAGAAACTACTTTTTTCTGCTTCTCTAAAACTGCTTCTGCTTCTTCCCAAAAGCACTTTTTTTCCCAAATAAGCCTGGCCAAACACCTCAAATTAGGAAAAAAAAAAAAGTGCTTTTGAGAAGAAAAAAAAAACACTTTTTTTGTCATGAGAAGCTTGGCCAAGCAGGCTATTAGAATTCTTTGAGCAATCCTTGCTTTGGTACTTCTGGCGATACTATTGTTGTACGTGTCAGGAAGTGTTTAGATGATAAGATTTTCACAAAAAGGGGCCTTGTTTTGTTAGTTACTTTTGTTGTCCATCTCAAGTTATCTACTATTAATCCTTTAGTTCATAAGAGTTGTTGGTGTTGCATGAGGGATTCTCTTTTGCAAGGCATGGATGAGGTACAGGACACCATATTGCAAACTAAAAGGTTTTGCTTGCAAATCTAAAGAAGGGACATGGTTTTTTTTTTGTTGGGGTGGGGAGGATTTGAGTCCCTATGAATCAAAAATTCTGAAAACACACTCATTGTGTGGGAACTGGTTGTACTGTTGGCTTTGGGAGTCGGAATATTATTATTATTATTATTATTATTATTATTATTATTATTATTATTATTATTATTATTATTATTATTATTACTACTATTACTTTTTCTTGATACCGGTGGTGTCCAAGCTGTGAGAATGTACGGGAGAAAATATTATTAATTGATGTTAATTGTAATACAATGAACCCTATTTATAAGTACACATAACTTGGACGCACTTCCATTTTTTCATCTGGTGGTACCTGCTATCTCCCCACATGTAGAGGTGAAGGGTAACTTTTTCCACCAAGGCTTAGGCAGACGGGAAGAAATCACCAACTGTTTATGATTCGAATCGTGATCTCCCATTTTTTTCTCATTTCACTTTATTGACCACTAGGCCACACCCTTGGTGCCTTTTGGAGTCAGATTATCTGTGGCTTAGGGTAATGGAAATATAGTACAGGCAGCAACCAAGTGAACTGTATGCTATAGCTATTGTCACCCATTCAAGTCCTTGCAAATCACATTTACATTTTCCTCATAATCTTTAGGACGGGGGTTCTAGGTGATAGTGATACACAAAAATCAAGTACAACTCTTTATCTTATACACTTAATCGAATCAGATTGTTAAATCATACTGGAGGCATATTCATGTATGCTGAGCTACTTATCTCAGTCAGAAGTGCTGTTGAGTTTTTGTTTAAGATGAAATAGTCTTAAAATTAGAGTGAATGGGAAATGGGATTTAGATTCGGATTTGGTCAAATGATCGATCGATTGATTAA
Organism: Nicotiana sylvestris; assembly: GCF_000393655.2. NCBI lineage: Eukaryota > Viridiplantae > Streptophyta > Magnoliopsida > Solanales > Solanaceae > Nicotiana > Nicotiana sylvestris. The sequence goes on from NC_091064.1 coordinate 48,974,457, forward strand.
TTTTTTGGACCAAATTTATTTGTTAATAGTGAATATTAACGTGATATAATTCGTGTTTGTAACGGATGTTTTCCAATCCGTGTATTGTGTTGCACACAATACAATAAGCAGCCTAGTGCACCTCCCACAATGGTGCAAGTGCACCTCCCACAAAGCAAGTGTACATTCCACCATGTAAGTGCTTCCTCCATGATAGCCTAGTGCTTGTTGCACCATGGAGGGGCGGATTTCTCTCAAATAACTGCTATAAATAGCGCATAAGTTGGAGAGAAAGAAGAACACATCGGAAATAACACTTGAAACACTTTGTATACACTTAATATACACTCTGTATACACTTAATATACACTTTGTATACACTGGATATATACACTGGATATACACTCTGTATACACTGCGTATACACTGGAAAAACGAATTGCAATCTGATATTCTCTTCAGTAAGAATTCAACATTGGCTATACTTTGCATTCCTTCCTCTCAGAATTTCCATTCGACTTCTGAGTTGTCCTCCTTATTCTGCATTGTTTTTAACTACAAACAAAGCATCCATAAGTGTGATTTGCTGCCGAACTTTGTGTTCGCTGAAACACTGGGGTTTGAAGTACCGCTACACCAGTGTGTAATTCGTTCTATCCTGGGAGGAAATAATCTATAACCTTGGGTACTAGGAGGGGATTAAATTCCTTAAGGAAACACTGTGAATTCAGTGGGCTCGAATTAATTTCTGTTTTTTATTTATATTTACGTTTATAAGCTAACGTTCTAATTTCCAGAATCATTATTTACAAGTACAGAGGAACAACAATCTTAAGGAATTTAATAATTTAATTTCTGTATTTGTGTTACTTTTATTATTCTGGAAACTATAACCTTTGTGGGTTTTTTGTGTACTCCCGTTTGGAGAGTAAAGCCTTCGTGGCGGTTTGTTGGAGATTAAAATCTACGTGATTTTTACTCCAGTTTTAAAGCCTTCGTGGCATTTTGTTGGAGATTAAAATCTACGTGATTTTTCACTCCAGTTTTAAACGTTTATTAAACGTTTGATTGTGTCATTTTTACAGTAAAAATGGCGAATGACGGAAATCAAGCTGTTCCGATGATGACTGTCAACGCATCGACAAGTCGAACTCCGGCGTTGGCACCGGCAGAGAAACCCGGAAAATTTTCCGGGATGGATTTCAAGCGCTGGCAGCAAAAGATGTTCTTCTACTTGACTACGTTATGTCTACAGAAGTTCATCAAGGAAGATGTTCCTGATCTTCCAGATGAAACTCCAGAGAATGATAGCTTTCTCGTGATTGAGGCGTGGAAGCATTCTGACTTCTTGTGCAGGAATTATATTCTTAGCGGACTGGAGGATAATCTGTATAATGTATACAGTGGCGTGGAGACGTCAAAAGAATTGTGGAATGCGCTTGAAAAGAAATACAAAACTGAAGATGCCGGGATGAAGAAATTCGTCGCCGCAAAATTTTTGGACTACAAAATGGTAGATAGCAAGTCTGTTATTACCCAAGTCCAGGAATTGCAAGTGATTATTCATGATCTACTTGCTGAAGGTATGTTTCAAATAAATACTGATATTGAAAGTAAATTTTTTAGTAATTTTACTAACGGAATTTTCATTGAAGGTCTTGTCATCAATGAAGCATTCCAAGTAGCAGCAATAATTGAGAAGTTGCCTCCATTGTGGAAGGACTTCAAAAATTATTTGAAACACAAACGAAAGGAGATGTCCCTTGAAGATCTCATTGTTCGATTGAGAATCGAAGAGGACAACAAAGCTGCTGAGAGAAGAGGCCGTGGAAATTCAACAATAATGGGAGCAAATATTGTTGAAGATAACAAAAAGAGAAAGAAGGCTTCTGGTCCGAAATACAACCCAAGCAAGAAGCGGTTCAGTGGAAACTGCTACAACTGTGGGAAAACCGGACACAAATCTACGGAGTGTCGTGCTCGGAAGAAAGACAAGCAAAGGGGTCAAGCAAACATGGTAGAAAAGCATGATGATGTTGATGACTTGTGCGCCATGCTTTCTGAATGCAACCTGGTAGGAAACCCAAAGGAGTGGTGGATTGATTCTGGAGCCACTCGCCATGTTTGTGCTGTGAGGGAAGCATTTTCTACATATGCTTCTGCTGGACCCGAAGAGACGCTCTCTATGGGAAATGCTGCTACAGCAAAAATTGAAGGATACGGTAAGATATTTCTCAAGATGACTTCTGGCAAGGTCATGACTTTGAACAACGTCCTTCATGTTCCCGAGATTAGGAAGAACTTAGTCTCTACTGGACTTCTTGTAAAGCACGGTTTCAAGTGCGTTTTTGTATCTGACAAGGTAGTGATTAGTAAGAATGAAATGTTTGTAGGAAAAGGTTACCTTACTGAGGGCCTTTTCAAGCTGAATGTAATAGTTGTTGAAACTAATAATAAAACTTCAGCTTCTTCTTACTTACTTGAGTCAAATGATTTATGGCATGTACGTTTAGGTCATGTCAATTATAAAACCTTGCGAAAAATGATAAACTTGGAAGTATTGCCTAAGTTTGAATGCGAAAAATCAAAATGTCAAATATGTGTGGAATCTAAGTATGTTAAACATCCTTATAAGTCGGTTGAAAGGAATTCAAATCCTTTAGACTTAATTCACACAGATATTTGTGACATGAAGTCAATACCATCTCGCGGTGGAAAGAAGTATTTCATAACTTTTATTGACGATAGTACTCGATATTGCTATGTTTACTTACTTAATAGTAAAGATGAAGCAATAGACGCATTCAAGCAATACAAAAATGAAGTTGAAACGCAACTTAACAAGAAAATCAAAATGATAAGAAGTGATAGGGGTGGTGAATATGAATCTCCTTTTGAACAAATATGTTTAGAATATGGAATTATTCATCAAACAACAGCCCCTTACACTCCCCAATCCAATGGGATTGCGGAAAGAAAGAATCGTTCATTAAAGGAGATGATGAACGCATTGTTGATAAGTTCTGGTTTGCCACAGAACTTGTGGGGGGAAGCCATTCTTACGGCCAGCCGAATACTAAATCGAGTACCCCATAGTAAAACACAATCCATTCCATATGAAAAATGGAAAAGAAGGAAGCCCAACTTGAATTATTTTAAAGTGTGGGGGTGTTTGGCAAAGGTGCAAGTTCCTAAACCCAAAAGGGTAAAAATAGGACCGAAAACAGTTGATTGTGTTTTCATAGGATATGCAACTAATAGTAAAGCATATCGATTTCTGGTTCATAAATCAGAAAATCCCGACATTCATAATAATACGGTTATAGAATCAGATAATGCTGAGTTCTTTGAAAATATATATCCGTATAAAAAGGAATGCGAGTCGATTGGTGAAGTATCTAAACGACCTCGGGAAGAAACAAAAGAAAGTACATTTAATCAGGGGGATCCAAGACGTAGTAAACGTCAAAGAACGTCTACTTCGTTTGGACCAGATTTTGTGACTTTCTTATTGGAAAATGAGCCTCGAACATTTAAAGAAGCTATGTCTTCTTCGGAATCATTGTTCTGGAAAGAGGCAGTCAATAGTGAAATAGAATCCATATTGAACAACCATACATGGGAATTGGTTGATCTTCCTCCTGGAAATAAACCTTTGGGTTCTAAATGGATTTTTAAGAGAAAAATGAAAGATGATGGCACTATTGATAAATTCAAGGCAAGACTTGTTGTCAAAGGGTATAGACAACGAGAAGGTCTTGACTACTTTGATACATACTCCCCAGTTACAAGGATTACGTCCATACGGATGTTAGTAGCATTAGCTGCAGTGTATGGTCTTGAAATTCATCAAATGGATGTTAAAACGGCCTTCTTAAATGGAGAGTTGGAGGAAGAAATTTACATGGAACAACCTGAAGGGTTTGTGGTTCCAGGTAAAGAAAATAAGGTATGTAGACTTGTTAAGTCCCTTTACGGACTAAAACAAGCACCCAAACAATGGCATGCGAAATTTGACCAAACAATGTTGTCAAATGGTTTTAAGATAAATGAATGTGATAAATGTGTGTACATTAAAAATGTTCCAAATCACATAGTCATTGTTTGCCTATATGTGGATGATATGCTGATAATGAGTAATAACATTGCCAACATAAATGCTACTAAGCGTATGCTAACTAGCAAGTTTGATATGAAGGACTTGGGAATTGCGGATTTAATTCTGGGGATTAAGATCCAAAAGACTCCTCAAGGTCTGGCATTGTCACAATCTCATTATATTAAGACAGTACTTGAAAACTTCAAGCACTTGGGCTTTAAAGTTGGAAAGACTCCAATTGACGTGAATCTTGCACTAGCAAAGAATAAAGGCCAAAGCATATCACAATTGGATTATGCTCGTGTGTTGGGATGCTTAATGTACATCATGAATTGTACACGACCAGATATAGCTTGTGCTATAAGTAAACTAAGTCGATACACGAGCAATCCAGGTCAATCTCATTGGATGGCAATGAAACGAGTTTTGGGATACTTAGAACATACCCAAAACTTTGATTTGCACTACAGTAAATATCCTGCAGTGATTGAAGGATATTGTGATGCAAATTGGATCACCGGTTCCACTGATTCGAAGTCCGCAAGTGGATATGTATTCACTATTGGTGGAGGAGTGGTATCTTGGAAGTCATCCAAACAAACATGTATTGCCCGCTCTACAATGGAGGCTGAGTTCATAGCCTTAGATAAAGCCGGTGAAGAAGCTGAATGGCTCCGGAATTTCTTGGAAGATATTCCATTTTGGCCCAAACCGTTGGCACCAATATGCATACACTGTGATAGCCAAGCGGCAATTGGAAGGGCTGGGAGCGTTATGTATAACGGTAAATCTCGTCATATACGACGAAGACATAAAACCGTTAGGCAACTTCTCTCTAGAGGAATTATCACGATTGACTATGTAAAGTCAAGTGATAATGTGTCAGATCCACTTACAAAAGGCCTAACTAGAGAGGTAGTTGAGAAATCATCGAGGGGAATGGGACTATGGCCGAGAACAAGTCATTGTGGCGGTAACTCTACCTAGAAGACTGGAGATCCCAAGATCTAGGTTCAAGGAGATCAAACAAAGTCATTAATGACGGTTCAACATTGTCAACAAAATTTATTTTAGTCCATTTTCGTGATGAGACAATGTTCAGTACCAAGGATAAAGCATTAATGCTTTTTAATGATTTCTAAATTTGATACAGGGTATATCAAATAGTGTATCTACGGGATGACACGTTTAGGAATCACCTATGTAAGTGTGAAGTGTTAGCCGCTTCAAGGAGAATTTTGCAAGGCCAATTCTCTACGCACTTATGAAACCAGGCAGTGTTCATGGCTGAAACGAACACAACAATGAGAACCAAAGACGGTTAAGGGTTGATTGTGTGACTTATGGTTGTCTAGGTATACACTAAAGTTCGACGGTTCAAAGATATCAAATCTACCGATTGACCGAGTATATCCGACATAAGTTCACTACGGAAAGTTCAAAGGGAAACCTACTTATCCAGATGCAATTAATTCTTGTTTGCAAATCACACAAGTTTTTCATGCATACTTCCATGATATAGCCATTCCCCATTCATGTGGGGGATTGTTGAGTTTTTGTTTAAGATGAAATAGTCTTAAAATTAGAGTGAATGGGAAATGGGATTTGGATTCGGATTTGGTCAAATGATCGATCGATTGATTAATTTTTTGGACCAAATTTATTTGTTAATAGTGAATATTAACGTGATATAATCCGTGTTTGTAACGGATGTTTTCCAATCCGTGTATTGTGTTGCAACACTAAGCAACAATGCAGCCTAGTGCACCTCCCACAATGGTGCAAGTGTTCCTCCCACCAAGCAAGTGTATATACCACCATGTAAGTGCTTTCTCCATGATCTAGTGCTTGTTGCACCATGGAAGGGGCGGATTTCTCTCAAATAACTGCTATAAATAGAGCATAAGTTGGAGAGAAAGAAGAACACATCGGAAAAAACACTTGAAACACTTTGTATACACTTAATATACACTCTGTATACACTTAATATACACTTTGTATACACTGGATATACACTCTGCATATACTGGATATACACTCTGTATACACTGCGTATACACTGGAAAAACGAATTGCAATCTGATATTCTCTTCAGTAAGAATTCAACATTGGCTATACTTTGCATTCCTTCCTCTCAGAATTTCCATTCGACTTCTGAGTTGTCCTCCTTATTCTGCATTGTTTTTAACTACAAACAAAGCATCCATAAGTGTGATTTGCTGCCGAACTTTGTGTTCGCTGAAATACTGGGTTTGAAGTACCGCTACACCAGTGTATAATTCGTTCTATCCTGGGAGGAAATAATCTATAACCTTGGGTACTAGGAGGGGATTAAATTCCTTAAGAAAACACTGTGAAATCAGTGGGCTCGAATTAATTTCTGTTTTTTATTTATATTTACGTTTATAAGCTAACGTTCTAATTTCCAGAATCATTATTTACAAGTACAGAGGAACAACAAGTGCTGCATCGGAAATGATGTTTGACCAAGAAATGAAATATGTAACTCTCCAAGGCCAGTTTCAATCTGCATGAAACAACTATAGCATATAATGCCTGTATCAGTTTTCTCTATTTGTTTGTGTAAATATTTTGGAATTTGTTACCTTTTAAAAAAAATGTTTATCTGTATGCCGCCAGACCTTTATGTATCTTACATCGACCAGTGGTTATATCTTGAGGATATTCTGACACTTGTGCAAAAGCTGATCTATAATGCCTCTCTTGTATAGTTAAAGAATTTTTGTGATGTGCAAACTTACTTGCATTTATTTGGAAAAATAGGATCTTGCAGCATCCATTCAAAAAGGGAGTCTGGATTGGGAGCGAGCTTTGCGTATTCTAAAGCATGCTCTTCGTAACAGTCCATCACCAGGCTGGTGGAGGTGTGTGCTTCTCGTGGCTCCCTGTCACAGGCTTCATGCCCAGGCTCCAACTCCGGGTGCCGTTTTTACATCATAAATGGTTTGCGAAGCAGCGATTGAAAGAATTGTTGAATTATTGAAGGTTACTAATTCAGACATCATTTCAAACTTCAAACTCTGCCTGAGATTGTGTTAGAAATTGCCAATTTGTACATTACTGTTTTTCCCCTTCTCTTTCTTATGATGTTATTATCAGTATTACTAGTTGGCTAGAGTATCTCCAACAGGATGCTTACCTTCTATATCCTGATTAAAAGAGTTGTAATATTTATTGTCTTGTGCAAGTAAATTATGTTTCTGATAGAGAACAAAAAGTACTGCTTTCGACAGTTGATTCAGAAAGGTCTAAATCTAAGGGCATGGCATAAAGCAAAGTGCTTGAAAGAAAAGTACAAGAAGACCTGAAAGTGTTTTTCAAAATTGTTGCGCTATATGGGTTTATCTTGTCTAACTTTGACAATAAAATGTGCTGCTTGGTGTTTGCTGTGAGTGAGAAGTGAGAACTGTTCTCTTGGATGTGTGCCTCTAAGGAAAGGTCCTCTTGCATATTTGGTCACATAATATGTCCGCTCTTAGATAATGTGTGTTTAATTAGTATACTGTTAACTTTAATGATTTACTCTGCTTCCTAGTAAGTTGCTTTCCCCCTTTGTAATGGACATAGTTTGATAGCTTTTATTTGTTCTTCTTACTTCTGCAGAAATCAATTGCTGGCAGGAGTGGCTTATCTTCTCAGATATATTCTTTTTTCTCGTGAAAAGTGGATGCGTTGATTTTGTGGAGTTTGTGGACAAGTTAGTATTGCGACTTCAAGAGGGTGATCAACAAATACTTAGGACGAACCATGTTACGTGGTTACTTGCACAAATTATTCGGGTTGAACTAGTGATGAATGCTTTAAATACAGACTCAAGAAAGGTTTTCCATCTTAACTATATACTGATACTTTTTTTAAGATAAAGAGGATATAAACTGATTGTACTTTAATACAATCGTTTTGTAGCGACCTTGATATTTTTGGTGCTAGTTGATTGCTTTTTTTTTTCATATTTATCTGTCTCTGGTTTTCAAGATTTCCTAGGGAATGATCGCTTAGTGGAGATGGCCCTCCACCATGGGGTGGTGGGTACCAAGGGAGCAAGTTGGAAAAGCCGATGTTGGCTCCTTGGGAAGTTTTGTGGGGGGGGGGAAGGGTTTGGGGATTGAGGTGTACCATAATTTAAAAAGAAAATTCCTCCTTCGGATGCAGAACCAGAAATCCGTGAGTGACAACTCTTTTCGTGTCTAAAAGCATTAGCATCTCAATCTTCTTGTACCTTTTTATTTTTGATTTTCTTTTTCCGCTATTAATTAAGATATAATTTTTAGTAATTAAAGTAAGTTTTTGATTTTTGAGCCGATTGTAGTATCTTTTTGGTGACTCTCACAATTTGTTGTTAGGTGGAGACAACCAGTAAAATTCTTTCGTTCTATAAAGAGGAGAAAAGCTCTGATCCCAATAATCATCAAAGTATCCTACTTGATTTCTTTAGCAGTTGTCAGAACTTGTGCATTTGGACACTAAATACAGCAACAAGAGAATATTTGAATAATGAGCAGCTACAAAAGGGAAAGCAAATTGATGAATGGCGGAGACAGGTAAATAAAGGTAATCCTTTCATCTGACTGTACTAGTTTAATACATGTTCATTCATTTCACAATAGATTTTAGATTCAACAAATTAATGTCATTATTTCTTCTCTTAAATTTCATGTTTTGTCTTCTAATCTACTAACTTTGACAATAAAATGTGGTGCTTGGTGTTTGCTATGAGTGAGAAGTGAGAACTGTTCTCTTGGATGTGTGCCTCTAAGGAAAGGTCCTCTTGCATATTTGGTCACATAATATGTCCGCTCTTAGATAATGTGTGTTTAATTAGTATACTGTTAACTTTAATGATTTACTCTGCTTCCTAGTAAGTTGCTTTCCCCATTTGTAATGGACTTAGTTTGATAGCTTTTATTTGTTCTTCTTACTTCTGCAGCAATCAATTGCTGGCAGGAGTGACTTATCTTCTCAGATATATTCTTTTTTCTCGTGAAAAGTGGATGCGTTGATTTTGTGGAGTTTTTGGACAAGTTAGTATTGCGACTTCAAGAGGGTGATCAACAAATACTTAGGACGAACCATGTTACGTGGTTACTTGCACAAATTATTCGGGTTGAACTAGTGATGAATGCTTTAAATACAGACTCAAGAAAGGTTTTTCATCTTAACTATATACTAATACTTTTTTTTAAGATAAACAGGATATAAATTGATTATACTTTATTACAATCGTTTTGTAGCGACCTTGATATTTTTGGTGCTAGTTGATTGCTTTTTTTTTCATATTTATCTGTCTCTGGTTTTCAAGATTTCCTAGGGAATGATCGCGTAGTGGAGATGGCCCTCCACCATGGGGTGGTGGTACCAAGGGAGCAAGTTGGAAAAGCCGATGTTGGCTCCTTGGGAAGTTTTGTGGGGGGGGGGAGGGTTTGGGGGTTGAGGTGTACCATAATTTAAAAAGAAAATTCCTCCTTCGGATGCAGAACCAGAAATCCATGAGTGACAACTCTTTTCGTGTCTAAAAGCATTAGCATCTCAATCTTCTTGTATCTTTTTATTTTTGATTTTCTTTTCCCGCTATTAATTAAGATATAATTTTTAGTAATTAAAGTAAGTTTTTGATTTTTGAGCCGATTGTAGTATCTTTTTGATGACTCTCACAATTTGCTGTTAGGTGGAGACAACCAGAAAAATTCTTTCATTCCATAAAGAGGAGAAAAGCTCTGATCCCAGTAATCATCAAAGTATCCTACTTGATTTCTTTAGCAGTTGTCAAAACTTGTGCATTTGGACACTAAATATTGCAACAAGAGAATATTTGAATAATGAGCAGCTACAAAAGGGAAAGCAAATTGATGAATGGCGGAGACAGGTAAATAAAGATAATCCTTTCATCTGACTGTACTAGTTTAATATATGTTCATTCATTTCACAATAGATTTTAGATTCAACAAATTAATGTCATTATTTCTTCTCTTAAATTTCATGTTTTGTCTTCTAATCTTACCAATTCCACCAAAACAATGAAAATGGACTGTGCACATGTAACTATCCAAAAAAATAATGCCACTTCTCTTGTATCCAAGGTATCATTTTGACCAGTTAAGGTGTTAGACTTTTGGAGTTAGTGTGGCTGGAATCATTTTGCTAAAGGGGTTATGAGCATGTTTGGATTGGCTTAAAAAAAGTGGCTTTTAAGCATAAATAACTTTAGAGCCCGTTTGGATGGGCTTGTTTTAAGTTACTTTTAAGCCTAAATAGCTTTTAAGTCATAAGCTAGGAATTCTAACTTTTTGCTTTTGGCTTGTTTTTGTCATTTTAGCTTAAAAACAAGTGCTTAAAAACACTTTTTTACTTTATCCAAACACTACAAAATGGCTTAAAAGCGATTTTGGCTTAAAAGCACTTAAAACAAGCCAATCCAAACGGGCTCTTAAACCAAAAGCAGTTCTTTAATAATTTCCCTAATATCCCCTTCTACCTTGAATTCTTGGAAGAATCAAACTCTTGATCAACCATCTTTTCCGGCAACGATTTAGCCAGCTCACATTCCATGAGACAATATTCACCTTCATTGATCATGAATAATAATAGTTCCCCTTCATCTTTAGAAAGTTTTCTTTTTGGAGTTGTTGTCATCTGCATGTCTGAAGGTTCTTTGTTTGCTTGCCTCTTCTGATCCGTCTTTATGAATAACTCTAAGGCTTGTTTCTCGCATCCTCGAAAATGCACTCCAAATTCTTTACTACGCCTGAAATATTCTGATGAACTACAGTGACGCTTCGAACTTTGGATCCCTTTTCTCGTATTGGGAAAAATTGAATTTATATATATTGAAGTGATTGAAAGATGACGTGTCATGACACGAAGGCTGGTTAAAGAATGATGATTAGCAAAGAGGTACGAGTCGCAACAGATACGAGCAGAGGCACGAGCAGATATTCAAAAGACTCGACGCTCGTACCTATTTAAATCCAAAACTTAAGGAGAATGAATTTAACAACACAAGAGAGTACAGATACAGTATTTAATAAGCATTAAATACTGAAAACGTTAGAGAATCTGTATTGAATTACAATGATTACCATTGTAACGTAGCATTAAATGTCTTTAATTGTTATTATGACAAAGGCAAAACATATATCTTAGAAATAACTATAAAAAGGAGAAGACTGATCATTTGTAAACACACGAAATATCATCGAAATATACTGATTTACTTTGTTTTCTTCTGTTCATCTTAATGTTAGCAAAATCAATTTCCTTTATTCATTATTTGATTATTAGTAACCCGAGTTCTTCTAAAATAAAGCTTTGACCAAAATTCCACTTTTTGGTTAAACAAATTGGTTCTGTTACCGGGAATCTGATAATCTATTCTTTCTTAGCCTAACCTTTTTGTTGCATCAACCATGTCAAACATTAATGACAACACCCAAGGAAACCAGGGAAACCATCAACTCCAGGGGAATCCACAAGATAATCGCACCCCAATCCCTTCTCCACAAAGCTCCCCTCGACAGTCTCGAGAAGGCACTCCTGATGGATCTCATTCAAATGCAAATGCTCAATTTGAAAACGATGAAGCTATCAATGAAGCTTTGCAAAAGCTAATCGCTCAACAGGTCAATAAAGCTCTTGAAGCCTTTGTCAGCCAGTTACTTGTTGCACCACCACCACCAATTCCAAATAACAACACTTTGGAGAACCCTCGTTCTGGGCTTGCTAATTCAGGTAGTGGCGGAATCCCTAGCGAGTCACGAGATGGAGAACCAGGTAACTTAGTCAATTCTGATTTACAAAATTTAGTGTTAACATTACAGAAACAGCTCAAGGAGTAAAGTGACCGCATAGAGCAAATACCTGGAGTACCGCCCGTAATCAAAGGGATAGATATGGATAAATATTCACAACAACCTTGGAAGCCAAGTGCTGCTCCCCTCCCAATTCCAAAGAAATTCAAAATGCTCGATATTCCAAAATACGATGGAACAACTGATCCACGAGACCACGTGACCGCATTCACAACAGGCGTAAAAGGCAACGACTTGACCAAACAAGAAATTGAATCAGTATTGGTCAAAAGAATCGGTGAAACACTCACTAAGGGAGCATTAACATGGTATTCTCCTTTACCCAAAAATTTCATAAATTCTTTTGCTGAGCTTGTAGATTCATTTATCAAAGCACATTCGGGAGCTCAAAAAGTCGAAAAAAGAATGGAAGATATTTTCAAAATCAAGCAAGGGGACTTAGAGTTGCTTAGAGAGTTCGTGTATAGGTTCCAGTGTGAAAGAATGACGTAACCGTGTGTACCAAACAATTGGGCAGCTATAGTCTTCACTAGTAATTTGAATGAAAAAAGCTCAGAAGCCACGAGGAGACTCAAGGAAAGTCTTCGTGAATTCCCAGCAACAACGTGGAATGACGTTTACAACAGGTATAACACGAAGCTAAGGATAGAAGAATATATTATCTCATGGTCTCAAAAAGAGAAAAAGGTGAGTTCGAGACGGGCGAAAACCAAAAAAAAGATCCGAAAATAGATACGAACCATATATGGGCCCAGTGGGAAAAGATTCAAGATCAACACAGGATAATTCAAGGTACGATCATAGATCGAGGAATAGAGAGTCGGGCTCATCATCAAGATTTGGGAATGATCGAAACAGGCGAGAGTAACGGGATGATGATAGAAACTTGAAGGCAATATTTGGCGGTTATAATTTTAATGTAAGCACTTTCGAGCTCGTAGCTGTTTTAAGAATCATGGGTGATAAGGTGCGGTGGCCAAAAGAAATGAGATCGAATCTAAACAGGCGCAATCCTGATCACTGGTGCGAATTTCACAATGATCATGGTCATAAAACGACAGACTGTAGGTTGCTACAAGGTGAAGTTGATCATCTATTAAAGCAAGGGTATCTCACCAAATTATTCAGTGAGAAAGGTAAGCAAGCATACATAAAGAATAGGCAGGAGCCCCCTAAACCACCTTCTCCCAAAAGAACCGTTAATGTTATAAGCGAAGGTGAAGAAATCAATGGTGTGACGTACACAACAGCCAATAAAGTTTCAAAGGTCACAATTACCCACGGGAAGCGGGTTCGACATGTCTTAGAGGAAAAAAGTATTACGTTTGATGATGCAGATACGGATGGCGTATTAACTCTACATAACGATGCAATGGTAATATCTCTACTTGTACATGATACTAATGTGAGACGAGTTTTGATTGATCCAGGTAGTTCCGTGAACATTATTTTGCTAAGAGTACTACATGAGATGCAAGCTGAAGATAAATTAGTACCAAAGGCGCATACTTTGTCTGGATTCGACAATTCCAGCGTTGTGACGAAAGGAGAGGTAATACTTACTACATTCGCAGAAGGAGTTGTCAAAGATACAAAGTTTCAGGTGGTAGAGATGGAGATGGCTTACAATATGATTCTCGGGAGACCATGGATCCACAAGATGGATATCGTTCCGTCTACCTTACATCAAGTTATTAAATTTCCATCACCATGGGGAATATGTCAAATCCGTGGGGATCAACAAACATCCAGGAGCATCAACTCCGTAGCAGATTCAAGTACGAAAAACGAAGAAAAATAGCAGTTACAGAATCCGGTTGAGGATACCACAACACAAGCCTCAACTGAACAAGGGCGAACAGATGTGGACTCAAGGCCCGATTTCATTCAAGAACCAGAGGAAAATGAAAATATCAAAACAACGATTGAAGAACTGGAGGTTGTAGAGTTATTTACACAATGGCCTGAAAGGAAAGTCTACGTAGGGGTCAATCTAAGCTAAGACATAAAAGGTAAGTTGATTGAATTTTTGAAAACTAACGTGGATTGTTTTGCTTGGTCCCATTCTGATATGACAGGAATACCACCGGAGGTAATGACTCACAAATTAAATGAATACCCATCATATCCACCTGTCAAACAACAGAAGAGAAAGCAAGGAACTTTCAAAAATCAGGTGATTCAAGATGAGGTCCAAAAATTACTGAAAATTGGGTCTATCCGCGAGGGAAAGTATCTTAATTGGTTAGTCAATACTGTTGTGGTACCGAAAAAGAATGGTAAATGGCGAGTTTGTGTAGATTACACAGACCTTAACAAAGCTTGTCCTAAAGATTCTTTTCTATTACCACATATAAATCAACTAATTGATACTACTGCAGGTCATGAGTTGTTAAGCTTTTTAGATGTGTATTCAGGATATAACCAGATAAAAATGGATCCTATAGATGAAGAAAAAACTTCATTTATAATAGACAGGGGGACTTACTATTATAAAGTAATGCATTTTGGTCTAAAAAATGCTGGTGCAACATATCAAAGACTAGTGACCAAAATGTATCAAGAACATTTGGGAAAAACTATGGAGGTCTATATAGACGATATGCTCGTTAAAACTCAACATTCAGGGGATCTTATATCACACTTGTCTGATACGTTTCAGATCTTGCGAAAATTCAATATGAAATTAAATCCTAAGAAATGTGCATTTGGTGTTGCATCAGGTAAGTTTTTGGATTTTTTTGTTTCTAACCATGGTATTGAAGTAAATCCCCCACAGATTAAAGCCATTGAAGAAATTCCTAACATACTTACAAGTAAAAAAGAAGTGTAGAGGTTGATAAGAAGAATTGCAGCCTTGGGGAGATTTATTTCCAAATCATCAGAAAAGTGCTTTAAATTCTTTTCAGCTCTTAAAAAGCATGATCAGTTCGAATAGACTAAGGAATGTCAACAAGCACTCAAAAATTTGAAGACATACCTATCAAATCCGCCATTGCTCGCAAAACCCAAGGTTGGGGAAAGGTTACTCATCTATCTTGCTGTCTCCGAAGTAGCGGTAAGTGTTGTGTTAGTTCGTGAAGGCCAAGGTAAACAATCTCCAATTTATTATGTCAGCAAATCATTATTAGATGCGGAGACGCGATATCCTCAATTAGAAAAGCTTGCACTTGCACTAATCATGGCATCTAGAAAACTAAGGCCTTATTTTCAATGTCACCCTATTGCTGTAGTAACTGCTTATCCATTACGTAATATTTTACACAAGCATGAGTTGTTAGGTAGGTTAGCCAAATGACTATAGAATTAAGTGAATATAGCATCACATACCAGCCTAGAAACGCGATAAAATATCAGGTATTAGCAGATTTTGTGGTTGATTTTAGCCAAGGAATGCAATTAGAAGCAGAAAAAGAATTACAGGTGTTCAACGGATCTAATCTAGGAATTTGGACCTTATTTACGGATGGTTCATCTAATGTGAAGGGACAAGGCTAAAAACTGGGACAAGAAGTATTATAATACTAAGCTCATAATATTTTATAATTTTTAATTTTTGGTAAATTGTGCGTTTCACTTCTCGCTTTTCATTTCATGCCCCATGGACATTGTTGCGTTTTTCACTTTTAAAAACACTGGTTAATAACAATACAACTACACCTCAACCCCAAGCTAATTGAGGTCGGCTGCATGATTTATCACTATACATTTCACTCCATTTGTGTAACAGCTAAGGCTGCTTATCAGGAGGATCAACAAATATTTATACTTAACGGTCCGACTTATCGTTTATCAGCTTGTAAATATACTAATTCGCTAGCCATCCGATAAGATATTGGGCAAATCTGTATCGAATTAACGGTTATCGGGTGGTTATCAGGTGGTTTATCGGCTAAATCAATAAGACAATAAAAATTACATAGGTAATCAAGACGGTAAATAAATAGACGATTCAATCACAAACGCACTCCAGTAGGCTAATTGGAGAAATTCTGTGTTCCTTATAGTCATCCCCTTTTCTTTTAAGCTTGAGCAAATTGAAACCATCTTAGAGGAAATTCTCAAAAAAAAAAAAGAATAAAAAGGGCAGCTCGATGCACGAAGCATCTCATATTCTCGTAGGATGGGGGAAGAGCTGCAACCCAAGGAGTGTGACATAGGCAGTCTATCCAGACCCAAGAATCAGCGGCTGATTCTACGGCTCGAGGCTAAGCATAGTGCTGGTGTTGGAGATCTGAGTTGATAATATTCTAGCCTAATTATTATGAGGCCATCTATCATCAAACTATGAAATGATGATCTCTTAGTGTGAAATTTGACATTTGAAAACTTGATAACAATGTGTAGATTAACGCCCTATAGTACTCTCTTAGTCTATCCCCTGTTCATACATTGAACTTTCTTGGTGCTCTTTTAGTTATATATGTAAAATTAATGACTTCTTTATGAAAAATTTCTTCTTTTCTGAAAAAAGTTATTGAATTTTAAAAAAAAAGTCATGCTTGAATAATTGAAATTCGACTTCTACAAAGTGAATTTTGCCGCAATACTAGTTTAAAGGCACGCATTCGTACAAGAAATTCTTAGGAGTTCCTTTTCCTTGTTAGTATCAAATCTTCCCTTGTTAATCTTACATGCCTCTTCGGTCTTTATTGCAATTGAATCCAAGCTTTTAATTGGTAATATGCAACTTTGTTCTTAAATTAAGAATCTTATATTCTTACAATGAGTTTTATTCATGGATATGCAATAAACATAAAATTGTTTGGGAGTTATTGCATGCAATGTGAAGTTTTTTTAAAGTATCTACCTCAATTTCTATAACTCTTTTTTATTATGGAACATCCAAAAAATTGGACACCATTTTTTTAAAAATATTATTTATAATTCTGGCTTGTTTCATGTATTCAAATTCAGACTAATTAAACTTGTATTTCGATGAAGATGTTCGTTTTGTTAATTTATGCTAGTCAAACTAAGAAGGGAGTCTAAGCGTAATGGTAAGAGTTGTCGCTATGTGACTAGGAGATGAGTTCAAATGTAGTAATAACCCCTTGCAGAAAAGTAAGGTAAGACTGTTTACGATAGGACCATTTTAATCTGTCCTTTCCAGTACCTTGGGGACAAGGGGAAATTTAGGGCACCTGGCTACATATACCTTATACTATTGAAAATGGTTTAAATATACCATCTGTTTCACTATGTGGTTATTTTTGGACCCTACCGTTATACTATGGTACAAATATACCCTTATTTTGGAGGGACTGCCATATGGCTGCACGTGATTAAAAGGACACATCCTCACTTTTTTAACCTAGTTCACTTAAACATTATCCATTACCTGGCCCAATGCCTCCTCCCCCCACCAAACCCGCCTGAACCCAAATCACTTATAAAAAGCCCCTGAAAGAAAAAGAACCCTTATTTCACCTCTCCCCCTTTGTCAAATTACGCAAAAAAATGAAGACCTAAAAAAATATCAAATTACTGTTGGAATCTCAAATTCCTTTTTTTATTTGGATTTTGAAATCTTCTCCCTTTTCTTCCTTCTTACTTCACCGTTACACCTACCTTGTAGCTATCCATTTCTCAATGCTTTAAACCCCAAATTGTTCCTTGTGTATAGCCAAAGCTTCACCAAAGCACCCGGTTTGCTTTCGTACTTGAGAAGGATCAACATCATGGAAAGTAGGCAAAACTATTTGATTTAAGTTCTCTTTACATTCTAATTTTAACAGAACAATGGTGAGCGACATGGGGCTAAATCAACTTTCCTAAATTACCAGTAAAGCTGCTGATGTTGCAGCTGAAGTAGTCCATATGTGTTATTACAACAATGCCACAAGATTCCAGTTTAGGGAAAAGGACGCCGATGGTCAAGTCACCCGTCTCATTCGATTTATCGGAAGAAACTGGTTGGCGCAATCGTGATCATGCTCTTCTTCCTTATCAATTGATATATAGGTTCTTTTTCGTTCAGAGGCTTTTCTTAAGTTTGGGGGACTTTGGGTCGGGTAATGGATAATGTTTGAGTGAATCGGGTTAAAAAATGGGGATAGGTCTTTTTAATCTAGTACAGCCATGTGACACTTAGTCCAAAATAAGGGTATATGTGTACCATAGTATAATGGTAAGCTGCGAAGTAACCACATAGTGCAACAGAGGATATATTCAAACATTTTTCAATAATACAGGGGGTATAGTTGGCCCTTTTCTATTATGTTAATCAAATTAACTTTTCAACCATCATTTGATATTTTCTTCGCTTGTACTCAATATATAAGCCCAACTAATATCTTAAGCTTAGTGTCTAGTCAAGTGTCGTCACATAGAGGAGACCAAGAGTAATATTTTTCTCGTGCAATGTTGGAGTACCTCTTTTTCAAGGGCAAGCAACAATCAAGCTGCTGAACCCAATCTAAAGATACTTTCCATGTCTAGTCGAGCTCTGGGTAGGCTTTAGTTTGGTAACTCATGAGAAACTGAGCAGAACCTACTTGGGTTGAATGGGTATGCAGCTCTCTCAATGGGTCCTAGTCTATTCGTGTGGCTGGTGAGCTTGTGTTCTTAAATTTTAATATTGCTCAAACCTTTTTCCATCTATGTGAGTCAGAGATGGGTCTTCTCTCTTCTCTGTTGTGCTTTCATGCAGCCAATTCTAGTGAAGATAGAGAGGTCTTTATGTTTATACTAGGTTTGGATGGAACTGGGCATCTCTTCGGTTTCTAGCTATCGAGTATTACTTCGCCTATCCAAACCCTCCTCCTTTGAGATGGCTTTTGATTATCATCTTTTTTTCATTTCCATAAAATCAGGAGAACGCATGATGGATTATATGAATTTGGATGATAAATCAGTTGGGATGTTTTGGGTTGTATCCTTCACAATGGCCTAGCCTACTTGTGAAACTGTGATGCACTGGTTAACCTCTGCTGGGGTTACTGAGTTTTTACCTGGACCAAATTTGCAGTCCAACGAGAGGTTAGTGGTGATGCGTGAAGTTAGTCCGCTGTCAATATCATTGTTATCAGGATTTTCCACAAATTTGTGCTTGAAACTGGCTTATCAGATGGAAGAATAAATGTTTTCTGGACAAGTACTTACTATGGTTTCCTCCTGTTGGTCTTTTCCAAAAGTAAAAAGAAAAGAAAAAATTTCTCAAGAGAATCTCAAAATCACTGATCAATTCATCTACATGCCTTCTATATGTATAAAAAGTTTAGTACTCATGAGTAATACTATGAGATTTTATGAATGGATTTGTAGGTCTCCCTTGTCCACTCTTTCTTGTGGTTTTATTTGCTTTGATCATGTCATTTGGAAGGGTTATTATCCATTCACATTTACTGCAGCTTTATTATCATACTATCTCCACTCTGACTGGGAGCAAGCTAGTATTTCCTCGTTCCCTTTTTCTTTTGAAGGTTCATTGTACCAGTTGTGAATGCTTAATATCATGCTATCATTTCATTGCAGGTTGTGCCTAGCATTGCTGTGGTTGAAACATACTGTAGGTTGATGCTCATTTCTCCCCATTCGTTGTTTCGCTCACTCTTAATTGTAACTTCTCCTCTTTTCCCTCCTAATATTCCTTCTTTGGTATTTAATTCTCTAGCATGTCACTACATTTTCTCCGGAACTACATTCATTGCTTTAAACCAGTAAGCAAAAGAAACCTCCTGAGAATGTCACTTTTGGTTATGTGCCAAATTTGCTATAATATCTGCATAAGTTACTTTTATCATGGTTCAATACTATTTTGCTTCATAACAGTCTAAAAGGCAAATGTTATTGTTGAGTTACTCCACCAAATATAACTTATGAATTGGATAGAGTCCTCTAATTTCAGACATCACACTCTAGGTTGAGAACAAGTATTTATGAACAATCTGTTGCTTGCTCCTCTCACTGTGTCTCCATTGAAAGCCTGAAGCAAAATCTCAGATGAGTAGCATGGCCCTAACACAATGGTTCTTTGTATTTTAGGCCTTCAACTAGTTGGATATATTAAATTCATCAAGGCATAAAATACCATGATTGGATAGGCACAAAGCATTCCTTGATGGTATTTACCATTATGAAAGGTGATGGCTAGCAGTGTTTTTAAAAGCAAAAAGCACAAAAAATTGACGAGATATCTAGGACTTTTAAATGAAAAGTGAGAAGTGAACCGCAGAATTTACGACACTAAAAGAATACCAAACATTTATGAATTCAGTACTATAATGATTAACCTGCAATTACAGTAACTAATTTGGGTATCTGATTTACAATAACATTGGTATTAATCTTACTATTCAAAGTTAAGATTCAAAGAACATTACTCCTTCTTATAGAGATCACCTTGCGTGTCGTTGTTTGAACTACAAAGTTCTATGAAGCGCATGGTTACAGTAATGAAGCTGAGAAATATTAAAGGCCCCCAAGTTCTAGAAATATCCTTCTAGAACCTTCTTTAGCCAAAAAGAACCAGATCTGTAGTAAAAGGTAAGCAGGTAAAAATTACTGAGGGAGAAGAAGAATGGAGTGGAGAAGAAGAAGAAGAGGAATATGAGAAGGAACAAGATAGGTTTGCCATCTTTGACAGAAGAAATATTTTGAAAGGAAGACTGCTGAGAGACCTGGATGAGCCAGGAATGAGAAGACTGGTGGATGCCCTAGCTGCACAAGGTTGGAAGGACATGGTCCTTGAAATGGATAGGAGGCTGGCTAGGAAAGAATTGATTGAGTTTATGGCCAATGCCACAGTAAAGAATGGGGTAGTCACCAGTCTGGTGAAAGGAGTAAGGGTGCAGTTTGATGCACTCAAATTGGGTAAGATTCTAGACATACCTAGTGAGGAGTATGATGATTATACAAGGCAAAGGTGTCCATGTCTAGATTCTCTCCCTACTGCTCTTCAAATCACTAGGAATTTTTGTGATGCCGCAACTGCTGAAGATGTGCCTGAAGCCAGGTTTGTACAGAAAAGTGAGATGAGGCCTGAGCACAAGGTCCTGTTTGAATTTGTTAACAAGTGCCTGCTGCCCAGACATGAGAGGAGGCACACTGCCAACTACATGGACCTGGTTCTTATGGAGTGCCTTGTGAGAGGAATGCAGATTAGTTGGCCTGCCTTTATTGTCAAATTACTAGACAGGGTCATAAATGGCTCCAAGGCTCATGTCACCCCATATGGGTTCATATTGACTACTGTTCTGGACAGGCTGAATGTGCCTTTGCAGAAATGGGAGATGGCATCAAGCAAGGGATACTTTGGCGTCAAGACTCTTTTGGCTTATGACTATCCTGTCAATGCCACCCCAGTTGAACCTGGTTCATCTCTTAAGATACCTATGAACAGCAAGGTTAAGGCTTTGGTTCGAGAGTGTGGATCTAAGGATGCTGAAATTGCTAGGCTCTAGGCTCGTGTAGCTGAACTGGAAACTGAAAGAGATGGCCTTAGAACTGAGCTAGCAAAAGAAAAGGAGAAGAGTGATGGGATGCTTCAGAATATGCTCAACCTTCTCCAAACCCAGCCCTTTAGTTCCTCCAAGCCTTAGGATGTCCAGTTGTTGTCTTCTGAACCAGTCTAGTACCCCCAATGACCCAGATTAGGGACTTTTTCTGTTTTTTTGCTCATGTTTTGGAAGTTTTTCTTTCTTTTTGTGGTTTGTTGGTGGAAACATATCTTATCAATGACAACTGCTATTTCTCTTGTTCTATGAAGATTCTGATCTGAATAGTTTGAGTAAATTTGTTGATTATTAATGATTTCATCCATGTTTTCACTTGCAGTTGCCCTAGTGGCCATGAGTAATTTCTAAAATCTGGGATTCACAATGTATGCAACTTTTCGATGATGCCAAAAGGGGGAAGAGATATTGTGCTTTACTCTTTATTCTGAATAATGTGATATTTATAACCTAACTAAACCTGGTCCTTGATGATAAGTTAAAATTCTAAGTTAATGTGTTGATGGTCAAGCTGAGTTCCTACAGATTCTTTGATTAGTAAAAGCACAGAGTTTGTCATCATCAAAAAGGGGGAATTTGTTGGCCCAAGTTCAGGTGAAGTTTTGAAGAATGACAAATGAACTCAGTCATGGACCAGGTCCATCATGTGAGGCACAATATTTATCAACCTAGACATGTGAGATACACGTGAAGGAGATAAGTCTCAGTGATCAAGCAGCAATATCTCCTGAACTGGTCGAAAATGTTGCATATTGGATGAGGAGAGAAAGTCTCCTTATGGGAAGAGGACACAATCCGGATAAAGGATAGGGTTGGAGTTTGTATTGTACAAGGACTCAACTTCGATGGAAGATCAACAATTGAGTCTCAATCAAACTCTGATTACTAACTCATTAAATAATAGTGATTGTTCTCTTTTACAAGTGTTGCACATACGTAGAAGTTAAACTAAATTGAGAGCAAACGAGCAAGGCAATTTTGCGAGCAATTTATGTGAGATTTAAGTGTGCACACCTGAAGCTACTTGAACGAGATAGAAGAACCAGTTCCGTTGTGTTTATTCTTATTCTAGTTCAATTGTAGTAGGTGGTTTAAAGTTGTACCTTTTCAGCTTTCATAGAAGCATTTGTAATAGGTACTTTGAGTGTTCAAGTTATAGGCTAACTTGAAGGTGTCGCAACAGTTGAGGCTGTGTGCTACACAGGGATTAGAGTTAATCCTTAGGTTTACATAGAGGTTTTGTAAATGCTGTTTTGACTCGGTGATTTTAGTGGATATTTGGGAAAATCCTACTGAGTAGTAGGTTGTATTTTTTTCACCTTTTGAGCCAGGTGTTTTGACTCTGTACTTTTAATTCCGCAACAGTAGTAGTTAGAACACCTAGAAGAACCAGATTCTTCTAGATCGAAAAATTGGGTATCACACAAATCATCCCCCCTTGTGTGGTATTGACGTTTAGAACATCAGGGTTGTTCATCTTTTGATGGGAAATCAGTGTAATATGTTAGTGAATTTCCTCTAGTTTCTTGCTATTTCGGACGAATTGTGGCTTCCCATTATGGACTGTTGCTGGAATTTCTTTCTAGGCAGTTTCATTTTCTTGGTAGGAAACTTGGTTAGTCTAACTTGTGTTTTTGCTTGCACACTTTTCTACTGGAGTTCATTACGTTTTGCTCTTGATGCAAACTTCTATTGCAGCATCTGACATCGAGGAATCCCACCACATTGACCAAGCCTGGAAACACAATCTTGGTGTTTGAAATTCTTAACTACCGTTTCCTTTCACTCTACAGGTGAGTGAAGTTACTCATCTTGGGAATTCATCAGTTTCTTCTCTATTATCTATTCTCTACTTATGTCTGTGACGGATGATCAATGTTGCTTTTACTAAAGAATAGTACATTCACATTTCTACATTTAGATAGCATTACTTTCTTTTTGCACCTCCTCAATTGTTAGGATTCTGTAACTTGATTCTCTAAATAACTGATAAAAAATAAAGTCAATAAACTTCTTCCCTTTTCTAGGTATCAAGGGAAGAGCAAGACCTTGATGTATGATGTCACCAAAATGATTTCTACGCTGTAGGGGAAACGTGGAGATCATCGCATTTTCAGATTGGCTGAGAATTTATGTATGAATCTGATTTTGTCGTTGAGAGATTTTTTCTCTGTGAAGAGGGAAAGGAAGGTAGGAATATTTCTCCAGCTGAACTTTTGTGAATGCTCTGTAACTCAAATTATAACTTTTTTATGCAGGGTCCAACTGAGTTTACTGAGACTTTAAATAGAATAACAATTGTTACTCTTGCAATCATAATCAAAACTTGTGGAATCGGGGAGTTTGATCAGTTACTGTATCTTCAGACAATGCTAGAACAGATTCTAGCAACTAGCCAGCATACCTGGTCTGAGAAAACTTTGCGCTACTTTCCTTCAATTTTACGCGATGCTTTGAGTGGGCGAATGGATAAAAGGGGCTTGGCAATCCATGCATGGCAGCAGGTATATGAAATGGAGACAATTTAACTTTAAATTTCCCAAATTTACCCTTAATGGCATGCTTCTTAGACACATATATGCTATGTCATGTTTAAGACCACAAGTTTTAAAAGTCTTTTTTTTTCTTTCTTAAATTCGGTGCCTAGTCAAACGCCACCACATGATTGGAAAAGGCGAAAGTACTTATTTTACTCAAGTTTATTAAAATTTATTTCTGTCAGAATTACCTGTGCATCTCATGCAGTTGCCAGTTTTAAATGCTGTAATCTTAATGATTGAATTTATTCCCAGCTGCTTTGTGAGGAGTCAAATTGCTAATGAGTGATCTCCGGAAGTAAACAAGTATAAAGAAAGGAAAAGATTATGATTTAAGACTATAGGTTTATTTGTTGTCATTAAACAGTATATGGTTCAGGGAAAAATAAGAGACAATATTCGTGAATTTGAGGTATTTTGCAAACCACTGGCAAGATGTTTCCTGTATAAGTTTGCTCATGTTGTTTTTTCTGGAGAGCTTACAATTGACTTCAAGATGTTTTATCTGCAGGCAGAAACAACTGTTATCAATCAATGCACACAACTTCTTTCTCCATCGGCTGATCCCACATATGTTATGACTCATATTAACCACAGTTTTCCTCAACACCGCCAGTATATTTGTGCTGGTGCATGGATACTAATGCATGGACATCCAGAGAATATAACTGCACAAACCTTGTAAGACTCGACCTTTTATTCCTGAAGTTATTGGAAGCTTTTGTGTAGTGATCATCTCATCGACTTCTTTCTCATATGGAGATGTCCCTACTAAAACATATCTCTCTCGTGTGACGACGTTCCTGCTAATAATTGGATACAGGGACGTGTCTTGAGGGAGTTTTCTCCTGAAGAGGTGACTACAAATATTTATACAATGGTAGATGTTTTGCTTCATCATATTCAATTGGAACTACAGCGTGGACATCCCTTGCAGGTTTTGTCATACTCCTTTCTTATTGACTCTCTGGACCTATCAAGTTTTCACGGAGTATTAATCCTCCTTGCGTTGCTTTTTTCTAATGTCTTCCTCTTTTCACTCCTCAGGATCTTATGCTAAAAGCATGTGGAAACCTTTCAGTTTTCATCTGGACCCATGAGCTTCTTCCTCCAGATATCCTGCTACTTGCACTTATTGACCGCGATGATAATCCACATGCTTTATGCATTGTAGTATGTGTGAGCACGTGATTTTTGCCCTATATGTATTACTCCAACAAATTCAAAATAAATAATTTCTTTCAGTGTTTGCAATTTTGTTGGATTTCGTGGCATTTTCTGTTAATCATTTGCATTTGTCTGTGCACGTTTATTTTATTTAATTCATGAAAAATACAAAAAATATGTTGCATCTGCATTTAGAATTTAATTTTATATTTTTAGATTAATTAGCAAATTAGTTTGTTTTTATAACAAATGAAAATCACAAAAATAATTTATTTTGCATTTTTACTTTTAAATTTTGAATTGTATAATTTTTCTTTAAATTTAGGATTTAATTAGTTATTGTAAATACCATGATGAGTGATTAATCTAATTTGGTAGGTTAATTTATTTTAAAATTATTATTAATTAATTTGAGATTTATTTTAATTTTGGGAAAGAAAGGAATTTTGAAATTGAAAATGAGAAGAAAGAAATGAAAGAAATCCAACTCTGGGCTAAAACCCATCTAATTCCCCAAGCCCAAACAAAGAACCCATCCAAACCATGCCCATACCCGGCCCACAGCCCTTCTGTCCCTAAGACTCAAGAAACGACGTAGTACAGGCGTGAAACTACGTCGTTTCGAGTTCATTAAACCTTAACAAATCATGGTCGTTCGTCTCGTTGCATCCAACGGCCCAGAGCATTTCATCATTTTCGTTTAAAATTGTCCTAAAACCTATAGAGACAGTTCAGTTCGAATAGGCCCCCCCTCTCCGTTTACCTCTCTCATCTCTCTCACAAAAACCCTACCCACCACCCCTAATCCCACCGCCTTAACCTGGCGGCGCCCCCACCTTTCCCCACCAAATCAACACCCTAGTGCCTCCTTGACCTCCTCTTCCCAAGTTTGTGACCAGCTCCCCTCGAATCTGTTTGGAACTCGTCGAATGTTGAATCTGAAGCCCGATCTTTTAAAGACAAACCCAAACCCGTACATGCAGAGTTGTTCTTTGATAAAAAAATAAGTACTGGACGTCATGTAAGAGTCCCAAGCCCCAGGTTCGAGTTTCAGTTGGTGAGTCCGTCCTTCATTTCTTGGTCCACCTCTCCTCCCTTTTCTGGTCGATTCAATTAAACTCTGTTAATTGTGATATTTGAGAGTTGGTTGTGTTCTTGTGCTCTCAGTTAAGTTTTGTTTTCCCAAATTGATTTCTTTAACTGCTTTTGATACATTAAGCACGACTTTGTTAGTATCTTTGTTTAATTATTCCAAACTCGCTTAGGGTTGATTTTGCTGTGTCAAACTTGTTATTAATGATCTTGTTACTTTTAATTCATAATTGTCAAGGTAATAGTCAGCGCAGAGTCAAATTGTTTACTTGTATTGTTGGGGCCTTTTGGGCCAGAATTTGAGCCCAAGTTTGTTTGGATAGCAAGGTAATTAACAGGGTTTAAAAGGGTAAATTGGGAAATCTAGGTAAAGAATCTCTCTATAACTGAAATAGGAAGCTTCCCAGAAGCTGTCATTAGGACTTAACCGAAAATTTCATAGTTGCCTAGGGATATCTAAGCTATATTGCAAATGTAAAAAGGGTCTAATTGCAAAATTTGAATTCTTTGAGGCTGCCCTAATGTCTTGCCTATAAAGGCATCAAGACTTGCTATTCAAGTTAGATTTCAGAGAAAGATACCCCTTGAGAAAAGCTAAAAGGGCGGAATACTTTTAGGTGTTGAAGTCCCTGCATTTCATTGTTAAAAAACCCATTAAATTTCTGCAGAATACTTAAAAATTTGCTCTAGCTGCATTTTTGGTTAAAAAAAATGGCTTGAGCTTTTGGTTTAGAGTTGATTTTGGACTTCCTTTACTGGTCCATTGAAAAAGATTTTTGGTTGATTGTGGAAGATTTACTATTTCATTGGTGTTGTTGGTTCTGGGCTGACTGTTATTGCTTGTTGCCGATCTCTCAATCTCTTATTTCTTTTGCTTCCCAGGTACCTCCTTAGCCCATGAATAATGAGTGATTGTTGAACATGTGAATCGGGTGGAATACTGATTGAACGCAGACTGCATTTGAACTTAACTTCCCCTGTTCCTCCTACTGCTTTAATCTTATGTAGTAGATATGTAGTTTTAGATGTTATCTAAGCTATCACTTGCACATTTAATGTTGTGTATGTATGATTAATTGGACAACGTGTGCCATGGGATCACTGTAATAGATTGTCAATTATACCATAATCGATAGTGTAATAGTATGTCTTTTCACCTGCGGAATTGTTCTTTTAAAATCAGTTTGTGATTGATTGTTGAACTTACATAAGTTAGTTTGTTCTAGTTGTGCTTTCCCATAGTATCCTGTTAGTATGAGGTTTTGGTACCTTTAATTGAGAATTTCAAATTCAGTTTATTGTTTTGTTTAACTGCAGCAGGCTGTTAAATCATGATGGTCTTGGATATTTTTGGTTGACGCCATATTTTCCCTGTCATCAGTTTGGGGTTAGCATGGGAATGCAATAGGCAGTACATCGAGATGGGCCTATTATGCTACATTGTCGTTTCTTTGGCATATTTCTGGGCCCTTCACGTATTGTGTATCTAGTCGGGCCTGGCCTGTTTGAGGCTATAAGGCTTGCTGTTGGCCTTAGTCTTATCAAATAGTCAAGGTATAAGTTTTTAATATCAACCCACTAAGTATTAAGCTCATTGAACCTTAGCTTCAGAATAAAAGATGCGAACCTCTTTAGGTCTTCTAGTTAATTAGATCAGCCTTCTTTTCGAATCTAGAATTAAGGCGTGCCAATCCAAATAAAAATCTCAAATGCTTGGCCCTCGTTTAATTATTTTTCCTTAAAATACTTAGAATTCGAGGGGCGCCATTTAGCGAATTTTCCATGGCCCTCGCAAAGCTGCAAATGTGTTAGTTGCTTTAGGCGCATATTTTAATAATATTACCTTCCTAAACCCGGGTGTGCATTTCATGTGACCCAAATCAAATCTTAAAACGTTGAATAAAATATGTTTAGGATTGCGGGTGCATTTCATGTGGCGCGATTCGAAGACGTGTTTTAAACGACGTTCAATCTTCTTTTAAAATTGATTAAAAGCGGTTAAAGGTTTAAAATGGCATCATAGGTTAAAAAGTGTTTCTAAAATCAGATAATTAAGCCAGATATAACAATTAAGCGACCGTGCTGGAACCACGGAACTCGGGAATGCCTAACACCTTCTCCCGGGTTAACAGAATTCCTTACTCGGATTTCTGGTGCGCGGACTGTTAAATAGAGTCAATCGTTTCCTCGATTCGGGATTTGAACCGATGACTTGGGACACCATAAATTATCCTAAGTGGCGACTCTGAATCTTTAAATAAATAAATCCCGTTTCGATTGTCCTTTAATTGGAAAAACTCCCTTTATACCCTCTTCCGAGGGTGTAGTAAAAAAGGAGGTGTGACAGCTCTCACGACTCTGCTGGGGACCGAACCCAGAATCTCCGGTCCAGGGTTCAAGAATTCGAGCTTAGAATAATTGTTATAGTTGGTTTTATCCATTATTTGCTTGTGTTACATGATTTGGGCCTAATGTACTAATTGATTGCTTTTACCGCTTTGATATTCCGTGAACTGTATATAAACTGTTGCGAAATCCCTCTTCTCTCTGAGTCTTCTAAATCATGAAGAAGTGTGCACTTCATGTGACTTCTTTTCTATTAGAGTCATATACCAAATTTAGAACGAGGTTCAGACAAGTTGCAAAGTCGGTGAAGCTTCTGTATTCCCGGTACGCTGCCCCCCCCCCCCGGCTCGAGTTGTCCGCTCGGTAAGCCAGGTCTAGAACAATAAACCCAGGTTTTGAACCTAGTATAACAAGACCTCATGCCGGATCCCTAGTAGGAACGTTTGCTTGCATCACGTGCATTTGACTTTGGGGATTCAACACAGTGGTTGGGTCCGTCTAGGACAGGTGCACCCGAAACAAAAGACCATCCTGATGCATCCTACTTGCTACTTGTGCATTTATTTGCTTTGGACTTGCATGCTGACCGGCTTATGAATATTGGGGAAAAGTTGAGGAAAGAGAAATAGCAGTATGAGGGTTGAAGAGAGTTAATCGCCTCTTCTAAAAAACCAATGTCCAAATAGTGTCGAAACCCTACCGAATTTTTGAGAAAACAAAACAAAAAAAAGGAAAAAAAGGTTGGTGTTTTCAAAATTAGTTTTATTTGCCAATGAAATGAAAAAAAACAGTCTTGTGTTCAAATAGTTTGTTTTATTTGTCCGAACTACGCTAGTTTGATTCTCACAGGGTGTGAGATATGTAGGCAACCCCCATCGGGTCCAACTTCCTTTTTGCGAAAGTAGCCAAAAGAACAAAAAATTTACTTTAATTTGAAAATAATTAGGGTGATGCCATTCTTGTCAGAAATAGTCGAATGTCCCTAAAAGGGCGCCGAAAGGCTGTTTTTGCAAGAACAGCCACTTTTGTCACTTTTCAAAGTTTTGGCTGGTTAGCTGACACAACCTTAAAATCTTCGTTTTTGAAGTACTGAAAGGCCGTGTTGGCAAGGCCGGATGTTTTGTGGAAATTTTGAAAAATGGTCATTTCTCTTAAGTCAAAACGTGGCATGGTTTTCTTTTAATTAAAATCACCTTAATAAATGTGCAGGATGAGCACAAATCAAAATGAACCTTTCTCAGTCCGTGAAGAGATCCCTTTGTAGCTACATATGTGGTGGCATGATTTGGAGGGTGACAATAGGAAAGTTGTGACAAAATCATTGGGCGGTCTTATTGGGCTTTTGAAGGTCAAGCCCAGAAAAGACGTGATTGAGGCCTTGATACCGTTTTGGGACCCAGCACACAATGTGTTCCACTTTGCGGATTCGAATTAACTCCTACGCTAGAAGAGATAGCAAGCTATGCCGGTTTCGAAGGGAATCTCAGAAGTCAATACCCGGTAGCACCAAGGACGGTGACCCCCCACAAAATTTTGGACTTGTTAAGCATTAGTCGGGACATCCAAGATGGAAATCTGGCCAAAGGATTTTGTACCTTCTACTTTCTGTATCGAGATTACGGGAATACTCGTGGCTTCGAAATGCCAGATACCGATCTTACTCACGCTGGAAATCAAGACAAGTGGGAAGCTCGGAGAGGATTAGCTTTCATAGTGGCGTTCTTGGGTATCTTGGTTTGCCCGAGAAAAGACGGGAACATAGAGATGGGGCTAGTAGGGATAGCCAACTTTATGATGAAAAAGGCAAATGGGACTATAGTGCCGCTGATCTTGGCAGAAATTTACCGAGCTCTCACTCTCTGTCGAGAAGGAGCGAAATTCTTTGAAGGGTGCAATATGCTATTACAAATATGGATGGAGGAACACCTTTGCCACCATCCTAGCTACTTGAATTGCGGTATGACCGGCATTGAGTGCATTAAAAAACATGAAAAGCGAGTAGAGGGTTATGAGTTTCCGGATGGTACGAAAGCATGGAATGCCCATTTGAGATCTTTGACCGCAAATAAGATCGAATGGACATTCGGGTGGCTCTCGGTCAACGAAGCAATCTATATGTCAGCTGAGGTGTGTTTCTTACTGTTGATGGGTCTTCGGAGTATCCAGCCTTATGCTCCACACAGAGTCTTACATCAGTTAGGCCAATACCAGACCATCCCACACAATGAAGATTTGAGTCGGCAAGTCATTGAGTTAGATCCAAAAGTTGCCTTCCCGGAAGAGAAAGTGCGCGGATTTGGCATCAGTGCAGATTCTTAGGTCCTAATACTCAAGTATGAGACCTATCCAAAGGCGAGGTGGAGCCTAGTTATACTGCCTGGTATGGTAAAAGATCCCGAGCGCAACATGAACCTGACAGGCCCGCAAAGAGGCCCCATGTCCAACAATTTACTGACGGAGCACAAGTGCAATGTGACTGGCTGACCAAAGAAAACGAGTACAGGGCTACCATAAGCAAATTGGAAAAGCAAGTCAGAGAACTTCAATTCGAGAATAGCTTGCAAGTCGCGGCGGATGAAGGAGAAAAGAAAAAGCTAGCCAAAGAAAATGAGGTCTTTCGAGCTCAAATTCAAAAAATGAAAGTAGCGGTAGAAAATCCAGCCCGAAGCAACAGAGACGAAAAACTCATAGCTAACCTGAGGCAGAAAGTAAATGACTATAGTTTTGATTTGAACAAAGCAAAAAGTGAACTAGCCAAGGCTCGAAAGCAATTGGCTAAAAACGCAGAGGAACGAGTACGCCTGGTTAAGCAATTGAGAGAACGATACGACGATGAGGTCGTAGGGTTAAAGAAAAGGGTCATCGCCACGGAAAACAAAATGATCAAACAGGCAAAAGACTTCAAAGTTGAAAGGGAACATTATTATATAGCATTGGCGCAATTAGAAATAAATTTGCAATAACTTCGGGAGCAAAATCATACGGCTGAGCAAACTTTGGAAGTCAGGGCCCAACAGATTGGGCATTTGTTACAAGAAAAAGGCGTCATAAGAGAGAGAATTAGAAACATTACTGACTACATCGTTATGAAGTGCCAGATCTGTGAGGATATGACCCGCACTACCTTCTTCGTAGCAGTAATGACATTTGTTAAACAGATAATGAGCGACTTGGATCGACTTCAAAGGGAGCTTGCATATAGGCCCGCGGGCACCAGGAGCATTGATTTATTCATGATTTTTTCGCTTGAGTTTGCATTTCCCCTTTGTTAGCGTCTGTCAGTCATGTTGAGTTTGTATCTTCTTTCTGCTAGAGTCTGGCAAGTTGTTTTCGAGTCTGTATTTTCTTCTGTTGGAGTATGATGTCTATTTTCGGAGTCTGTATTTCATCTTTGCATCGAAATCTGTTAGTCTTTTGGAATTTATTAATTTTGAGTTTGTAATGGAAGCATTTGTTGTTTTTTATTTAATTTTATGAAAACTGAAAATCCCAAAAATGTTTTATTTCGCACTTATCTACAAGAACTACGCTTGGTCTGATTCATGCGGGGTCATGATACGTAGGCAATCTCCATAGGATTCGACCGTAACAAAATAAACAAATAAAAAAAAAGAGAGAAGAGGGAGAAAATAAGAGGAAAAACAAAAGAGTAAAGAAAAGGAAAGAGCGGGAAAAGCGAAAGAGAAAAGAGAGAAAATAAGAAATCAAGAGAGAATAAAAACAAAGAGAGAACAGAGGAAAAAATGAAGTGAAAGGAAAGAAAAGAAAGAAAGAAAAGGGGAAGTTTGCAATCGAAAGAAAGAAAAGGCCGGGATGACGCATGCAACCGATCAAATACATAATGGAGACGATTAGCTGCTTAGGTGCATTCATGCCCAATGTGCGGTTTCTAATCTGTTAAGCTTAACCGCTAACAATATTGTTGTTTGATGTATTGAGTCCAGGCAGGTGGTTAGTTGATCGGCATTCTGGAAACTCACTCCTACAACACCCGATCGAAAGACAGGCTGAATATGGCCAACCAGGAACTAGAAACAAGCATTGTCGACCCATCGAAAGAGGCGGAAGAAATAGACGTTAATGCGTTGAGGGAAGAAATGTATAAGCTGAAGCAGCAGATGGCTGAAATGTACCAAGCCTGGGCGAAAGGGCATCCACCACCAGCTTATCCCGCCAACCCTGCTTATATCCCACCATCAGCCCAACCTCCGGAGCCTCCCACTGTGAACTCATCTCCAGCCTTTCCCCTCTACCAACAATGTCATGGCGCCACTTCCCATACTTCTCAAGCTCCACCACCCAAACAAGTCCCATACCCTCCCCCACCAATTACACCTGTTTTTGTGGCACCTCCACCTGCTACATTACACCGATCTTCTAGTGAACCCCTGTTCCAAACTCACGACAACCAGTACTATCCCCCTGAACCCACCTTCAAAGTTTCAGAACCATATCCTTACACCCCTCATCTTGATATCCTTGCAGAGACCGAGAAACCGCCCAAAAATCCCGAGCATGAAGAAATGATCAGAAAGTTCAAAAGCTTAGAGCAATCGTTCCGAGATATGAGGGGGTTGGGAGGTCAAGTGAGTGTGGCCTATAAGGATTTATGTCTGTTCTCAGATGTTCAGTTGCCAGCAGGGTTCAAAATGCCCAAGTTTGATCTATACGATGGGCATGGTGACCCAGTGGCACACTTAAGAGGATTTTGTAGCAAAATGAGAGGAGAAGGTGGAAGAGATGAATTGCTGATGACATATTTCAGCCAAAGTTTAAGTGGATAGGCCTTGGAATAGTACACCAGACAAGATCACAACAGGTGGTACACATGGGACGACTTGGCCCAAGCCTTCGCCTGCTATTTTCAGTACAACCTCGAAATAATTTCAGATTGTCTGTCGTTGACAAAGCTTGAGAAGAAACCCGGTGAGAGCTTCAGG
Organism: Nicotiana sylvestris; assembly: GCF_000393655.2. Lineage (NCBI taxonomy): Eukaryota > Viridiplantae > Streptophyta > Magnoliopsida > Solanales > Solanaceae > Nicotiana > Nicotiana sylvestris. The sequence continues at coordinate 49,007,898 of NC_091064.1, forward strand.
GAATATGGATTCCGTTGGAGAGAGCAAGAAGCGAGGGTTGACCCTCCGATGAAAGAAAGCGAGATGGTTGATTATTTCTTGCACGCCTTGGAACCCACTTATTTTGGTCACTTGGTGTCAGCAGTAGGTAAGTCCTTTAATGAAGTCGTGAAAATGGGAGGCATGGTTGAAGAGGGACTCAAGTCCAACAAGATCATGAGTTATTCAGCAATCAAGGTGACCACTCAGGCTATTCAAAACGGTACTAGGGGTGTGCTCGGGAAGAAGAAGGAGGAGGACGTTGCGACAATTGAGTCAGGAGCTTGGGTTGGATCCAGGAACCTTCCCCGTTACTACAACCAGCCGCGACCCTATCTCCAAACTTACCCCCACACTCCATATAACCCACCACAACACTATTACCCACCGCCAGATCCCCATTTTTCTATCCATCATGCATAAACCTATACCCAGCCGCCTGGTCACTCATAATGGCGTGCGCCAGTTCCACAAAACCCATACCAAGCTCCACAAAATAACTACCCACCCCCAAAAGCCCACAGAAATCCTCTTGGAACGGGTTTTCGACCTAACCAAGCCTTTAAGAATGAGAGGTTGTAGAAGCAAAAGACTTTCACTACATTGGAAGAATCGTATACTAGCCTATTCCACAGACTAAGACAGTTGGGTATGTTGAATTCGATCGAGGCTAAATTGCCGAATCCCCCTCCCAGAAATCTTGACCGCTCGGTGAGTTGTGAGTATTGTTCAGGGGCCCCGGGACATGACATAGAGAAATGATGGAAATTGAAAACAGCCTTTCAAGAACTCACTGACACCAATCGGATTGAGGTCCAAGCTCCAGAGGTGCCCAATATCAATCAGAATCCCTTGCCAGCCCATCATGAAACAAATATGATTGAGATAGTGCATAAGGGAGGGGAGCCTAAGAAGCCTTCGCAAACCGTCATGATGATTCGGGCTAGTGAAGCCAGACCATTTGAAAAGTCAACAAGTGAGAAGTCTGTGATCAAGTTGAACAGGGAAAATACTGAACCATCTGTGGAGGTCAAGAAGGGGTCCTCAAGTGACGTTGCAGAAAAACATGAAAGAGCAAAAGTGGTTGTGCCAGGAGTGATGAACAAGCCTGTGGTAATTGTGAAGGGCGCCCCCACAGATCCTGTCATTATCAAACTGGTAACTCAATTACCAATGGGCAACATCAAGGCAGTCCCATGGAATTATGAACGAGTGACCGTGACTTACAAAGGGAAAGAAATTAAAGAAGAAGTGTGTGAGACCCATGGTTTGACTCGATCGGGGAGATGCTTTGCCCCTGAAGAGTTGAGAAAAGCTAAGACCTCAAAAGATAATCTAGTGTTGGTGAAGAAAGCGGTGACTGAGGAAGAAGCATAGGAATTTCTGAGAAAGATGAAAGTGCAAGACTATTCCATTGTGGAGCAGTTGAGGAAGACACCAGCTCAGATCTCGCTCTTGTCATTATTGATCCATTCAGACGAGCACCGTCGTGCTTTGATGAAGATCTTGAACGAGGCCCACGTTCCTGACAAAATATCAGTAAACCACTTGGAAAAGATAGCTAACAAGATATTTGAGGTAAACCGAGTCACTTCTTCCGATGATGAGTTGCCCATGGAGGGTACCGAGCACAATAGAGCCCTCTATCTGACGGTGAAATGCGAAGATTCCGTGGTTACTCAGGTACTGGTTGACAACGGGTCTAGCGCAAACATCTGTTCTCTCTCCACATTGAAAAATATACAAGTTGAGGATGAAAGAATTCACAAGAACAGTATTTACGTTTGGGGATGCGACGGTGGGGGTAAAGATTCAGTCGGGGACATAGTGCTTGAGCTCACAATAGGGCCAGTTGAATTTACTATGGAATTCCAAGTGCTCGATGTGGCTGTTTTATACAATCTGCTGTTGGGATGATCCTGGATCCATGCGGCCAAAGCAGTCCCGTCTACTATGCATCAAATGGTCAAATTTGAATGGGATCGACAGGAAATTGTTGTACACGGCGAAGATAATTTGTGTGTGCCCAATGGTGCCATTGTTCCATTCATAGAGGTTGACGATGACAAGGGACCATGGGTTTATCAGGTTTTCGACACAGTATTGATAGAGAAAATTCCGAAAGAAAAGTGCGTTCCAATTCCAAAGATGGCTACGGCGTCAGTCATAGTAGCTGTTGAAATGTTGAAAAATGGTTTCGTACCGGGCAAGGGTTTGGGTGCAACTCTGCAAGGTATTGTGCAGCCAGTTTCTCTTCCAATGAATCTGGATACTTTTGGTCTGGGGTTCAAGCCTACCATTGCAGACGTGAGAAGAGCTAGAAAAATGAAACAGAAAGCATGGGCATTGCCAAAGCCAATCCCGCGTCTGTCCAGATCATTTGTCAGGTCGGGTATCAGAAAGCAACTACTGTCAAAGGCACCCGGATCATTGATTGGTGCCGATGGAGACTTGGAGAAGGGGTTCGAAATGTTATTCGCCGAGGTTAACATAGTTCAGGCTGGGGAAGGGTCCATCATGGCAGATGTGCAATTCGTGGGACCACGTGCAAAAGTCAACAACTAGGAAGCTACTCCTCTTCCTACCCGGAGGGAGTCTTGGTAGTGGGTTTTCATTTTCTTTTAGTTGTCTGGATTATTCCAGGGTCTGTAATTCAGATATTATGTTCCGTCCAGTCGGATATGTTACAACCCTGTTATCTTTAAATTCAATGAAATGCAATTGTTCTTTTTCCTTCATTTCTTCTAATTTTCGTTTTCTTCTTTTGTACAGTTCTTTTTACGCTGATATCAATGACATGACATGCATGAGGAATCTTCGGCCCAGTTTTAAAAGCCAATCTAACTCTGAAATAATAATACAAGAAAATGAGTGTGATGACGAGTTGGAATTTGAGGAAAAATAAAAGAAGCTAGACTAGACTATGATCTATGCTTTACAAAATCCTATCTTGATCTTCAAACTTGATCTTGTGTTTCTTGTTGCCTTGTTGTCTTGTATTCTCTTGGTAAAATTCCTTTGTTGTCGTCTTGAATTGTAAACTGAGATGCTTCCCTTTCTCCAGGCGGATGCCCGACTGTTGAACTTGATATGTATTCCCATGCTATCCAGGCGAGCTCCTGACTTCAAAACATGAATGTATTCCCATGCTTTCCAGGCGGGCTCCTGACTGCTAATTTGAAAGTACTCCCTGCTCTCCAGGAGGGCTTCTGACTTTAATAAAGAATTCGACCGCTAAAATTTAGATTGTACTCCCTTATTCTCCAGGCGGGTTCCTGATTGCTACGCTTGAAAGTATTCCCTGCTCTCCAGGCGGGCTCCTGACTGCTAAACTTGAAAGTATTCCCTGCTTTCCAGGCGGGCTCCTGACTGCTGGCTTGAAATGTATTCCCTGTTTTCCAGGAGGGCTCCTGACTTCAACATTTGAAAGTATTCCCTACTCTCCAGGCGGGCTCCTGACTTCAACATAGACAAGACAAAGAATTTGAAAGCTAAAACTTAAATTGTACTCCCTTGTTCTCCAGGCGGGCTCCTGACTGCTACATTTGAAAGTATTCCCTGCTCTCCAGGCGGGCTCATGACTGCTGACTTGAAATGTATTCCCTGCTCTCCAGGCGGGCTCCTGACTGCTGACTTGAAATGTATTCCCTGCTCTCCAGGCGGGCTCCTGACTGCTACGCTTGAAAGTATTCCCTGCTCTCCAGGCGGGCTCCTGACTTCAACAAAATAGACAAAACAAAGGAAACTTCCTGCCCCAGTTTGGTAGCTGGGCACATATGTGAGTGTTAAACTGAATCATATTACCAAATATTACTAAGAATTTGAAAGCTAGGTCCCATTATCCAGGAGGGTCCTGACAACTCTTAACTAAACGACAATTTTAAATCTAAGCTATATCTTTTAAAGGCATGACTTCCGCTACATCTTGTTATCTAAGAAGGTCTTAAACTACTCCCCATTATCCAAGAGGGTCCTGAAAATCAAAAGTCGAGTTCTATCTTAAGCGTGACAACTTTCATGGATGAATTATACTACCCTACAGCAGAACTTACGCTTAATGTTATTATCCAATCTAAATCTTAAAGCTAAGTCCCATTATCCAGGCAGGTCCTGAAAACTCCTAATTGAATCCTATCTTAAACATACAAACTTTGAAACCAACTTATATTCCTTTGGGGTACATTTATGCTAGATTATGCTACTCATGATTGTTTCTAATTTTAAACTAGGTCCCATTTTCCAGGAGGGTCCTGAAAGTTTACGGTCAAACCTGTTTTGATGCTTACTCTTTCCCCTGCGGAGAGTTTCTCCGAAGCAAACGAATTTTTGCCCATGTTTCAATCAAAGAAGAATTTGTCAGTTTAAAGTGATGGTTAGCTGATGGCATTCTTGCTGAAGATCTCTCCACTGCATTGTTTTGTTCTGAATGGCTTTCCCGAACTGGCCCTGAACCGCTTTGACTTTCTGACTGACTTTCAAATCCCACGATCTTTGACGAACCGAGTGTTCTATACTTGTGTTGTTGTTTCACTCCTTTGGCCCCTTTATCTGAACCTTTGCATCTCCCCTAACATTACCAAATCATTCCACCGATGAAACTTCCGGTGATTCCTTGTACCCCACCTTACATCATGCTGTCTTTAGTATGCTCTGACCGCATTGTGATTTGCAATTATGGGAGTTGGTAGTGAGCTTTGAAACCCTTTTCCACTTACTTGGGACAAGACTGACATTAAAGCCTCTTAGACAAATAAACCCAAAAGAAAATGAAATGCAATGACTTTGCGGGTTAAGGATAAAGAAGAATCCAAAACTAGATAACTGCTACAAAGGGAAAAAGAAAAAGAAAAAGAAACTTATTTGAGTAGAACGGCTGGTACCAATGATCATGACATGCATTTCGGATTAATTGGCCCAATCTGTCCAACCAATCAACTTTCAGTTGTCGTACGTTGTTGCCTCAGAATTTCCATGACCTGATTACTTTACCTAGACCTTGACCTTGTTCATCCTGCGGTGCCTTGAAACCATTTTCCACCAACATGCCTTTCTCACTTGTTGACTTTTCAACTCACTTTCGCCTCAAGGTGCCCGTGAGGGTTTTCACCAATAAGACTCTCTCATTTAATTTCTCTCAACTCCTATTGCCTTATAGTGCTTGTGAAGGTTTTCACCAATAAGACTCTCTCATTTTATTTCTCTCAACTCTCGTCGCCTTACGGTGCCTGTGAAGGTTTTCACCAATAAGACTCTCTCATTTTATTTTTCCTGCTTGAACCAAAGTGTTGCCCCTGACATGAATTACCTTTACCTACTCGACTTGGCATTCCTCAAAGACTGATCAGAAGGTCTTTTTGGACCGTAATGTGGGGTTTTGGATAGGGTTAGAAAGAAAGGGTATAAAAGGCTCAAAACACTTCAAATGGGTTAAAGTTACAACTTTCGGAATCAGGTTTTTCACAACAACCACGACTTCTGCCCCAGTTTCTTGCTTGGGGGCTTTTGGATTTTTGTTTGATGAGACCAAACCATGAGGCTGTCTACGTATCCTTAAAAGGAATCAGGTCGAACGTAGTTCATGACATAGGAATTACTTTGTTGTTGTGATTTTTCTTTTCTCTTTCTTCTTCTCTTCTTTTTTTTCTCTCTTGCTTTTCTCTTTCTTTTTTCTTCTTCTTCTTTTCTCTTTCTTCTTTTTTCTTTTGATTTTCTCTTTTTCTTTCCTTTTCTTTCTCTTTTCCTTTCTTCTTTTTCTTATCTTTCATGCTTGTGTTTCTGATATTCGCTACTGATTCCAAAAGAGGGGTAAGAAAGAAAATAAATAAGGCTCAAAAGGGGTGACGAGGGATCAAGTGTTTAGATAGCCGAACAAAACGCTTTCGTCATTTCAATCTTCAAAATATGCCAAATACAAACAAGTACAATCAAACAAAGAAATCATACATAGTATCTCTTGACCGCATCGGAATTGATAGCCATTTCCACACATTTCCCTTCTACATCTGTCAAATATAACACGCCATTGGACAACACTCTAGTTACGACAAATGGCCCCTACCAGTTTGGGGCGAACTTTTCTTTTGCTTCAGCCTGATGAGGCAAGATACGTCTCAACACTAACTGACCCACTTTGAACTTCCGTGGACGTACCTTTTTGTTATATGCTCTCGCCATTCTCTGTTGGTACAATTGGCCGTGACATACTGCTGCCAATCTCTTTTCATCAATCAGACTTAATTGCTCCAAGCGGGTTGTGACCCATTCAACATCATCAATTTATGCCTCAGCGACAATCCAAAGGGATGGAATTTCAATTTCTGCGGGTATTACTACCTCCGTGCCATACACCAATAAATAAGGAGTGGCCCCTACTGAAGTACGAACAGTAGTGCGATAACCCAACAATGTGAAAGGTAACTTCTCATGCCACTGTCTAGAACCTTCCACCATTTTTTGAAGTATCTTCTTTATATTCTTGTTGGCTGCCTCGACTGCTCTATTCGCCTTAGGGCGATATGGGGTGGAATTGCGATGTATAATCTTAAACTGCTGACATGTCTCTGTCATCAGATGACTGTAGAGATTAGCGCCATTGTCCGTGATGATTACCTTCGGAATCCCAAACCGACAAATGATATTTGAATGCACAAAATCAACCACTGCTTTCTTGGTCACATATTTGAAAGTTTTCGCTTCAACCCACTTGGTAAAATAATCAATGGCTACCAGGATAAACCTATGTCTGTTTGATGCTGCTGGCTCGATTGGCCCAATGACATTCATGCCCCAAGCAACAAAGGGCTATGGTGCCGACATGGTATGCAGTTCAGATGGTGGGGAATGAATCAAATCTCCGTGCACCTGACACTGATGACACTTGCGCACAAAACTGATGCAATCTCGCTCCATAGTGAGCCAGTAATAACCTACTCGGAGAATCTTCTTTTCCAGAACATACCCACTCATATGCGGTCCACAAACTCCGGAGTGTACCTTAGTCATGATGACTGTGGCCTGTCTGGCATCTATGCATCTTAGCAATCCAAGATCTAGAGTTCTTTTGTATAACACCCCTCCACTGAAGAAAAATCTTCTTGCCAATCGTCGAATTGTTCTTTTCTGATCACATGTGGCCTGTAGAGGATATACCCCCATCTGGAGGTATTCTTTGATATTGTGGAACCATGGCTCCCCATCAAGTTCTTCTTCTACCATATTACAGTAAGTATGTTGATCACGGACCTAAATCTGCAAAGGGTCCACATAAGCCTTATCTGGATGGTGTAACATTGACGCCAGAGTAGCCAAAGCATCAGCGACTTCATTATGGATCCTTGGGATATGCCTGAATTCTATTGACTGAAACCGTTGATAAAGATAATGCAAACATTTTCTGTACGGTATAAGTTTCAAATTATGTGTTTCCCATTCTCCCTGAATTTGGTGCACCAAGAGGTTCGAGTCACCCAAGACCAAGACTTCCTGGACACCCATATCCACAGCTAACCTCAAACCCAGAATACATGCCTCGTACTCAGCCATGTTGTTAGTACAATAAAAACGAAGCTGAGCCGTAACAGGGTAGTGCTGCCCTGTTTCATAAATAAGTACTGCTCCTATCCCCACGCCCTTCATGTTTGCGGCCCCATCAAAGAAAAGTTTCCATCCAGGCTTCTCGACTTGTTCCAACTCATCAATGTGCATCACCCCTTCATCAGGGAAATAAGTTTTCAAAGGTTCATAATCTTAATCAATCGGGTTCTAGGCCAAATGGTCCACTAAGGCATGTGTTTTCATTGCAGTTCGAGTCACATAGACAATGTCAAACTCTGTGAGCAGGATCTGCCACTTTGCAAGCCTCCCTGTGGGCATAGACTTCTGAAAGATATACTTCAATGGATCTAAGCGAGATATGAGGTAGGTAGTATAAGATGACAAATAATGTTTCAGCTTCTGTGCCACCCAAGTTAGGGCACAACATGTCCTCTCAAGCTGAGTGTACTTAACCTCGTGCGATGTGAACTTCTTGCTGAGGTAATAGATGGCTTGCTCCTTCCTGCCAGTGATGTCATGTTGACCCAATACACAACCGAATGAATTGTCCAAAACCATCAAATATAGGATCAAAGGTCGCCCTGGTTCTGGCGGGACCAATACGGGTGGATTTGACAAATACCCCTTTATCTTATCAAACGCCTCCTGACATTCATCTGTCCACTTGACTGCAACGTCTTTCTTTAACAGCTTGAAGATTGGATCATAGGTTGTCGTGAGCTGAGCGATGAACCTGCTGATATAATTCAATCTCCCCAACAAACTCATCACCTCGGTCTTGTTCCTTAGAGGTGGAAATCTTGGATGGCCTTGACTTTCGATGGATCCAGTTCAATGCCCCGGTGGCTGACTACAAACCCCAAAAGCACACTTTGCAGGATTAAGCTTGAGATTATACCTGCGAAGCCTTCGGAAGAACTTCTTTAGATCCCTAACATGGTCAGACTACTTTCTAGACTTCACAATCACATCATCCACGTACACCTCGATTTCCTGGTGTATCATATCATGGAATATTGTTGTCATTGCCCTCATATAGGTTGCCCCAGCATTCTTCAAGCCAAATGGCATGACCCAATAACAATATGTTCCCCACGGCATGATGAATGCTGTCTTTTCTTCATCTTCCTCGTCTATTAAGATGATGATAACCCACGTAACAATCCACGAAAGAACCAATCTCATGTTTGGCGCAATTATCAATCAAGATATGGATGTTCGGCAACGGGAAATTGTCTTTTGGACTTACCTTATTGAGATCCCGATAGTCAACATATACCCTGGTCTTGCCATCCTTCTTCGGTACAGGCACAACATTGGCTAACCAGGTAGGATATCGGGTGACCCGAATGACATTGGCATCGAACTGCTTGGTGACCTCTTCTTTTATCTTTACATTCATATCCATTTTGAACTTTCTCAGCTTCTATTTGACAGGAGGGAATGCCGGGTCAGTGGGCAACTTGTGAACCACTAAATCTGTGCTTAGGCCCGGCATGTCGTCATAGGACCATGCAAGTTAATGATCCCCTCCTGTGGCACAAAAGACTTGGTCATGCAAGTCTAAATCAGCTAAACAAATTAGTCTCCAAAAACTTGGTGATAGGGTTACCTAATATCAAGTTCAAGGAAGACAAAGTTTGTGAGGTATGTGCAAGGGGGAAGAAGGTAAGATCATCCTTCAAAAGCAAGAAAATGGTAAGTACAACTAAGTCGTTGGAACTGGTCCATATGGATCTATATGGTCCAATAAGAACCATGGGCAGAGGTGGAAAGAAATATGTAATGGTGCTTGTCGATGATTATTCTAGATTTACTTGGGTTCTATTTCTTACCTCCAAAGATGAAGCATTTGACATGTTTATTGCATTTGTTAGAAAAACTCAGAAACAATTAGGAAATCAACTTGCATCCATTAGGTCTGATCATGGAACTGAATTTGAAAATTCCAAGTTTGCTGAATTCTGTGATGAAAATGGTATAGATCATAATTTCTCTGCCCCTAGGACCCCTTAACAAAATGGAGTAGTTGAAAGGAATAATAGAACTCTTGAGGACATGGCTAGAACCATGTTGCTTTCTAGTAAATTGCCCCACAGCTTCTGGGCAGAGGCTGTAAACACTGCATGTTACATAATCAATAGATGGATGACCAGACCTCTGGTAGAGAAGACTCCCTATGAGTTACTTAAAGGGAGAAAACCAAACATATCCTATCTTAGGGCATTTGGTTGCAAGTGTTATGTGCACAATAATGGAAAAGACTCCCTAGGTAAGTTTGATCCCAGAAGTGATGAGGGAGTGTTCTTAGGATATTTTTCACATAGCAAAACATATAAAGTATTTAATAAAAGAACTCTATGTGTAGAAGAAAGTGTACATGTAGTATTTGATGAAACTAACATTCTTTCTGAGAGAAAAGAACATGAAGATGAAGCCATTTGATTGGTAAAGGAATTGACTGAATCCCCAACACAAGTCAAAGTGGCTTGAGAAAAGCTAAAAGAGCATCAACACAAGTAAAAAGGGTCTAATTGCAAAATTTGAATTCTTTGAGGCTGCCCTAATGTCTTGCCTATAAAGGCATCAAGACTTGCTATTCAAGTCAAATTTCAGAGAAAGATACCCCTTGAGAAAAGCTAAAAGGGCGGAATACTTTTAGGAGTTGAAGTCCCTGCATTTCATTGTTAAAACCCCATTAAATTCCTATAGAATACTTAAAAATTCGCTCTAGCTGCATTTCTGGTTTAAAAAATGGCTTGAGCTTTTGGTTTAGAGTTGATTTTGGACTTCCTTTACTGTTCCATTGAAAAAGCTTTTTGGTTGATTGTGGAAGATTTACTGTTTCATTGGTGTTGTTGGTTCTGGGCTGACTGCTATTGCTTGCGATCTCTCAATCTCTTATTTCTTTTGCTTCCTAGGTACCTACTTAGCCCATGAATAACGAGTGATTGTTGAACATGTGAATCGGGTGGAATACTGATTGAACGCTGCATTTGAACTTAGCTTCCCCTGTTCCTCTTACTGCTTTAATCTTCTGTAGTAGATATGTAGTTTTAGATGTTATTTAAGCTATCACTTGCACATTTAATGTTGTGTATGTATGATTAATTGGACAACGTATGCCATGGGATCACTGTAATAGATTGTCAATTATACCATAATCGATAGTGTAATAGTATGTCTTTTCACCTGCAGAGTTGTTCTTTTAAAATCAGTTTGTGATTGATTGTTGAACTTACATAAGTTAGTTTGTTCTAGTTGTGCATTCCCATAGTATCCTGTTAGTATGAGGTTTTGGTACCTTTAATTGAGAATTTTAAATTCAGTTTATTGTTTTGTTTAACTGCAGCAGGTTGTTAAATCATGATAGTCTTGGATATTTTTGGTGACGCCATATTTTCCCTGTCATCAGTTTGGGGTTAGCATGGGCATGCAACAGGCAGTACATCAAGATGGGCCTCTTGGGCTTGTTATGCTACATTGCCGTTTCTTTGGCATATTCCTGGGCCCTTCACGTATTGTGTATCTAGTCGGGTCTGGCCTGTTTGAGGCTATAAGGCTTGTTGTTGGCCTTAGTCTTATCAAATAGTCAAGGTATCAGTTTTTACTATCAGCCCACTAAGTATTAAGCTCATTGAACCCTAGCTTCAGAAAAAAAGATGCGAACCTCTTTAGGTCTTTTAGTTAATTAGATCAACCTTCTTTTCGAATCTAGAATTGAGGCATGCCAAGCCAAATAAAAATCTCAAATGCTTGGCCCTCGTTTAATTATTTTTCCTTAAAATACTTAGAATTCGAGGCGCGCCATTTAGCGAATTTTCCATGGCCCTCGCAAAGCTGCAAATGCGTTAGTTGCTTTAGGCGCGTATGTTAATAATATTACCTTCCTAAACCCGGGTGTGCATTTCATGTGACCCAAATCAAATCTTAAAACGTTGAACAAAATATGTTTAGGATTGCGGGTGCATTTCATGTGGCGCGATTCGAAGACGTGTTTTAAACGACGTTCAATCTTCTTTTAAAATTGATTAAAAGTGGTTAAAGGTTTAAAATGGCATCATAGGTTAAAACGTGTTTCTAAAATCAGATAATTAAGCCGGATATAAAAATTAAGCGACCGTGCTGGAACCACGGAACTCGGGAATGCCTAACACCTTCTCCCGGGTTAACAGAATTCCTTACTCAGATTTCTGGTGCGCGGACTATTAAACAGAGTCAATCTTTTCCTCGATTCGGGATTTGAACCGGTGACTTGGGACACCATAAATTATGCCAAGTGGCGCCTTTGAATCTTTAAATAAATAAATTCTGTTTCGATTGTCCTTTAATTGGAAAAACTCCCTTTATACCCTCTTCCGGGGGTGTAGTAAAAAAGGAGGTGTGACAGTATGTTCATTATGATCTTCCTCAATTAGTTTTCTGTCTTTATTAGTCTTGGTCAGTTGTGAAGAGCGGTGTAAGCCTATGATGCTTAATTTTGCGTACTGTTATTTGTTTATTGTGAGAATACACGGGGGAGAAAAATCTATTATTGACATTCTATGTTACAATGAGCCCTATTTATATGTATACATAATGCATAACCTACTCTGATTACATAAGGGACTAGAACTAATGATATATATTTTTATATATTCTAACACTCCCCTCAACCTGGTACATGTAAATCATATTTACCGAGCTTGTTACATATGTAGCTAATACGAGGACCAGTGAGGGATTTGATGAAAATATCTACAAGTTGATCATTTGACTTCACAAACTTTTTAGCAATATCTCCCGAGAGTATCTTTTCTCTGACAAAGTGATAGTAGTCTCAATGTGTTTAGTTCTCTCATGGAACACTGGATTTGACGCAATATATAGAGCATCTTGATTATCACACACAAGTTTCATCTGGCTGATCTCACCAAATTTCAACTCCTTGAGCAACTGTTTGATCCAAATTAGCTCACATGTCGCTATAGCCATTGCTCGTTATTCTGCTTTTTCTTGCTCTTTCAAGATACCAAATTTTCTCCTACTAAGATACAATATCCAAACGTAGAACGTCTATCAGAAGGTGATCCTACCCAATCAACATCTGAGTATCCAGCGATTTGCTCATGGCCTCGATCCTCAAACAATAAACCTTTACCTGGAGATTATATTATATACCGAAGAATGTGGACTACTGCATCCTAATGACTATCACAAGAGAATCCATAAACTGACTCACTACACTCACAGGAAAGGAAATGTCAGGTCTTGTCAGAGTGAGGTAATTTAATTTACCAACCAGCCACCTATATCTTGCAGGATCGCTAAGAGGCTCCCCATGTCATGGCAGAAGTTTAGAATTCGGATTCATTGGAGTGTCAGCAGAACAACCTGTCATTCATGTCTCCTCAAGAATGTCTAAGGCATACTTCCGTTGTGAGATCACAATACCTGAGCTAGACTGAGCGACCTCAATACCCAGAAAATACTTCAATCCGCCCAAATCCTTAGTCTGAAGGTGCTGAAAGAGATGTTGCTTCAACTTAGTAATACCATCTTGATCATTGTCGGTAATAATAATATCGTCAACATAAACGACCAGATAAATACAGAGATTCGAAGTAGAATGCCAATAAAACACAGAGTAATCAGCTTCACTACGAGTCATGCCAAACTCCTGAATAACTATGCTGAACTTACCAAACTAGGCTCAAGGAGACTACTTTAGACCATAGAGGGACCGACGCAACCGACATACAAGGCCACTAGACTCCCCCGAGCAACAAAACAAGGTGGTTGCTCCATATAAACCTCATCCTCAAGGTCACCGTCAGTGTTTGTAAAAAGTGGGCGCTTCCTCGCTTAAAGCGGGAAGCGAAGTGAGGTGACCAGTTGAACGCTTCTGTTAGCTGAAGCATAGCAGGTATTCAAAAGCGCACGCTTCCCAATAAAAAGCAAGAAGCGACGATGTGAAGAGAGTGCTTCTTTGTATTACTGGGCTGCCAACCTATTTAATTAAAAAAGCCTCCTCCTCCTCCGACGCACAACGATCTTTTCTCAACGATGCTTTGATACCATGTGAGAATACACGGGAGAAAAATCTATTGTTGACGTTGTATGTTACAATGAGCCCTATTTATATGTATACATAACTAGAAATAAGGGACTAGAACTAACTAATTATATATATTAACATAAATATTCTAACATTTATAATATTCTTTTGATGGCATCTTCTCCCAATTCTAATGTTGTCTCCAGGGGAAATGGTATTTTTGAAATCATGTTTTTTCATCTGTTGTAGACTCAGTTTGGTGCTATTTATACTTTCATTCTTAAGCTATAGTGTTATGAGGACAAAGTGATAATTTTAGCTTGCTTGAAGAAGGAATCATCTTCTCTTTGGCTATGATGTTTTACTGTCTGTTCGGTTGATCGAACTGTAATTTGTCATGTGGAATTGCTAAATTCCAATCTTCTTATGTTTGGGATATTGGAGCTATCTTCAGCAATTAAAAACTAGGGAGAAGAACTAACTGAAGGGCGAAAAGAAGTTCTAGCTCTGGTTTTCTAGGAAATCAAGTATACTCATTTACTAAAAATGGATAATTTCAGAAGTACTTGATTAGTATGATATTCCAAGCCTCCCAGTCAGGAATCTCATTCCTTCTCTATCATCCAAAACAATTCATAAAAGCAGGTCTATCTGGTTTAACGGCTGAAGATGTACAATATTAGAGTGTCAAGGTGTCCCATAACACTATTCAGGAACATTGGTTCTTATTGCTATTGACATAAACACCTTTTAAGTTGGCTGAAGATGTACAATATTATGGTCTCAAGGTGTCCCATAACACTTAGAGGAAATTGAAACCATCTTAGAGGAAATTCTCAAAAAAAAAAAGAATAAAAAGGGCAGCTCGATGCACGAAGCATCTCGCATTCTCATAGGATGGGGGAAGAGCTGCAACCCAAGGGATGTGACGTAGGCAGTCTATCCAGACCCAAGAATCAGCGGCTGATTCTACGGCTCGAGGCTAAGCACAGTGCTGGTGTTGGAGGTCTGAGTTGATAATATTCTGGCCTAATTATTATGAGGCCATCTACCATCAAACTGTGAAATGATGATCTCTTAGTGTGAAATTTGACATTTGGAAACTTAATAAAAGTGTGTAGATTAACGCCCTATAGTACTTTCTTAGTCTATCCCATGTTCATACATTGAACTTTCTTGGTGCTCTTTTAGTTATATATGTAAAATTAATGACTTCTTTATGAAACATTTCTTCTTTTTGAAGAAAGTTATTGAATTTAAAAAAAAAGTCATGCTCGAATAATTGAAATTTGACTTCTACAAAGTGAATTTTGCCGCAATACTAGTTTAAAGGCACGCATTCGTACAAGAAATTCTTAGGAGTTCCTTTTCCTTGTTAGTATCAAATCTTCCCTTGTTAATCTTACATGCCTCTTCGGTCTTTATTGCAATTGAATCCAAGCTTTTAATTGGTAATATGCAACTTTGTTCTTAAATTAAGAATCTTATATTCTTACAATGAGTTTTATTCAAGGCTATGCAATAAACATAAAATTGTTTGGGAGTTATTGCATGCAATATGAAGTTTTTTAAAGTATCTACCTCAATTTCTATAACTTTTTTTTTATTATGGAACATCCAAAAAATTGGACACCATTTTTTTAAAAATATTATTTATAATTCTGGCTTTTTTCATGTATTCAAATTCAGACTAATTAAACTTGTATTTCGATGAGGATGTTCATTTTGTTAATTTATACTAGTCAAAATAAGAAGGGAGTCTAAGCGTAATGGTAAGAGTTGTCGCTATGTGACTAGGAGATGAGTTCAAATGTAGTAATAACCCCTTGCAGAAAAGTAAGGTAAAACTGTTTACTATAGGCCCATTTTAATCTGTCCTTTCGAGTACCTTGGGGACAAGGGGAAATTTAGGGCACCTGGCTACATATACCCTATACTATTGAAAATGGTTTAAATATACCATCTGTTTCACTATGTGGTTATTTTTGGACCCTACCGTTATACTATGGTACAAATATACCCTTATTTTGGAGGGACTGCCATATGGTTGCACGTGATTAAAAGGACCTATCCTCACTTTTTTAACCTAGTTCACTTAAACATTATCCATTACCTGGCCCAATGCCTCCTCCCCCCCCCACCAAACCCGCGTGAACCCAAATCACTTGTAAAAAGCCCCTGAAAGAAAAAGAACCCTTATTTCACCTCTCCCCCTTTGTCACATTACGCAAAAAAATGAAGACCGAAAAAATATCAAATTACTGTTGGAATCTCAAATTCCTTTTTTTATTTGGATTTTGAAATCTTCTCCCTTTTCTTCCTTCTTACTTCACCGTTACACCCACCTTGTAGCTGTCCATTTCCCAATGCTTTGAACCCCAAATTGTTCCTTGTGTATAGCCAAAGCTTCACCGAAGCGCCCAGTTTGCTTTCGCACTTTAGAAGGATCAACATCATGGAAAGTAGGCAAAACTATTTGATTTAACTTCTCTGTACATTCTAATTTTAACAGAACAATGGTGAGCGGCATGGGGCTAAATCAACTTTCCTAAATTACCAGTAAAGCTGCTGATGTTGCAGCCGAAGTAGTCCGTATGTGTTATTCCAACAATGCCACAAGATTCCAGTTTAGGGAAAAGGACGTCGATGGTCAAGTCACCCGTCTCATTCGATTTATCGGAAGAAATCGATTGGCGCAATCGTGATCATGCTCTTCTTCCTTATCAATTGATATAAGGGTTCTTTTTTCGTTCAGAGGCTTTTCTTAAGTTCGGGGGACTTTGGGTCGGGTAATGGATAATGTTTGAGTGAATCGGGTTAAAAAATGGATAGGTCTTTTTAATCTAGTGCAGCCATGTGACACTTAATCCAAAATAAGGTTATATGTGTACCATAGTATAATAGTAAGCTGCGAAGTAACCACATAGTGCAATAGAGGATATATTCAAACATTTTTCAATAGTACAGGGGGTATAGTTGGCCTTTTTCTGTTACGTTAATCAAACTAACTTTTCAACCATCATTTGATATTTTCTTCAAGTGTCATTTTTTTCTCGTGCAATGTTGGAGTACCTCTTTTTCAAGGGCAAGCAGCAATCAAGCTGCTGAACCCAATCTGAAGATACTTTCCGTGTCTAGTCGAGCTCTGGGTAGGCTTTAGTTTGGTAACTCATGAGAAACTGAGCAGAACCTACTTGGGTTGAATGGGTATGCAGCCCTCTCAATGGGTCCTAGTCTATTCGTGTGGCTGGTGAGCTTATGTTCTTAAATTTTAATATTTCTCAAACCTTTTTCCATCTATGTGAGTCAGAGAGGGGTCTTCTCTCTTCTCTGTTGTGCTTTCATGCAGCCAATTCTAGTGAAGATAGAGAGGTCTTTATGTTTATACTAGGTTTGGATGGAACTGGGCATCTCTTCAGTTTCTAGCTATCGAGTATTACTTCACCTATCCAAACCCTTCTCCTTTGAGATGGCTTTTGATTATCATTTTTTTTTCATTTCCATAAAATCAGGAGAACGCATGATGGATTATATGAATTTGGATGATAGATCAGTTGGGATGTTTTGGATTGTATCCTACACAATGGCCCAGCCTGCTTGTGAAACTGTGATGCACTAGTTAACCTCTGCTGGGGTTACTGAGTTTTTACCTGGACCAAATTTGCAGTCCAACGAGAGATTAGTGGTGATGCGTGAAGTTAGTCCGCTGCCAATATCATTGTTATCAGGATTTTCCACAAATTTGTGCTTGAAACTGGCTTATCAGATGGAAGAATCAATGTTTTCTGGACAGGTACTTACTATGGTTTCCTCCTGTTGGTCTTTTCCAAAAGTAAAAATAAAAGAAAAAATTTCTCAAGAGAATCTCAAAATCACTGATCAATTCATCTACATGCCTTCTATATGTATAAAAAGTTGAGAACTCATAAGTAATACTATGAGATTTTATGAATGGATTTGTAGGTCTCCCTTGTCCACTCTTTCTTGTGGTTTTATTTGCTTTGATCATGTCATATGGAAGAGTTATTATCCGTTCACATTTACTGCAGCTTTATTATCATACTATCTCCACTCTGACTGGGAGCAAGCTAGTATTTCCTCGTTCCCTTTTTCTTTTGAAGGTTCATTGTACTAGTTGTGAATGCTTAATATCATGTTATCATTTCATTGCAGGCTGTGCCTAGCATTGTTGTGGTTGAAACATACTGTAGGTTGATGCTCATTTCTCCCCATTCGTTGTTTCGCTCACTCTTAACTGTAACTTCTACTCTTTTCCCTCCTAATATTCCTTCTTTGGTATTTAATTCTCTGGCATGTCACTGCATTTTCTCCGGAACTACATTCATTGCTTTAAACCAGTAAGCAAAAGAAACCTCCTGAGAATGTCACTTTTGGTTATGTGCCAAATTTGTTATAATATCTGCACAAGTTACTTTTATCATGGTTCAATACTATTTTGCTTCATAACTGTCTAAAAAGCAAATGCTATTGTTGAGTTCCTCCACCAAATATAACTTATGAATTGGATAGAGTCCTCTGATTTCAGACATCACACTCTAGGTTGAGAACAAGTATTTATGAAGAATCTGTTGCTTGCTCCTCTCACTGTGTCTCCATTGAAAGCCTGAAGCAAAATCTCAGATGAGTAGCATGGCCCTAACACAATGATTCTTTGTATTTTAGGCCTTCAACTAGTTGGATATATTAAATTCATCAAGGCATAAAATACCATGATTGGATAGGCACAAAGCATTCCTTGATGGTATTTTACCATTATGAAAGGTGATGGCTAGCAGTGTTTTTAAAAGCGAAAAGCACAAAATATTGACAAGATATCTAGGACTTTTAAGTGAAAAGCGAGAAGTGAAGCGCAGAATTTACGACACTAAAAGAATACCAAACATTTATGAATTCAGTACTATAATGATTAACCTGCAATTACAGTAATTAATTTGAGTATCTGATTTACAATAACATTGGTATTAATCTTACTCTTCAAAGTTGAGATTCAAAGAACATTACCCCTTCTTATAAAGATCACCTTGCGTGTCGTTGTTTGAACTGCAAAGTTCTATGAAGCGCATGGTTACAGTAATGAAGCGATAACTCCTTGCTTCGCATTGCTTCATCTCTTTAAACGACAAAGGGATTGGCTTTTTATAACACTGGTGGCCACTCAAGAGGTATTCTGCAATGATTTTTCTACTTCCCAAATATTATCTGAAATTTAAGCTGGTGTTTCATGAAAGCACTTCACTGAAAGAGATGGTATTTTACAGGTTGTAAACACTTTAGAGTTTGATGCCTAGTATAAGAAACTTGTAGAAGATCAAAATAAGCTTAAATTTCGTAATGATTTTTGATTGTCTATGCATCATCTGGCATTAACAGTCATTCTCTGTCTTATAGGTATAAGAATTGCTTTTGAGGCTATAATATTGTGAATTGTTTCGGTGCGCCTTTATGCAATGTATATGATACATGTATGGCACTTTAAGTGCTTATTCAGTCAAGTAGCAGAACTATTGTCCTGCTGTGCGATGTCATTAGCTTGTCCTCGGCCCTAGAAAGCATAAAACTGGAATTTTCTCTTAGTTATAAAACACATTTTATGAGTTATTTCTTAAGACTTATCAGACTTGATCATCTCTTTGTTATTGTTTTGTAATGTACAAGCTATTTATTGTTATTATTATTACTATTAGCCATCTTTGTCGTACTACTAGTAGGTAGAGAGAATCCAAACCAATTTATTATTGCTGTAAGCAAGATTAGATCTATGGTATTAGTCGCAGATTCACATTATTGGACAGTCCAAATTATCCCCTTTTGATGTCAGTGTTTATACAATGTAATATCCCAAATTATATATTTTTGAGTATCTTTTTTTTGGGGGGATTAGTTGAGAATCTTTATTTTGCCTCTTAAGATTTTGAGCAAAGAGTTCTTATATTCATAATACTGTAGCAAACGCGAAAATCATAGAAAGCACCAAAGTTTGCTGGGATTTAATGCTTAAAGCACAATTAAATCGTGCAACTTAACCATTAAGCAACACACACCTTAGTGTAAAAAGGCGCAAAACAATGAAGATATATGAATATGTGTGTGCGTGTGTGTATGTTGGATAGTTTCTATAAACAGATCTAAACTTGTAAGATAAAAGAGTGTTTATAAGTGGTCCACATCGAGAAATGTTAATTTAGACATCGAAAAGTGTGTATATAGAAATTGTCGGCTTAAGACATTTGTATTCATCGAAAAGTGTGTACATAGAAATTGCCAGGTTTGTGCAGAAAAGTGAGATAAGGCCTGAGCACAAGGTCCTGTTTGAATTTGTTAACAAGTGCTTGCTGCCTAGACACGAGAGGAGGCACACTGCCAACTACATGAACCTGGTTCTTATGGAGTGCCTTGTGATAGGAATGCAGATCAATTGGTCTGCCTTTATTGTCAAATTACTGGACAGGGTCATAAATGGCTCCAAGGCTCATGCCACCCCATATGGGTTCATATTGACTACTGTTCTAGACAGGCTGAATGTGCCTTTGAAGAAATGGGAGATGACATCATGCAAGGAACACTTTGGCGTCAAGACTCTTCTGGCTTGTGACTATACAGTCAATGCCAACCTAGTTGAACCTGGTTCATCTCTGAAGACACCTGTGAACAGCAAGGTTAGGGCTTTGGTTCAAGAATGTGGATCTAAGGATGCTAAAATTGCTAGGCTCCAGGCTCCTGTAGCTGAACTGGAAACTAAAAGAGATGGCCTTAGAACTGAGCTAGCAAAAGAAAAGGAGAAGAGTGATGGGATGCTTCAGAATATGCTCAACCTTCTCCAAACCCAGCCTCTAGTTCCTCCAAGCCTTAGGATGTCCAGTTGTTGTCTTCTGAACCAGTCTAGTACACCCAATGACCCAGATTAGGGACTTTTTCTGTTTTTTTTGCTCATGTTTTGGAAGTTTTTCTTTCTTTTTGCGGTTTATTGGTGGAAACATATCTTATCAATGACAACTGCTGTTTCTCTTGTTCTATGAAGATTCTGATCTTAATAGTTTGAATATGTTTGTTGATTATTGATGATTTCAGGTGAAGTTTTGAAGAATGACAAATGAACTCAGTCATGGACCAGGTCCATCATGTGAGGCACAGTATTTATCAACCTAGACATTTGAGATACACGTGAAGGAGATAAGTCTCAGTGATCAAGCAGCAATATCTCCTGAACAGATCGAAAAGTTTGCATATTGGATGAGGAGAGAAAGTCTCCTTATGGGAAGAGGACACAATCCGGATAAAGGATAGGGTTGGAGTTTGTATTGTACAAGGACTCAACTTCGATGGAAGATCAGCAATTGAGTCTCAATCAAACTCTGATTACTAACTCATTAAATAACAGTGATTATTCTCTTTTACAAGTGTTGCACATACGCAGAAGTTAAACTAAATTGAGAGCAAACGAGCTAGGCAATTTTGCGAGCAATTTATGTGAGATTTAAGTGTGCACACCTGAAGCTACTTGAACGAGATAGAAGAACCAGTTCCGTTGTGTTTATTCTTATTCTAGTTCAATTGTAGTAAGTGGTTTAAAGTTGTACCTTTTTAGCTTTCATAGAAGCATTTGTAATAGGTACTTTGAGTGTTCAAGTTATAGGCTAACTTGAAGGTGTCGCAATAGTTGAGGCTCTGTGCTACACAGGGATTAGAGTTAATCCTTAGGTTTACAAAGAGGTTTTGTAAATGCTGTTTTGGCTTAGTGATTTTAGTGGATGTTTGGGAAAATCCTACTGAGTAGTAGGTCGTGGTTTTTTCACCTTTTGAGCCAGGTGTTTTCCACGTTAAAATCCCTGTGTTCTTTATTTTCTGTAGTTTTAATTCTGCAATAGTAGTAGTTAGAACACCTAGAAGAACCAGGTTCTTCTAGATCGAAAAATTTTGTACCACACAAATCACCCCCCCCTCTTGTGTGGTATTAATGTTTAGAACATCAATTGGTATCAGAGCAGGTTATCCTTGAAGAGGCTAACACCTTAGGAAAAGATCAACATGAGTGCACCACCTGGAACTGGGAAGGGCAATCCACTGCCAGGCCTCCACTGTTCAATGGACAGTACTGCTCTTGGTAGAAGAACAGGATGAAGAATCACATCATAGGAGAAAACTATAAACTCTGGGGCGTAGTCACTGATGGTTCTTTGGCAACTACAATGAAAAATGAGGAAGGAGTGGATGTTCCAAAGACAAGGGCTGACTACACTGCTGAAGACCTATAGAAGTGGGAGATAAATGCTAAGGCCAAGAAATGGCTTGTGTATGGACTAGGTCCAGATGAGTACAGTAGGATCCAAAGTTGTACTACTGCTAAGGAGATATGAGACACTTTGCAAGTGGCTCATGAAGGAACACCTCAAGTGAAAAGATCCAGAGGAACACTGTTGTATTCTTAATATGAGAATTTTACTATGAAGGAAGGAGAAACTATCCAAGAGATGTATACTAGGTTCACTACACTGACAAATGAACTTAAGTCTCTTGGAAGGATTATTCTTGAAGAAGACAAGGTTGAGAAAATCCTGACAAGGGTTCTGCCAGTCTCATGGGAAAGCAAAATCACTGCCATTCAGGAATCCAAGGATATTGCTACTCTCAGACTGGATGAACTGATTGGAAATCTTACTGCTTATGAACTGAGAAGGCAAACCATGAAGATGAATACACCCAAGAAGGAGAGAAGCCTAGCTCTTAGAATTGCTGAAGGTTCAGATCTGAAAGATGATAAAATGGCTATGATCACTAGAGATTTCAAAAAGTACCTGATGAGAGGAAAGGGTTCTTCAAGAGGTACAACCTTCAACAAGTCAAGATCTCCTGAGAAACAGATCAATGAGGGTTGCTACAAGTGTGGTAAGACTGATCACATGATCAAGAACTGCCCTCAATGGGAAATCGAGTAGAAGAAAGAAATGGCTGAACGAAGGAACAGGAAGAAGGAACAGGTTCAACCAAAAATGGACAAAGGTTCAACCAAGGCTATGGTTGCTGCTTGGGGAGAAACTTCAGATGAAGACTCAGAAGATGAAGCTGAAGAAGAGCAAGCACTGATGGCCATCGGAGAATCAGATGATGAACAAGAGGTAAGTATCATTCATCTCAAAGACAAGATTAAATTTTTGTCTAAAGAAAAGTTGGCTGAGCTATTACTAGACTTCATTGATGAGTCTGAGATAATTAACAATGAGAAGGAAGTTCTGTCTAGGGAATGTGTGATCCTAAAAGCAAAATGCAAAAGTCTAGAGTATAGGGCTAATGAGAGTTATAACACAAATGCTGAATTGAAGAACCAGGTTCTTGAACTTGATAACAGTGTCCTTGAACTTAGGTCTGAAAACTTAAAACTAAAACTAGGAACAGGAAAGAAGAAAGCTGATCACACATATCTCACTCTAGAAGAAAATTTGGGAAAAATGAAAAATGAATTGTATAAGAAAGATGAATTCATCAAAGTCCTAAAGGAAGATCTAGGAAAGGTGAAATATGAACTAGACAGAACTTGCAAGTGGAACAAGGCTTCTGAAGTACTCTCTTGGCTGCAAGAGCATCATAATAGCAATAAAAGAGGACTTGGCTATGGGACTCAAGCTCCAAAATGGGACCCTAAAAGCAAGTACCTCACTCTTCCTAAAGATAAAATCTGCACACACTGTGGCAAGACTGGCCATTACAAAGATGAATGTAATACAAAAGAAAAGGCCAGTCAAAAGAACAAAGTCTTTGTTCAAGAGAAAAACAAGTTGCCTGGGTGGGAAAGAAGGAATTTGATTCATCCTTTTGCCTATAGAAAGGGACCCAAACTAGTTTGGGTTCCTAAGACTAACCCCTAATTTCTTTTTGCAGGTCCAAGTGAAAGGGAGGAGCCAAATATGGTATATGGATAGTGGCTGCTCAAAACATATGACCGGGAACAAGGACCAGTTCCTTTCACTTGAGGACTTAAAATAAGGTAATGTCTCCTTTGGTGATGGAAAGAAAGGTGAGATCATTGGGGTTGGAAAGGTAGGCAAAACAGATTCTCATTCCATAGAGAATGTCTACCTGATAGATGGCTTGAAATATAGCCTAATAAGTGTGTCACAATTGTGTGATAGAGGTAATCTTGTAGCTTTTACCTCTACCAAATGCTTTGTGATTAACCTTACCACTGACAAGATTGTTTTGCAGGGAAAAAGAGTTAACAATATTTACATTGTAGATTTGTCTACTCTCTCAGAAAATGAACTCACTTGCTTAAGTGTGTTGGTTAATGATCCCCTCCTGTGGCACAAAAGACTTGGTCATGCAAGTCTAAATCAGCTAAACAAATTAGTCTCCAAAGACTTGGTGATAGGGTTACCTAATATCAAGTTCAAGGAAGACAAAGTTTGTGAGGCATGTGCAAGGGGAAGCAGGTAAGATCATCCTTCAAAAGCAAGAAAATGGTAAGTACAACCAAGTCGTTGGAACTGGTCCATATGGATCTATGTGGTCCAACAAGAACCATGGTTAGAGGTGGAAAGAAATATGTAATGGTGCTTGTCGATGATTATTCTAGATTTACTTGGGTTCTATTTCTAACCTCCAAAGATGAAGCATTTGACATGTTTATTGCATTTGTTAGAAAAACTCAGAAACAATTAGGAAATCAACTTGCATCCATTAGGTCTGATCATGGAACTGAATTTGAAAATTCCAAGTTTGCTGAATTCTGTGATGAAAATGGTATAGATCATAATTTCTCTGCCCTTAGGACCCCTTAACAAAATGGAGTAGTTGAAAGGAAGAATATAACTCTTGAGGACATGGCTAGAACCATGCTGCTTTCTAGTAAATTGCCCCACAGCTTCTGGGTAGAGGTTGTAAACACTGCATGTTACATAATCAATAGATACATGACCAGACCTCTGGTAGAGAAGACTCCCTATGAGTTACTTAAAGGGAGAAAACCAAACATATCCCATCTTAGGGCATTTGGTTGAAGTGTTATGTGCACAATAATGGAAAAGACTCCATAGGTAAGTTTGATCCCAGAAGTGATGAGGGAGTGTTCTTAGGATATTTTTCACATAGCAAAGCATATAAAATGTTTAATAAAAGAACTCTATGTATAGAAGAAAGTGTATATATAGTATTTGATGAAACTAACATTCTTTCTGAGAGATAGGAACATGAAGATGAAGCCATTGGATTGGTAAAGGAATTGACTGAATCCCCAGCACAAGTCAAAGTGGCATCAAAAGAAGGAACAAATGATGGAACAGGTCCTTCAAATCAGGGCAACCTGACAGGGGGAACTAATCAAGGAGAAATTGAATCAAAGCCCCTAGAGGAACCTGTTCATGAACCTGCTCCTCAGCAACAGAACATAGGAGAGACATCTAGTAGAAACCAGTTAGTTGTGAAACCTCACAAGTATCAAAGTTCTCATTCCATTGAGAACATTATTACTGATCCAACATCTGGAGTCAAAACTAGATCACAGCTAAAGAATCTCTGTGCTTTTGATGCTTTCCTATCTCTTATTGAACCTAAAAATGTTGTTGAGGCTTTACAGGATGCAGATTGGGTGAATGCAATGCAGGATGAACTCAACCAATTTGAAAGAAGTCAAGTTTGGCATCTAGTTCCGAGACGCAAGGACAGATCAGTCATTGGTACAAAATGGATATTCAGAAACAAACTTGATGAAGATGGAGCAGTTACAAGAAACAAAGCAAGACTGGTGGTACAAGGATATAGCCAAGAGGAGGGCATAGACTATGATGAGACATTTGCTCCAGTTGCAAGACTAGAGGCAATCAGACTCCTCATAGCCTTTGCAGCACATATGAAATTCACTCTTCTTCAGATGGATGTCAAAAGTGCCTTCTTGAATGGCTACCTAAAGGAAGAAGTGTTTGTGAAACAACCTCCAGGGTTTGAGAGCAAGGAATGTCCTGAGCATGTGTACAAGTTAGACAAGGCTCTCTATGGGCTCAAACAGGCCCCAAAAGCTTGGTATGAACGACTATCCAAATTCCTACTGGAGCATGGTTACAAAAGAGGTAAAAATGATAGTACCTTATTTTTAAGGAAAAAAGTTAAAGATCTCCTTGTTGTGCAAATATATGAGGATGACATCATATTTGGGGCTACCACTAATAGGCTGAGTAAGGACTTTGCAAAACTAATGGGGAGTGAGTTTGAAATGAGCATGATGAGTGAGCTTAACTTCTTTTTAGGCTTGCAGATCAAACAAAGTCCAAATTGAACCATGATCCATCAGCAGAAGTATACAAAAGAGCTAATCAAAAAGTTTAAAATGGAGGATTCTAAACAAATAGACACACCCATTGCAACTGCCACTAAATTAGATATTGATGAACCTGATTCATCAGTTGATCAAAAGTTGTATAGGGGTATGATTGGTTCACTCTTGTATCTTACTGCAAGTAGACCTGACATTGTTTTCAGTGTAGGGCTTTGTGCTCGTTTTCAGGAAAATCCAAAAGAGTCTCACTTGACTGTTGTAAAAAGGATACTGAGATATCTGAAAGGCACCACTGATCTGTGTCTTTGGTATCCTAAAGGTAGTAATTTTGATCTAGTAGGATATGTTGATGCTGATTATGCAGGTTTCTTAGTGGACAGGAAAAGCACCTCAGGTATGGCACACTTCCTTGGTTCATGTCTTGTGTCATGGGCTACCAAAAAGAAAAATTTTGTGGCCCTATCTACTGCTGAAACTGAGTATGTTGTTGCTGCTTCTTGTTGTGCTCAATTGCTATGGATCAAACAATAACTGATAGATTTTGGAATTGAAGTGGGATGTATTCCAATATTCTGTGATAACACTAATGCTATAAGTATGACAAAGAACCCTGTTCATCATAAGAGGACTAAGCACATAGATGTTAGATACCACTTCTTAAGAGATAACTATGAGAAATGATTGATTTTAATAGAATTCTGTGCTACTGATAAACAAATAACTGACATTTTCACTAAAGCACTGAGTAGAGAAAACTTTGAGAGGAACAGGTTGAAATTAGGGATGATTAAGATCACCTAATAGGTCCAGTTCAGAATACACAATATTAAAAATAAAAAAAATAAAAAAAAAATTTGGTTAGGAGTTCTAACTTTGTGTAAATATCTAGATCAATTATTACTCAGTTTCATACTTTAATTAGTATACTCCTGTGACATATGACTCACTGATCTCTTACAAAGTTTCTTCTATTTTGGCATTTGAGGCATGTTCAAGAGAGTTTTATATAAAGAACCTGGTTCATCAGTATGTGTTCATATGAAAAGCTCAGGTATGTTTTCTATACTCTGCACAATTAGAAAGATTATTTTTCCAATCATGAGCAGAAGTCCTACATTCATCAAATTCCCAGAAATTCTATCCGCTGACCATTGAACCAGTTTAGTTCCCCTAGAACTCTAAAAACCGGGATTTTTCCCCTAAAATCTAGCGATGCCTAATAATCACTAAAAGACCGGAATTACACCTTGATTAGACTTCTAATTGACCTTTGAAAAAGCTGTCGTTACTGCATTTAATTCTAATCATCTTTAAATATACACCACACCTCTTCTTCATTAGTCCATAACCATCAAAACTCTTCTCAAGTTCTGATCGCCCTTCCTCTCTCCAAAAATTCCCAAATTTTTCTCAAGAAACAATCCACCATGACTAACCTCCAAGACAATCCTGGCACTCCCCCACCAGTATCCCCTTCTAATACATCCTCATCTACACCCCCTAGTGAAACCCCAAAACCTAGGTTTCATAGGCAGAAAATGTTGGCCAAAAACACTGTAGCTTATGGAGCTCTAAGAAAAGTTCTAAATGAGAAATTGAAGGCTAGCCAGAGGAAGGAAAGCCCTACTCAAGAATATATGACTCAAGCTCTGAGTCTGAAGCTTTTATTTTTGCTAGCGAAGGTGAAGAACATGGGTCTTTTGACACTGACAAAATTCAAGAAACCCCTAGCAAGGTAAGTTCTTGTGTGGTATTCTCTACTGTGGTTCAAAATATAGAAAGTAGGTTTGTCTTGGTTGGTCCTATCAAAGATATAAAGGGGGCTGAATCTAGTAGAAGTGGAGGTAAAAAGAAAGAAAAAAAGAGAGAGGGAGCAAGTGGTGATGAGAGGGGAAATGGGAAAGAAAAATTTCTGGCTATCTGTGGAGGTGTTGAAGAAGGTGGCAATAAGTCAGGGGGAAGTGGTTCTGGGGAGGCGGCTGAAGGGCTTGTGCATCTAAGCAAGCAACAAGATGAACCTGGTTCATCTGCTGAGGAAACACTGGCTGATCTTCTGAAGAGGGTTGGGGCCAGTTATGATCCAAAGAAGCGTAAAGCTTCCACACAAAAGGCTCCAATTGCTTCCAAGCCAACAAATAAAAGAAAAATGTCATCCCCAAAACCTACTGTACCTTCAGTACCTAAGGGAAGATCTACTAGAAGCAGGGTCAAACAAAGTGAAGTTGAGTTACAGAAAGCTCTGGAAGAAAGCAAGAAGAAAAAGAAGGAGAAGGGAAAAGCAAAGGTTGTGGAGAGTTCTGAGGTTGGAGAAGAAGAAGAAGAGGAGATGGAACTGGTCCATCCAGAAAGGGAAACAACTGTGGAAGTTCCTACACCCAAACCAAAAAGGGCCAAGTCTTCTTCTAAGAAGTCTTCCTCTAAACCTGTATCTGCTGAACCTTCTTTAGCCAAAAGAACCAGATCTGCAGTGAAAGGTAAGCAGGTAAAAATTACTAAGGAAGAAGAAGAATGGAGTGGAGAAGAAGAAGAAGAGGAATCTGAAAAGGAACAAGATAGGTTTGCCATCTTTGGTAGAAGAAATTTTTTGAAAGGAAGACTGTTGAGAGACCTGGATGAGCCAGGAATGAGAAGACTGGTGGATGCCCTAGCTGCACAAGGTTGGAAGGACATGGTCCCTGAAATGGATGGAAGGCTGACTAGGAAAGAATTAATTGAATTTATGGCCAATACCACAGTAAAGAATGGGGTAGTCACCAGTCTGGTGAAAGGAGTAAGGGTGCAGATTGATGCACTCAAATTGGGTAAGATTCTAGACATACCTAGTGAGAGGTATGATGATTATACAGGGCAAAGGTGGCCATGTCTAGATTCTCTCCCTACTGCTCTTCAAATCACTAGGAATTTTTGTGATGTCGCAACTGCTGAAGATATGCCTGAAGCCAGGTTTGTGCAGAAAAGTGAGATGAGGCCTGAGCACAAGGTCCTGTTTGAATTTGTTAACAAGTGCCTGCTGCCCAGACAGGAGAGGAGGTACACTGCCAACTACATGGACCTGGTTCTTATTGAGTGCCTTGTGAGAGGAATGCAGATCAATTGGCCTGCCTTTATTGTCAAATTACTGGACAGGGTCATAAATGGCTCCAAGGCTCATGCCACCCCATATGGGTTCATATTGACTACTGTTCTGGACAGGCTGAATGTGCCTTTGATGAAATGGGAGATGGCATCATGCAAGGAACACTTTGGCGTCAAGACTCTTCTGGCTTGTGACTATCTAGTCAATGCCACCCCAGTTGAACCTGGTTCATCTCTGAAGACACCTGTGAACAGCAAGGTTAGGGCTTTGGTTCAAGAGTGTGGATCTAAGGATGCTGAAATTGCTAGGCTCCAGGCTCATGTAGCTGAACTGGAAACTAAAAGAGATGACCTTAGAACTGAGCTAGCAAAAGAAAAGGAGAAGAGTGATGGGATGCTTCAGAATATGCTCAACCTTCTCCAAACCCAGCCCTCTAGTTCCTCCAAGCCTTAAGATGTCCAATTATTGTCTTCTGAACCAGTCTAGTACCCCCAATGACCTAGATTAGGGACTTTTTCTGTTTTTTTGCTCATGTTTTGGAAGTTTTTCTTTCTTTTTGTGGTTTATTGGTGGAAACATATCTTATCAATGACAACTGATGTTTCTCTTGTTCTATGAAGATTCTGATCTTAATAGTTTGAATATGTTTGTTGATTATTGATGATTTCAGGTGAAGTTTTGAAGAATGACAAATGAACTCAGTCATGGACCAGGTCCATCATGTGAGGCACAGTATTTATCAACCTAGACATGTGAGATACACGTGAAGGAGATAAGTCTCAGTGATCAAGCAGCAATATCTCCTGAACAGATCGAAAAGGTTGCATATTGGATGAGGAGAGAAAGTCTCCTTATGGGAAGAGGACACAATCCGGATAAAGGATAGGGTTGGAGTTTGTATTGTACAAGGACTCAACTTCGATGGAAGATCAGCAATTGAGTCTCAATCAAACTCTGATTACTAACTCATTAAATAACAGTGATTGTTCTCTTTTACAAGTGTTGCACATATGCAGAAGTTAAACTAAGTTGAGAGCAAACGAGCAAGGCAATTTTGCGAGCAATTTATGTGAGATTTAAGTGTGCACACCTGAAGCTACTTGAACGAGATAGAAGAACCAGTTCTGTTGTGTTTATTCTTATTCTAGTTCAATTGTAGTAGGTGGTTTAAAGTTGTACCTTTTTAGCTTTCATAGAAGCATTTGTAATAGGTACTTTGAGTGTTCAAGTTATAGGCTAACTTGAAAGTGTCGCAACAGTTGAGGTTGTGTGCTACACAGGGATTAGAGTTAATCCTTAGGTTTACAAAGAGGTTTTGTAAATGCTGTATTGACTCAGTGATTTTAGTGGATGTTTGGGAAAATCCTACTGAGTAGTAGGTCGTGGTTTTTTCACCTTTTGAGCCAGGTGTTTTCCACGTAAAATTCTCTGTGTTCTTTATTTTCTGTACTTTTAATTCTGTAACAGTAGTAGTTAGAACACCTAGAAGAACCATGTTCTTCTAGATCGAAAAATTGGGTACAACACAAACCCCCCCCCCCTCTTGTGTGGTATTGACGTTTAGAACATCAGGGTTGTTCATCTTTTGATGGGAAATCAGTGTAATATGTTAGTGAATTTCCTCTAGTTTCTTGCTATTTCGGACGAATTGTGACTTCCCATTATGGACTGCTGCTGGAATTTCTTTCTAGGCAGTTTCATTTTCTTGGTAGGAGACTTGGTTAGTCTAACTTGTGTTTTTGCTTGCACACTTTTCTACTGGAGTTCATTAGGTTTTGCTCTTGATGCAAACTTCTATTGCAGCATCTGACATCGAGGAATCCCACCACATTGACCAAGCCTGGAAACACAATCTTGGTGTTTGAAATTCTTAACTACCGTTTCCTTTCACTCAACAGGTGAGTGAAGTTACTCATCTTGGGAATTCATCAGTTTCTTCTCTATTATCTATTCTCTACTTATGTCTGTGACGGATGATCAATGTTGCTTTTACTAAAGAATAGTACATTCAAATTTCTACATTTAGATAGCATTACTTTCTTTTTGCACCTCCTCAATTGTTAGGATTCTGTAACTTGATTCTCTAAATAACTGACAAAAAATAAAGTCAATAAACTTCTTCCCTTTTCTAGGTATCAAGGCAAGAGCAAGACCTTGATGTATGATGTCACCAAAATGATTTCTACGCTGTAGGGGAAACGTGGAGATCATCGCATTTTCAGATTGGCTGAGAATTTATGTATGAATCTGATTTTGTCGTTGAGAGATTTTTTCTCTGTGAAGAGGGAAGGGAAGGTAGGAATATTTCTCCAGCTGAACTTTTGTGAATGCTCTGTAACTCAAATTATAACTTTTTTATGCAGGGTCCAACTGAGTTTACTGAGACTTTAAATAGAATAACAATTGTTACTCTTGCAATCATAATCAAAACTTGTGGAATCGGGGAGTTTGATCAGTTACTGTATCTTCAGACAATGCTAGAATAGATTCTAGCAACTAGCCAGCATACCTGGTCTGAGAAAACTTTGCGCTACTTTCCTTCAATTTTACGCGATGCTTTGAGTGGGCGAATGGATAAAAGGGGCTTGGCAATCCAAGCATGGCAGCAGGTATATGAAATGGAGACAATTTAACTTTAAATTTCCCAAATTCACCCTTAATGGCATGCTTCTTAGACACAATATATGCTATGTCATGTTTAAGGCCACAAGTTTTAAAAGTGTTTTTTTTTCTTTCTTAAATTCGGTGCCTAGTCAAACGCCACCACATAATTTGAAAAAGCGAAAGTACTTATTTTACTCAAGTTTATTAAAATTTATTTCTGTCAGAATTACCTGTGCATCTCATGCAGTTGCCAGTTCTAAATGCCAAATGTTTACTTAAGCCCTAACATATTTACTTGATGCATCGAAGAGCCTGTCTGATAATTTTAATCAGGACTTAAAGCTGAACAAATTAAGCAATTAGATTTTGGACGTGTTTCACACTGTAAAATAGAAATCACTTATCACATTAAGTGCCAATTAAAACCTTTACAGCCTCAACATCGTCCATGAGTAGAGATTTAAATAGCAAAATTCTAAGCAACCATATGATCGTTTATTATGGGAAGTGAAGTACTTATTAAATTTATGGTTGTTGGTTGCATATTAATCATAGAGAACAGCTCAAATTTGCATTTAGTGGTAGAATTCAGTATCCAGACTTCTATTTTCTGCGCCAACATTCAAAGGTTAATTTGTTTAGTCAAAAATATTTCAGATTTTGAACAAGTCGTTAGTATCAGTTCTATCAAGCAGAAGCTGTAATCTTAATGATTGAATTTATTCCCAGCTGCTTTGTGAGGAGTCAAATTGCTAATGAGTGATCTCCGGAAGTAAACAAGTATAAAGAAAGGAAAAGAATATGATTTAAGACAATAGGTTTATTTGTTGTCATGAAACAGTATAGGGTTCAGGGAAAAATAAGAGACAAAATATTCATGACTTAAGAATGTCATTATACGTGATGGCCCTCCATTACAATTAGAACTATGCTAAGGTAGAACTTGTCCATTGTGCATAAAGGATTCATTTTGCTATGTTGAGCTCTCTTATTGGTTGTAGTCAACACTTATCTTATTTGAATCATGATTTAGTGGCTACATGGCTCATTTTACTCATGTTTAAATTTTATGATTAGACTTAAGAATGTTGATTTTGGCTTATTGAATATTATGAAGAATTAAATTACGTGATTAGCAATATCCATCTTTTATCTATATAAGATTATGTCTGCATTTTAATTATTATGTCTCGGTACTTCTTGATTGCATTATTTTACACATATGTATGAGTTGGAGAGTTGGTATTAAGAAAATTGATAACTTTGGCACATTGGGACATGTGGGCAGATTGAGTTGTTACGTCACGTGAGTTGCCCGTACGGATTGATATAATTGAATCGGGTTGCATGCTGCAACTGTATTATAAGTGGATTGGATTGCACGCTGCAATAGCACTTGGATATAAATACGTCCCTCCAGAGTTAGGCGATTACCCATGTTACTTTGAGCTCCGTGAGCACAAACATTCAGATTGGTGCTTAATTTGGACACGTGGACTGTGCCATGCACATGAATTGTGCTATGAGGTATTGAGAGTAGGTTCTGAGCATACATTAATATCTTAGACTCATGCAGTAGAGTTTATACAACTGTGATTGAGATACATCATGTTATATGTAAGAATTGATGTATTTGACTTCGTATTTGATCTCTTTATCTGACAAGCCTGCCTAAATTCCATAACTCTGATATTGTATCCGTTTGTGCTTATTAGAATATGTCATACCTTATTTCGTGTCTTATTCATGCTCTCATTTGATATTTGTACTGTTAGTAGGTATCAGTATCGATCCTTCGACACTACTTCTTCTAGGCTAGACTTGATACTTACTGAGTACTGAAATTTTTATACTTATACTATACTTCTTCATATTACTGTACAAGGTCTGAGGCCGGTACTAGTGGTACCCATCCAACAGAGTGGGAGTGCATTTAGAGACTTCATAGTGAGTTGTTTTACTTGATCCGATCCGCAGTACATGGAATCCCCCTTCCCTACTTATGTATCTCTGTCTACGTATTTCCTTTTCGAACAGATGTTGCTATTTAGTTGAGACTATTTCCTCTTGATAGATATTTGTGATGTTGTGACACTGAATTTTGGGCGCTTTATGAGATAATGTGGTCGTGTTTAGACCCTATCTTAGACTTATGCATTTATGATATTGATTTGAGATCTATACCACTTTAACAACTATATCATGATGTTGTTAATAACTTAATAATCTGCATTTATAACTGTTATTATGTGTTGGCTTACCTAGCAAGCGGGTTGGGTGCCATCACGGTCGTCGGTGAATTTTGGGTCGTGACATCAAGCCAAGTCACCAAATAAAAATGTTCAATGAATATTTTTATTTTTCAATTAAACAAGTTGTATATATGCAAAAAATATATACACATCAATGATAATTTAGATATTATTTAGATTTATATTTTAATCAATAGTATACTTCAATTAGATCTAAAAAATAATTTTTATATATTTCAAGAACAAATCAAGGAAAATTCAAAATTTATAAATAATTTCACTTAGAAAATAGAATATTTATTTTCCGTAAACTTCTGAGTAGAGCGAGTCATATAGACATGTTAGCTGTATTATATAATAATATTTATTTATTTTTCAAAAAAAAACCACAGAAAATAATTAATACGACATTTATATTTCAAAATGATATTAATTATAGAAAAATATTAGTGTCCAAAAATTATATAAAAAATATGAAAAAAATCCAAAAGTTAATTTCGAGCAAAATAATAATAAAAAAATTATCAAAAACTGAACCAGGGGTGATGCTCACTCACCTCAACACGCCCTAAACCGCGCGTGGGGCTTCGGCTGCCAAGCACAAAAACCCTTCTTCAACCTCCGGTGGGTCAACCTGCAACCCAATTTCAGTAAAAGGGGCTTTTTTGCGACTCAATAAATTTTTTCTTTACCTTTTGGCTATTTCAAATTAATTAAACCACAAAGTTTTATCG
Organism: Nicotiana sylvestris; assembly: GCF_000393655.2. NCBI lineage: Eukaryota > Viridiplantae > Streptophyta > Magnoliopsida > Solanales > Solanaceae > Nicotiana > Nicotiana sylvestris. The sequence continues at coordinate 49,042,456 of NC_091064.1, forward strand.
TAAATATATCTTAGGATTGATTCTAGCACCTATTACTTAAGAAATCATCAAAAAAATATGTCAAAAATCCATGAAACAGTGGGTTTATATTTGTGACAGGTCGGTTGAAAAATCTGGCAAAAATCGTAATTTTGGCAGATTATTTTCAGATAAAACATTAGTTAAAGTCCTAAACGTGTTTTATGACTGATTTGGACAACAAATTCTATATAATAACATTTAAAAGTTGATCTATATGATCAAATTTTAATGGTAATAGTTTTTGAACAAGCCCTAATGAATTTTTTTCAAATCCAACCCAACCTTTCGATGATGATAACAATTAATTATATGATTTTGCTTTTAAATATATGGGTAACAGATTGCCCAACTTAATTTGGACAAAAATTGCATAAAACATGAATTATTGAATGTTTGGGGTTAAATTCGTAATAACTAAACCCTAAAACTTTAAAATTCAATATCACCACTACCAGCTTTTACAGAATTATATTTGGGATAATACATAATTATCCCATTGGGGTTGCCCCGTTTTACCGGATGGACCCTTTAATTTCGCGGGGATCCTATAACCCCCTTGTATTTTAAAAAAAAATGGAATTAATACCACCTTTTGAGCTGATGTGGCATATGTTGTGATTTGCATGTTAATTTAGCGCGTGAAATTCTCAAGGCAGTCTTTTTTTAAAAAAATTTCTTTCTATTTTCTCTTCCGTCCTTTTCTTCTTTTTTTTTTCTCTCTTTCTTCTCTCATCTTCCTTGTCTCTCTTCTGCAATTTCACCATTAACACTCATCTCTTTGTTGTTTTCATCTCCTTATTTCTCCATCTGGATGGAAAAGAAAAATATATAGTTCTTGATAGTTGAAAATAATTCTTTGATTGGAATTTATTTTCTTGAAGAGACATTAACTAGCACCTTTTTCTCCCTCAAACTGACATTGAAAAATTTTCTTCTTTGGTAGAATAAGATTTGAATAACCAAAAGTCCGAACAACCAGCAATGGTATCAATTACCGTCGAAGGATTCAGCCCACAAAAAAAACAGGTGCTTCGATAAACTAAAAATGAAATTAATTTTATTTTGTTCTTTCTTCTTACCAGTTCTTTCTTTGTGTCTATTTCTTATTTTTATCCCTAATATTGTTGTGGAAGAATGATCCAGAATCGTAGCAATAGAATTTTGATTTGGTGATGATTTAGTTTTCTAGATTTTAGTTTAATCATGATTTTAATTTTCAGATATTGGTTAGATGCTAACTTTAATTTTCAGATTTTAATTAGGTGGTGAATTTAGAATTTTAGGGTTATGATTTGGTGGTGATTTAGTTTTTGATTTCAATTTAGTGGTGGTTTGATGATTTTAGTGGTGGATATGATTGTTATGGCAGTGATATTGGAGGCTAAAGTGGTGGCAATGTTGACGGAGAAGAAGAAAGAAAGAAAAAAGAATAAGGAAAAGAGAAACAAAAAGAAAGAAAAGAAAAACAAAAGATAAATGAAATAAATAATGAATAAAAAGAAAATGATATGGCCTCATGTGATTGGTGCGTGTGTGTTAGTTTGTGTGAGTCCACCAAACAGTAGAGTATCTGGTTCTCTACGAGATTCTGCTGAGAATGCGAATAAAGCAGTACGTAAATAAGACAGAGGATTTTTATGTGGAAACATCTCACACAAGGGGATCAAAAAACCACGACCTATACTTGTAGGCTTTAAGCTTCACTAACTTGTAAAAACCTATTACAAGCCACTTTGCAATGACTCCATTACAAAGAATTTACTCAACTAACTTGTGGTACTCTTACCACAAGCCATTTTGTGACTTCCTAGTTACAAAGGCTTTTACTAACTTGTGATTCTCTCACCACAAGCTACTTTGTAACTCTACGATTACAAAGATTTTTGCTTATGACATACCTAGTCACAACATAAACTCAAGGAGTTTATGGATTTACAAGAGGATTCCTAATCAAACGCTTCTAGCTAAGCAGTTTAGGAGATACAATAAGTACAATCACAAAGTTACAACTCAACTAGGACAACAACAAGCTATCTTTTAGGAACCGGTCCGTAGTTGCGTTCAACTTTGTTCTTCAAGCTTGTGAGGATTGACTTCTCTGTTTTTTGCAAGAAGCTTGAATGAGAAACTGAAACCTTCAAGTGATGTTTTGTATAAACTCATTGTAGGTACATCTTGATCACATCACTTGAAATGATGTGAGCACTTTAGTTGGTCAGAGAATGAGTGGGCGCTGGAGACAGTGCAGTGCGGCAAAAATAGTGCAGTCAGTCACTTCATTTCCAGATGTGACCAATTGACTTGTACTGTGATGAGGAAACCACAAGGGTATCAGGTCCTTGTTTGGATTCCTAGCTCCTGAAGCTGTAGCAGTTTCCATTTAGATGGAATTAGTTAAGCTTGCAGTATAGTCCGAGTAGGTTAGGTTCCATATCTGGTTCTTAACAGTAAGTTTGTTAGATCATCAAAACAAAAGGCAAGAACATTTAAAACTTATCAATTTCCCCTTTTTGATGATGACATACTTAACAATTATAGAGTGGATTTAGAACAGTAAGAACCGGATTATGTAACACGATAACACAAGTTTTCCCTGACTCTATCAGGATAACACAGGTTCCCCCTGAAACACAGGCCCCGTGTTATTTTTCCCCCTTTTGGCATCATTAAAAAAGAAAGAATAACAGTACAAAGAAGTCCAGATAAGCTAACTCAAGCCACATATGTGCACACAATCATGATAGAGAATAGAAACACAGAAGGAAAGTACTGGCATAATAAAATAAGGATTGATATTAATATAACTTTAATATGTCTTTGCTTTGAAAAAGCGAAAGGCAACATTGGACTTGTTAAAACGTGAGCAGTAATGTTTCATCCCAACCACATAAAAAAGAAAACAAAAACATCCGCCAAAACATCAAAGAAAAAATAACAAACATTTCTAGAAACTGGTCACTGAAGGGGTACTTAAGGGGCACTAGGAGTAAAGGGCTTGGAAGCTGCAGTAAGTGTTTGCAGAATGAGGTCTATTCGGGCATTTCCTGACTTTTGCTCATTGAGCAGTTCTGCCTTCAGGTTCTCTACTTGCGCCCTGAGATCAACATTCTCCTTTGTCAAATGAGCCACTTCATCATTTGACACCGGAACCCCTTGGGCTTGTTGACTTTCCAAGATAGCATTCCTGGACTTCAACCGACTAATTTCCTTAGTTGCACTGTTCTGAGCATTAATAAGCTGTGAGGCGGTTGATACCCCCCATTCTTTTCCATGAACTCGCACTCTTCCAAAGTTGTCTGCGATAAAGTCTGCTTCCTAGTTCCCACCTTGCCTATCCCCAGTGGGACTTCAAAGAATCTGAACATTTGTGTAACCAGGAACCCATAGGGAAGACCATGATTACCATTTTTGAAAGTGGCAACCTTTTGCATGTGCTCAATCATAATAGCAGGAAGACTCACAGGAGTAAAACTGTCCAGTTGCTCCATCAAGAATAGGTCAGACTTAGAAGTCACTGACCTCCTCTCAGCTCGAGGCAATAGAACTTTGTTAACCAATTCGAACAACAGCTGATAGACAGGGAGTAGCACTTTCTTATGGATCTGGTCCCCTTTCTGGTTTGCATTGGTTTTTACAACGGCATTTCTGAAATTAAACTGACACACATCTTTTACACTGGACACACCAGCTATAGGAACTTTTAGGATCTCTCCAAGCAACTTTACATCGAACATAATGTCCACCCCATTGACCAAGGCACAAATGTGGTCAGTCTCAACTGGAAAGAAGCTAGCAAAGAAGCTTTGTACCTCATCCTCGTATACCTTAGGTGCATCAGTTTGAAATAGATGCGCCCAACATTGAAACTCAACCATTTCCAGAATTTGGCGCATTCCAGCCATTTCAGAGATTGTTGGGTCAAATGTACGACCCAACAGAACATTTTGATGCCTCAAGCGTTCAGAGACAAGGCTGACTTCACTTCTCATTCTCTTCACATAACCAGTGTTTTCAAAAGTTTCAAACTTGCGTTTGTCGGACTTCTCTCCACTGATTTTTCCTTTTCCTTTGGATTTGATTAGCACATCCTTATAAGACATCAAAAACTCACTTACTACCTTCTTCATCTTGGACCTAGATATTGACCCCTTCTCTACTAAAGCAGGCTTCGTCTTTTTTGAAGACCGTCTAACAAGTAAACCAGGTTCATCTAGGGTTTCCTCTTCGACCTCGACTACAGGGATCGCCTCATCACTTACAGGTACATCGTCTTTCACCAACTTTCTCCTTTTCTTCTTACTACTCTTCTTGCTCTTTTGAAGAGCAGAATTGTAGGCCACCTTAACTTGAAGCCCGGTAGTAGGTCATTTGGTTTCAGACTCAGGAGTGGACATAACCCTCCGCTTGCTTATGAATGCATCAAGAGCCACATTGTCTAGGTCTTCTTCATCACTTGATCTTATTTCAGGTGCTTGAATTTCCAAGGGCATAACATCGATTGTAGGAACAACACCGTCATGGGAATGAGAGCCCTGACCTGTGTCCTCCGGAGAGGGATCAGGTTCCTCATGTGATGCCCCAGTAGTATCTGTGAGTGCATCCCTCTCAAAAGTTACAACGGCCCTTCTTCCCCCACACCTTATGCCTCTTTTATCTGAGAGGTGATCTCATGCAGTACACCATTAGCAGACACTACAAACACGGTTACAACATTTGTCTCTTCCTCACATGGTGCTACCACTACCATGGAATTGGTAGTAATGATGGCAGAACTCATTGTAACCTCAGGGTTTTGACCTTGTTCTCCACATGGTTTTTGATTGGGGGAGCCTCAGACGATGGGGAGAACGAAGCAACAGTGTCAAGGGATTCTGAATTAGCAAGAAACTAGGAAATTGGGTGAGGTGTAACTGTAGCAGCAGGAGTAATAGTAGATAAGGAAGGTTCAGTGGGAGCGGAAGGCTCCAGAGATTGATTAGTAGTAGTTACAACTGAGGCAGGGAGATCAGAAGTTGTCTCAGCCATTAAAAAAGAAAAGACGATGTTTTTGGGAAATTCTAATAGAAGACTTATGGTTAGGAGACCAGAAAATAGGGTTTTTAAAAGGAGAGGATAATTATGAAGAAAGAGGAATAGGCACCGGTTCTGAAACGGCGGTTAGGCATGGAGAATTGCAATGTTTTAGAGGGAGATGGAACGATTTGAAATGAAGAGACGTGATAGCAGGATCAGAAAAGTTGATGACATGGCAGTTGTGTTTTATACCCTTTTTAAGACGTGTATTAAAGGATGCACAAAACTACTAACCTTTGGTACAAGAACCAGGTTCTTGACCTTTTTATTTGAAATAGTCAATCCTCTTTTATCATGCAAGCACTGCATCTACAACTTCTATACTCATCATGTGTGTTTACCTGCAATGGTATTGAAGTGAGTTAGACATGGCGAGAAAACACTTTTAGCCAGTTATTTCTTGAAGGTGAAAGCTAGATAAAGAGGAATCATGTTCTCAATTGGACTTTAAAAGCCCCAACTTCACTCTGTTTCTTTCAAATTGTTCCCTACTTAGCGCCTTGGTGAATATGTTCGCAATTTGATCTTCTGTGCTGCAGAACTTCATACATATCAGCCCTTTCTCCACATTATCCCTCAGAAAATGATGCCACACATCAATATGCTTTGTCCTTTTGTGTTGAACTAGATTCTTAGCCATGTTGAGTGCACTGGTGTTGTCACATAGAAGGGGCACACTCTCAGTGAGTACCCCAAAGTTCTCCAGTTGCTGCTTGAACCATAAAAGCTGAGCACATAAGGATGTTGTGGCTACATATTCAGCTTCAGCTATTAAAAGAGCCACCGAATTTTGCTTCCTTGTGCCCCAAGAGATAAGGCATGAACTTAAGAAGTGAGCCATTACAGAAGTGCTTTTCCTGTCCACAATATAACCTGCATAATTTGTTTCAGCATGCCCAATCGGATTAAAACTGTCACCTGACGGATAATACATTACCAGGTCATGGTTTGAAAACAATATCAGGTCTGCTAGCAGTGAGATAGAAGAGAGACCCAATAATGCCTCTATACATGGTTTGAATCACATGAGATCCAATTTCATCCATGTCTAGTCGAGTGGCAGTAGCAATGGGAGTGTCTATCACCTTTGATGCTTCCATGTCAAACCTCTTCAAGAGCTCCCTGATGTATTTTTGCTGACAAATGGATATACCCTTTCGGGACTATTTTAGTTGAAGACCCAAGAAGAAGTTTAGTTCCCCTATCATGCTCATTTCAAATTCACTTCCCATGAGTCTTGCAAATTCTTCACACAGAGAATCAGTTGTTGCCCCAAAAATAATATCATCAACATAGACCTGAACAGTGAGCAGGTTCCTTCCTCGTTTCTTTAAGAAAAGAGTGTTGTCAATTTTCCCTCTTTTAAAGCCATTTTCCAAAAGGAACTTTGACAACCTTTCGTACCAAGCTCAAGGAGCCTACTTTAGCCCGTACAGAGCTTTGTCCAGTTTAAACACATATTCAGGGTACTCATAACATATAAACCCTGGGAGTTACTTCACATAGACTTCTTCCTTAAGGAGTCCATTCAAATATTTACTCTTGACATCCATTTGGAATAAGGTGAATTCTATATGAGATGCAAAATCTAATAGAATTCTAATAGCTTCCATGCGAGCTACTGGAGCAAACGTTTCATCATAGTCAATCCCTTCCTCCTGATTGTAGCCTTGGACCACTAGTCTGGCCTTGTTCCTTGTGGTAATCTCATGTTCATTGAGCTTGTTTCTGAATACCCACATGGTTCCTATAATTGTTCGATCTGGGGGTCTAGGTACCAGGTGCCACACATTATTTCTCTCAAACTGATGTAGCTCGTCTTGCATGGTTGTAATCCAATCTACATCTTTCAAGGCTTCCTTGATATTTTTGGGTTCTATCTAGGAGAGAAAGACTGAGAAAGCAAGTGAATTTCTGGCCCTTGACCTAGTTTCTACTCCGGAATCTAGAGGAGTAATAATGTTGTCTATTGGATGAGAGCTTGGGTGTCTCCAGTTAGACGCTTGAGGTTCATTCTGATAGGAAGAGGGTATGTTTGACTGATTTTCTTTTGTCCTTCTTTCAGGTGCTAGTGGAGTTCCCTGAACTGCATCAACCACCCTTTCTTCAGCTTCAGTAGTTGTAATTGAGGTGTTTGGTTCTATTGAACATGAGGCAGCATTGTCTTCATTTAGCTCCTTTACTTGACTAATCATATCTGCCTTTTTGTTTGTCATGTTAATGACTTCACCAAGGACTAGTGAGGGTTCTCCATCTTGATCTTCCTCAGCACTCTTCTCACATGATGGATAAGACTCATCAAAAATAACATGGACACTTTCCTCAACACATTGAGTCCTCTTATTATATATCTTGTAAATCTTACTTTGAGATCCTTTCTATTGTTAAGAACATAGCATTTGCACCCAAATATTCTTAGGTGGGTCAGCTTGGGTTTCCTTCCATTTAACAATTCATATGGGGTTTTGTTCAGAAATATCTAATCATGCACTGTTCACCAAGTAGCAGGCAGTGTTGACAGCTTTAGCCCAGAAGTTCTTTGCAATTCCACTATCGATCAGCATTGTTCTTGCCATTTCTTCCAGAGTTCTGTTCTTCCTTTCTACTACTCCATTTTGCTGGGGAGTTTTAGGAGCTGAAAAGTTATGAGTGATGCCATTTTCATTGTAGAATTCATCAAATTTGACATTGTCGAATTCTGTCCCATGATCTGATCTAATGCATGCAACTCTAGACTCCATCTTCACCTAGATTTTCTTCACAAAGGCCGCAAACACCTCAATAGTTTCATCTTTGGTTCTGAGAAACAGAGTCCATGTGAATCTGGAGTAGTCATCTACTATCACAAAAATGTATCTTTTTCCTCTTCAACTTTGCACTCTCATAGGTCCACGCAGATCCATATGCAGAAGCTCTTGGGGCTTTGAGGTTCTCACATCTCTTTTAGACTTAAAATAGGACTTCACATGTTTTCCTCTAGTACAAGCATCACAGATTTTTGCATCTTGAATTGTGACATAGGCAGACCATGAACCAGGTCATTCTGAATTAGTTTGTTTAGAAGAGAAAAACTTGCATGGCCCAGTCTTCTGTTCCATAGTTTAGCATCATCATCAACAACTTTCAAACACCTCAGATCACCACTCTGTAAGTACTCAAAATCAGCAACATAGATGTTCTTGTATCTTTTGGCCACAAGTATTATTTCACCGGTCACAAGATCAGTGACTGTACATATTTTGGACAAGAATTCCACCTTGTTTCCTTTGTCACAGATTTGAGAGACACACAAGAGACTGTACTTAAGTCCATTGACATAGTACACATTTTCAATAGAATGAGTGAGTGACTTTCCAACTTTTCCAACTCCAACAATGTACCCCTTTTTTCCATTGCCAAAGGATACTCCCTCCTTGCAGGGCTTTCAGTGCAAGAAAGTCCGTAGTGTTCCCAGTCATGTGCTTTGAAAACCCACTATCCATGAACCATTGTTGACCACTTCCTTTCACTGTTCCCTGCACAAAGGATTAAGAGTTAGTTTTAGGAACCCAAGCATGTTTAGGTCCCTTGTAGTAGGCAAGAGGATGAATCAGAGTTCTCTTAGTCCATGTAGGTAATGTATGTTTCTTGTGAGTGGTACTTGGTCCCTCTTTTGTAGTCACCTTTTCAGCAAATACTTTGTTTTTCTGAATCGATTGATTCTTGGCCTGGACATCTTCCTTAAAGTGCCTAGTGTTCCCACATTGGGTACAAGGCCAGTCATCAGAGACAGTGACGTACTTGCTATGAGGGTTGTGAGGAGTTTTCTACCTTTGGGACCCTATTCCCTTCCTGTTTTCACAATCATTAGTATGCAAGGCAATGGTAACTTCTGAGGACCAGGTCCACTTTAGGGACTTTTCAAGATCATTATTTACTCTTTCCAGATCAGTTTGGAGTTGCTCATTTTTCTTAATTTCCGCACACATCCTAGATCTTATAGCTTTCACCTCATTTTCAAGCCTAATGTGTTCCTCACTAGCTATCTCATTTCCCTTTCCAAAATTTTCAGGTTTTGACTTAGTCCATGGTTTCACTATTGTTTCCCTTAGGTCTATAATTTTTGCCAATAGATCATCCTTTTCTTTTCTAAGGATTTCAATGGTTTTCTTATGGTCAGTAACTACAACCACTAAGTCGTCTTTAGTTTGTTCAAATTCTCCTAATTCTAAGGTCAAGGAATCCCTATCCTCCACAAGACTATGAAAAACAGTAATAAATACTTTAACTAAAAACATGAGTTTTTTGGGAGAATAGGATTTCAGATTTCTCTGAACATCCCTGAAAGTTACCTTTTTGTTGTCGTTGTCTTCATCATCATCTAATTGAGCCATCAAAGCAAAAGTTAAGTCATAACCAATCTCCTCGCCTTCAACTGCCATCATGGAACTATCACCAATATCAGGTTCATCTTCAAACTCAGTAGAGGAATCCCTCCATGTTGCAAGAGCATGTCTGATCATATTGTCAGCAGATCTTTTTCTCTTGAAGTCCTTGAAAGGAACCAGGTTCGTCTTAGCTGTTTTCTTATGGTAGTTCTGGGAGAATTCTTCCTTCAAGAGAGGACAGTCTTTCATGAAATGTCCAGGCTTTCCACACTTGTAGCAAAGATCGCGATTTTTACTCTGTTTAAGCTGTCCCTTTTTAGCATTTCTCCATTTCTTCTGACCATCTTCTGAAATCTTTTGTTTAAGTAAGCCATGTCGCTGTATTCCTCACTTGAATCATTGTTATCAGCTTTAAGTACCAGGTTCTTTTCCTTATTTGGTTCTCTTCTTGCACTGTCTATCTTTCTCTTCAACTCATAAGTCTTCAAGTTTCCGATCAACTCTTCTATGGTCAGCTCCTGTAAGTCCTTTGACTTAGTGATATCATTAACTTTGCTTTCCCAAGAACTAGGAAGAAAACTGAGGATTTTTCTTACTAGCCTGCTTCTGGGGATAGTTTCACCAAGTTAGTGTAACTCATTTATGATGGAAGTGAATCTTGTGTGCATATCTTGAATGGATTCATCATCCCTCATTTTGAAGAGTTCATACTCGGTAGTGAGCATATCAATCTTAGACTATTTTACTTGTGTAGTTACCTCATGCGTTGTTTGCAAAGTTCTCGTATCTCCTTCGCAGTGTCGCAGGTAGAGATTCTATTGTACTCTTCACGTCCTATTCCACATACCAGAATTTTCTTGGCACGAAAATTCTCCTCCACAGCTTTCTTGTCTGCTTCAGTGTACTCGTTGCTGGTTTTTGCCATTGAAAATGGAAATTCCTCTAGTACCTTGGTTGGAACATAAGGACTATCGCATATGATATCACATAACTCACAATCCTCAGCCATGATAAAATCGTGCATTCTTGTTTTCCACTACCTATAGTATTGTCCATTGAACTTGGGTGGTCGGTATGTAGATTGACCTTCTTCAAAATTTGGTAGAGCAGCCATGAGGATCCTTCTTAGGTGTTAGCCTGATAGGAGAAAACCGCTCTAATACTAATTGTTAGTTTGTGTAAGTCCACCAAATAGTAGAGTACTTGGTCCTCTACGAGATTCTACTGAGAATGCAAATAAAACAGTACGTAAATAAGGGAGAGGAGTTTTACATGGAAAAATCCCATACAAGGGGATCAAAAAACCGCGACCTATACCAGTAGGATTTAAGCCTCACTAACTTGTAAAACCTATTACAAGCCAATTTGCAATGACTCCACTACAAAGAATTTACTCAACTAACTTGTGGTACTCTTACCACAAGGCACTTTGTGACTTCCTTGTTACAAAGGCTTTTACTAACTTGTGATGCTCTCACCACAAGCCACTTTATAACTCTACGATTACAAAGATTTTTGCTTATGACTATACCTAGTCACAACATAAACACAAGGAGTTTACGGATTTACAAGAGGATTCCTAATCAAACGCTTCTAGCTAAGCAGTTTAGGAGATACAGTAAGTACAATCACAAAGTTACAAGTCCACTAGGACAACAACAAGCTATCTTTTAGGAACTGGTTCGTAGTTGCGTTTAGCTTTGTTCTTCAAGCTTGTGAGGATTGTTTTCTCTATTTTTTGAAAGAAGCTTGAATGAGAAACTGAAACCTTCAAGTGATGTTTTGTATAAAATCATTGTAGGTACATCTTGATCACATCACTTGAAATGATGTGAGCACTTTAGTTGGTCAGAGAATGAGTGGATGCTAGAGACAGTGCAGTGCAACAGAAACAGTATTCAGTCACTTCATTTCCAGCTATGACCAATTGACTTGTACTGTAATAAGGAAAGCACAAGGGTATCATGTCCTTGTTTGGATTCCTAGCTCCTGAAGCTGTAACAGTTCTTATTTTGCTGGAATTCGTTAAGCTTGCAGTATAGTCCGAGTAGGTCAACTTCCCTATCTGGTTCTTAACAGTAGGTTTGTTAGATCATCAAAACATAAGGCAAGAACATTTAAAACTTATCAATTTCCCCTTTTTGATGATGACAAACTTAACAATTATAGAGTGGATTTAGAACAGTAAGAACCAGATTATGTAACAGGATAACACATGTTTCCCCTGACTCTATCAGGATAACACAGGTTCCCCCTGAAACACAGGCCCCGTGTTATTTTTCCCCCTTTTGGCATCATTAAAAAAGACAAAATAACAGCACAAAGAAGTCCATCTAAGCTAACTCATGCCACATATGTGCACACAATCATGATAGAGAATAGAAACACAGAAGGAATGTACTGACATAATAAAACAAGGATTGATATTAATAAAACTTTAATATGCCTTTGCTTTGAAAAAGCGAAAGGCAACATTGGACTTGTTAAAACGTGAGCATTAATGTTTCATCCCAACCACATAAAAAAGAAAACAAAAACATCCGCCAAAACATCAAAGAAAAATTAACAAATATTTCTAGAAACTGGTCACTGAAGGGGTACTTAGGGGGCACTAGGAGTAAAGGGCTTGGAAGTTGCAGCAAATGTTTGGAGAACGAGGTCTATTCGGGCATTTCCTGACTTTTTCTCATTGAGCAGTTCTGCCTTCAGGTTCTCTACTTGCGCCCTGAGATCAACATTCTCCTTTGTCAAATGAGCCACTTCATCATGTGACACCGGAACCCCTTGGGCTTGCTGACCTTCCAAGATAGCATTCCTGGCCTTCAACCGACTAATTTCCTCAGTTGCACTGTTCTGAGCATTAATAAGTTGTGAGACGGTTGATACCCCCCCCCATTCTTTTCCACACCCTCGCACTCTTCCAATGTTGTCTGATATAAAGTCTACTTCCTAGTTCCCACCTTGCCTATCCCCAGTGGGACTTCAAAAAATCTGAACACTTGTGTAAGAAAGAACCCATAGGGAATGCCATGATTACCATCTTTGAAAGTGGAAACCTTTTTCATGTGCTCAATCAAAATAGCAGGCAGACTCACAGGAGTAAAATTGTCCAGTTGCTCCATCAAGAATAGGTCAAACTTAGAAGTCACTAACCTCCTCTCAGCTCGAGGCAATAGAACTTTGTTAACCAATTCAAACAACAGCTGATAGACAGGGAGTAGCGTTTTTTTATGGATCTGGTCCCCTTTCTGGTTTGCATTGGTTTTTACAATATCATTTCTGAAGTTAAACTGACACACATCTTTTACACTGGACACACCAGCTGTAGGAACTTTTAGGATCTCTCCAAGCATTCAGAGACATGGCTGACTTCACTTCTCATTTTTTTCGCAGAACTAGTTTTTTCAAAAGTTTCAAACTTGCATTTTTTGGACTTCTCTCCACTGATTTTTCCTTTTCCTTTGGATTTGATTAGCACATCCTCATCAGACATCGAAAACTCACTTACCACCTCATTCATCTTGGACCTAGATATTGACCCCTTCTCTACTAAAGTAGGCTTCGTCTTTTTTGAAGACCGTCTAACAAGTGAACCAGGTTCATCTAGGGTTTCCTCTTTCACCCCAACTACAGGGATCGCCTCATCACTTACAGGTACACCGTCTTTCACCAACTTTCTCCTTCTCTTCTTACTACTCTTCTTGCTTTTTTTAAGAGCAGAATCGTAGGCCACCTTAACTTGAAGCCTGGTAGTAGGTCATTTGGTTTCAGACTCAGGAGTGGACACAACCCTCCACTTGCTTATGAATGCATAAAGAGCCACATTGTCCAGGTATTCTTCATCACTAGATCTCATTTCAGGTGCTTGATTTTCCAAGGGCACAACATCGAATGCAGGAACAACATTGTCCTAAGAATGAGAGCCCTGACCTAGGTCCTCCGGAGAGGGATCAGGTTCCTCATGTGATGCCCCAGTAGTATCTGCTAGTGCATCTCCTTCAACAGTTACAACGGCCCCTTCTTCCCCCACACCTTGTGCCTTATTTTTTTGAGAGGTGACCTCATGCAGTACACCATTAGTAGACACCACAAACATGGTTACAACATTTGTCTCTTCATCACATGGTGCTACCACTACCATGGAATTGGTAGTAACGATGGCAGAACTCGTTGTGACCTCAGGATTTTGACCTTGTTCTCCACTTGGTTTTTGATTGGGGGGAGCCTCAGACGATGGGGAGAACGGAGCAGCAGTGTCAAGGGTTTCTAAATTAGGAAGAGACTAGGAGACTGGGTGAGGTGTGACTATAGCAGCAGGAGTAACAGTAGATAAGGAAGGCTCAGTGGGAGCGGAAGGCTCCAGAGATTGATTAGTAGTAGTTACAACTGAGGCAGGGAGATTAGAAGTTGTCTCAGCCATTAAAAAAGAAAAGACGATGTTTTTGGGAAATTCTAATGGAAGACTTATGGTTAGAAGAGCAGAAAATAGGGTTTTTAAAAGGAGAGGATAATTATGAAGAGAGAGGAATAGGCAACGGTTCTTAAATGGTGGTTAGGCATGGAGAATTGCAATGTTTCAGAGGGAGATGACACGATTTGAAATGAAGAGACATGATAGCAGGATTTGAAAAGTTGATGACATGGCAGTTGTGTTTTGTACCCTTTTTAAGAAGTGTATTAAAGGATGCACAGAACTACTAACCTTTGGTACAATAACCAGGTTCTAGACCTTTTTATTTGAAGGAGTCAATCCTCTTTTATCATTCAAGCACTGCATCTACAGCTTCTATACTCATCATGCGTGTTTACCTGCAACGGTATTGAAGTGAGTTAGACATGGCCAGAAAACACTTTTAACCAGTTATTTCTTGAAGGTGAAAGCTAGATAAAGAGGAATCAGGTTCTTAATTGGGCTTTAAAAGCCCCAACTTCACTATGTTTCTTTCAAACTATTCCCTACTTAGTGCCTTGGTGAAGATGTCTACAATTTGATCTTCTGTGCTGTAGAACTTTATACATATCAGCCCTTTCTCCACATTGTCCCTCAGAAAATGATGCCTCACATAAATATGCTTTGTCCTTATGTGTTAAACTGGATTCTTAGCCATGTTGAGTGCACTGGTGTTGTCACATAGAAGGGGCACACTCTCAGTGAGTACCCCAAAGTCCTCTAGTTGCTGCTTGAACCATAAAAGCTGAGCACATCAGGATGTTGCGGCTACATATTCAGCTTCAGCTATTGAAAGAGCCACCGAATTTTGCTTCCTTGTGACCCAAGAGATAAGGCATGAACCTAAGAAGTGAGCCATTCTAGAAGTGTTTTTCCTGTCCACAAGATAACCTGCATAATCTTCATCAGCATACCCAATCAAATTAAAATTGTCACCTGACGGTAATACAACACTAGGTCATGTGTTCCTTTGAGATATCTCAGTATTCTTTTGGCAGCCTTCAAGTGAGATTCCTTGGGATTTGATTGAAACCTTGCACACAGCCCCATACTGAAAACAATATCAGGACTGCTGGCTATGAGATAGAGGAGAGACTCAATAATGCCTCTATACATGGTTTGATTCACATGGGATCCTGTTTCATCCATGTCAAGTCGAGTGGCAGTAGCAATGGGAGTGTCTATCACCATTGATGCTTCCATGTCAAACCTCTTCAAGAGCTCCCTGATGTATTTTTGCTGACAAATGGATATACCCTTTGGGGACTGTTTTACTTGAAGACCCAAGAAGAAGTTCAGTTCCCCCATCATGCTTAATTCAAATTCACTTCCCATGAGTCTTGCAAATTCTTCACACGAAGAATCAGCTGTTGCTCCAAAAATAATATCATCAACATAGACCTGAACAATGAGCAGGTTCTTTCCTCATTTTTTTAAGAAAAGAGTGTTGTCAATTTTCCCTCTTTTAAAGCCATTTTCCAGAAGGAACTTTGACGACCTTTCATACCAAGCTCAAGGAGCCTGTTTTAGCCCGTATAGAGCTTTGTCCAGTTTAAACATATATTCAGGGTGCTCATGACATTTAAACCCTGGGGGTTACTTCACATAGACTTCTTCCTTAAGGAATCCATTCAAAAATGCACTCTTGACATCCATTTGGAACAAGGTGAATTCTATATGAGATGCAAAAGCGAATAGAATTCGAATAGCTTCCATGCGAGCTTCTGGAGAAAACGTTTCATCATAGTCAATCCCTTCCTCCTGATTGTAGCCTTGGACCACTAGCCTGGCCTTGTTCCTTGTGGTAATCCCATGTTCATCGAGCTTGTTTCTGAATACCCACCTGGTTCCTATTATGGTTCGATCTGGGGGTCTAGGTACCAGGTGCCACACATTATTTCTCTCAAACAGATATAGCTCATCTTGTGTGGCTGTAACCCAATCTACATCTTTCAAGGCTTCCTTGATGTTTTTGGGATCTATCTGGGAGAGAAAGGCTGAGAAAGCAAGTGAATTTCTTGCTCTTGACCTAGTTTCTACTCCGGAATATAGAGGAGTAATAATGTTGTCTATTGGATGAGAACTTTGGTGTCTCCAGTTAGACGCATGAGGTTCATTCTGATAGGAAGAGGGTATGTTTGGCTGATTTTCTTCTGTCATTCTTTCAGGTGCTAGTGGAGTTCCCTGAACTGCATCAACCACCCTTTCTTCATCTTCAGTGGTTGTAATTGAGGTGCTTGGTTCTATTGAAGATGAGGCAGCATTGTCTTCATTTAGCTCCTTTAGTTGACTCATCATTTCTGCCTTTCCGTTTGTCTTGTTAATGACTTCACCAGGGACTAGTGAGGGTTCTCCATCTTGATCTTCCTCGGCACTCTTCTCACATGATGGATAAGACTCATCAAAAATAACATGGACACTTTCCTCAACACATTGAGTCTGCTTATTATATATCTTGTAAGCCTTGCTTTGAGAAGACTATCCCAGAAATATTCCTTCATCACTCTTGGCATCGAATTTACCAAGCTGATCCTTTCCATTGTTGAGAACATAGCATTTGCACCCAAATGTTCTTAGGTGAGTTAGCTTGGGTTTCCTTCCATTTAACAGTTCATATGGGGTTTTGTTCAGAAGTGATCTGATCATGCACCTGTTCACCAAGTAGCAGGCAGTATTGACAGCTTTAGCCAAGAAGTTCTTTGCAATTCCACTGTCAATCAACATTGTTCTTGCCATTTTTTCCAGAGTTCTATTCTTCCTTTCTACTACTCCATTTTGCTGGGGAGTTCTGGGAGCTGAGAAGTTATGAGTGATCCATTTTCATTGCAAAATTCATCAAATTTTACATTGTCGAATTCTGTCCCATGATCTGATCTAATGCATGCAACTCTAGACTCCATCTTCTCCTGGATTTTCTTCACAAAGGCCACAAACACCTCAACAGTTTCATCTTTGGTTCTGAGAAACAGAGTCCCTGTGAATATGGAGTAGTCATCTACTATCACAAAAATGTATCTTTTTCCTCCTCTATTTTGCACTCTCATAGGTCCACGCAGATCTATATGCAGAAGCTCTAGGGGCTTTGAGGTGCTCACATCTCGTTTAGACTTAAAAGAGGAATTCATATGTTTTCCTCTAATACAGGCATCACAGACTTTTTGCATCTTGAATTGTGACATAGGTAGACTATGGATCAGGTCCTTCTGAATTAGTTTGTTTAGAAGAGAAAAACTTGCATGGCCCAGTCTTCTGTTCCATAGTTCAGCATCATCTTCAACAGCTTTCAGACACCTCAGATCACCACTCTGTAAGGACTCGAAATCAGCAACATAGATGTTTTAATATCTTTTGTCCACAAGTATTATTTCATCGGTCACAAGATCAGTGACTGTACATATTTTGGACAAGAATTTCACTTTGTTTCCTTTGTCACAGATTTTAGAGACACACAAGAGACTGTACTTAAGTCCATTGACATAATACACATTTTCAATAGAATGAGTGAGTGACTTCCCAACTTTTCCAACTACAAGAATGTACCCCTTTTTTCCATTGCCAAAGGATACATTCCCTACTTGCAAGGCTTTCAGTGAAAGAAAGTCCGTAGTATTCCCAATCATGTATTTTGAACACCCACTATCCATGAACCATTGTTGACCACTTCCTTTCAATGTTCCCTGCACAAGAGATTAAGAGTTAGTTTTAGGAACCCAAGCAAGTTTAGGTCCCTTGTAGTAGGCAAGAGGATGAATCAGAGTTCTCTTAGTCCATGCAGGTAATGTACGTTTTTTATGAGTGGTACCTGGTCCCTCTTTTGTAGTCACCTTTTCAGCAAACACTTTGTTTTTTTGAATCGATTGATTCTTGGCCTGGACATCTTCCATGAAGTGCCTAGTGTTCCCACATTGGGTACAAGGCCAATTATCAGAGACAGTGACGTACTTACCGTGAGGGTTGTGAGGAGTTTCTACCTTTGGGACCCTATTCTTTGCCTGTTTTCACAATCATTAGTATGCAAGGCAGTGGTAACTTCTGAGGACCAGGTCCACTTTAGGGACTTTTCAAGATCATTATTTACTCTTTTCAGATCAGTTTGGAGTTGCTCGTATTTCTCAATTTCCACACACATCCTAGATTTTATAGCTTTCACCTCATTTTCAAGCCTAATGTGTTCCTCACTAGCTATCTCCTTTCCCTTTCCAAAATTTTCAGGTTTTGACTTAGTCCATGGTTTCACAGTTGTTTCCCTTAGGTCTATAATTTTTGCCAATAGATCATCCTTTTCTTTTCTAAGGATTTCAATGGTTTTCTTATGGTCAGTAACTACAACCACTAATCGTCTTTAGTTTGTTCAAATTCTCCTAATTCTAAGGTCAAGGAATCCCTATCCTCCACAAGACTATGAAAAGCAATGATTAATACATTAACTAAAAACATGAGTTTTTTGGGAGAATAGGATTTCAGATTTCTCTGAACATCCCTGAAAGTTACCTTTTTGTTGTCGTTGTCTTCATCATCATCTAATTGAGCCATCAAAGCAAAAGTTAAGTCATAACCAATCTCCTCGCCTTCAACTGCCATCATGGAACTATCACCAATATCAAGTTCATCTTCAAACTCACTAGAGGAATCCCTCCATGCTGCAAGAGCATGTCTCATCATATTGTCAGCAGATCTTTTTCTCTTGAAGTCCTTAAAAGGAACCGGGTTCATATTAGCTATTTTCTTATGGTAGTTCTGGGAGAATTCTTGCTTCAAGAGAGGACAGTCTTTCATGAAATGTCCAGGCTTTCCACACTTGTAGCAAAGATCACGGTTTTTGGTCTGTTGGAGCTGTCCCTTTTTAGCATTTCTCCATTTCTTCTGACCATCTTTTGAAATCTTTTGTTTAAGTAAGCCATGTCACTGTCTTCCTCACTTGAATCATTGTTATCAGCTTTAAGTACCAGGTTCGTTTCCTTCTTTGGTTCTCTTCTTGCACTGTCTATCTTTCTCTTCAACTCATAGGTCTTCAAGTTTCCGATCAGCTCTTCTATGGTTAGCTCCTGTTAGTCCTTTAACTCAGTGATATCATTAACTTTGCTTTCCCAAGAACTAGGAAGAAAACTGAGGATTTTTCTTACTAGCCTGCTTCTGGGAATAGTTTCACCAAGTGTGTGTAACTCATTTATGATGGAAGTGAATCTTGTGTGCATATCTTGAATGGATTCATCAACCCTCATTTTGAAGAGTTCATACTCGGTAGTGAGCATATCAATCTTAGACTATTTTACTTGTGTAGTTCCCTCATGCGCTGTTTGCAAAGCTTCCCATATCTCCTTCGCAGTGTCGCATGTGGAGATTCTATTGTACTCTTTAGGTCCTACTCCACATACCAGAATTTTCTTGGCACGAAAATTCTCCTCCACAACTTTCTTGTCTGCTTCAGTGTACTCTTTGCTGATTTTTGCCATTGAAAATGGAAGTTCCTCTAGTACCTTGGCTGGAACATAAGGACTATCGCATATGATATCCCATAACTCACAATCCTCAGCCATGATAAAATCGTTCATTCTTGTTTTCTACCACCCATAGTATTGTCCATTGAACTTGGGTGGTCGGTATGTAGATTGACCTTCTTCAAAATTTGGTAGAGCAGCCATGAGGATCCTTCCTAGGTGTTAGCTTGATAGGAGAAAACCGCTCTGATACCAATTGTTAGTTTGTGTGAGTTCACCAAATAGTAGAGTACCTGGTCCTCTACGAGATTCTACTAAGAATGCAAATAAAGCAGTATGTAAATAAGGCAGAGGATTTTTACATGGAAAAATCCCATACAAGGGGATAAAAAAACCGCGACCAATACCTGTAGGCTTTAAGCTTCACTAACTTGTAAAACCTATTACAAGCCAATTTGCAATGACTCCACTACAAAGAATTTACTCAACTAACTTGTGATGCTCTCACTACAAGCCACTTTGTAACTCTACGATTACAAAGACTTTTGCTTATGACTATACCTAGTCACAACATAAACTCAAGGAGTTTACGGATTTACAAGAGGATTCCTAATCAAGCGCTTCTAGCTAAGCAGTTTAGGAGATACAGTAAGTACAATCACAAAGTTACAACTCCACTAGGACAACAACAAGCTATCTTTTAGGAACCGATCCGTAGTTGCGTTCAACTTTGTTCTTCAAGCTTGTGAGGATTGACTTCTCTGTTTTTTGCAAGAAGCTTGAATGAGAAACTGAAACCTTCAAGTGATGTTTTGTATGAACTCATTGTAGGTACATCTTGATCACATCACTTGAAATGATGTGAGAACTTTAGTTGTTCAGAGAATGAGTGGGCGCTGGAGACAGTGCAGTGCGGCAGAAACAGTGCAGTCAGTCACTTCATTTCCAGTTGTGACCAATTGACTTGTACTGTGATGAGGAAACCACAAGGGTATCAGGTCCTTGTTTGGATTCCTAGCTCCTGAAGCTGTAGCAGTTCTCCTTTAGCTGGAATTCGTTAAGCTTGCAGTATAGTCCGAGTAGGTCAGGTTCCTTATCTGGTTTTTAGCAGTAAGTTTGTTAGATCATCAAAACATAAGGCAAGAACATTTAAAACTTATGAGTGTGTTTCACATATTTTTGTGAAACTGATGCTTATGAAAAAAGGGGAATTTATTTACTTTAAACAACATCAGGGGGGTCATGGGACCCCCGCAAAGTTAAAGGGTGCATATGGTAAAACAGGACAACTCTAAGGGGTAATTATGTATTATCCCATTAATATTTAATGGAACATTTTCTAGTTTATTCTACATGTGATCCAATGGAACAGTGTCCAATGAACTCAACAAATGCACATAAGTTTGTTCAAGGAATTAGCTCACTCATGCAGTGGTATACAAGGTTATGATGAAGAGAAGCTACAAATTTTCCCAAAAAAAAATTCAATAAAACAGTGTACAAAACTTGCCTGTTTGGTCATAGATTTTGCCAAAATATATTTGGTTTTTTTTTTTGGCAAATCCATGTTTGTTCATAAATTTTATCTACATTTTGGCAAATTCCCAAATCCCAAAATCAGCTTAAGAGATGATTTTGGACCAAAATATCACTATTACATTTTTTTAAAAATGGCCCCAAACTTTTGTATTTTATAAAAGAGCCCACCATTTTATTATTTTGTAACAATGCTAATTCGTCTTCTCGGTCATCTGATAGTCTATTATTTAGTTCATTATAAAAATGATAATTTTGTACCAAATTTATTTATGTTAAGGACTATGGTTTGCGATAATATAATTAATGTTATTGATAAAGGTACTGTTGGGTATTTGTGATAGTTTTTTGAACTTGTGGGTATAAGTAATGTTTCATGTTTTTTCAAAAAAAAAGTGAAATATGTTTTGAAAACTTATGTCCAAACACATTTTCATCTTCAAAACAAACTTCACCCAAATCAGATTTTCAAAACAAATTTGGGAATCTATGGCCAAACGCTAACTAACAAGCTTGAGAATGGACTATTTGCAACAAATTATACGTTCAGTTTTGATATGGTTTCAATATGCTATGAGGAGAATAAGAAGTTGTCCAATTTGGCTATTTCATTCTGCAGTTTGTAGTGGTCACAAGGCATCAAGTGTGAAGCTTTTTCTATGTTAAGCTTTGGCTATAGTTTTAGACTAGTTTTTTTTACGTATTCTATGTTATTCATTCTAGATCAATGTGTAATATCAAAATAAAGTATCAAAATGCTCTATTTCATAATAGGTCTTATGCAAGTTTTGGACTTTCAGCTATTATACTGTCTTCATGTAAGACTATATTTTCAAAAATATATAAAAATTAACCCTAGGAATTATGCCTAGCAAATATGCGGTTAAAAAAATAATGGGCCGAAAAATATTATCTACATATTGTCGGTAAGCTCTCAATGAGCTCTATAAAAGCCCTAAGATTTCCCGCAAAAACTAGGCATTTACATACATGATATATTGCAAAAATGATTCAAAACTACATACTAAACCCTAGTTTGCATGTATTGCATATAAATCACGTAAACAACAGGAACACAAATCTATGGCTCTGATACTAATGATATATTTAACCGTAAAATACCAGTTCCAAAGATTATGGTTTCTCCTTTGCAAAAGCGGATCTGCAATAAGCACAACTTGTGTCACCGGTCGTTGAGAATCCTCACAAAGAGGATTAACTCCCTCTATCCACACCTTACTAATCCTCACAGATAGATCTTGTTTTATATAAAAATCCTAGTCATTTCTATTATAACGAAAAAGTCACATCTTAAACACTCATAATGGTGTTTATATAGGCTATCTCTAGGATTTTATGTGGAGAAATAAATAATGAGCTCATGGGCTATCTAACACCCCTTATGGGTGGATCCGACCCAATAATATTCTTCCAATAGAAAAAAACCATGATCAAATTATCCAAGCATCACAGAATTAAACAAACAATAAAACAAATAATGAGTCTTAAGTTTACAATAGTTTTACCACAAGGCAGCACTTGTAGACCCTAACAAAGGAGGAAACCTAGGAAGAAAATAAGAAATAATTTATTTACGTGCGAATGTTAGATACCGATGGGGCAGTCAAAGCATCAACTAATAATGTTGGGCTTGGGGGGGTGTTCAGAGATACAAATAGGGATTGGGTGATGGGCTATGCGGGAAACTATCCCAAAACAAACGTCACTAACATAGAACTCATGGCACTGTTTCGAGGATTACAACTAGCAGCAACTCACAACCTGACACCACTACAAATTCACATGGACGCCAAAGAGGTAATTACCATGTTTACTAGTACATCCACAATACACTACAATACACTCACATTTGCTTAATGATTGCAGATCCCTGATCCAGACTCCAGACACTGAGTGATACGACCATAGTCTACGCTTACAGAGAGCGGAACACAGTAGTTGATAGACTAGCACATTTTGGAATGGAAATGATGGGCAGCAATATCACCTTTTTGCCAACTCCACCAAACTTTCTATGGGAAGATCTGCTTGAAGATAAATGGGGATGCTGCAGACTTGGGCACATTTCTACAACCAATCCTACAACAGGATCACCAGTAGCTTTTTGTAACTCTTTTGTTGTAGCTTCTGATAGTAATAACAACAAAAAAACATCCTTTTTGTAATAGAGAAGTAGCTCAACATGGTGCTCATCATCTACCTGCCAACAGCAATAGTAGTGTTGTTCCAACTTTTTGTATAACTGCATCTAAGCAGATGCTCCCTGCATTCCATCTTTAATTCATCTTTAATTAATAGAATGTAGTCTTTTAAACCAAAAAAAAAAGAGTAACAGAAATGAAAGGGCAAAGAAATGGCGTCTCATTTTCTTTGATTCTGAAACGACTTTCCAGAAGTCTAGGTTAGGGTTTTGAAGATTGGTAGACAGGGAGAGATACAAGGAATAACTTAAGATTTGGAAGAAAATGGAAATGACTTTCAAGAGCAAATGGAACAAGTCTGCAGAGAGAACAAAGGAGAGTGTAGGTCAATGCTTTGCTTACTATCTTATACGAAACTGTAATTAAAATTAACCCAGAACAACCCAATGGTTCCTCAGGTCAGTTCTTGGCTACTGACTTATTTATTAAAAAAAGAATGTCCAATAGACAAGAAGATAGTGGACATACCTTGTATTTGCTAACCTTAGCCCTGCACCAATTAATAAAATTATATTGCTACCTTAAGATTTTCCTAACATTACCCTTCCCCAATTGTCCGGTCCTGGTTGGTCTAAGTAGAAGCGACCCTTCACCGTATACATAAGAGTAATGGATTTTACGCATTCTAACCATAATAACAAGAAACAAATCTTTCTACTGCATCAATGCATAAAATCAGGAGAAAACATAAAATAAAGCTTGCAACATAAACATTTGCATTAGTACCATAAAGCACGATTTGCTTGTTCAGATAGTTGAGAAACCTAATAGCCGATGCACCCCTCTAAAGACAAATGAATGTGAAGTCAATGACTACTTCAAGAGTACTATACATTGGACAACTTAAGGGAAAATAGTACACAGCTTGAAGAAGGGAAGTGCCATTGAAAGGCATAATATGTACCTCTCAATATGATCAGCATCTGACACCTACCAGAAAGGTTGCAACGAATGCAGAATGCAGAGGAAACTGTAGACAACAAAATATTATGATAGCAACGGGATTTTTTTGAATTTAAGGGAGAACGGTGTAATCCTTCTCAAGAATATCACACGGATTTTTCCTTACTCCAGGTATATTAAGGTTATCCCTTCTTTATTTTGGCATGATCCATGCGATGCAAACGAAACGTGCAAATGCACAACTTTCATAAATGACTCTATTCATAGAAATGCTAGAGATGCTTATGTTCTTGATTCTCCATGTGTCATATTATTCTATCATCTGTTCATGGGTTTCAGAAAAATACGTAAGGTAAAAAAATTTACTTTATGATATTATTCAGAGGCATAATGGTCTTATGACACTATAAGAGATTTTATTGATGTACTTCTCATGCATTTATGTACATTGACCCATGACTAGATTGCGTTATATACGTGTATATATATATATATGTGCATATATATGTATATGGGTTATGGGAAACGGTTACGGCGTTATATACGCACCACCACCTGATCAGCTGGTATACGTTGATGATTTTGCCCACAGTGGCCGGGATGATATGATGGGATGCCCTCAAAGGCTTGATGATGTTATTAACACATGTATATATGCACGACATGACATTTATACACATATGCATGGCATTATACATATTAATGATTCACAGAGTTATTCAGACTTCCATGTCGAGTTTTTTACTCTATGTTTTTCTCATGTTTATTATTTACTTATTTTCATTCCTTACATACTCGGTACATTATTTGTACTGATGTCTCTTTTGCCTGAGAATGCTGCATTTCATGCCCGCATGTCCTGATAGACAGGTCGAGAATCCTCCAAGTAGGCTATCATCTCAACGAAAGATGTTGATGTACTCCATTTCACTAGGGTTACTTATTTGGTCAGTATGATTAGTACATATATTGGTTGGTACAGCGGGGTCAGTCCCGACCTTTATGATAAGTATGTACTCTTAGAGGCCTGTAGAGAGATGTCATGTGTACAGATATTTGTATAGCCTTGTTGGCCTATATTTAAAGTATATAACTGATCACACTGGCCTTATAGGCCCGTAAGTCACAAGTATAAGTTTCTATATATTAGGCTGGGTCGTTCCATGTTGGGTATTCCCTCATATTTACACTGGTTGTATCATGACGCGCCATCTAGCCTACCTATCTATGATGATGTAATAAGAAAGATACGTTACGTTCGTACTCGGTTGAGTAAGGTACCGGGTGCCTGTCACGGCTCATCGGTTTGGGTTGTGACAATGAAAAGACCTCCGGTATAACTTAACAGTGCTTACATATGTGTTGTTGGTATTTGATGCACCTTTTGCGCAAAAGCCTTAGTGTCTTGTTCCATTTCGGACCAATAGTACTCGAGCCCTCATCAATTTTTAAACCAACAAATTGTTGATACCCAATTTTTCTCTAGGTATTTTTGTACCCAAAATACTTTCAAAATAGCATGTATGTGCATATATAAGCACACCCAAGAGTTTTAGTATTTTTTTTAACGATTTCTAAACCGATTTACTATCTATTTTAATACCACAAAATCCAAAATTATCTTTTTTGGTGAATAACTTATCTCATTCCCGTATTTACACCAAAATATAATTAAGGTGATTTTTCCATATTTTTTACAAATTTATTTGGCATTTTTAAGCTAATTGCATGTAATTGCAATTATGGCCTATTTTATGATTAATAGCATTTTATAATTATAAAATTGGTTCCAATATTTTTAAATTTATGTTTATATATTATTTGTTTGCTCAGTATTTTTAATTTACTTTTAAATTTATTATTACTATTTTTATAAAATAAAAGGGGAAAATTGGCTATTTAACACTTAGCCCATTTCTATTTCAATAACAGCCTTTCTCCCTTTCAATTGTAGCCTCAATTGGCCCAATTTCCAGCCCCATTTCGATAGGAACTCGACCCGTACCCAATTCAATTACCCGGTCCAGCTCCGATCTAATCTGAGCCGTTGATCAAATGAGATCAACGGCCCAAATTTTATTTCCTAAAATTAAATCCCAACAACCCCCCCCAGACCCCTCCTTTTCCAAGACGGTCTCTCTCTCTCTCTCTCTATACTGACTCTTGCTCTCCCTTCCCTCCAGAACCTTTTGGTTCTCTCCGATAAATCCACCGCCTCCCCGGCCATCTCCGGCCACCTCCCTTCAACCCCAAGGCTCCGATGGACCTTTCATCGTCCTGTTCAACACCTCTAGGACCTTCGAGGCTTATGGACCATGGCGATTTGAGACCTAGGGTTCCTGGTTCTTCTATATGCGAGTTCTCCGGTGTGATTTCAGACGAAATCACACCCGATATGTCACGATCTATGAGGTTACGACAGGTTTTTCCCACTTCTATTAGGTTTTTTTTTTTAGAGAAACCCTAGCTCTCTCCTGAATCTCTCAAAAACGGTGTCATTTCATGCTATCCTCATGTTTTCCTCTGTGCTCTGTTTATTCTCGAGTTTATTCTGAAAGACCCTTTGCTTTGAACCATTTTTTACTTTCTTCGAAATTAGGATTTCTAGATTTATTTTTATGCATGCTTCGATTGATTTTCTTTATGATTAAAACCTTTTCGTTGTTTATTCTGATCTATTTCTATGTTTTTACTATTTTTAGTTTGACTCTGCTAAAAACCCTAGTTTCTATAAAATGTTTCTTCATTCGGTTATGTGTGTTAGCATGTTTCTTTGCTTCGATTACCTGTGTTAGCCTAATTTCCTTTGTCTTGTCTCTATGTGTTAGCATGTTTCCTCGTTTGATTGTGTGTATTAGCCTGATCTCCCTTGCTTTGGTTCTGCCTACTGGCCTATTTGCTTGATTCTTGTTGATGTTTCATAGTCACCATGCTTCGAATATGTCTTGCTGAATCTTAACTTGTTTTCACTATCTCTGAGTGGTTATGTTTGTTCATCCCTTGCTCCTTCCTAGTTAACTTTTCTCGCTACTTTTGTTCATTTACCTCTATTTATATGTTAAAAATGCAGAATCATGACTTCACATGATTGATTCTGATTTTCCTTGATTGATTGGTTATTCAAAAACTTTCTTAAAAAAAACTAACATTCTACCCGCCCGTTTGAATTAATTGGCTTTGTTACCTCATTTGTTATAGTACTCTATTCTTTTAAGCCTTTCCTTAATTGGAGTTTTCCTGAATTTGGTCTTACTCGACTACTATATGCAATACTGAACCTTGACTCTTTCCTTATTTAATCCTACGCTGATTTTTCCTATTTGCCTTATATGGTGCTGAATCTTTTCGTTTGATTTTGATTCCCCTAATTAATGGGAGTACTTCCTTGATTCGTTGATTAAATGATTCCAAGTTCTTCAATTAACATATTTCCATTATTTTTACCTTATTTTACCACCTACTTTTGACTATAAATGCCCTAAGTCTTTACAAAAAAAAAAGAAGGAGAAAACAGTCTTCTGACTGACACACACCACTGAATACTTTCAAAATCTGCATTCCCTTTTGCTCTTTTGCTCTACTGTTGTTCTCTGCTCCTTCTTATTAGCCGGCTAAAAGCCAAGGCTAATATACTATTACTGCTTGTCTTTGCATCCTACTCTTGCTCTTTTACTGGTATGTCTTAACTCAGTTCCCAGCAATCATCCTAATGTGTTTACTTATAGTCTTTATATCTATGCCTATTACCTGCAGAGTTTGACATGTTCATATGCTACTGTACGCTTTACTTTCCTGCAAATGCTTGATCCCTACTCCCTTACCCTCTATGTGTTTATAAATGGGGATTCAGGGCATGGCAACATGAATTGTTGTCCATGAACTAAATTTTGACCCCAAGTAAAGAGTGTGTCAGTATGTTTCATTGGTGATCATGCCCTTTGGCCCCCTCTTCCTTTGTTTACTGTTTCTGGTATGAATTCCCTATCATTACCCCTATGTATGCTGAGTTAAAGTTTATGGTCTGGTAGCCTTTAAATGGCTATCCAGGCCTGAACCTGGCTTTCAATAAGTCATAACTCCTCAATTTGAAAATAACAAATTGGTCAGGGGTGTGCCAGCACTTCAAATTGCTTGGAATGACCACCAGCTTATCATTTCCCCTCCCCTGCACTTGCACTTACTCTTAGACTTTAAGTTCTACCCCTCTCATATGAGCCTTGCCTTGGGACCTTGAGTTCCCTATGAACTTGGACATTTGAGGGCTGGCTTTTCCGCACTACACTACAGTAATTCTGGAATGATGTTTGGGGTGTAAGCACTGCCTGGAGCTCTTGAAGCTCCTTGGAACTTTGACACATCCCAAATAAGAGAAGGCTTCGGAACTAGGATCCTTGAAAGTTGGTTTACTATTAGGCCCTCCTTGGTTGGAATTCTGATTTCGGATGTATTTTATTTATTTTTTGATTAATTCTGGTCTATAATAATCTTGTAATAAACATTTGGGGTTGGCCAGTGGAAAAAGGCAGGGAACTATGCATGCAAGGGGTAGATATCATGCCTGTAGGGGTTATCATTTCTGAAATTCTGTATCCCATCTAGAGATCATGCTTGTAGGAATTACTGTCTCTAAAAGTTCTGCGTTTTACAAATCACTAAAACTCTGCATTTTTATATAGATGCCATGTCCGTTAGAACTCTGCATTTTCATACTATGCCTATAGGATTTTCTGCACTTTCATACAGATACCATGTCTATAGGATTTTCTGCAATTTTGCATGTGCATCCGTCATTAGGCAAACTTGTTATAGGATTTAAACAACTAACCAATTGCATATAGATAACCTGGCTATAGGATTTTTGTATAATAATAATAGTGTTTAAAAATAGTGACACTTAGAAAGCATGCCTATAGGAGCTATTAACTAACTTGAATAGCCAATTCGTCTAAAATCAGTAACAATAACGCGTAAGCACCTGCAGAACTTATTTTTTTTTGTAACTGACAATTCCTTTCTGCAATAAGTCTACTTCTTTATTTTCGAAACTTATAGATATCATGCGTATAGGTTCTGTTTAACGCCTAGGCAAGCCTTAGGGTAAAATTTTATAATTGCATCAGTTTTGATAATTACAACCAGGAGGCAGGCGTAATTTGGACCTCTTATCTGAAAATATGTGATAAGTTAGCCACCCTTCCTACGTTAAGTTTAATACAGACCAAACCAGTGTTTGTAAGTCATGCTAAATAATCTGCTTCTTTGAATAAGGAGGCCGACTTGAGCCTTAACTGTTATTTGTATCCCTTTTAACTGCTATCTGTTATAGCTTGTCGCCTAGATTTTTATCCTTTTGAAACTCCGCAAGTAACTAAAGGAATCTAAAAATCTAAGTAACGCATGCATGGCTATCACGTCATTGGTTTGATTGATATGGGGCAAGGGGTATGATTCTGTGGGACATGTATTATTCAGATCTTTTATCTAGGCACATCCTAAACTTGCTGAGATTTTTAGGAACTAAGACTACATTATTTAACCAATCCAGGTGCCTCACTTTCTATATTTAACCTATTTGAAGAAATTTAGATACCTCCTCCTTAACGAATTGGTTGCGAACTAATGGAAGTGGTCATTTTTTCTGTTTTATTGGAGGTGATCCCGATCAGCGTTGAGCTTGTGAGTAACCACATCCAGCAAAATGCCTATAATGTCTAAGTAGGACTAAACAAAGCAATTTACTTTAGCTTTTAAAAATTCTATGAATTTAATTCTGAGTTCGAGACTAAGTCCGGAACCCTGGAGTACCTTTCTTTTCGGTTGATTAGCGAAAAGGGAGGCTTTCTCAAGCTCTTCTATTGTTGATTTCATAGCATCGGTGTCCTCCAGAGGTTTGAAGGCTCTTGGTACATTGGGTTATTCCAATTCTTCTCTCTCAGAATCGCTATTGTCTCACTGATATGTCTCTGAACAAGTGCTAGTCGATAGTTCTGATGCAGTAATTGCTATTTCGGATCTGCCCATGCTCTTCTTTGCCCGATTGATGTGACCAGTGTATTCATTTCTTGGGTTTTCGGTTGCTCTCCTCATATTTTCTATATCCCTTATGGGGTAGGTAATTTCATGACTTGGTGGAAGGTTGAGGGGACCGCCTGCATGAAGTGGAGTCAGGGCATTCCCAGGATGATGTTGTAGGACATGTCGATGGTCATGACATCGAGCGTCGTATCTTGTGTCATTCCTTTGGTATAAATCGACAATTTGATCTCCCCCGGGGTCATCTCACTAGCCATGTTGAACCCGGCAAACAACTCTGTGGTTGGAATTATCTTATCGACCAGCCGCATCTCTTATAGAACCAGGAGTTGGATGATATTAGTCAAACTACCTAGATCAATCAGCACCCACTTATCGAAAACAGTCTCTCTACCTCCACAAGGTAAGGGTAAGTTCTGTGTGCACACTAACTTCCCCTAGTATGGGTACAAGACCCGTTGCAGTCATCATTGTTAAAAGTGATTAAATCATGCTTTGTGTAATGTTGATCTCTCTTTCCAGAGGAGATGGAGACCTTAGTATTTTTGGAGGCCGAATAGGTGACACCATTGACCGCCTCCCCACCGAAAATTATCACTCCCCGACCTTGGAGAGCGCAACTAGCGCTCAACCAAGATATCCCAGCCAAGCAAGCCTACTTGATGCCTTCTACACAACCTTACCCAAGAATTATTTGAGAGGTGTGAAGAGGATAAATGTGCAACATCATCTTTAATTACTTAAAGGGATCTTCATTTACAATTTCCAAAAGATAACACGTTCATATTAAAAAGTGAAACATCCGACAACTACAACATTTATAGCCTATTTCCCAAATCAAAACACAACTCACACTATGCCTATGGAGCCTCTAAATGGAATATTAGAATAGTATGAAAGTTCCAGTGGCTATACCTCAAAATATAATGTACAAGGATCAAAAGACACAAGGCCCCAAGAGGAAGAGGGGCTCACCAAGTCAGCTGAGAAGAGGGTGTACTGCTAGCAATAATCTATGTCACCTGCTATGGAACCACCTGTATCCATTATAGATGTAGCACCCCAGGAAAAAGGGACATTAGCACAATGGAATAGTACTAATATGTAAAGCTAAATACCCTATCATGGAATGGAATGCCAACATAAGGAAAGAAACATGGAAACAATGAGCATACTAATCATAATTAATTGTCAAGTTAAAATAAAGTAAAACTTCAAGTAAATATTTTCACTTTTGGTTGGGAGATCCTTAATAACGACACACCAACATGCCCATGGCATGGAGTCCAATCAGTGCTCGACCTTCTAAGCCATCTCACCCCAAAGTATGAGATCGATATAGAAACACAACACCACTGTGTGCATGACATTGCATCCGATCTCTGCCCGATTGGCTAAGCCATCTCACCAAAATGCCATGTGGATCGACATTATCCTTGCTAGCCATCAAATCACCCCAATCAAGGAGAATAATCTCGATATAATATAATGGAAACTTTTCCCTCAGACAATCCCTACACTGGTACGTGTAGTTTCAAGCTTGGGAATTTATAACCCAGCCTTCCTCGATCACCTAATGATACTCCCAAAAGCATTTATCATAAAAAGGATAATATACTTGTTATAGCCTTTCATACTTCCTTTCATTTTCAGTGCCACTCTTGGCCTCACATATGAATCATCATTCTTGGCACGATGGCCGCATTTCACATTTCATACTTCATTCTTTCATTTGTCATGGATCATGAAGCATTTAAAGACACTTATAAGGAATACGGAAACTTAAAGCTTCAACTCAATAAATGCATAGGGGATTAGAACACATTGGGAACATTTACAAGAAGAGCATAGTAATTTCAATGGAGCTATGGGTTGAGTTCATACCCATTTGATAAATCGGTCATATTTGGACTATTCCCCCAAAGGAGGGCATAACACATATATAAGAGCAATTAAGATATGATTTGAGAAAGTAGACATGTGATGTATCCAAACATTTGTGATGATTGAGCAAAATTAGGGCGGAAGCTTGATCAAACCGTACTAAAATTCCTAAAGACACGATTTTATAAGAAGAGTTTAACCAACATACCTCGTTTGAGCTTTCCTTAGGATTACTACAACATTTCATGACTCATATCGATTTCAATCTATGGGAAGATGATAAAATTGAATCATAATTATAAGGATTCTCATGATATAAGTCTCTTGGGAATTTCGTCAAATACCTACTATGCAAGATTGATTACAAGGCTCTATAATGGTAATCCTTTCTTCCTCGCCCAACCTCAACAAGAATCTAATCATAATAGTTCAACAACCATACATACCACTTCTCATTGGCACATGCATGACCAAACTCCTACTACATAGCTTACTTAGACCCATAACAACTTGCTTGAAAGCTTAGGACAAGGACTTACCCGGATAGTTGATGGCATAGTGAGTCGCTTCCTTGATTCTTCAAGATTGAGAAAGAATGGATGAGTAGGGTGGTTCAAGCTTCTTATTCTCTCTCTAAAACACTCCTCCTCTCTCTAAAACAACTAATTTTTGCCTTCAAAAATGACCCAATGGCTTTTAATCAAAATAGAGTCGGGTTATAAAATACATAAAATAGACCCTCCGAACTCAATTTGCGATCGCAGATGCGACCGCAAAACACATATGCGGTTTGCGGTATGGACTGCGGAATGGTCTTAAAAAACCTGGGTTTTCCTGGTCCGGTCTGCTACAGATCTGCGGTTCGCAGATTGCTTCTGTGGCTGCGAAATGGACCGCGAAACCTCCCTCAAGAAAATTCTCATGCTAGTTCTGCAATGGAAGTGTGGCCCGTGGAATAGCCCTCAAAATTAAACTTCACCTGGTTTACTCTGCAGTGGATCTGCGGCCAGCAAAACAGTTCTGCGATCGCATAATGGACTGCAAAAATGTAATATTTTGCAACAATTCCCACCAGCTCCACAATGCATTGTACAACCCAAAAAGTCCATACCCTTCCAGCATATTAGCCTACTTCGGTGCCATAAAACCTTAAATTTCTTGGAAAACTTATATGGGGCTTTACAAAAATTATGTGGATTGTCTGCTTCGGTGATGGCGGCTTCCTTGGTTCCTCACTGTTCTGATTTTTGCTCAGTTTTTGCTTGACTCGGTCACTGAGGAATTCCATCAAGTGCTCGGCCCTAAGTAATTGTGCCACTTTGGCTCGCAAATGCTTACAATCTCCAGTCAGGTGCCCATGAGTGTTGTGAAAATCACACCATAGGTCCTAGTTCCTTGTGTCTAGGTTGGAACGGATCTCTCTTCGGAATCTAGCCTCCTTGATATCTTTCAAGGCCCTCACCAATTCAGCGGGCCCGATATTGAAATTATATTCGGACAACCTTGGGGCCGGATCTCTCGGTGGTGGCCTGGAGGGCCCCGCCATATCTCTCCTAACCATCCCCCATTTACTCCTAATGGGATCTGATCTCAAGCTCGGTCTATATAGTCTAGGGGGCGAATAAAGTTCAAATCGACCCCTCAAATTCCTTCACTCAAATTTCGATATGCCTTTTGGTCTTTCTTGGAGCAATCTCTCATTTCAATCGGCACTGAAAATCTAAGGTCGTCTTCAATTCGCATCTTGACTATATATATGTGGTTCACTTTGTTCCAAGTCTTGGCAGGTTATTCCCACAGGCTCTCATTTAACTTCCATGAAGCGTCGAAGATGTTTGGGTTCAAACCATCGGTAAGTGCTGCTACAGCCCAATCCTTCGATATTATGGGCATCATCATTCTTTCCCATTGGAATTTCTCCACAAAGCTTTGAAGTAACTTGCCCTCACGTTGCTTTATTTTGAATATGTCTTCCTTGTGGGTTTCGACCTTCCAAGCCGCAGCATAGGCCTTCATAAAAATATATGCAAGCATAGCAAAAGAATCAATAGAATGTTATGGTAAAAAGTGTATACCAAGGAAAAGCTCCCTTTGTAAGCATTTGAAAAAACTTCTTGAGCATGACTAATTCCATCTCGTCCGACTATAAGTCATTTCCATTGATGTCGGTCGTACAGGCTGCCACGTGCTCCTACGGATCCGTTGTCCCATCATATCTCTGCACATATGGCATTTTGAATCTTTTTGGGACGAGCGCCGGAGCCGCACTTGATTTAAACGGTAGCTTTGCATACTTTTTGGTGTTTAAGCCCTTGACAACCAGTGAGGCCCCAAGTATCTAATCCATTTGGGCGTGTATCTCCTGCACGAAGTTGAGGAGCTCAGCCATGTACATTTTTTCTTACGTTTGTGCAGTCCCGAATCCACACATTCTGACCCCCGAACTACAAGAGACCTTCGCTATGACCGTGTTAGTTGAAATATCTGCTAGGGTCTCAGTCGATGTGGGATGACAAGGCACGACCGCTCTAGGGAAAGTGTTGTTAGTGAAAGAGGCCATAGCATTCTCCATACGCGTCACGAATGTATTTTGTGTAGCCAGCATATTTTCCACCACCTTCTCAAGTTCGGAACCCTTCTTGTGGTACATCCATGTTACCCTAGAATGATGTTGTTAGCCTCTTCACGTGGCGTATCGTTCTCTCTGATACCCGTTGTTGCTATCGCTTTCATCATCGAGAGCCCCAACTTCAGCTGGAAGTCAGGCCTGACCTGCTTCATGTGAAGAGGACAATTTTCCCTCCTGCTCACGTCCCCCAAAGTGTTGTAAACCCTGTAAGCCTCGGACACCCCTGGGCTTGGTAGATTCACCAAAGTCCTTGGTATGACTTGTTGGCCATCTACGCGTGGGTTTTTATGTTGAGTCTCTGATATGGCCAAAGTTAGATAGTAAGTAAGCTTTTGGTGATTTAGAAAATGGCTTAAAGCAAAAGGAACAAGATGATATCACAGCTGCATCTCCCCACAGACGATGTCATATTGTTTGCCGGGAAAAATAGGTTATCCGCTTTAACAGTTATTTTGTTTAAATAAGGGATTAAAGGCAAGTGAATCATGATTAATCTAAAACCCCTTATCTGCTAGTCTAATTTGTGTAACACATACGAAAACTAAGATTACAGTTATATCAACGAATCAACATGACCAAAGTTCAATAAAATAATGAGCTTCGTGTAGTTGCCAGTGTTCTCCGCTAGAGATGATATAGAGAAAAAGAGATGTTTTTAAAGGAAGATGATAATTCCCCTTTAGCTTCTCTCAGAAGCTATCTATACAAAATAAGAAAGCACTTTTTTGTGACAAGATCCGTCGACAGTGCAAAAAAGACTATTGAAAAGACGTATCTGGCTCGACATAGGGCTCGAGAATGGCTGATGTCAGAAGGTTGGTGAGAATGCGGCCCAGCTGGCACAGGGGTCAGGGCCAAAAGGAAGAGATCCGTTGGGCCCGGTGCCATCGCCCGACCGCCTAATGATGGCCTTGTTCATTCCGAGATAGCACCATTGTCTTGATATACCGATGACAATGATCTAGAAGCCCCCAGCCACAATGCGCTCGAGTGCCTGACACCTAGCAGGCCAAGATTTCCACATGTCATACCCTCGTTGGTCCACCTAGCAAGTCCGAATTACCCCATACAATGCTGAGGCTTCCAGATGGCAGATCTTGCCGAGCAGATGCTCCTAGTTGTGATGAAGCACTCAACAACTTTGTCCCTGTCACAAAGTTGAAGGGAACATGGTGGTTTTTTTACATCCCCGGTACAGGAAAAGAAATTTCGATTGTTTTGAATATATGTATCATATATCGTTTTGAATTAGAGAGACAACGAGGGAACAAGACGTGCAAGATAGCGTCTTGCTTTAGTAAATTAGTATGCTGGGTAATTATATACCTAACGGACTTTACTCTACAAGTTAACTTTCCTATACAATCTCGTTCAACGATTTGAATGCCGATAGCATGTGGAATTTGACTTCGATTCTTGCAATTTGCAAATTTCTATTTAAGTATTTGTTCTTATAATTTTATGGGCGAACTCTTAAAAAAGAACTCGTCAAGTCGTATTATAGTCCTTTTATTAACCAGCTAATAGTAATTGTTTTCATTTTCTTGACCTTTGAGTTGTACATACAACTTTGGTTGCACTTCTATTTCAGTTTGATACGTCCCTCCCTGACGCCCTCGGTAAGTGGTACATTTGGCATCAGTACAGAAATTTCTTTTATCCCCTTTTTAAAATAACATACGTTACTGATTATCTGATGACATAATGATAATCCGTAAGCTGGCAAATGCGAACTTAAGCTTGGGGTATTATGACTTTTAGCATGCGCCAAAAATTATTTTTATTTTGGTCGCCGAAAAAATATATAAAATTTGTACTATATTTATTATACAAAAGATATATAATTTTTTTGGCTATTATTTTTAAAATGGCTACACAGTGTCATTTTCCCTAAGATCTTAATAAGATTCTCGGGTCTTAACAGTTACTTTAGCCATATCGTCAAAAGAATATTTGAAGTAAAGTTTTCTCTATTGCTAATGTTCAAACTTTTCCAACCAATGAAATCTTCTTGAATTTTTAATTCCTACATGTGTGCAACTTCATTATTTAATGCAAAGAGAAAAAATGGAAGAAAGAACATGATTGTATACATGACGGCAAAATTTATTTTACTTTCTAGTTTCTATATGATGCAGCAAGAGGAGCATAAAGACTAAGTTTTTATGCTTGAAAGAAGTATGCTTCAAAAGGCTTCTCACCTAAGACTTGCTTAAATGCAATAAGAGTCTCTGCCGAGCTAATGTAGAGAATTAAGGATTAGAAGGGCAAAGTAGCTTACTACAAAAACCATTTTGATGAATTTTTAGTTGTCACAATCAAAATCAAATAGAACACTTAACTAAATTAAACGGATCTCAAAACGTCGAGACAGGAGGGGTTGATACAAAATTCAATTAAAATTTTAGGAAGTGTGACCCTCCTCTGCAGCGGCTGCTTCAAAGGTTTGGCCAGCCACGAGTTCCGGCACCTCATCATCATCATCCTCCTGTGGTGCAGCAGCACCTTCGGGCGCCCCGGTAGCACTAGGTGCCTGCTTCTGGAACTGCTCTGCTAGCTTCTTCAAATTCTCCAAATTATCAGGGCCTGAAAACAGATCTTACAACAGTCAATAAATGCTATACTGCTTAATCTTTTGTGACGTCTGCATCTTAGGCATCATAAAGGACCACATACCCAACTGGTGAATAATTTGAGGAAGAATATCCTGCAACTCTGAAATAGGAAAGAAATAAAGCTTAGAAACTCTTAAATGTTACAAAAACACAGAGAAAGAGGGAGAGTCAGTGTAGGTTCTTAAAGCATGTTCAAACAGCACGAGGGGCAGATCAGGAAACACAAATATCATCAAATTATCAAGGCTCTTTTAGTGTTGGAACAGCAAAAGTATAGAAATGCCATGCTTCTTTTTGTTGGAGCATATAAGTAGATGCAAGTCACAAGTAGTACCAACTTCTTACTCATAATCAAGATGCAATGAAAGAGAGGAAAACATACTCTTGGTCAGAGGGGAACCACTAACAACCCAAGTGTTTGCAGCAATAGAGGCTTGAACTGAATAGTAAAAACGAAAAAGAAATAGTTAACGGGTAAGCGAGATGGATCAAAGAACACCTGCATAAAAGATTGTATTTATACCTTTGGGGTTAATGAATTGGATAACTACATCCTCCTTAAAAATGTTAACCTCTTCAATAGCAGGAATAGCATTCACCCCTATTCTTTTGAGGGTGCTTTGAAGTCTCTTGTCATCTGTTGTAGTTGTCTTGTGAACTGCCTTCTTCTTTCTGTAGAATAAGCAGACGATAAACAAAAATCAGAACAGATTACAGGGCACAGCCACAGTCCTAAACTTTTTTCCTGCCATGGTCCCTTTTGTATTTAGGCAACCAGCAATTATTGACCATATTCTCATTAGGAAACAGACTACTCGTAATTATTTCAGTTATCAAACGTCACAAAAGAGCTATTATATCCATTTCTATTTAGTGGTAGTAACATCAAACATTCAAAGGAGACAAACCTTCGCATGGTTCCCTTACCACCAGTCCTTACCGAACCGGCCATTTTGCGTAGCTTTTCTACATTCATCTGTTCCAAGACAAATACAAAAATGTAACACTGAATGCTAAACAAAACTAACAAATTTGCAGAATATGATATTCAATAAAAACATTATAAAAATCACATCAAAATCACCTCCACATGAAAAGTAGTAGTAGTAAAAAACAATCAAATGATTGAGTCCAAAGGCAGAAAGTCCAGCACATTTTACATGAACACTAAAATAATAGTAGGTAGGAAGTAAACAAAAACATAACACCCTAAAGTATATTAGTAAGAGTAACAAAAAATGGCTACATAAAAATTAGCATCGTTGACTTATCTACATACTTCCAGTAGTAAATTTCTACATATTTATCCAGAACGCAATGAATATTGCCATATTGGAAATCAAACAGTTCAATCAATATACAAACCGCAACATTTTCATCAAGCTAAGGAAAAGAAAGCCCTAGACATGTGCCTATAACGAATCTATACACAGCTTCACCGCAAGTATTCCAACAGTATAGGCCATTTTCCAATCGGCTCATCCTTCACATAAACACTCAACTAAACATAACAATCAAACAAATCGTTATACATATATGGAGAAACATATTTGTACATAAAAAATCAATGAATAAACCAAAATAAAATAAAATTGAAGAAGCTATCAGCAAGTCTTGTGGTGTTGATTGGGTAGGTTGTAAGCAAGCAGAAATAGCTCTCACCTTTGTGAAGAATAGAGAACTAAAACCCTAGGCAGCAGTCGGCAGAGCAAAAATGAAGAGCAGAAGGATGGGTTTGGCTGGCTGCCGATAGCCTTTATCCTATTACCCCAACCCTATCAAACTCTTTACATTTCCATTCTCACCCTACCCTTTTTTGATGCAATGACGTCTATACCCTCTCCTCTATTCACGTTTTAAAGCATTTTTAATCTTATCCACGGCTAAAAAGTAAAAACTGAAACCAAATATTCCCTCTCTTTTATTATATGGATACCCCTTCTAGTTCAATTTAGATGATATAGTTTGTCTTGATACAAAGTTTAAGGAAAAAATGGTTTTGAAACATGAGTCCTAAAAGCTTAAGGGGTAAAATCTTTATGGTGTCATGATATTTATATGACCATAAAAACTTCTCATTAAGGATAAAGTAAATAAAATGAAAAGTTTAAAGTTGAATTATTTTCAAATATAGAAACGTTTCATTCTTTTTTGTAACAACCCAATCGGTCGTTTCGAGCATTTGCATTCCGTTCAGCTGTTTAAAGTCTTGAGTAGCTTCATATGATGTATTATCACTTGTATGAATCGTCGGTTTTGGTTTTCAAGTGATTCGGGATTGATTTGGAAGAATGATTCTCAACTAGGAAGCTTTAAGTTGGAAGAGTTGACCAAGTTTGACTTGTGTGTATTTAACCTTGGATCGGAGTTTAGATGGTTCCGTTAGGTCCGGATGGTGATTTTGGACTTGGACGTATGCCCGGATTTGCATTTAGATGTCTCTAGAAGGTTTTGGCACTATTTGGCAAAAAATAAAAATTTGAAAGTATGGAATGTTCATAAGTTTGACTGGGAATTGACCTTGATGTTATCAGGTACGAATTGTGGTTATGAAAATTGGAATAGCTTCGTTATGTCATTTGGAACTTGTGTACAAAATTTGAGGTCATTCCAAGTTGATTTAATATGGTTAAGCACGAATTTTGGAAGTTGATAGTTTAAAAGTTCATAAAGTTTGATTTAAGGTACGATTCGTGGTTTTGATGTTGTTATGTGATATTTGAGGCCTCGAGTAAGTATGTTTTGGGACTTGTTAGCATGTTCGGATGGGGTCCCGAGAGGCCCGGGTGAGTTTCGGATAAGTTTCGGATCATTTCCATGTTCTTTGGCATTACTAATTTCTGGTGTTTCAGATCTTCTTCGCGATCGTGAAGATTGGGTCGCGATTGTGTAGTGTATTATGGGAGCTGGATATTTCCTTTATCGCATTCGCGACCGGGTAAACGCGTTCGCGTACCTTTGTGAGCCCTGAGTATCACGTTCGTGTCAATCAGATCTCGTTCGTATAGAGTTAAGTTGAGGAGCTGGGAGCTAGAGGAAATATCTTCGCATTCGCGAAGTAGTAGCCATATTCGCGAAGGTCTGGATCTGTTGTGCATCACTTTTCGCAAGGTCTATGCCTTTCGCGAGGTCTATGCCGCAAACGCTTAGGGTCTTTTGTGGCAGTGCGTTTTTGTGTATCGCGAACGCGAGTGTCATGATCCAAACCGATGGGCTGCGACGGGAACCCGATGCCCTTTACTTAACTGAGTACCAACATAACATATCTTTCTTATTGTACTTTCATTGGCAAATGGGCCAAACGGGCCGTCATGGTCTAACCAGAATAAACATAAGGGAATACTCAATATAGAACGACCCAACATGACATAAAAACTTATACATGTGACATACGGGCCTATAAGACCAACATGATCATTTGTAAACTCAAAACATAGGCCGACAAGGCCATACAAGAATTTGTATACGTGAAATCTGTCTACAAGCCTCTAAGAGTACACACTAAACATAAAGGTAGGAACAGGGCCCCGCCATACCAAACAATACGCGTCTAAATCATACTGACCAAACAAGCAACTCCGAAGCAAATGGAGTGCACCAACATCTTCCGCTGAGTTGATAGCCTGTTTGGAGGACTCTTGACCTGTCTATCGGGACCTACGGGCATGAAACGCAGCGTCCCCAGGCAAAAGGGACGTCAGTACGAATAATGTACCGAGTATGTAAGGCACATAAATAAGTACATAAAAGACGTGGAAGAAACATAGAGTAAATGACTCAACATGTAAGTCTGGATAACTTTGTAAATCATGAAATAATTATAGTGCCATGCATATGCGTATGAATATCATGTCGTGCATAGGTATATGTTTCATAACATCATCAGGCCTCTGAGGGCGTCCCATCATATCATCTCGGCCACTGTGGGCAAAATCATTAA
Organism: Nicotiana sylvestris; assembly: GCF_000393655.2. Lineage (NCBI taxonomy): Eukaryota > Viridiplantae > Streptophyta > Magnoliopsida > Solanales > Solanaceae > Nicotiana > Nicotiana sylvestris. The sequence continues at coordinate 49,083,567 of NC_091064.1, forward strand.
CGTATACCAGCTGATCGGGTGGTGGTGCGTATATAACGCCATAACCGTTCCCATATCTCATATATATATATATATACGTGTATATAACGCCATCTGGTTATGGGTCAATGTGCATGTGTAAATGCATAGAATGCATATGAAATACGTTAATAAAATCTCTCGGTACATCATAAGACCACTATGCCTCTGATTATTATCATGAAATAAACTTTATCAACTTACGTATTTTTTAGACTCATGAACAAATGATAGAATAATATGACACATAGGGAATCAAGAACATAATCATTTCTAGTATTTCTATGAATATAGTCATTTATGAAAGTTGTGTATTTTACTCGTTTCATTTGTATTATTTGGATCATGCCAAAAAGAAAGAAGGGATAACCTTAACATACCTGGAGTAGGCAAAAATCCGTATGATATTCTTGAGAAAGATTGTACCGTGCTCTCTTAGAATTGCAAATCCCATTGCTATTACGCAGTATAACTTCGTATAAAATTTTGTCGGTGCAAAATCACGTTGCCAAATCTGTCTCACTTTGGGAATTTTGATCCTAATCTCCATCCGTATTGTCTTTATAATTTCACAAAGTCTTAGCCTTTTCACTTTGTGAAATTTGGAGAAGCCTTCTTAAAGAATCTTATAACCCAAAAATGAGATAAGGTGCCCATGGATTTGTGCCACCGCCTCCTTAAGTATAATAGTTGGCAATTTGCTGCCATGTTACCATACACCCACGTGGATATTGTCCCCTAACAATTATCCAATCCTTATTTAATTAATTATCCTCACAATTCAATTTACAAGTTAATCTCCCACTTAAAAATCCATAATTATCCAATTATCTACATAATTAAGAATTATTTCAAATTACTTAAAATACTACTCATTTTTAGCATATCTTATACATCTCACTATCATGGTCATGTGGTACCTTATATGGCACTAGTCCACAGATACCGGGTATTATAGCTTGGACCGTATTTTATCCCAAATTGCCAAACATCAACGAAACTTATTTTCTTCGATTCACTTACTCTCTCACCTTCACGAATTTGCTTATCACTTGTTTGAAATAGCATAATGCTTATAATCACAAAATAATCTCATTCCCGAACTTATGTTGATTAGCTTACGATAAAACTTTAATATCACAAAAATGCGGGATGTAATATCTCATTTTCGAGCTTTCATCAATTTACTTATGGCGTATTTTTACGTACGAAAATATGGGGTGTAACATCATTCCCTCTTTGGAACATTCGTCCTCGAATGTTTACTGATGCGCTTATCATTCTCATAACTCATAGCTCTTGCGAACACTTTAATACTCTTCTAGCCATGTAGGCAACTATTCTTGAATAAATCCAAAACTCTAGGGTATTCCCCTCTTTAGTCCTCTTTCTCATACAATGACTTGTGGTCGAAATCTTTCCAATCTCGTAGTTGTTTCTACCTCATGTCATGCAGCCTGTATGACTTTTTCCTTGTATGTGCGCCTATGCGACTCTTTTCTCCTCTTTCCTCTAACTTTTAACCAATCTCTAGGCCTCACTTTGCAAACATATACAGAGCTTGATAAAATGTCCCTCTGGGCAGATGTAGGTATACTGAAGTTCTTCGTTCGGTACTTTGTCGAACTTACGAATATTGTTATACCTTATTTCATAGATCCTCTTATCCATTTGTATGACTTTACTGCACCTAGGTAGGTCATACTATACCATAACTCTTACTTCAATTTATCGTTACTAAGGTCTGCTATCGAACTCCAGGTTACTTTCGTTACTTATCCCATATGTATAAATTTAAATCCTTTAATGATTCCTCATTACTTGTTCATCTTAAGAATGACGGCCTAATCTCACCTCATACTTTGTGACTTGCGTCCATCCATTATTGATTCACCTCAATATTGATCTATCATCTTATGTAACACTGCCACTAGGGCTCACGCCTTATTGGGGACATCTGGAGTAATTAGATTGATCCATCTAGGGGCGATACTATACTTCGATAACCATATTTTATAGCATCCCAATATGACTCACCTTACATGGATATGTTAATCCTGTACAACTCATGAAATCCTCTTCAAGTCATTACTCAATCGAGGGCCCAAACGTCATTCTTTATCCATCACAATTACACCCTCATTCTACTACCAGGGCAGCATTCCATTTCTTTTAAATTCCATTAGTCTTAGACTCATTTGAGTTCATTCAGGCTATACTGAGATTTTTATAACTTAGAGAAACCATCAACTCTTCTTGTTTTCATGGGCTTAATCGTGAGGACTTATGCATTCTCATCACCTTCTCACTCGCCCTTTCTTATCCTTATTCCTGACTTCCTAAAACCTTGTTGCTTTACCATACTTTAGTTTGCCATTTACACATACTCGCAACCTTCCTTCAACTTGCTTGCACCATAGATTTCCTTACGTTATTTCTGGAACATCAAACGAGACATCGCATTGTCTCAAACTCTTCTTTACCCTTGTAATTTAGACCTCTCGATACCTAGAATCCATAGGCTGGAAAATATGCCACTAACGACGCCGCTATCATTCTTGGATACTGAATCCCAGTACTTCTAGCCTTTTGTCCGAAGTATGGACAATTTACAACCTTCAGTATTTGAGTATCTCGTACGTTGCTCACATTTACCTTATTTACCTTAAAAATCTTACATCTCATTTTCTATCTCTTTCATGACCTCCCTTCCTCATAGGTATGATTCACATCCACAACTTGAAGATCTATTATAACCTCCTTACACAATCCGGTGAGAGCTTCATACTGACTTCTTATGAGGTTGGGACACTTCTACCTAGATTTATCGTATAGCCATTATAGAATATGGATATTGTACTATCTCTCTTATACCTCTGATATTAATAGTGATTCTTCAATGTTCTCAATCGTAATGTCTATAACTTTCTGGGTCCAATAAGCAGACTCCTAATTTACTTAGTTGATGTAACCCTTTAGTTTCCTCTTCCTTCTGATTAGCCTTTATGTAGGCTTAAGCTATCTTCCGATCTGTGGCTCATGGCATTTAGTTATTACTTTAGCCTTTTATGGATGCTATGGAAAACCATTCTTTTAACTTATACCGGAGTCTTCTACGGCTGATCATTAATCGAATAATTCCTTTCGTTCCATTTCAGCTTTCTTCAAATGTAAGCAATTGCTTTTCCTAGTCTTTTTGTCCTTTTTTGCGTGCATACTTAGCTTATATGAGTTCTCATGCATGCCAAAGTTTTTGTGCAACTCATATGGTCTCGAATATTAATTTTGGTTTTACTCCTTGCTCATTAGCCATGGTAGGTGCCACTTTCTTTTGGAATGCATACAATTTTGTAGTGAGACTGTTGTTACACAACCATTTTCTCCTTAGGTTACTAAGCTTAGGTTGAAGCCTTCTTCCTTACTTCCTCAACTAGTTTTTCATTGTAGTATTTAGGGGGAATCCTCTAACTCTTGTAAAGCTGTGAGCTTATTACATTGTATACTCGACGGACCTTTTGATGTCCTTCCTTGCCTATAATTATCCGTAGTTACTTACTTCCACCTCTTTGTGCTTGTATGGTTGCTTTTGAATTTGATATTTTGACTAACTTCCCAGTGGCACTCTCTTTTATCCCTATAACACTCATATGATACCTTTTACTACCCCAACTCCTATCTAAATATTTCTCAATGATCACAATGTCATAACTACGAGGCTGAATTCACTATATTGGGTTTTACTATGTTTATATTACACGATCTGCTTGACTCGGTGTAACCTCTTGTTTAGCCATAACTAGGCTCTTCCTGATCAATTACTAACTACTAGTTGGCCCATTCTCATCTCAATATTCCACATAATGTTTCTTGGGTTATTTCTTTTGTCTTAACTTACGTCCGCACTAGCTCCTTATTTATTAATAACAGCTCAGGAAGGAACCCTTACTTCCTCTCCTTGATGTCGTGCTTGCACTGAAACCCTAGCATATCTGTAGGATTTGGATAAGTTCCATCTCATTCCTTTTTTTATTTTTATCACATTCTTCCTTTACCATTCCATAGTCATTAGAACCACTTAATTATGACTTAATGCCATATCACTCCATATTCCCCCTTTTGGGGAGTACTAAGATTTAGCGCTACAATGATCTACGTATAGATGTTTTATCTCCTTATTTTTGGCATCTTTTCACATCATCGATGACCTTACTTGCCTTGCGGTAATCCTTCTGAACCAAGGATAACAAATTTCCTTACTCGCGAGGGTGTAACTGACATATATAGTCCTTGATGACCTTTAAAGGTTATCCTTCTGTCGTCCATTCTACTATCACCGGAATGCAATATCTGAAATTCTCATGATGCCGACTATTATCAAATCACTCAGTCCCAAATTCATGTTTAGTTTATCTTGTTCACCAGCCCATACTGGTTCCTATTACTCTGGGGTTTAACTTTTCTTTTTGGTAGTCGCGTTGAAGTCACGAACTTATTTCTTGAAATGAGGATATAACTTTATGGCCTATACTCTTTTGTTGTCTCAAGGCCTATCAACTCTTGTCTTTTCGTTTACTTGACTATATACTCTGTAATACTGTCATTCTTTTATCTACCGTTGTCATCTATGTATCGCATCTTACTCATAATGCTTCATTAACTCTATTTTTATTTCCTGCTAACATTTCTGTCTATCCATTTCTTTTAAAAACTTCAACAAGATATTCTTTTGCTTTTATCTCCCCTCGCTTCATTCATTGGCTCTTCGGTTTGCTCAACGTTCTCGCTTTACTAGGGATGAGAGCCACACTAAGGTAATATTTATCCCTTTCAGTTTTTCAGTGCCTATCTTTTGAATTTTGATCATGTTAGTATTCACATCTAATTGTAATATTCTAGAGTGCACCATCTGGGTGTCTCACAGGGAGTTCTATTAGTACCTTTGTAATATCTTTCGGAAATGTCAACTAACACAAATAATCCATTCACCATTTTGGGTTACTCTAACCCCAGTTGGATCCTGACGTTCCGTCCTTTTCTTAAACTACACCTGTTAGCCCCCATAGGGCACAACTGAGATGGGTACGACCAATTCTATATACCTTTGTTACTATTGAATATAACTCAAAAAGCTTATAATTCTCTCCCTGAATTATAAACACTGTTAACCTTCATTAACTGGGTGCCTCGTACCCTTCTTCATCTTGCTTCTTTTGCTTGTTGAAACTTGTATTTATCTTCTGAATCTCTCATTGTCTTTCACCATAAAAGTAGATAGGTATTCTTGCCTCAAGGCTCCTTATCAAGAGGCTTACACCTTTCAGTACGCACATGATCTACTGAAGATATCACATTTACTTATCATAAGCATGATGCAAAGTCGAGTTCCTCTGACTCAACTCTTCGGTAGCCATATCTTTTACCAACTATCTTTCTGGATGTAGGTATCGTCTTATTACGAATAAAATAGAAGTTAGGAATTTGAATTCTTACAACAGAGCTCTACCACACGATCTAGAGTAAGAAGAAAGAGTAATAGTCCTAAATGCCCTGTAGCCTCCTACTTATAAGTGTGGTGTACGACACACCCATAAACAAGAGTCTACTAGACATGGCTTGTAGACTCCCTAGGACAGAATTACTCTGATACCACTTTTGTCACGACCCAAATGGATGGGCTGCGACGGGCACCCGGTGCCCTTTACTTAACTAAGTACCAACATAACATATCTTTCTTATTGTACTTTCATTGAAAAATGGGCCAAACGGGCCGTAATGGGCTAACCAGAATAAACATAAGGGAATACTCAATATAGAATGACACAACCTGACATAAAAACTTATACATGTGACATACGGGCCTATAAGGCCAACATGATCATTTGTAAACTCAAAACATAGGCCGGCAAGGCCATACAAGAATTCGTATACGTGACATCTGTCTATAAGCCTCTAAGAGTACACATTTAACATAATATAGGGACAGGGCCCCGCCATACCAAACAATATGCGTCTAAATCATACTGACCAAACAAGCAACTCTGAAGCAAATGGAGCGCACCAACATCTTTCGTTGAGTTGATAGCCTACTTGGAGGACTCTTGACCTATCTATCGGGACCTGCGGGTATGAAACGTAGCGTCCCCAGGCAAAAGGGACGTTAGTACGAATAATGTATCGAGTATGTAAGGCACATAAATAAGTACATAAAAGACATAGAAAAAACATAGAGTAAATGACTCAACATGTAAGTGTGGATAACTTTGTAAATCATGAAATAATTATACTGTCATGCATATGCGTATGAATGTCATGTCGTGCATAGGTACATATTTCATAACATCATCAGGCCTCTGAGGGTGTCCCATCATATCATCTCGGCCATTGTGGGCAAAATCATCAATGTATACCAGCTGATCAGGTGGTGGTGCGTATATAATGCCATAACCTTTCCCATATCCCATATACATATACATACATATATATACGCATATATAACGCCATCTGGTCATGGATCAATGTGCATGCATAAATGCATGGAATGCATATAAAATACGTTAATAAAATCTCTCGGTACATCATAAGACCATTATGCCTCTGATTATTATCATGAAATAAACTTCATCAACTTACGTATTTTTTAGACCCATGAACAAATGATAGAATAATATGACACATAGGGAATCAAGAACATAATCATTTCTAGTATTTCTATGAATAGAGTCATTTATGAAAGTTGCGTATTTTGCTCGTTTCATTTGTATTATTTGGATCATGCAAAAAAAAAAAAGAAGGGATAGCCTTAACATACCTGGAGTAGACAAAAATTCGTATGATATTGTTGAGAAAGATTGTACCGTGCTCTCTTAGAATTGCAAATCCCATTGCTATTACGCAGTATAACTTCGTATAAAATTTTATCGGTGCAAAATCACGTTGCCAAATCTGTCTCACTTTGGGAATTTTGATCCTAATCTCCATCCGTATTGTCTTTATAATTTCACAAAGTCTTAGCCTTTTCACTTTGTGAAATTTGGCGAAGCCTTCTTAAAGAATCTTATAACCCAAAAATGAGATAAGGTGCACATGAATTTGTGCCACCACCTCCTCAAGTATAATAGTTGGCAATTTGCTGCCATGTTACCATACACCCACGTGAATATTGTCCCCCTAACAATTATCCAATCCTCATTTGATTAATTATCCTCAAAATTCAATTTACAAGTTAATCTCCTACTTAAAAATCTATAATTATCCAATTATCTACATAATTAAGAATTATTTTAAATTACTTAAAATACTACTCATTTTTAGCATACCTTATACATCTCACTATCATGGTCATGTGGTACCTTATATGATACTAGTCCACAAATACCGGATATTATAGTTTGGACCGTATTTTATCCCAAATTGCCAAACTTCTATGAAACTTATTTTCTTCGATTCGCTTACTCTCTCACCTTCACGAATTTGCATATCACTTGTTTGAAATAGCATAATGCTTATAATCACAAAATAATCCCATTCCCGAACTTATGTTGATTAACTTACGATAAAACTTTAACATACAAAAATACGAGATGTAATATCTCATTTCCGAGCTTTCATCAATTTACTTATGGCGTATTTTTACGTACGAAAACATGGGATGTAACAACGAGGGTCCTTCTATGTTTCAGAAGAGTATACCTAGAGCAGACCTTTAAGTACTCTATTTCGGACCTTTGAGTTATTTTATCATATTTTGAGTTGGGGGCTCGGATTTGGGCGATTTTGGAGGTGATCTTTATCACATGGATTAGGGTAAGTATTTTCTACTCGATTTTGATTATATTCCGTGATTCCATCTTTGTTTTTGGCATTTGATTGATGATTTCAAAAGACAAATTTGGGGTTTATGTCTAAACTTTCCTAAAGTGAATTTTTGAGTTTTGAATATCGATTCAGAGTCGAAATTGAGCGAAATTTGTATGGCTGGACTCGCAGTTGAATGGGTTGTCGAATTTTGCGATTTTTGTTGGGTTTCGAGGTGCGGGCTCGGGTTTAACTTTTTGGTTGACTTTGAGTAAATGTGTAAAAACTCGACCTTTATCATCTAGGATTTTTTCCTTAGGAATTATTTGCTGTTTTTAAGTTGGTTTTGTCTAGTTTTGAGCCATTCGAAGGTTGATACGCGTGGGATTGTATTTCTAGAGTATTGTTTGGCTTGCTCGGTAGTGGATTTGGCTTGTTCGAGGTAAGTAAAATATCTAAATTTGGATTTGAGGGTATTTTACAACGGGAACTATGTTATAAGAGATGTATTGGGGTGATGCACATGATAGATGACAAGCGTGTGAGCGTGCACCGAGGTAATCATCATCCAAGTTTACTATTAGACTATGACCGAACTTATTTTGCTGTTATATATTATTTTATCCGTGTAATTCCTACTTGTTAGAGTAATTGAGCTATGATTCATGTTAGAAACTATGTTTAGGCTATGTGCTTATTCAGTTGAGACCTGATGAGGCTATTTCTGTTATTTTTAGTTATCTGCTCAAACTATAATTATATACTCAGTCATGATTCTTTATTAGCATATCATATCTCAGTCTATGTTCATCATTTATTGTTACATCACATATTACCCTTGTTTGGGCTGAATGGTACGAGATTGTGAGCTCTTGAGACTTGAGAGATTGTTGACTGAGATGGGTCTGAGAGCAATATTGTGAGTGTTATTGTGGATCGGGTTGCATGCCCCAGCATGCCACATTGGCTTTATTACTATTATTATTATTATTATTATTATTATTATTATTATTATTATTATTATTATTATTATTATTATTATTATTATTATTATTATTGTTATTATTATTATTATTGTGGATCAGGCTGCACGCCGTAGTAGGCCTTATTAGCTTATTTATTATTATGGATTGGATTACACGCCACAGCAGGCCTTATAGGCTTTTGATTAGAACTTGGGCAGGATCCGCCCCTCGGAGTCTGACATACCAGTAGTGAGCGCAGACACAATGATATATATACACGTGCTTTGGTGAGGGGTTTATGAGCTAGGGACACGTATAATGCTGAGTGTTTGTGTGTGTGTAAGGAAGTGGGCAATTGAGACAGATAACTTGAGTATGTTGAGGGTGAGAGTACCTGAGAATATCATCATGAAATCATTTATTTGACATGTATACTTGGCATGTTGGCATAGAGATGCGTTTTCCTCATACTAGATGGTATTGTGGTATTCATGATTTGACATGTACACTTGACATATAGGAATTGAGATGTATATTCCTCATGTTAGATGGTATTGTGGATTTTATGATTTGACATGTAGGCAATGAGATCTATCTTCCCCATGCTAGACGATATATGGCAATTACTTACTTGACATGTATATTGACATGTAAGCATAGAGATGTAATTTTCTCATGTTATCTGATACTGAAACGTCTTATCTATTGTTGTGAGTTTGGGAAAAATCATAGTTTTTTGATATACTCATATTTTGGTGAATCCGGTGAAAGATTTGGGCTTTATTGTTATACCTGAAAAACATGTCTACTTTTCCGTAAATCTAAACGAGCTGAGCATAATATCTTTTAAGTTATTGCTTGTACTGTCTTCATTATATTACTATGAGTTGTTATTTGGCTCTAAGGCCCCGTAAAATTTTACCTAAAAATCTGGAATTTCGTGGTGCCAAGTTAGGCTTTTGGGTTGAACAGTGCATTGAGGAGTTAAAGGAAAATGTTAACAGAGAAAAGCATTTCTACGGCCCACTATGCGGCCGCAAAATCACTTTGTGGGCCATAGAATGGCCGCAGAGTAAGGTAGTCTTTTGGGCCATTTTGATGTCATTTTCGCGGCCCATTTTGCGACCACAAAACCATTTCACAGGCCGCACTTTGATTGCATATCATTCCTTGATATTTTTCCGATGGAGGTTCTGCGGCGCATTATGCGACCGTAGAACAGGTTTTGCGGACCGTAGACTAGTCGCAGACTGAAGCAGAAAATGTCAATTCCGGAGGGCCAATTATGCGGACCGCAGAAGCATTATGTGGTCGCATATGTGACCACAGATCTATTTCGGGGCTCCTATTTTTCTAATTTTATAACTCGACCCAATCTCGTTATTTAAGTGTTGTGGACCATTTTCTTGCAAAAATCTGGTATTGTTGAGAGAGAGAGAGAGTGCCTTAGAGAGAGGGAGGGTTCCTCAACCATTTGTTCTACAATTCTTGCTCCAACATTGATGGTTAACGAGGGAAAATTCACTAGGTTTTCATCCTAAGAGGTAACATTCTATCACCCTAACTCTTAATTTCCAAATTTAACTAGAATGGGCAATTAACAAGATAATTCATGGATATAAGAGTTGTCCATCTTGCATGCATGTATTAACAAAGGGTGTAAGGAGATGATGAGTAAAAATGGTGATGAATGGGTTGTGAGATGATGAAATCTTCCATAAAAAGGGGCCTTGAAATCTTAATGCACACTTAGTGGTTGATAAAATGTCCAAATGAACTAGAACCATGATCATCTTTCTAATTTTTGGTTCAACTTGCTATATTCCTAAAATATATCAAAGTTGATAAGAATCCTGGAACGTTTTAAAGCTTAAGGGAGCTCAATCGAGGTATGTATGGCTAAAACCCCCTCTTCTTAGAATTGAATCCCATGGCGTTCATGCAATCAGTGTAAGTCCCAAATTAGTCATTATAGAAATTGCTATTCCGAATGTACTTGTGTTGAAAAATATATGTGCAATATGTATTCCAATGCTTTCATCATGATATGTTATCACTTGAGAATATGTTCAAAGTATGGACTGTGTGTCACAAAATTTTAAGATTCCAAGTCAAGTTTGAATAAAGCTTGTTATGCCCAATTGTGTGAAGAAGTCTCTATATGCCTTAGATTCTAAATTGCTCACATGTGAAAACAAAGTCTTAAATGAAAAGCCTTGTTGTTGTTGTTGATGATATAATGTTGGGATGTGGAAAAGAACTTGAATTATGAAATGCGGCCAAGATCCAAGTATGAAATAAGATGATTGATAGAAAATGGTAATGTCTTGTGTAAGATGACCTAGTCGATCGGGCTGTGATCGGTCGTCATGCCGCAGACATGGTGGTGATTGTGCTGGAAATTGCTACTGGAAATTTAATTTGAACTCTGATTGTGGTGGATGTCTCAACTAAGATGACCTAGTGATCGGGTCGTGATCGGACTCCGTATAAAGGTACGGTGGTATTGTGAGTGATGGTATATTGGTGCTAAAGATCTCCCAACCTAAAAACATAGAAATTTACTTGAAAGCTTATGTGATTCTTAACTTGATTTTTGGTATTGTTTGAGGTTTCCATTGACTCCATGATTATTTCTTCTTGTATTATTGTTCACTCTATTGAGATGGTGTTTAGTTATATATACTAGTACTATTCGACGGTACTAATGTCCCTTTTGCCGGGGGAGCTGCATCTTTAAATGAATGCTGGTGGTTCCATAGCAAGACACTGTTGATCGGCGATAGTAGTACATCCTCCTCCCAACAGTCTTGGTGAGCCCAATTTTATTTCGGGGTTATGCATCTTTTGTTCCTTATGTATTGTACTTGAGGTATAGCCGGGCCCTTGTTGCCGGCACTTTTGTTGTACTCTTTTGTATATATTAGAGGCTCTGTAGACATAGTGTGGGTTGTATATGGGTGTTGGGAAAGCCAAACGAAATATTGTTGTGTTTTGATCATTTATTCCACTTTAAACTATGATAAATGTATGTATTTTGAGACTTTTAAATGATGTAACTAACGAAAATGAATTAGTGTTGTATACATGACCTCCCCACTATTTAATTGATGAAAACACGTCTTCTATTTAATGTGAGTGAATTTGGGTAGAAAGAATCTAATAGGCTTGCTCGGCTGGGTTCACTCGGTTGAGCGCCGATCGTGCTCCCCGAGTTTGGGACGTGACATTGGCTATCGGTGTTAGACTCTAACCATTTTTCCGAGCTCATCACTACTTTCAACCTAAGGTTAGGTTTGTTACTTATTGAGTATATGGGGTCGATTGTAGATACTACACTTCTTCACCTTGAGTGCAGATTTTGGAGCTGATATTGCTATGTATGGTGGGAACTGGCATTAAAGAGATACCTACGTTCCGGTTATTGCTGCCTCTGGTTCATGGTAGTTTTAAATTTGTAAATCTGTTTATGTATATTTTGAACAAAGGATGTATTTATTTCATACCAGCTTTATAAATTCTAAGTTTTAGAAGCTCGTGATTTTTACTACTAGTCCTCGGGGAAAATATATTAAATTCAGTTATTTCATTTTTTGACTCTTATCGTTATCATTAGATTATGTTTACTGTTATTGGCTTACCTAGAAGGTTGGATTAGGTGTCATCACGACTAGTTGGATTTTCGGGACGTGACAAGTTAGTATCAGAGCTCTAGGTTCATAGATTCTGCGAGTCAGAAGCAAATGTCCAGTAGAATCTTGCGGCTCGGTATGATGATGTCCATTCCTATCTTCTAGAGGCTACAGGGCATTTATGATAAACTTTCCATCTTTCTTTCCTTATCGTGTTGTATTGATTCAGCTTGAAGCGTATCTCTTTGAATTCCTTCCACTCACTCGTATGCGTATGTGAGCGCTCAGTATCAGTTGTGCATCGGCAGCTTGTGATTTCCATAGATGGGGAGCGACATGTGTTTTATGTATTTTTGTGATGTGACCGGAGGACTTGAGGCTAGGGTTGGACCGTAGCTTGGGTTTAGTGGTTTCAGTTGTGTAACCATGCACTTTTGGGCTTATATGTCCGATAATATCCCTAGGAGCAGAATTTATGGCTCGGTGAGTGGTGGATAGCTATATTATGAATATGAGGTGACTGCGGAATGTGTTCAAATAGCTTTGATATGACGAGAAGGGTTGCTTGGGACGTGAAAACGACGATTGGATGCTTGATTTCTGTCTTGATGTGTTGTAGGATCTCGAGCTATAATCGTGTTGAGGGATCTTTTATTTTGTCTAGTTACGGGATAAAGTAGATTCTTATGTCTTATTGACGAGTTTAGACTCGGGAAAGATTAAGTGATTACATGATGGTTGTGGCCATGGTAGGGCGTAGTGATTCCTATTTGAGGCTAAGTAGGTGGGTTATCTCCTGTGGGGTGGTCTATGGATATATGATCCTTATGATGTTGTATGGAGAGTTTCTTTCTACCAGTGGGTTATATGTGTTGCGATTTGAGTTTGTGTCGGTTGAAAAAGTTGACTTGACTGTCATGAGGATGAATGCAAGCTCAGTAAATGGTTTGAAGCATTTTATGGTTTGTGTTGCATGAGCTTATGAAGGATTTAGTTGAACCTTCGTCTGGGATTATGGTAGTAATAAAGTATGGGTATTGTGTGTTATCAGATGTTTTATTCTATAGCTATAAGCCAAGTGTGGGAGTCTGCTATCGACCATTTGATTGTATGGTTATGTGTTGTATTGGTTTCGGTCGGAGGCATACTTGTGGATAGGTTATGACTTGTAGAGATTGGTTTTGAGGATGACTTAAGCAAGGAAATTTCTGGATGCGTGATCCATTACACCTTATGGATATATGAAGGTCTTGCAATGGTTTAGGTTTGTTGTTCGTGATGGATGTAATGTACTAAGAAAAGGAATTCACTCGGTTGCTTAGGGGTGTGCATTACTTCTTTGGGTGTTGGTGTGCTAATGGAGCACAAGTCGTTCGGCTCGTTTGTGCGGTGCATTTGAGATTTGGATAGGGTGGAGGATCCTCAAGGAGGTTCTAATGGATTCAAGATTCATATGTGGCAATTAAGGAATTTTGGGAATTATAAAAAATTAAGATCTGAGGTTGCATTGGATGGTGCGGGGACCCGCAACATTTCTATATAATTATGGATTCTACATTTCGGTATTAGAGAGGATAAAGAAACAACGTCAGATTCAGAGAAGGTCTCTTCAAAGTTGGTATCTCGATTGTGATACTTTGGGCACTTAAGAGGGAATACATCAGCTTATGGGCTTTAGGGCGACGTGGTTTCATGCTAGGATCTTGTGTGGCGAGTTTTGGTTGAGGATCGTGGTATTATGGCAAGGAGAAGTGTTAACATGAAGGAAATTCAAAAGAAACTTGGAGGAAATAGGACATATTGTTAAGAATTGAACCCCATCCCACAGAGCGGTGCTAAGTGGTGTCGACGTAGCATGTGTTATGGATAAGTTATTGTGGACTTTGGGGGGGTTAATTATCTAATTGTGGATGACCAGAATTGATTTAGGGGCCCATTGGTAGGCCCAATGAGGATGTGTATTCTACACCAAGTCGAATTTGTTGACTTAGCACTGTTATTATTCAGGGGTATGTCATTTTTTTGGAGTTGAGCATGTTCATGTTCCGATATGTACTATGTGTTACTCTTCTATGCTACAATGGGTTGTGATCTGTTGGTTATTTGCACACTAGATGCGTTTCTGTTCGGACCTTGCGGCATTCTATCGAGATGGTCATTGGGGTGTTGAATGGTTGATTGCACCTTGGTTATGGTCTTTCTAGGCTGTGGTATATTGTGTTATTCGCTTCTCCGTGGTTATGGTAATGCACTTTTTGTACTTGATGTCAAATTGCATGTGGTTGTTGATTTTGAGCACTGTGGCTTAAGGTATTTCATATGGATCGGTGTTTGGATGGGTCACGCATTACAACGAGGTTATGTTGGGATATGATCCTTTGTGATAGATTCTTGTGTCTTGGTTCTACTATGTGTTATGAGTTCATAGCATTTCGTTTGTAGTGGTACTTATTGAGCTTGCGGGACAGTTCTCTCATTTGAGTCATTTTCCATGTTCTAAATACATTTTAATTGTAGCTTATTGGTGCACGGATTGCACGGTTTGTAGCATTACGTTCTATTGGTGTGGCATATCAGTAGAATAGCTGTGTTTGATGATATGAGGTCATTGGACCTGAAGTGGGTGCTATCAGATTTGATTACGGTATGTTTGCAAGAATAATATCGGAAGTTGGCTTAGAATTTGTCTTTGGTTCTTGTCGAACAAGAGAGAGCTCCATAATTTGTTTATCCAATGAGTGGTTATGAGTTTTGTGTGTCTCTTTCATCATTGGCAGTGTACAAAGGGTTGAACGAAGTTTACTTGAAATGAGGTTTATTATCGGTACCAGATTTGTTTTTGAGCAGCCACTATATTCGGAAATTATTGCTATGAGTATGCGAGTTATGTTGTATATCATGTGATTACATCTTGGGTTATAGGTATGGCTTGGTGTAGCTTGTTCAGACTTATTCAATATGTAGATGTGAGAATCGGGTCTTATAATGGATTCCGAAGATTGGGGATTTGATTCTAAGGTTTATGGGCTAAGGTTGAAGAGAAGATCTTCAGTTGGATTGTGTTGTCAAACTTATTTGGATTGGGGTAACGTTGGATTACCCCCGGGTATGTGCATGGTAAGGTTACATAGTGAATTGATGGCTTTGGAACGACTCTTGGTATACTCAAGGACGAATATACATTTAAATGGGGGAGAATGTAATGGCCCAACCGGTTATTTCAAGCATTAGCATTCTGTTCAGCTATTTGAAGTCTTGAGAAACTTCATATGATGTATTATGACTTGTGTGAATCGTCGGTTTTGGTTTTCAGGTGATTCAGGATTGATTTAGAAGAATGATTCTCAACTAGGAAGTTTTAAGTTGGAAAAGTTGACCAAATTTGGCTTTTGTGTATTGGACCTCGGATTGGAGTTTTGATGGTTCTGTTTGGCCCGGATGGTTATTTTGGACTTGGGCGTATGCCCGGATTTGCATTTAGATGTTTCTAGAAGGTTTCAGCACTATTTGGTGAAAATTGGAAATTTGAAGGTTTGAAATGTTCATAAGTTTGACCGGGAGTTGACCTTGATGTTATGGGATCCGGATTGTGATTCCTAGAATTGGAATATTTTCGTTATGTCATTTGAAACTTGTGTACAAAATTTGAGGTCATTACGAGTTGATTTGTGTTCGGTACGAGTTTTGGAAGTTGAAAGTTCATAAAGTTTAATTTGAGGTGCGTTTCATGGTTTTGATGTTGTTATTTGAGATTTGAGTCCTCGAGTAGGTCCTTATTATGTTTTGGGACTTGTTAGCATGTTTGAACGGGGTCCCGAGGGGCTCGGGTGAGTTTCGGATCATTTCCATTTTCTTTGGCACTGCTGATTTCTGTTTCAAATCTTCTTTGCGATCGCGAAGATTGGGTCGCGAACGTGAAATGTATTATGGGAGTTGATTATTTCCTCATCACATTCGCTACTGGGTAAATACGTTTGCGTACCTTTGTGAGGCCTGAGAATCGCGTTCGCGTTAGTCAGATCGCGTTTGCATAGAGTTGAGTTGAGGAGCTGGGAGCTGGAGGAAATGTCTTCATGTTCGCGAAGTAATAGTCGCGTTCGTGAAGTTCTAGATCTGCTGTGCATCATGTTCCCGAGGTCTATACCACGAATGATAATTTCAAAAGAGAAATTGGGAATTTATGTCTAAACTTTTCTAAAGTGAATTTTTGAGTTTTGAGCATTTATTCGGAGTCGGAAATGAGTGAAATTAGTATGTTTGGACTCGAAATTGAATGAGTTGTCACTTTTTAAGTTTTTTGCTAGTTTTGAACCGTTTGGGGGTTGATACTCGCGGGATGATATTTGTAGAGTATTTTTTGGCTTGCTCGGTATTGGATTTGGCTTGTTCGAGGTAAGTAACATATCTAAACTTAGATTTGAGGGTATTTAACCTTGGGAATTATGTAATAAGAGATGTATTGGGGTGACACACATGCTAGGTTACGAGCGTGTAGGCGTGCACCGGGGTAGTCATGATCCAAGTCGACTATTAGACTATGACCGAACTTGTTTCTATCCATGTAATTCCTACTTGTTAGAGTAATTGAGCTATGATTAATGTTAGAAATCATGTTTAGGCCTATGTGCTTATTCGGTTGAGACATAATGAGGCTATTCTGATGTTTTGAGTTATCTTCTCTAACTATAATTATATACTCAGTCATGATTCTTCATTTGCATATCATATCTTAGTCTCTATTCATCATTCACTGTTACATCACATGTTACCATTGTTTGGCCTGAGTGGTACTAGATTGTGAGCCCTTGATACTTGAGAGATTGATGACTGAGGTAGGCCTGAGAGCCATGTTGTGAGGGTTATTGTGGATCGGGCTACACGCTACAACAGACACAATTGGCTTTATTACTATTATTATTATTGTGGATCGGACTGCACGCCACAACAAGCCTTATTGGCTTATTATTATTATTATTGTAGATCGGGTTGTACGCTGCAACAGGCTTTATAGGCTTTTGATTAGCCCTTGGGCAGGATCCACCCCCTCCCCCCTCCCCGAAGTCTGACATACCAGCAGTGAGCGCAGACACATTGATATATATACACGTGCTTTGGTGAGGGGCTTATGAGCCAGGGACACGTACACTGCTGAGTGTGTGTGTGTGTGTGATGAAGTGGCAATTGAAACATACAACTTGAGTATGTTGATGGTGAGAGTACCTGGGAATATCACCGTGAAATCATTCATTCGACATGCATACTTGGTATGTAGGCATAAAGATGCATTTTTCTCATGCTAGACTATATTGTGGCATTCATGATTTGACATGTACACTTTACATGTAGGCATTGAAATGTATATTCCTCATTATAGACGGTATTGTGACTTTCATGATTGACATGTAGGCATTGAGATGTATATTCCTCATGCTAGACGGTATTGTGACTTTCATGATTGACATGTACGCATTGAGATGTATATTCCTCATGTTAGACGATATATGATAATTGACGACTTGACATGCATATTGACATGTAGGAACAGAGATGTACTTTCCTCATGTTCTGTGATAATGAAATGTCTTATATGTTGTTGAGAGTTTGGGAAAAATCACAGTTTTTTTGATATATTCATATTTTGGTGACTCCGGTGAAAGATTTGGACTTTACAGTTATACTTGAAAAGCATGTCTACTTTTCCGTAGCTATGAACGAGCTGAGCATAATATCTTTTGAGTTATTGTTTGTACTGCCTTCATTATATTATTACGAGTTGTTATTTGCTATCAGTGTTGGACTCTGACAATTTTTTGAGTACGTCACTGCTTTCAACCTAAGGTTAGGTCTGTTATTTACTGATTACATGTGGTCGGTTGTAGTCATACTACACTTCTGCACCAAGGTTGCAGATTTTGGAGTTAATGTTGCTGTGTATGGTGGGAGCACGCATTGAAGATGAACATGCGTCCTGGTTATTGCTGCCTCTGGTTAATGGTAGTTTTAGATTCATAAATCTGTTTATGTATATTTCGAATAGAAGATGTATTTATTTCGTATCAGCTTTGTAAATTCTAAGTTTTATAAGCTCGTGACTTGTACTACCAGTCCTTGAGAAAAATGAATTAAATTCAGTTATTTCACTTTCTGACTCTTATCGTTATCATTAGATCATGTTTACTATTATTGGCTTACCTAGTGGATTGGGTTGAGTGCCATCACGACTAGTTGGATTTTTGGGCCGTGACATTTTTGGAACGGCCTAGTAAGGTGTATCATTTAAATTGAAACAAAGGGAGTACTATTTTCTTACTATTTTTATCGTAAATAATAAGATCTTTTTATATTTAAAAATAATTTAATTTAAAATTGCATTTCACCCTTAATGATATATAGTCACAAAATATTTTATTATTTTTTCTTATGTTCCATGCCTAATATAATACCTCCACATAATAAATTAGAAATGAGGAAAGTACTTTTATAGGCTTGATTAATTTTATAAGTTGGAAGTGATTCAGCAATTTAAAAAGCATATAAGTAAACTACTACAATTTATTAAATTATATAAATAAATTAAAAAATTCCTTACACTAGATAATGTATATACGTAACTTCATCTACTTTTTTGTACTCCCTCTGTTTCGATTAAAATGACACGCTTTTCTTATTAGTTCGTTTCAAAAAGTGTCACGACCCCAGTTTCCCACATCAGGATGTCATGATGGCACCTAGTCTCTAAGACTAGGTAAGCCAATAATAGTTTAACAAAAATAACCAAACTGAGATACTAAAATAAAATTGGTAAGCTCATATTAATTCCCAAAATAGAACATCAACTATCTAATTCTTAGAACTGGTACAACTGAGTCATAAGCTCTACAGAATAATCTAAACATCTACTACAGCATTGTCTGATAAAGGAAGTAACAATGATAAGAAGATAATGGAAGGTGACTCTAATGCATGCAGACTTCGAACAGGTATACCTTGAAGTCTCCGGAAAGCAGCTAACCAATCAAGCACTAGCGTCCATCATGAGCAGACGTACCTGGATTTGCACAAAAATATGCAGAAGCATAGTATAAGTACACCACAATGGTACCTAGTAAGTATCAAGCCTAACCTCGATAAAGTAGTGACGAGGCTAGGTCAAGATACCTACTAGAACAAAAGAAACTGAACAAGATATAGTACAATCAAATAATATAGAACGTAGAAATAAATGACAATAAAGCAATTCAATAATTAAATCTAGCAGCAGAATCTAAAGCAATCAAGTTAACAAGGAATGATCATATGTTAAGAACATCAAGAAACCAATGCGGACAAATACAGGTAAAGTAAATGAGAAAATGACAAAATTATTCAACCAACAAGCCTTTTTAACATAGAGTGTTCAACAAGAATCACAATTGAGGTACCACATCATTTCCACATTTCACAATTTTAATCACAATATTTTCGTATATCATCGTGTGAGCCTTACATTTAGTTTTGAAAATTAGTTTTTGCGAAATAGCTACAGGCGTTTTAGCACATCTTATCCCATCAAGTGTCTTCAAGTAGATCCTTTACTAGCAACACGCGTAAAGCCCACATTATCTCACTGTATGCATATCAACCCTACCCTTATACCACCACATGCATATCAATATTACAACACAATCACAACTCGCACCATAAGTGCGCATATGCCACAACTTTGCTAAAAAGTCAAAAATACCAATTTTTCCACAATAAATAGCCCATGGCTAAATCACAATGTGTACAAGGGTCTCAACAATATAAAATGAATGAGAATTACTCAACAAGGAAAGACATCTTAACAATTAACAATTTCACCTTAATGTGATGACGGCTTTTACAACTTCAACATAAATAACCCAACAAGAAGATGTCCCGCGAAATAACAACTTTAAGTAAAAGTAATTCAACAATTAAAGAGATATCAAAATAATAAGGAAGGCAACAACTTCAACTAAAGCATAGAGTAGCAAAATAACGAGTAAGAGGTAGAACATGTGCTAACAACGTCAAATAAAGCATGTAAGTGCAGATTAACAATGAAAAATATAACATGTTATGACAATTCAATTAAAGGCATGAAAAGAGTCTAAATAGCCTAAGCTGGTCAAATACCATATATAGCCCGTGTACCCACTCGTCACCTCGCGTACATAACTTTCACATAACACAAATAGCACAATCAACCCAAATCCTAAGGGGTAGTTCTTCCACACAAAGTTAGGCAAGATACTTACCTCAACTAGGTCAACTCAACCCTCAAAAATAGCTTCCCCCCTATAATTCACCTCCATATGGATCAAATCTAACCAAAATGACTTAATATCATAAAAAATGTAAGGGAAAATAATTAAAATAGATAAAGCTTTAATCTTTACAAAATTTGCAAATAGTCAACAAAAGTCAACCCCGGGTCCGTCCGATCAAAACTCGTGTCCAAGGGCAAATTCCGACTACCCATAACCTCACGAGTCCATAGATGTATTTTGTTTCCAAATTCAAGTCCAAATCAACTCTCAAAACTCGATTCTTCATTTCTCAAAAACTTGACAAATTTTTTCCAATTTTCCTATTTGATTCTCATAAATTTGATGTTAAATCTAAGATATAATCATGAAATATAGTTGAAAATTAATTATAATCACTCACCCAATGTTTGTAGATAAAAATTCCCTCTCCAACTTGCCTCCTACCGAGTCTAGGTTTCCAAGATTGAAAAAATAAAGTAAAATCCCGAATTTTTAAACTTTTGTTCAGTTGCAGATGTCACAGTTGCGATACTGGGTTGACAATTGCGAATCCTAGAAGTTGTAAAGATTTTCTCCCAATTGCAAAACTGACAGACTAAGGGAAGCATCACTAATGCAACAGTAGGTTCGCAAATGCGAACCTTGGTCCCATCGCAAATGCGAAGTCACCTATCCAGCCTAGTCCTTACAATTGTGAATCAGGCATCGCAATTGCAACACCTGAGACCCCCTGCTATGTTTTTAATTGCGAGACTAGTGCTCACAATTGCGACATTAGAGCTCTAACACACCAGCCAGTTCAGTTCCAGTCCAAATCATTCTAACACGTCCGAAGCTCATCCCAGCCCCCGGGGCTCCAAACCAAACATCCACACAAGTCTAAAAATATCATATGAGCTCGCTCGCGTGATCAAAATAAAAAGATAATATCTAGAACTACAAATTGGATACCAAAACGTATGAATTTCAAAGTAAAGTTCAAGAACCTCTAGAATTGCAACCAAGCGCCCGAATCCTATCAAATCTACTCCAAATGATTCCAAATTTTGCAAGCTAGTTCTAAATAGCATGATGGACCTATTCCAAGTCCAATAATAAAATTTCAAACCCAGTAGTCAAGAGTCAACCTACGCTCAAACTTCTAAGCCTCAAATTGCTAATTTTCGGCAAAATAACCCAAATCAACCTACGAACTTCCGAATTTGATTTCGGTCATAGGCCCAAGTACAAAATTACGATACAAAGCTATGAGAGCCATTAAAACTCCGTTCCAGGGCTGTTTTGATAAAAGTCAAAGTTTGATCAATATTTCTAACTTAGGCTTCCAAGCCAAGAATGTAAATGTCCAAATCAACCCAAAACCTTCTCGGAACTAAGCCAATCAACCCCGTAAGTCATAAAACACAAATGCACATGTGTGAAGCATCAAAAAGGAAAATGGGGTGCAAATACACAAAACGACTGGTCGAGTCGTTACAAAAAGAATGACACATTTCTACAATTGAAAATAATTCAACTTTAAACTCTTCATTTTACCTATTTTACCCTTAATGAGAATCTTTTATAACCACATAAATATCATGGCCCCACAAAGTTTTTACCCTTTAAGCTTTTAAGACCACAAGTTTCACAAGTCTTCTTTTTTTCTTAAACTCCGTATCGAGTCAAGCTACCTCATCTAAATTAAAATGCAGGAAGTAATTATTTTAGGGTGTAATTTTTATATACTAGTGTAAAGGATTTGTATTTCTAGCTAATTATTTTAGTGGTTATTTGGTTGGTGGGATGAGATAGACAAAAATATCTCATGGGTTGGGTATCTCGTGTGATTAGCTATCTCATCTTTCATATGAGATAGCTAATCTCATTATTTTAGTACATAATAATACCCAAGACTAGTTAAACCAATAACCAAATACGGGATAAAATAATCATGTATATTATTCTGTAATTGTTATCCTTTATCCTATCAACCAAACAACCCCTAAAAGTTAATTACATATATTGTTTTTACTACGTCGTGTATTGATAACCAAGAAAAAGAGATAAGTAATATGAATCTAACATGTATTACATTAAAAGCATGAATCTTTAAATTTAAAAGTTAAATTACAAAAATACTTTTCTCATTTGCTTAAAATCTCTACTAAAAAAGTTAGTATGCGTGTTGAGCATATTCCTCGTATTAATGAGAAGAAACTTCTAAAAATAATATATATATTATTCAAAAGATGTGTTTGCGATATAATTTAAAAATTAATAAAAAGTTGCAACTGGTTGACAATTTCAAAAGAGAAATTGGGGGGTTTTTGTCTAAAACTTTATAAAGTAAAATTTCGAGTTTTGACCATCGGTTCAGAGTCAGATTTGGGTGAAACTAGTATGGTTGAATTCGTAATTGAATGGATTGTTGGATTTTATAAGTTTTGTCTGGTTCTGAGGTGCGGGCCTGGGTTTGACTTGTGGTTGACTTTTGGGCTTTTGATTAAAGATTCAACCTTTTTCGATTGGTTTTGTTTCCTTTGGCATTATTTGATGTTTTTGAGTTACTTTCGGCTAGTTTCAAGTCGTTTGGAGGTCAGTACGCACGGGATGCCATTTCTGGAATATTGCTTGGCTTACTCGATATTGGATTCGGCTTGTTCGAGGTAAGTAACACTTCTAAACTTGGTGCTGAGGGTATGAACCCCTGAATATACGTGTTATGTGCTTAGTGTTAAGGTTACACACATGCTAGGTGACAAGTGTATGGGCGTGCACCATGTGAATTATGATTCGGTTGATTCTATAGTACTGTGTGGATACCTAACCTAGTCTTTATCCATGAAATTTCTACGTGCTAGAGTAATTGAGTTGTGATTCATGTTAGAACCATGTTTAGGATATACACTTATTCTATTGGGACCCATTGAGGTCATTTCTACTATTGAGATATTTGCTTAAATTGTAGTTACAATACTCAGTCATATTCATTCATTTGCATATCATATCTTAGTTTTGTTGTCACAATATGTTATCATTGTTTGGGCTGATTGGCATGGGATTTGTGAGTCCGAGAGACTGGAGAGATTGATGATTGAGTTGGGGCCTGAGAGCCGTGTTGTGAGTAAGATATGTGGATTGGGTTGCACGCCGCAACATGCCTTATGCCTATATTTGGATCGGGTTGTACACGGTAACAAGCCTTATGGCTATATGTGGATAGGATTGCACTCCGCAACATGACTTATGGCTATATGTGGATCCGATTGCATGTCGCATCAGGCTTATGGCTATATATGGATCGGGATGCATGCCACAACAGGACTTATAGGCTTTATTACTATTGATGGGATCGAGCTGAGCGCTGCAGTAGGCACCGTATAGTGCTGAGTGACTAAGTGTGCTAAGGGATTGAGCACGATGAGTGGGAGTGCAAGACAGTGAGATTGAGTATCTTGAGTGTGTGACTACATGAGTTCATCATTGTGATGAATTGCATTGACATGTATACTTGACGTACAAGCATAGAGATGCATTTTCTCATGCCACACAGTATTGTGACATTCATAACTTCACATGCACATAGATATGTAGGCATAGAGATGTACTTTCCCTATGTTATCTGAGATTGAAACATCTTATCTGTTGTTGAAAGTTTTTTTTGGGAAAATCAAAAAAATTTAACTTAATCATATTTTGGTGATTTCGGTAAATGATTTGGATTTTACTGTTATACTTGAAAAGCATGCTCTATTTTTCGAAACTGTGAATGAGCTGAGCATTATATCTGTGAGTTATTACTTGTGCTGCTTTAGATATATTGTTATGAGTTATTCCTAGCTGTTGGTGTTGGACTTTGACCTTTGTCTAAGCTCGTCACTACTTTCAACCTAAGGTTAGGTTTATTACTTATTGAGTACATAATGTCGGTTTTACTCATACTACACTTTTGCACCTTGCGTGCAGATTTTGGATGCTGATGATGCTGCGAATGGTGGGAGCTGGCATTGAAGACGTACCTGCATTCTGGTCATAAGTGCCTTTTATTCTTGGTAGCTTTAGAATTATTAATCCGTTCATGTATATTTCAAACAGATAATGTATTTATTTCATACTACCTGTGTAAACTCTAAATCTTATCAGCTCATGATTTGTTCTACAAGTCCTTGGGAATTTTGTGTATAAAAGTTCAGTTGTATTATCATTACTTCTCTTAATGAAATCTCAATTTGAATTATTTTGCTGTTAATTGGCTTATCTAGCGGGTTGGGTTAGGTGCCATCACGGCTAGTTGGATTTTGGGTCATGACAAGTTGGTATCAGAGCTCTAGGTTCATAGTTTCTACGAGTCATGAGCAAGTGTCCAGTAGAGACTTGCGGATCAATATGATGATGTCCATACCTATCTTGAAGAGGCTACATGACATTTAGGATAAATTTCTCATCTTTCCTTCCTTGTCGTTCGACATCGATTCAGCTCAAAACATATCTCTTTGAATTCCTTCCACTTACTCGTATGTATACGTGAGCGCTCAGTATCAGCTGTGCATTGACCGACTTTTGATTCCATGGATGAGGTACGTATGTGTTCTTCTATGTTTGGAGTTGGGCCAGTCTAGAGGACTTGAGGCCAGGTTTGGACCGCAGCTTAGGCTTAATAGTTTCAGTCGTGTGAGCATATGATTTTGGACTTTTATGTCCAGTGGTGTCCCTATGAGTAGGACTGGTGGCTTGGTGAGTGAGTATGATGTGACTGCGAGATGTGTTCGGATGGTTCGAAGGTATTGAGAAGTGTTTGCTTGAGATGCAAAAAGGGCTATTGGGTGCTTGATTTCTATGGATGTGTTATACAGTCTAGAGTTATGAGGATTTTGAGGGATTCTTTCATGTTATTTCATTGGTGGGACGAAGTAGATTTTCATGTCTTGTTGATAAGTTCAAACTCAGGAAGATTAAGTGATTATGTAGTAGTTATGGTTGTGAAAGGGTATAGAGAGATGTCAGTTTGAGGCTAAGTAAGTGGGTTATCGCCTGCGTGGTGCCCTGAGATTGTGTGATCCCTTTGTTGTTTCTGTGGAGAGTTTTCTCTTATAGGTGGGTTAAATGTGTAGCAACTAGAGTTTGGATCGCTTGAGGAAGTTGGCTTGATTGTTATGAGGATGAATGCGAGCGTAGCAAATGATTTAAGGTATTATATGGTTTGGGTCACATGAGCTTATGAAAGATTTAGTTGAATCTCACTGCAGTATTATTGTCACGCCCCAACCTCGGGAGGCATGACCGGCGCTCAACCGAGTAAACCAGTATGAGCAAGCCTATTAGATTTCTTTCTACCCAAATACGTATTTCAATAAAGAGGAAATGTACTCCATTAATTAAATTCTAAAAATATATCATTAACGACTTCCATTTCATTTCCATTAGCAACTTCGTTCATAATTTTCAAAATATTACAAGTTTTATACATCTTTGCCAAATATCAATATTTCTAATTCAATTCTCCATTATCAAATACCACCCACAACCTGTCTATGGAGCCTCTAAATACAACTGAAGAGTAATATGGAAATGCCGACAACAAGGCTCTAGCTATACCTCAAAATACAAGTACATGATAAACAAATGATATAGGACCCCGAAATGAAGTGGGGCTCACCAAGTCGGCTGAAAAGAGGATGTGCCACTAGCTGTGACCAATACTGTCTGCTATAGAACCACTTACATCCATTTAAAGATGTAGCGCCCCCGACAAAAGGGACGTTAGTACTGTCGAATAGTACTAGTACGAATAGCTAAAAGTCCTCTTTCAAAATAGAATGCCAATATAAGGAAAGACAACCATGTAAACAACAAGTGACAATCAATGATATCCAAAGGCCAAGTTAAACATAACAATTTTTTAATATACCAAAGTTCATATGGTGAAAATGACTCTCGGGATATGAAGACAATATTAGTATTGGATAGAAGATATTTAATACTGATTCACCATAATTCACAATACCATTGTTCACAATATGCACATCATAACTAACTCCCAATTTCAATCACAATTTCTGTGCCAATATATAAATATATATATATATATATATATTCCACTGTGAATCTTAGCAAAGAGTCCGATCACGACCCAACCGGCTAGGTCATCTCCCTTGGAGACATTTTTCCACAATATCTATTCCCATTTCAATTTCGGTTTCAATTGTTTTTTGCACAATTCCACCATGTGTGCGGCATGGCGTCCGATCTCGACCCGATCGACTAGGCTGTCTCATTTGAGACATGTATGTCAATCACAATTTTATTTTCACTTTTCGGTTTCAATATTAGCATAGCACCATCATGTGTGCTACATGACGTCCGATCACGACCCTATCGACTAAGCTATCTTACTAAGACATTTTTCCATTTCCATCAATCATTTCATTTCAAGTTTGTATCACACATATCAATTCATCGGCACATGGGGCCACAATCATTACATCATACTTGGCACTTGGCCGCATTTCATAATTCGAGTTCTTTCCCCTACATTTCACATTATTATCATTTACATCAAACAAGCCTTTCAATTCAAGATATTAAGTACACGCGGGAGAAATTACGAATCATGGACATGTAGAGTATTTTAGAAATCATACACCTCAAGTTCATTAGCAATGGATCTTTAAACACAAAGGATTCTTCCCAAAGGAGGGGACACACCAGACCACAATAGAAACACACATCAAAGTCATAAACAAGCAATTACACCAATTATTCTTGAATTGCTCTTTTCCAATCACGACATTATACAACTTCAACATCGGAGTATGTAACATCTCAGATCACATTAGATGTACTTATAAGGCAAAACATTATCTCGAACAACCACTTATGGGCATAAATTGCATACAAAGCCTTTAGGCCACTTTATTTTGAAGTCATTTATGGAAAATAAAGTCAAGGCTCATTTCATAATCTGTTCACATTTTCTCATGTCATAGGCATCACCAGGCACAATTATAACTCAAGTTCTCGGCACATTGTCCACACTCTATTTCCCAAATTCATTTAATTCATTTCAAACAACTTTATAGATTACCAACAACTAGACACAATCAATCAAATACATTTGGTACACATAAGAGCAATTAGGAGTATCAACCATATCGAGTTTTCTCACACAATTTGGCATACTAGCCTTTATTTGAAACACGACTCAAAGCCGTAACATTCTAATATGCAACTCATACTTATAATATATCTATATATATCTTTATTCATAAGGCTCATTTCGGAATAGTCATGTTTATGGGTAATAACCCGGAATATAAGATTTATGAACTTTGAGCCAACCATGCTTGAACTTATGAAAACATTTATGGAATTCGATTCTAAGAGAGAAAGTTTAGCCAACATACCTTGTTTAAGCTTTCCTTAAGTTACTACAACGTTTCGAAAATTCTAGCAATCTCAATCTACTTTGAGACATAACAAAATCGAACACAAATTAGGGAAATATTCATGGTTTCAGCATATTTGAGCATTTTATCAAACACTAGTTGTGCATCTTGATTTCAAAGCTCTTCTACAAGATTTCCTTCATTCCCCAACCCAATCTTTACTTATTTGTGTTCAACAATCTTCTTACAAACCTAATTTGTACATACATGTATACATAATACTATTACACCCAATAATTATACCTCAATAACCCATCTTATACCCAAAACTCGAAATTAAAGTCTAGTGTATAGAACCTTACCTCTTAGATGAAGATCTTGTGATTGGTTTCCTTGATTCTTGAAGATTGATGAAAGATTGAATGGTTATAATGTTAGGCTTCCTCCTTCTCTCTCTAAAATGCTCTCACCTCTCACTAGATTTAGTAATAAATAGCCCCAAATGAAGCCCCAAAGCTTATTTATCAAAGTGGGTTCGAATATGAAAATTTCCAAAAATGACCCCCGAAGTCAATTATGTGGTGCAATTATGCTATAGCACATCGATATATGGGCAACAGACTTGCAGCATAATCATTATGCGATAGCATAATCGACAGAAAAATCAATTATGTGACAGCTTAATCAATATACGACAACATAATATTTTGCCCGACTTTGCTTCACTATGCGACGCGTATGCGGTCCGCGGAGTCGTTTTGCGATCGCGAAATTGATAGCAAATCCAGCCTTTGGTAATTTGATCATAACTTTGTGTAGGAATGTCCAAATGACAAACGGTTTGAAACGTTAGAAACTAGACTCAAAGACCTTTCATTTGATAGGTTGTTCATCACATAAAACCTTATATATATTTAGATATGCTCGTCGAAATATGGACTTGTGCGAACTCATTTGGAATTTTAGCCTATTATGTAATTTTCCAATTTGACTTAGACTTAGGCCTTTCCTTGGACCCCAAATTACTTATTATATGACTTATACACTTATTTCTAATTGATTTCCATCATGTTAATAGCACATAAAATAATATAATTAGCCTACTTGGCACCACGAAATCCTAAATTACTTAGCGAAATTTTTTGGGGCCTTACATTCTCCCCCCTTAGGATCATTCGTCCTCGAATGAGGAGTAGAGTCCGCCCCAAATACTTAACATAATATATCTCTTTTCTCACCTACCTTAAGTCCTTAAATTTTGACTAACTCCTAATTTTTTTTCAGAAATTTCGGCGGAGTTTCTTTTGTAACTAGGCCTATCCACCTGCCAGAGAATCACCAAAGCCGTCCTAACAACACATCCACACCTAGACAAAGCACCACAATGTATATATCAATAATACTAATCTCAACATTACAAGCACTACATTATCATAAGGATACCTGGACATGAACTGCACATTTCTAAATCATTACCTAGAAGGTAACTTTCAAGTCGAAATCAATTGCTATACAATCAAGAGAAAATGCTTTATTTCCACAACACTCTCGGCCTTCAATGCGGCCTCTTATACTTACAGACTTCACCATAACACATTCACGAAAACAATCTCCACCCATAAACTTACCTAACAAGGATGACAAATAGATACCCTTCATAGACCAACTATCCATTACCTCCACCTTCAGTAATTTCCACTGAAATGATGCACAAGGGATTTCCAACTACATTCTTGGACACTGAAATATGAAATCACAGAATACATGGAGAACAACGATGGGGAAACATCATACTCATAGCGCGGCCTAGTGTGAACTACACTTATTTCACCTTCATTATCAATTCACGTAACATCTTTAGGAGAAAATATTGAGAATAACCCATTCACCATCCTAAACTCTAAATCTCTACACGAACACCCACACTAATCCTTTGGTGAAATTCAACAATTACTCCAAGATGTGCTATCATAAACTGACCATAAAATTACCTATCGAATATATGTGATCACATAGTGAAGCTTCCTCTTTGACTTGTTTGAACCTTTAATACCCAATAGATTTAATGCAATGAGGAACAAAGTAGTTCAAGATTTGGCTGGAGTTATTCAGGAATTCATTATTGCGCTGAGCAGAGTACTTTTGTAACGACCCGGTCGGTCGTTCCGAGAATTTTAGCCCGTTTTACCCAATTTCTACTTCTTGATGTGTTATTCAGCTGTGTTGAGTTACATCGAGTGGGTATGTTTGGGTCCGAAGTAGTTTGGAGTGAAATGAGACACTTAGTCTCTTAATTAGGAAGCTAAGTTAAAAAAGTCAACCGATAGTTGACTTATGAGTAAACGAATTTGGATTTGGATTTTTATGATTCGATTAGCTTCGTTGGGTGATTTTACACTTATGCGTGTGTCTGAAATATAATTTAGAGGTCCGTGGTAGAATTAGGCTTGAATTAGCGAAAGTTGGAAGTTTAGAAGTTCTTAGGCTTGAAGTCGAGGTTAATTTGGTGTTTTAGTGTTGTTTTGGGTGTTCCGGAGGTTCGACTAAGTTTGGGTAGTGATATATGACTTGTTGGAATTATTGGTTGATGTCCCGAGGGCCTCGAGTGAGTTTCAAATAGGTTTGGGTTGTGTTGCGCTCATTTTCTTATGTTTCGACGCCGTTTCTTCAAGCATAGATGATATCATATTGAACAAATGAACTCTGATTTCTTTTTTGATTGAAGCATTAAATCTGTATCGTAATTACGGACCTGTAGAAAAAAGTTTGGACATCGTTTGAGGATTTTATGGTCATTTTACTAAGAATTAGGTTGATAGATTTTTCAGATTAATTACGAGATTACCACTGATGGCGTATTTAAAAATTTGCACTATTTACAAATATTAAAACCAACATATCTCATTCATTATAAGGTCAAATCGAGTGATTCAAAAGCCTAACTTGACTAGAAGTTTATAAGGAATCCATTGGAGGCATAAAAAAGGAGTTTCAGGATCGTTTGGCATGAAAAATGAGGCAGAATAGCTCGTATAAAAATATATAAAATAAGGGTTTGTTTATTCGGTCATATTTTGAGTTGGGGAGCTCGGATTTGGGAAATTGTGGAGGCGAATTTCACCATAGGGATTGGGGTAAGTGTTCTCTACTCGGTTTTGGTTATATTTCATGAATTTATCTTCATTTTAGCATTTGATTGATGATTTCAAAGTGAATTTGAGGGAGTTAGGGTTTGAGTTTTGGAGAGTTTTAAGTGAGGATTTGAGGGACCAAACAAAGTCCTATTTGACGAATTTTATGTGGTTAGACTCCGGAGAGGACAAGGATTATTATTCTACTATTTTCAACTGTTTTTGAGACGTTGACCTGGGGGCCTGGTTTTGCCCGGTTTCAAATTGTTGGCCTATTTTTATAGTTTTTATTATGGAATTCAATTCTCTAGCCATGTTGATAGTATTATTATGATTATGGTTAGATTTAGAGATTTTGGAGATCGAGTCGAAGGACGAGGACATCCCGGAGTAGGAGTTTATGCTGTTGAGGTAAGTAACAGTTTTAACTCTGGCTTTGAGGGTATAAACCTGGAGAATTTGATATCATGTGATTGTTCAGAGGTGATACCCACGCTAGGTGACGTGTGTGTGGGTGTACACCTTGAGAGATTGAGACTTGGTCGACCTCATGGCCATCATCTGTGTTTACGTAGTTACTTGTTGCTAAACTTGTCTGCCTTCATGTTAAAGATCATGCTTAGGCATTATTCATGCTCACATTATTTATACTCAGTCATAGAAAATTTTGTACATGGTTACCTCAGTCTCAATTATTTGCTAATATGTTGTGATACTTGATGTGGGCTGTGTCCCCTTATTTGTTGATGATGGTGAGGCTAGTGAGGTACATGATTGAGTGAGCCCAAGGGCCTGGTTGTGAGGATATTAATACCATAGCGTGTGAGTTGTCTGCGTAGCACGTGAGTTGACCATGTGGGTCCAGGTATTGATACCATAGCGCGTGAGTTGTCCGCGTAGCATGTGAGTTGACCGTGCAGATCCAGGTATTGATATGGTAGCACGTGAGTTGTCCGTGTTTAGCGCTTGGGATTTGGGAGCCCATCCATAGTCTGTACCCACCCCCAGTAAGCACAGAGTGTTGAGTATTGGGTGCTAAGTGCGAGTGATGAGTGATGGAGTGACACTGCTGCGAGGTTGCATTTACTTTTGCTCTTGCTGTATTTTACCTGTTAGTTTCTTTGTAGCATTTACTGTGTTATGGAATTTACCTGTTTATTTCTATTTATATTTAATTTGTGAAAATAAATAATTAGACTGTTTTTCTTAGCTCGTCACTACTACTCAGTTCCTTAGTTATTTCTGTTACTACTAAGTCAATTGTACTCATACTACACCTTGCACTTTATGTGCAGATCTAGGTGAGTTAGAGTGCGACGATTGTTGAGTTCAGGTCGGGTATCTTTGGAGATTGCAAGGTAGCTGCTAGCGTCCGCAGGACCTTGTTACTCCTTTTGTCATTTCTTCTTTTGGACAGTTAGACAGTTTATATATCTTAGTTCATAGTTTTAGACGCTCATGACTTATTGACACCCTGATGTTTGGGGTTAGCTTCCGTATATTTATATTAATCATATTTAGATTTGATTTAGTTTATGAGAAATTTAAATGTTGGTATTGTTTTATTAAATCCTTATAATTAATTAGTAGTAATATTTTGGGAAATTGTCTTGTCTTGTAACACGATAGGTGCCATCACGACCATAGTTAGATTTTGGATCGTAATAAGGTGGTATCAGAGCCTAGGTTACATCGGTCTCACGAGTCATGAGCGGGTTTAGTAGA
Source organism: Nicotiana sylvestris (assembly GCF_000393655.2). Lineage (NCBI taxonomy): Eukaryota > Viridiplantae > Streptophyta > Magnoliopsida > Solanales > Solanaceae > Nicotiana > Nicotiana sylvestris. The sequence continues at coordinate 49,116,472 of NC_091064.1, forward strand.
GTCTTGTGGATCGGTACGTAGACGTCTGTACTTATCTTCGATAGGCTGCAGAACCTTTAGGAAAACTTCACCTTCTTAAATTCTTATTGTGCGATATTGATTCAGCTTGAAGTATAGCTCTTTGAATTGTTTCCACGCATTCATATGCGCATATGAGCGCTCGGTATCAGTTGTGCAACGACGACTTATTATTCCCTAAATGAGGTATGGAAGGTGATTTCTATGTGTTGATGTTGGGCCAGTCTGGAGGACTTGAGGCTGGATTTTGACTGTAGCTTGAGTACTGAGGTGTTGATTGTGTGAACGCGTGCTTGTGGACTTATATGTCCGGTAGTGTCCCTATTAGTGGAAATGGTGGCTGGATGGATACATAATGAGTATGATGTGACCGCGAGATGAGTTCATATGATTTGAATGTGACAAGAAGGATTTTCTTGAGGTGATACAATGATCTGATGGCTTTTGGAACAATTCTGGGCACGTTCGAGGACAAATGTTTGTTTAAAAGGGGGAGGATGTAACGACCCGGTCGGTTGTTCTGAGAATTAATTCATTTTCCCTAATTTCTGCTTCTTGATATGTTATTCAGCTGTGTTGAGTTACATCAAGTGAGTAGGTTTGGGTCCGAAGTAGTTTGGAGTAAAATGAGACACTTAGTCTCTTAATTAGGAAGCTAAGTTAGAAAAGTCAACTGGAAGTTGACTTATGAGTAAACGAATTCGGATTTGGATTTTTATGATTTGATTAACTTCGTTGGGTGATTTTAGACTTAGGAGTATATCCAGAATATAATTTGGAGGTCCGTGGTAGAATTAGGCTAGAATTGGCGAAAGTTGGAAGTTTAGAAGTTCTTAGGCTTGAATTCGAGGTTGATTTGGTGTTTTGGTATTATTTTGGGTGTTCTAGAGTTCGACTAAGTTCGGGTAGTGATATATGACTTGCTGGAATTATTGGTTGAGGTCCCGAGGGCCTCGGGTGAGTTTCGGATAGGTTTGGGTTGTGTTGCGCTCATTTTTCTTATGTTTTGACGCCGTTTCTTCAAGCATAAATGATATTATATTGAACAAATGAGTTCCGATTTCTTTTTTGATAAAAACATTAGATCCGTATTTTAATTATGGACCCGTAGCAAAAAGAATCATCAAATTTGGACATCGTATGAGGAGTTTATGGTCATTTTACTAAGAATTAGGTTGACAGATTTTTCAGATTACTTACGAAATTGCCACTGACGGCGTATTTAAAAATCTGCACTATTTGCAAATATTAAAACCAACATATCTCATTCATTATAAGGTCAAATTGAGTGATTCAAAAGCCTAACTTGACTATAATTCCACAAAGAATCCATTGGAGGCATAAAAAGCGAGTTTCGGGGATCATTTGGCATGAGAAATGAGGCAGAATAGCTAGCAGAAAAATATATATAACAAGGGTTTGTTCATTCAGTCATATTTTGAGTTGTGGAGCTCGGATTTGGGAGATTTTGTAGGCAATTTTCACCATAGGGATTGGGAAAAATATTCTCTACTCGGTTTTGGTTATATTTAATGAATCCATCTTCGTTTTTGGGATTTGATTGATAATTTCAAAGTGAAATTGAGGGAGTTAGGGTTTGAGTTTTGGAGAGTTTTAAGTGAGGATTTGAGGGACCAAACAGAGTTCGATTTTGACAAATTTTATTTGGCTCGACTCGGGAGAGGACGAGGATTATTATTTTGCAATTTTTGACTGATTTTGAGACGTGGGCCCGGGGGCCGAGTTTTGGCCCGTTTTGGATTTTTGGCCTATATTTGTAGTTTTTATTGTGGAATTCGATTCTTTAGCCATGTTGATAGTATTATTCTGATTATGGTTAGATTCGAAGCTTTTGGAGACCGAGTCGAGGGACGAGGACATCCCGGAGTAGGATTTTACGCTGTTGAGGTAAGTAATAGTTTTGACTCTGGCTTTGAGGGTATAAAATTGGAGAATTTGATATCATGTGATTGTTCGAAGGTGATACCCACGCTAGGTGACGGGCGTGTGGGTCTATACCTCAAGAGATTGAGATCTGGTCTGTCCCGTGGGGACTCATGGCCATCATCTGTGTTTACATAGTTACTTGTTGTTGAACTTGTCTGCCTTCATGTTAGAGATCATGCTTAGGCTTTATTCATGCTCATATTATGTGTACTCAGTCATAGAAATTTTTGTACATGTTTACCTCAGTCTATATTATTTGCTAATATGCTGTGATACTTGATGTGGGCTGTGTCCCCTTATTTATTGATGATGGTGAGGCTAGTGAGGTACATGATTGAGTGAGGCCGAGGGCCTGGTTGTGAGGATATTAATACCATAGTGCGTGAGTTGTCCACCTAGCATGTGAGTTGACTGTGCGGGTCCAGGTATTGATACCATAGCGCATGAGTTGTCCGCATAGCACGTGAGTTGACCGTGCGGATCCAGGTATTGATATGGTAGCACGTGAGTTATCCGTGCTTAGCGCTTGGGCTTTAAAAGCCCATCCGGAGTCTGTACATACCCCTACTGAACGCAGAGTGTTGAGTGTTGAGTGTTGAGTGTTGAGTGCGAGTGCTGAGTGATGGAGTGACACTGCTGTGAGGTTGCATTTACTTTTGCTATTGCTACATTTTGCCTGTTAATTTATTTGTGGCATTTACTGAGTTATGGAATTTACCTGTTTATTTTTAAATTGTGAAAATAAATAATTGGAATGTTTTGCTTAGCTCGTCACTACTACTCAGTTCCTAAGTTATTTCTATTACTAGTGAGTCGGTTGTACTCATACTACACCCTGCACTTTATGTGCAGATCCAGGTGAGTTAGAGCGCATCGATTGTTGAGTTCAGGCCGGGTATCTTTGGAGATTGCAAGGTAGCTGCTAGCGTCCGCTGGACTTTGTCACTCCTTTTGTCATTTCTTCTTTTGGACAGTTAGACAATTTATATATCTTAGTTCATAGTTTTAAACGCTCATGACTTAGTGACACCCTGATGTTTGGGGCTAGCTTCCGTATTTTTATATTAATTATATTTAGATTTGATTTAGTTTATGAGAAATTTAAATGTTGGTATTGTTTTATTAAATCCTTACAATTAATTAGTAGTAATATTTTGGAAAATAGGCTTGCCTTGTAACATGATAGGCGCCATCACGACCATGGTTAGATTTTAGGTCATGACAACTTCTTGAGGTTATATGATAAGGACACGAAAATTACTACTAACAATGCTAACAGGGTTAATCATTGTGATGACATTAATTATTTGACAAATAAGGCATAGGGGTAACTATTACATTGGAAATAGGAACTATTAAGGAGGAATATTCAAGTACATGGCCTAGTCGTCTTCTGGAGTGTAGGAAAATTAGTTTATCAAGAATGAGAATACTCTGGCACCTTGAATGCGATATGGGTTTCAAAATACATGAAGTTGAATTACACTCCTAACGTTAACTGACACAAGGAATCTATGCCACAAGCCCATGAGGATGAAAAGAAGTTGAACACTTATGAGATTATCATATTTCAAACAACTTAACCCTTCATGATAATTGATCATATATGAGAGAACTAAAGATACGACCACTTCTCTTCCAAATAAATATGCTCATGATATGTGCAAAAATCTGAAGGCATCAAATCTCAACCTTTCACGAGTGAAACCACATAGCTAGGACATCTTAATATTAGGATGAAATCATGTATTGGTTAGAGTGGTTCTAATGGTTAACATGATGCTCCGGGGAGAAAGACAAATAACGCTCCTATCCACCTAGGGAGGTGGAATACCAAGGGTAGCAAAACTTCCCCGCACATGACAATGACATAGTCAATGATTCTAGAAGTCGAGTATTTAAAGACAACCGAACCCAATGAGACAATATAAAATAATCATGGAAGGTTTACAGATGTTCATGATGAGTTCTCCATGGATTTTGACTTGAGAAGTGCCAAGATGCTAATGAAAGACAGGAAAACATAAGAAATAGGCGTTGTGCTATGATAACCCCCAAAGGTGCATTTGGTCTTGATGGAGAGCCTATTGCGGGTCCTTATGAGAAAGGAACTGTTATAGTGACACATAGAAGGACACGTTCTCTCATGGTTATCAAACAAGTGTTGGGAAACTAGCACAATGAATTCACTAACTAAGGAACACAATTAATGCATGTTGTGGAGGTATAAAGAGAAAATAAACATTTGTTATAAGCTGGACATGCTTTTGCTATATTAACTCCCAAACTGTAATACAAGACCACATCATGGGCGACCACAATACTAGGAACAAAGTGAGCTACTTACTGCGGGATGTCCAATGTGGACACAAACGTTGTACTAAGATGGAGACACAAGATCTTCCTATGACGGGGATGTGAGGATCTCAATTTTCAGAGAGACTTTATGCACACGGTGACTATTTAGATTGACATACACTCATATGATAGGTGCTGATGTATGCTCTTATGTTACTAGACAGTGAGAAAGTTTCGTGATGATACTCGAAAGAGAGTAGGGTGACTATTCAAATCATAGAAGCCATATACACCAGTGAGAAAAGAGTGACTCGAGAAGGATCACAACACTGGATGCTTTACATGGAACTTGACACCACATAGGTAAACTTTACGATGGTGCATGCATAGGTGCAAGTGAGCAGATGTGGTCCATTTAAATAAAAAGATTTTGTAAGAAATTCATCAGGTATAGTCCCTTGTTGAGAATTTAGGAAAGCAAGTGGGAAGTATTAATCCTAGAGTTATAACCCCATTCAAGGACATAATTATAGAGCTCAATTCCATAAGAGGCTGTAAGTAAGAGAACTGTGATCAGAAGGCTTCATGAATAATACGTCACATTCAAAGAGTCGATACATGCAATGTTTTATGATTCAACATCTTGTTAAGACCATGTTTATGAGAACTTTTCAATATGGATGCACATATAAAAAAGGAAACCGTGCGGTGTTCATAACGATATAGCAAGGAGTGACTTACTTGGTAACTTTAGATTGGCGGGGCAGTGCCTTAACTGATGCACCCTGACTCCACATCAGTAACATACATTGGTAATATACTGATATACTACATGAAATGCTGGTACAATGACATTAATAGGAACAAGGGTACTCCCTTTAGCAACAAGTTCTACCAATCCTTCCATGGCTCGATACATTTCCTAACAAACTCTTGGGCAATCTCCCTCAGATTCAATGGTGGGGTCATTCCCTCCTTACTGCTTCAAACTCGTGGATTATGGTATCAAGATTACTCATCTTGGGAATAAGACATAGCGAGGAAATTAGCTCCCTATCTTGAGCTCTACTGCACGATCTGGAGTATCAAAGAAGGGTGAAATTCCTAAATATTCAAGTAGCCTCCTAATTATAGATGTGGTCGACAACACATCGATAAGAAGGACTTTACTAGACACGGCTCCGAGACATCCTAGGACACTTTAAAACCTTAGGCTCTGATACCAAGTTTGTCACGCCCCAACCTCGGGAGGCGCGACCGGCCTCAACCGAGTAAACCCGACTGAACAAACCTGTTAGATTTCATTCTACCCAAATTCGTATTTGAATAAAGAGTAGATGTACTCCATTACTCAAATTCTAAAAGTATATCATTAACGACTTCCATTTCATTTCCATTAGCAACTTCGTTCATAATTTTCAAAATATTACAAGTTTTATACATCTTTACCACATATCAATATTTCTAATTCAATTCCCCATTATCAAACACCACCCACAACCTGTCTATGAAGCCTCTAAATACAACTGAAAAGTAATATGGAAATGCCAGCAACAAGGCTTCGGCTATACCTCAAAATACAAGTACATGATAAAAAAATGATACAGGACCCTGAAATGAAGTGAGGCTTACCAAGTCAGCTGAAAAGAGGATGCGCCACTAGCTGTGACCATGACCAATACTGTCTGCTATGGAACCACCTACATCCATTTAAAGATGTAGGGCCCCCGGCAAAATGGACGTTAGTACTGTCGAATAGTACTAGTATGAATGGCTAAAAGCCCTCTTTCAAAATAGAATGCCAATATAAGGAAAGACAACCATGTAAACAATAAGTAACAATCAATGATATCCAAAGGCCAAGTTAAACATAACAATTTTTTAATATATGAAAGTTCATATGGTGAAAATGACACTCGGGATATGAAGACAATATTATTATTGGATAGAAGATATTTAATACCGATTCACCACAATTCACAATACCACTGTTCACAATACCATTGTTCACAATATGCATATCATAACCAACTCCCAATTTCAATCACAATATCTGTGCCAATATATACATATACATATACATATTCCACCGTGAATCTCACGACCCTACCGGCTAGGTCATCTCCCTTGGAGAAATTTTTCCACAATATCGATTCCCATTTCAATTTCGGTTTCAATTGTTTTTCTGCACAATTCCACCATGTGTGCGGCATGGCGTCCAATCTCGTCCCGATCGGTTAGGCCGTCTCATTTGAGACATGTATCTCAATCACAGTTTCATTCTCCCTTTACGATTTCAATATCAGCACAGTACCACCATGTGTGCGGCATGATGTCCGATCACAGCCAGATCGGATATGCTGTCTTACCAAGACATTTTTCCATTTCCATCAGTCATCTCATTTCAAGTTTATATCATACATATCAATTCATCGGCACTTTGGGCCACAATCATTATATCATACTAGGCACTTGGCTGCATTTCAAAATTCGTGTTCTTTCCCCCACATTTCACATTATTATTATTTTCATCAAACAAGCCTTTCAATTCAAGATATTAAGTACACGCGGGAGAAATTATTAATCGTGGGCATGTAGAGTATTTTAGAAATCATACACCTCAAGTTCATTAGCAATGGATCTTTAAACTCAATGGATTCTTCCCAAAGGAGGGGACATACCAAACCACAATAGAAACACACATCAAAGTCATAAACAAGCAATTACACCAATTATTCTTGAATTGCTCTTTTTCGATCATGACAATATACAATTTCAACATCGGAGTATGTAACAACTCTGATCACATTGGATGTACTTATAAGGCAAAACATTATTTCGAACAGCCACTTATGGGCATAAATTGAGTACAAAGCCTATAGGCCATTTTATTTTTGAAGTCATTTACGGAAATTAAAGTCAAGGCTCATTTCATAATCTGTTCATATTTTCTCATGTCATAGGCATCACCAGGCACAATTATAACTCAAGTTCTCGGCACATTGTCCACACTCTATTTCGCAAATTCAATTAATTCATTTCAAACATCTTTATAGATTACCAACAACTAGACACAATCAATCAAATACATTTGGTACACGTAAGAGCAATTAAGAGTATCAACCATATCGAGTTTTCTTACATAATTTGGCATACTAGCCTTTATTTGAATCACGACTCAAAACCATAACGTTTTAATATGCAACTCATACTTAGAATATATATATCTTTATTCATAAGGCTCATTTTGGAATAGTCATGTTTATGGGTAGTAACTCGGAATATAAGATTTATGAACTTTGAGCCAACCATGCTTGAACTTATGAAAAGATTTATGGAATTCGATTCTAAGAGAGAAAGTTTAGCCAACATATCTTGTTTAAGCTTTCCTTAAGTTAATACAACGTTCCGGAAATTCTAGCAATCCTAATCTACTTTGAGACATAACAAAATTGAACACAAATTAAGGAGATATTCATGGTTTCAGCTCATTTGAGCATTTTATCAAACACTACTTGTGCATATTGATTTTAAAGCTCTTCTACAAGATTTCCTTCATTCTCCAACCCAATCTTTCCTTATTTGTGTTCAACAATCTTTCCACAAATCTAATTTGTACAAGCATGTATACATAATACTATTACACCTATGAATCATACCTCAATAACCCATCTCATACCCAAAACTCGAAATTAAAGTCTAGTGTATAGAACCTTACCTCTTAGATGAAGATCTTGTGATTGGTTTCCTTGATTCTTGAAGATTGATGAAAGATTGAATGGTTATAATGTTAGGCTTCATCCTTCTCTCTATTAAATGCTCTCACCTCTCTCTAAATTTAGTATAAAATAGCCCCAAATGAAGCTCCAAAGCTTATTATCAAAGTGGGTTCGGATATGAAAATTTCCAAAAATGACCCCCGAAGTCAATTATGTAGTGCAATTATGCTATAGCATAATTGATATATGGGCAACAGACTTGCAACATAATCATTATGCGATAGCATAATCGATAGTATAATCAATTATGTGACAACATAATCAATATACGACAACATAATATTTTTCCCGACTCTGCTTCACTATGCGATGCGTATGCAGTCCGCAGAGTCATTTTGTGATCGCGAAATTGATCGCAAATCCAGCCTTTGGTAATTTGATTATAACTTTGTGTAGGAATGTCCAAACGACAAATGGTTTGAAGCATTTGAAACTAGACCCAAAGAAGTTTTATTGGACAGGTTGTTCATAACATAAAACCTTATATATATATATATATATATATATTTAGATATGCTCGTTTTAAGTATGGACATGTGCGAACTCATTTGGAATTTTAGCCTATTATGTAATTTTCCAATTTGACTTAGACTTAGGCCTTTCCTTAGACCCCAAATTACTTATTATATGACTTATACACTTATTTACTAAATCCAATTGATGTCCATCATGTTAATAGCACATAAAATATTATAATTAGCCTACCTGGCACCACGAAATCCTAAATTAATTAGCATTGTGAGTTATTGAGTGTTTTGATCTATGGCTTTGAGCCAACTGGGAAGTCTGTTATCAATGATTTGATTACACAGTTACATGTTGTATTGGTTTAGGCTTGAGGCATACGTGTGAATCAGTTATGACTTGCAAAGGCTGATTTTGAGGATGACTTAAGCAAGGAAATTTCTGGATGCATGGTGTATTACACTTTATGGGTATATGAGAATTATGGGATGATTGAATTGTTATTCGTGGAGGATGTAGTACACATTGAGTAGGAATTTACTTGGTGGCTTAGAGGTGTGGATTACTTCTTTGGGTGTTATTGTAGTAATGGGGCACATGTTGTTCGGCTTGTTTGGAGGGTGCATTTGAGATTTGAGCAGAGTGGATGACTCTCGAGAAGTTTCTAACAGATTCAAGAGTTATATGTAGCAATTGGGAATTTTCAGGATTTGTATATGGCTAGAATATGAGATTTACATTGGATGGTGTCGAGACTCGCGGTATTTCTATGTCATTATGGATTCTATATTTCAGTATCAGGAAGGTGAAGGAAATGGCTTTAGATTCACAAAAGTTCTCTTCAGAGTGAGTGTCTCGATTATGGTACTTCTGGGGTGCTTAAGAGGGAATACAATGACTTTTGGGCCTTAGGGAGGTGTGGTTTTATGCTAGGATGTTTTGTGGTGAGCTTTGGGTAAGGATTGTAGTTTATTGGCAAGGAGAAGTGTCAACTCGATAGTAATTCGGAAGGAACTCAGAGAAATAGGACAGCTTGGTAGTAGGATGGATCAACACAGTAATGGATATGATCGGTTCTTTGGGTACTTATGATGTGGTGATTCTCTATAGGTGTTTTGCGGCAATACTCTTGGGCTTGGTGACCTACGTGGCTTGGTTGAGTTAGAGAGATTCAGTTCTGATGGCTTGGTTATGTGTAAATGTGTTTCAAAGAGTTCTCGATGGGTTATACCACGGTTTGAGATGGATATTTCCTACCGGCGTGAGGAGCTTGTTGCGTATTATGGTTTTCTCCTAGATGGGATCAAGTGAAAGGTTTCTGACTGATCAGGTATGTATTCTACTTGTGACTCGGAGTTGATAATGAGATTCGCATGCTTTTCACATGATGGCATGATAGATGCAGTGCGTCCCGTGGGATTAAGATTTGCATGTACAAGGTGGTGGTTTAGTTTTGGAGGGAAAGTCATGAATTTTGGACATCATGGATGGTTTTTGATGTTTAGATGAATGCCATAACTACTTGGTATTGCTTGAGAAGGGTGCACATTTCAGAAGGCACAATATGATTTGACTTACAGATGCTTCATTGGTATTGTGATACTCTTCTGGTTGATTGACTACAGATGTTCAAATTTTGCTATGTGGCATGGAAGAATTATAGAAGTATTTCTCGTGGGGATGATTATGTATGATAGGTGTGTTAGCCATTCGAGTGGTGGAGTTGGGATCGATTGTGGTGATTCATGTGTTCTATGGATTTGGAGACTGGGAGATCTCAGAAGCACATTGTTTTGGGGTCACCAACTGTGAAGATGTGGCTAATGTTATCTAGATGGTAGTATGTGCTATGGTTAGGTCATTGTGGACTTTTGGAGGGCCGTTTATCCATTTGGAGATGTCCAGAGTTGATTTGGGAGCCCACTGGTAGACCCAATGAGGATGTGTATTCTACACCGAGTCATATTTGTTGACTCGGCACTATTATTGTAGAAAGGTGTGTCATTCAGTTAGAGTAAGCTTGTTCGTGTTCTAATAGGTTCTTTGTGTTACTCTTCTATGCTACGAGAGATTGTGATTTGTTGGTTATATGCACTCATGATATGGTTCTGTATGGGCCTTGTAGCGAAATTTGAGGGAGATGGTTATTAGGATGTTGAATGGTTGATTACACCATGATTATGTTCTTTCCAGGCTGTGGTACATAGTGTTATCCGATTCTCCATGGTTATGGTCATGCACTTCATGTACTTGATGTCTAATTGCAAGTGGTTGTTGATTTTGAGCATTGTGGCTTGAGGTATATCATGGGATCGATGTTTGGATGGGGTCACACACTGCAGCGGAGTTGTGTTGGGATATTATCCTTTGTGTTATATTCGTGTGTCTTGGTTCTACTATGTATGATGGGTTCATAGCATTGCAGTTATTGTGGTGCTTTTTGAGCTTGCAGGATGATTCGCTCATTTGAGTCATTTTCCATGTTGAACACATTTGAATTATTGTTGTTGGTGCACAGTTGCATGGTTTGTGGCTTTAGGTTGTATTGGTGTGGCATGTTGATAGAATGGTTGTGTTTGATATGATGAGGTCATTGGACCTAGCATGGATGCTATTGGATTTGGCTACGGTAGGTATGAAGGAATAATATCGGAAGTCAGCTTAGGATTTGGCTTTAGTTCTTGTCGGGCGAGAGAGGTGCTCCACGTCTTGTTGATCTGATGAGTTATTATGAGTTTCTGTATGTTTATTTCATCATCGGTAGTGTACAAAGGTTTTGAATGAGGTTTTACTTGATATGAGGTTTATTACTAGTATTGGGTTTATTATTAGCAGCTATTGTGGTCAGAAATTATTGTCGTGAGCATCTGAGTTACGTGGTATATCATGTGATTGCATCTTGGGCTATGGTTATGGCTTGATATAGCTTGTTAAAACTTATACAATGCGTAGATGCAAGATTTGGGTCTTATAGGAAATTTGGATGTTGGAAATCAAATATAGAGATTTACGGACTAAGGTTGGAGTAATGATCTTTAGTTATGTTGTGTTGTCGGGCCTATATGGAATAGGGTAACGTGGGATTACCCCCTAGTATGTGCATCGTAAGGTTACACGGCAATTTGATGGCTTGAGAACAATTTTTGACACATTTGAGGACAAACATATGTTTAAGTTGGGGATGATGTAATGATCTGACTAGTCGTTTTGAGAATTTGCAGTTCGCTCGGTGGTTTGAGGGCATGAGTAGCTCCGTATAATTTGTTATGACTTGTGTGTATCGTCGGTTTTGGTTTTCTGGTGTTTTGGAATTTGTTTGGAACAATGAATTTCATGTTTGAAGCTTTAAATTGGAAGAGTTGACCAAGTTTAAACTTATAGTATTTGACTTCAGTTTGGAGTTTTGATGGTTTCGTTAGGCCCGGTTGGTGATTTTGGACTCGGATGTATGCCCAGATTTGCATTTAGATATTTCTAGAAGGTTTCAGCGCGAATTGGTGAAAATTGGAAATGTGAAGGTCTGGAATGTTCAAAGGTATTACCGGGAGTTGACTTTGATGATATAGGATTCAGATTGAGGTTCCAGGAATTGGAATAGCTTCGTTACATCATTTGATACTTGTGTGAAAAATTTGAGTTCCTTCCAAGTTGATTTGACATTGTTCTGCACGAGTTTTGGAAGTTGAAAGTTCATTAAGTTCGATTTGAGGTGTGATTCGTGGTTTTGATGTTATTATGCGTGATTTGAGACCTCGAGTAGGTTCGTGTTATGTTATGGGACTTGTTGGAATGTTCGAACGGGGTCCCGAGGGGCTTGGGCATGACTCGGATCGGTTTTGGACCAGTTTTCTTCAAATTGCATTGCTGGTTCCTGTTGATGTCTAGTGTACCAAGTGTTCTTCGCGATCGCGAAGTTGGAGGTGCAATCGCGTAGAATAAAAATCTGGAGGTGAGTATTCCTTCTTCGCGTTGGTGACCATGTTATCGCATTCGCATACCTTTGTAAGGCCTGGGCATCGCGTTCACGTCCTTATTCTCGCGTTCGCATTCAATTGAGATGAGAAGATGGGAACTGGGGAGAATGTCTTCGCGTTCGCGAAGTAGCTGATACGATCGCGTAAGGTTGGAGTTGCTGTGCATCCCATTTGTGAGGACTATGCCACGAACGCGTATAATATTTTTGGTGGTAGTATATTTTGTTCATCGCGAAAGCGATGGTTTTTCCGCATTCGCGAAGGGTTCGCCTGCTTATAAAGTACTCTACTATGGAGGTTTCGTCCATTTATCATATTTGGAGCTATGGAGCTCAGATTGAGATGATTTTTGAAGCGATTGTCACCATATGAATTGGATAAGTGTTCTCTACTCGGTTTTTATTATATTTCATGAATCTATCTTCATTTTTGGCAATTGGTTGGTGATTTCAAAAGAGAAATTGGGGGGTTTTTATCTAAAACTTCATAAAGTGAATTTTTGAGTTTTGAGCATTGATTCAGAGTCAGATCTGGGTAGTATGGTTGGACTCGTAATTGAATGGTTTGTTGGATTTTATAAGTTTTGTCGGGTTCCGTGGTGCGGGCTTAGGTTTGACTTTTGGTTGACTTTGGGGCTTTTGATTAAAGATTCAACCTTTATCGATTGGGTTATTTTCTTTGGCATTATTTGATGTTCTTAAGTTGGTTTTGGCTAGTTTCAAGAATTCAGAGGACGGTACGTGCGGGAGGGCATCTCTGAAGTATTGTTTGGCTTGTTTGATATTGGATTCGGCTTGTTCGAGGTAAGTAACACTTCTAAATTTGGTGCTGAGGTATGAACCCCTGAATATACATGTTATGTGCTTAGTGGTAAGGTGACACACATGCAAAGTGACAGGCGTGTGGCCGCGCACCGTGTGAATAATGATTCGGTTGATTCTGTGGTACTGTGTCATTACCTAACCTTGTCTTTATCCATGAATTTCTACGTGCTAGAGTAGTTGAGCCATGATCCATGTTAGAAACCTTGTTTAGGCTATATTCTTATTCTGTTGGAACCTACTGAGGTCATTTCCACTATTGTGATATTTGGTTAAATTGCAGTTACATACTAAGTTATATTCATTCATTTGCATATCATATCTCAGTCTTTGTTATTAGTTTTTATCATAACATGTTATCATTATCTGGGCTGATTGGCATGAGATTTATGAGCCCGAGAGACTAGAGAGATTGATGACTGAGTTGGGCTTGAGAGCCATGTTGTGAGTGAGATATGTGTATCGGGTTGCATGCCACAACATGCCTTATGGCTATATGTTGATCGGGTTGCACGCCACAATAGGCCTTATGGATATATGTGGATCGGGTTGCATGCGACAACATGCCTTATGGCTATATATGGATCGATTTACACGCCACAACAGGCCTTATGGATATGTGTGGATCGGGTTGCATGCTGCAACATGCCTTTTGGCTATATATGGATTGGGCTGCACACTACATCCGTCCTTATAGGCTTTATTATTATTGATGGGATTAGGCTGCGCGCCGCAACAGTCACCATCCAATGTTGAGTGACTGAGTGTGCTGAGGGATTGAGCACGATGAGCGGGAGTGCGAGATAGTGAGATTGAGTATCCTAAGAGTGTGAGTACATGAGTTTATCACTGTGATGCATTGCATTGACATGTATACTTGACATACAGGCATAAAGATGCATTTCCTCATGCCACATGGTGTTGTGACATTCATGACTTCATATGTGCATTGACATGTAGGCATAGAGATGTACTTTCCTCATGCTATCTGAGATTGCAACATCTTACCTGTTGTTGAAAGTTTTCTTTTGGGAAAAATAACAAATTTTTGACTTACTCATATTTTGGTGATTCCGGTGAAAGATTTGGGTTTTACTATTATACTTGAAAAGCATGCCTATTTTCCGGAACTGTGAACGAGCTGAGCATTGTATCTGTGAGTGATTACTTGTACTGCTTTTGTTATATAGTTATGAGTTGTTCCTGGCTATTGGTGTTAGACTCTGACCTTTGTCCAATATTGTCACTACTTTCAACCTAAGGTTAGGTTTGTTATTTATTGAGTACATGGGGTCGGTTGTATTCATACTATACTTCTGCACCTTACGTGCAAATTTTGGATGTTGATGTTGCTGTTAATGGCGGGAGATGGCATTGAAGACGTACCTGCGTTCTAGTCATAACTACCTTTTGTTCTTGCTAGCTTTAGAATTATTAATCCGTTCATGTATATTTCAAACAGATGATGTATATATTTCATACCAGCTTTGTAAACTCTAAATCTTAGCAGCTCATGATTTATACTACCAGTCCTTGGGAATTCTGTGTATAAAGTTCAGTTGTATTATCATTACTTCTCTTAATGAAATCTCATTTGAATTGGTTTATTGTTATTTGGCTTTCCTAGCGGGTTGGGTGTAAGGCCCCATTAAAATTTCCTAATGATTTAATATTTTAAAGTGCGCCAGAGGTATTTGGGAATAACATATTCGAGTATTAAAGGAGACCCATAGGATAGAACCACATCATTTTGAAATGAGAATATAGGTTTAAGGTGTGTTGGAACATGCTAAGGAGTTTTGTGAATGACAAGAATTTGTATGGAACAAGTTGGATACTTTAAGTGGAAAGGATGTCTCAATTAGCATCGGACCCGACTTCAAACAAATGCAACTCCCAAAATATAAAGACTTAGGTGGTGATATACCTATCAAATTAAAGCCCTTTGAGTCTAGTTTCCAACGCATGTGTCTCATTTGGATATGCATACAAAGTCATGACCATTTTACCAAACCTATGCCATATGAGCGACCAGATACGCAGCCTCGCATATAAAGGGGGTTTCTGCCTCGTGTGCGCGGCCAGATGGCGGTCACTTGCCCAGGTGCGCGGCCGCGCATGTAGGAGCCCTATAAATACCCCCAAGGCCGTGTAGAGAGAGGGGTAAGTCATTTCTTTGAGCTAGATCTTGCATATCAAGGGGAATACACCCAACACTTCCCTCCCATGAACCAATGTAATGTTTTTGGAGTAAATTTGAGTTGATTAGTACTCCTAAACACTTATACTAACTAGGATTAATCTTGAAGATCCATAAATTTCCATTAAAATCACCAAATTGGTTAAGAACACTACAAGTTGGGATTTTCTAGAGTCTCACTATAAGAGGTATGTCTACCATCTCTATCTAATTTATGGTGATTATTTATGTATAAAATATGTGTTAGGACTTATGGGATAGTGATTGGAAGCCACAAGTGCCTAACCTAGGTTGTGTTGGTATTGTAGAGATTGTAAAATGGTTTAATTGATGATACTGATGGTTTGGGAGTTAATTGTTGGGCATGCATGTGCTAATGGAAGTTGTGGATGGCCTAGAGGTGACTCTAAATGTGAATCATTGGAGTAGAAGGTGGTTGTTAGGGGAAGAATTTTCATTGAAGTAGGTTGTAGAAAGATATGCGCATTAGATGTTTGCTAAAAAGTCTAAATTACTTAAAGTATAGAAGTCTTGCTCATATTGGTGCAGTTGTGTTGCATTGTTGTAGATTGAAGTTGTTTAGAGTAGTGGAACATTATAGAATTATTAAGGGGCGAATTCAAGTATGTTGGATAAATCTTCTCTCTTAGAATTGATCCATGATGTTCTCGTAAGTTTCAAGTATGGTTGGCCTAGATTCCTAATTCTCATGTTCCTAATAAGTGAGTTGGCGATATAAAGTGGGACCATCGTGCCAATAATGAAAGTTATACTTGTGGCCAGTGGTGCCAATGAAATGAAATGATGTGAGGAAGGTTATGAAATGAGCCTTGACTCAACTGTTCCAAATTGACTTCGAAAATAGATTTGTCTAAAAGCTTATGTACTCAAGTCATGCCCAAATGTGGTAGTTTTAACTAATGCTATGCTTTGTAAGTATTTCCAATGTGTTTTGAGCTCTTAAATATTCATGAGTTGAAATTGTGTATTGCCTTTTAGAGGAAAATTATTTCAAGAATAAATGGTGTGCTACTCGTTATGATTTTAACTTGTGCTTCGATTGCCAATCATTTTACTCTACTTCTTGGAAGGAAATCTATTATGCTTAAAGCCTTCATTACTAATGAACCTAAAGTTGTGATTTTCGGAATATTCTATATATTGATATTTATGATGATAATCCATGAAAGGAAAGATATGAAAGTGTGGAATACGAAATACGGCCAATGTGCCATGAATGAAGAATCATAAGTATGGCCAAGAGAGCCAAGGAAAGAATGATGTTGTGAATGGTTGAAAGTACCAATGAAGGTATTTATAGTGTGAAAGGTTATGAGGTGAATATAAAATGTATTTGTACTTTTGTTTACCTTGTGTGCAAAACAAAATGTTTTTGGGAGTAAGTCACCAAGGAAAGCTAGGTTGGAATAACCTAACCCCGAAACTACACGTGCCGATGTAGCGTGCATTGTGATTATTCCCCTTATTTGGGATGAGATTGTTGTGATGAGAATATTCCCCTTTATTGGGATGAGATGATTACTAAAAAAGGGTGATGTCGATCCACACGACATTGTGGTAAGGCGGCCTAGCCGGTCGGGTCGTGATCAGATGCCATGCCGCACACATGATAGTGAACGTGCTGGAAATTGAAATTGAAATTTAAATTGTGATTGTAGTTGATGTCTTCGGATGAGACGGCCTAGCCTATTGGGCTGAGATCGGACTCCGTGCTAAATACGCGGTGGTATATCTATATCGGTACTAATGATCTCCCAACCAAAAAAAAAAATATATATATATCCGTATTTTGAAAATTGTTATGCTTTAAACTTGTCATTTAGATATCATGGATTGTTGCTTGCCGCTTCCATGGTTTTTCCTTTATTATATTGGCATTCTATTTCAAAAGAGGACATTTAGCTTCACATACCTATACTATTCTACATGAACTAATGTCCCTTTTGCCGGGGTTGCTGCATCTTCAGTGGATGCAGGTGGTTCATCAACGGACAACTTTGGTCCTCGTTAGTAGTTGCTCTCTATTCAGCTGGTTTTGGTAAGCCCTACTCTACTCTAGGCCCGATGTCACTTGATGTTGTACTTTATGTTTTGAGGTATAGCCAGGGCCTTGTCGCGTGCACTTTCATATTACTCTTCGTTTGTACTTAAAAGCTCCATTGACACAGTGTGGGTTGTATTGTGGTGCTGGAAGAGTCAACTAGATTTGTTGTATTTGTATCACATGTCCCATTTCAAAATATAATTACGTATATATTTTGGGAATTATGAATGAAGTAACTATTGATAAAAGAGTTGGCATTGTTCATGAAATCCTCTCATTGTATAATTAATGATATATTTATATATTCTCTTTATTCATGGATGAGTTGGGTGGAAGGCATTGTACGTGATTGCTTGACCAGGGTATCTCGGTTGAGCGCCAGTCGCACTCCTCAAGGTCGGGGCATGACACACTTGGTATCACAGCCTAAGGTTTTAAAGTGTCCTAAGATGTCTCGGAGCCGTGTCTAGTAGAGTTCTTCTTATTGGTGTGTTGTCGACCACATCTATAATTAGGAGGACACTTGGGCATTTAGGAATAACACCCTTATTTGATATTCCAAATCGTGCGATAGAGCTCAAGATAGGGAGCTAATTCCCTGTCATGTCTCATTTTATAGATGAGCAATCCACGAGTTTGAAGCAGCAAGGAGGGAATGACCCCAAGGTCGAGGCGTGACACACTTGGTATCAGAGCCTAAGGTTTTAAAGTGTCCTAAGATGTCTCGGAGCCGTGTCTAGTAGAGTTCTTCTTATTGGTGTGTTGTCGACCACATCTATAATTAGGAGGCTACTTGGGCATTTAGGAATAACACCCTTCTTTGATATTCCAGATCGTGTGATAGAGCTCAAGATAGGGAGCTAATTCCCTGTCATGTCTCATTTGATAGATGAGAAATCCACGAGTTTGAAGCAGCAAGGAGGGAATGACCCCGCTATTGAATCTAGGGGATATTACACAAGAGTTCATTGGGAGAATGTGTCGAGTCGTGGAGGCATTGAAGAACTTGTTGCTAAGGGAAGTGTCCTTGTTCCTATCAATGTCATCTCAACACCGGATCATGTAGTAAGAGCACCTAAGAAGCGAACGAGGGCCAATGAGCCAAATATCGTGGGCCGCATGTCCATTATGCAATCGCAGATTTCGTCGGGGCTCCTATTTTCTAACTTTTAAAACTCGACCCCATCCCATTAAAAACACCCCATTAGACCCTTTTTAAGCTATTTTACTGCAAAAAGAGTAAGAGAGGAAGTTCTAGAGAGAGACAGAGAGGATGATCTTCAATAATTCCCCACTCAATCATTGCCTAAGCCCTTGAAGATTATCAAGAAAAGCTGTTAGGTCTTCACCCCAAGAGGTAAGAACTTTAGCCCTAATCTATAATTTCGAAATTTCTATTAAAATAATTGATTAACAAGTGGGTTCATGGGTATAAGGATTAATATCTTGCATGCATGAGTAATAATGGGGTATGAGAAGATTGTGAGTTAAAAGGATAGCAATTGGAGTATAAGGTGATGGAAATCTCTCACAAAAGGGTCCTAAAATCATACTGCACACTTAGTGCTTGATAACATACTTAAATGAGCTAGAATCTTAAGCATGTCTGTAATTCCTAGTTCAATTTGTAATTTTCATAAAATAGATTGAAGTTGCTAAGAGTACCGGAATTTTTGTAAGAATTTAAGGAAATCTCTATTGAGATATGTATGGATAAAACCCCCTCCTATTAGAAATTGAGCTCTGTTGGTATGTGTATGTGCAAATATGGTAAGACTGAAAACTTGATTGATGTATTGATTGTTATTTTACGTGAATTGGTTTTGGAATTGTATATATAAAAATGAAAGGTGTGCCTCAATGTGTGCAAAGTACTATCCTAGATATTTGAAGATGTGCAAAAAATATGAACCATGTGTTGAAATTGCCTAGACTTCACGTCAAGATTTAAAACTGAGATTGTCATGCTAATCATGTGAAATCTTACGTAAGCTTATAACTTGAATTGCTTTTTTATGTGCCTATGATCATAAATCGCAAAGTTGATATTGGAATTGGAAATGATGTGATAATTGCGGCCCTAAGTGCCAATGAATTGATATGATATATGTGAAATAAAGATTCAAATGAGATGATTGATGAGAAAGGAACAACGCCTAGGTAAGGTGGCCTAGCCGATCGGGCCGTGATCAGACACCATGCCGTACACATGGTGGTAATGTTCTGATATTGAATTCCAGAAAAGGAGAATGAGATTGTGATTGAGATATATGTCTCAAATGAGGCAATCTAGCCGATCGGGTTGTGATCAGACTCCGCTCAAGATAGCAGTGGTATGTGGATAATGATGAACAATATGAAATGCCCCAAACTAAAGCTATGGAAATGATGTGAAAGTTATATGATTCTTTTGTATGATGATGTGGTGCTCGGTTAAAGCTTTTGATTGTCTCTTGTGATTTCCTTGTTCTTGCGTGATAGTTCTTTCTAATAAGATGGTGTTTAGTTATACATACTAGTACTATTCTATGGTACTAACACCCCTTTTGCCAGGTGCACTACATTTTTAAATGAATGTTGGTGGCTCCATAGCGGACAGTGCCGACCACAGTAGTAGAGTATCCTTATCTCATAGTCTTGGTGAGCCCCTTTCTCCTTCAAGGGGTTATATTGCACATCTTTTGTTGTGGACTTCCACTTTTGAGGTATAGCCGGAGCCTTGTTGCCGGCGTTGTCATAATTGTCTTTTTTATCCTTAGAGGCTCCGTAGACATTTGTGTGGGCTATGTACGGGTGTTGGACGGGTCTATGAACTATGTTATAATTCTAACTCTTGTTTCTCTAAAATTGTAACTGTATGGAAATCTTGGAACTTAACTACGGTTTAAGGTTGTGATATAAAATGAACTAACAATGTTGAATGTACAACCTTTCATATTGTCTAAATAAATGGAAGCATGGTTTCCTTAATCATATTGAGTTGGGTAGAAAGTGTTTGATAAGGCTTGCTCAGTTGGGTTCACTCGATTGAGCGTCAGTCGCGCCTCCCGAGGTTGGGCCATGACAAAACCTATGGGAGTTGAGGGTTCACACATGCCAAAGAAGAAGCATCATCTCATGGCCAAACATGTTGGGTAGGAAATATTATGGTCATATTCATGCTAGCGCATTTTAGAATAATTGTTGAATGTCACCAAAGGTTCAGTTTGGATGTTTGACGTAGAGATTTAGAGTTGAAGGAAGTGAATGAGATATTCTTAAGATTTTCTCCATGAAGATATTATGTGAATTGCTAATAAAAGTAAAGTATGTGTAGTCACATTAGGCCATATGGAAACTTGAAGAAATAGGCTGAGATATGAGTATGATGTTTCCCCATCGTTGTTCTCCATGCACCCTGTGTTTCATGTGTCCACGTCAAAAAAGGTAGTTGGATATCCTCTCCCTATCGTTCTGGTGGAGGCTACTGAAGGTAAAGTTAATGGATAATTGGCTTATGAGAGGTACCTAATTGTCATCCTTGTTAGTGTCACGACCCTAAACTCGGACCCGATTGTGATGGCGCCTCTCGTGAAGACAAGGCAGCCAATTAAACCTAATTCACTTTTTAAACAGTTACACAACATAAAAGCAGTCTAAAACATGATTTAGCAATACTAAGTAGCGGATAATATCAATAAAGTGTGGAAGTACAACACAACACAGCCCTAACCGGGGTGTCACTAGTCATGAGCATCTATAAGTCAAAATAAAATCCACTAAGTCTACCAGATGGCATGACGAGCCAACTCAGAGAACCTCAACTCATACTGCGACACGGTCATCTCCCCATGAAGCAACCATTCAAACTACCTTTGCAGCTCCTCTCTACAAGACTACGGCACATACTTCTCCAGAAAGAGAACGAAGGACTGCTGCCAGGTAAGGGGTGCTGCACTAACAGGCCTACGCCTCTCAAAATCCTCCCACCAAGTGAAAGCAGCTCCTGAAAATTGATAAGCAGTGAAAGCGACCCCGCTGGTCTCCAAAATACCTACTGTACCAAGCATTCTCTAACACTTGTCCAGAAAACCCTAGGGATCCTCGCCCTCTGCACCACTGAATGACAGAGGCTGAAGTCTACCAAACCTCTCCAACCTACGATGCTCGTCCTCCAGCATGGTAGGAACTACATAGTCCTGAGCAGTTGTAATAGGCTGGGCTAGATACTCCCCCGGCGTTTGGAGTCCCTACACGCCCTGTTCAGGTGTGCGAGCGGCGGGAGTCTGATTGCCTCCCCCAGCCTGAGAAGTAGCTGGGGCTGTAGTGGCTGAAACCGCCTGAGCTAGGCCAGTGCAACTTGATAAGATCTGAGACAAGGACTCCTGAAGACCCGGAATCACGATGGGCACAGCTGGTGCCTGAGCTGGTGCTGCAGGAGCGTCCATAACTGGGACCTAATCCTGAACTGGGGCAGCTGGTGGATCTGCAGGTGCTGCTATAGCTGCCCTTCCCCTGCCATGACCACGGCCGCATCCTCTGGCTCTGGTGGACAAAGCAGGTGGCACTGGTGGCCGTCCACCTTGTCCGGTAGCGCGTGTCCTCACCATCTGTGAGAGAATAGAACAACAAAAGTTTAGTACTCGGATCAACAAGTTCGCACGACAAGAATATCAAGAATGTGATGTTTATCCTAAAGGTTCTACAGCCTCTCGAGGATAAATACAGACGTCTCTATACCGATCCGCGAGACTCTACTAAACCTGCTCATGACTCGTGAGACCTATGTAACCTAGGCTCTAATACCAACTTGTCACGACCCTAAACCCGGACACGGTCGTGATGGTGCCTCTTGTGAAGACAAGCCCAGCCATTTATCCCCAATTCACTTTTTAAATAGTTACACAACATAAAAGCAGTCTAAAACATGATTTAGCAATACTAAGTAGCGTATAATATCAATAAAGTGCGGAAGTACAACCCAACACAGCCCTAACCGGGGTGTCACTAGTCATGAGCATCTATAAGTCAAAATACAATCCACTAAGTCTATAAACTAGTACAACTGTCTGAAAAGAAAGATAGAACTGATAAAGGAGTAGAGACACGGGGCTGCGGACGCCAAGCAGCTACCTCGTGAGCTCCTAATGTCCGCCTGAAGCTGGAGGGATCAACAGTTGGGAGCGGAACCAGCTACGCCTGAATCTGCACACAGGGTGCAGGGAGTAAAGTGAGTACTCCAACTCAGTGAGTAACAAATGAAAATTAAGACTGAAAGCAGGAAATCACGTAAGGCACAAAACATTCTATAATGAAGCAGTAAAACCATTTCAAAATAGTAAAACAATGAAAGATAAGTAAAATCCTTTAACTCAAAATTTAACTTCATGAAAAGCCCTTTTCAATGATAAAGCAGGTAATTGACAGTTAATTATGAAAAGTAAACACATAAAGGCTCGCCTCTCAGGCACAGTATCAAAAAATCCACCCCTCGGGCAACATCTCATAATAGTACCAGCCCCTCGGGCAATCACATAGAACAATACCAGCCCCTTGGGCTCAATCTCACATCACAATGGGTACCCGCGCTCACTGGGGGTGTGCAGACTCCTAGAGCGGCCCCTTATGGCCCAAGCGCAATAACAAGCCATCTCTTGGCATCAAAACTAGGCCCTCGGCCTCATATCAGTATCAGTGTTTCCTCACAATATAGGCCCTCGGCCTTACTCAGTCGAAAATCCTCACAAGCCGCTCGGGAAATAGTAAAACAGTGCTTCTCAGCCCAAACAACATTTAAAATATCATTTAAGTAATAAAATTGAGTAAATATGGCTCAGTATGAAAACAGTGGGAAAATAGCATGACTGAGTTCAAATATAAAGTCAAACAATGAGGAAATATCAGCCCAAATAATGATGATAGCAAACAGTTTTCAATCAAATACGCGATAAAATCATCAATCGGGACGGACCAAGTCACAATCCCCAATAGTGCACGACCCCATGCTCGTCATCAAGTATGTTCCTCACCTCAATATAGCACTATGATATGCAATCCGGGGTTTCAAACCCTCAGAACATCATTTAGAATCATTACTCACCTCGAACCGGCTAAATCTCTAGCTCGCGATGCCTTTGCCCCTTGAATCGGCCTCCACGCGCGTTGAATCTATCCAAAAATCAGAATGAGGACGTCAAAATATGCTAAGGGAACGAAGCCCAAGAGAAAACAATCAATAAAGGGCACAAATCCCGAAATTACCAAAACCCGACCCCCGGGCCCATGTGTCGGAATTCGATATTTTTTTACATAAATAGGTTCCTTATCTCCCCACGAGTTCATACATATCAAAAGTTCTCAAATCTGACCCCAAATGGTCCTTCAAATCCACAATTAAAGGCCTAAGTTTCTAAGCCCTAGTTTCCCCAATTTTAACCTTTGATTTCCATAATTTCTATCTCTAATCCATGAAATAATAGCATAGGGACGCGTTTTTGGTCCGAATCCCTTACTCAATGAATTTCTCTTGAAATCCCTCTCTCAAATCGCCCAAAAAGCTCCCAAGCCGAAGTAAAAAATGGTGAAATAACTCAAAATCGCGAATGAAATAACTTATATGTTCTGCCAGGCCTTTCCGTATTTGCGGTCATTATTCCGCTTTTGCGGAAATCACTTAACCGGCCACATCCGCATCTGCGATCATCCATCTGCATCTGCGACTCTGCAGATGCGGTCCTCTTAGACGCTTCTGCGGTCACTGAAAAATCCCTATAATCCATTTCTGCGGCCACTCTCTCGCACATGCGTCGCCGCACCTGCAGCCCCCAAACCGCAGGTGCGGAAACACCAGAAGCAGCAATTTCAGCAGCTGCAATAACATCTCAACTTCTCCGTTAACCACCCGAAATCACCCCGAGGCCCCCGGGACCTCAATCAAAAGTACAAACATATTCCAATACCTTATTCAAACTTGTTCCAATCACCAAAACACCTCAAACAATATTAAATCACCCAAAACACATCGGATTCAAGCCAAACTTCTTAAAATCTTCCAAATTACGCTTTCGATCAAAAATCCAACCAAACCACGTCCGAATGACCTAAAATTTTGCACACACATCCCAAATGACACAACAGAATTACTGCAACTCTCGAAATTCCATTATGACTCCTATATCAAAATCTAGCCTATCAATCGGAAATCGCCAAAATATCAAATTCGCCAATTCAAGCCTAAATCTACTACGAACCTCCAAAATTCATTTCGATCACGCTCCTAAGCCACAAAACACCTCCCGAAGCTAGCCGATCCATCAGAACTCACATTCGAGCCCTCTAACACATAAGTCAACATTCGGTTTCTTTTCCAATTTAAACTCAGTCTAAAGAGACTAAGTGTTTCAAACCTTGCCAAATCCTTTCCGGATTCGATCCGACAGCCCGATCATATATAGAACCGATAGATAAAGCGATAAGAAATAGAAATAGGGAAAACAAAGCGGTAACTAATGAGATGACTGGCCGGGTCATCACATCCTCCCCAACTTAAAAAATGTTCGTCCGCGAACGAATCAAGAAATACACCTGAAGCCTCAAACATGTGAGGATATCTGCTCCACATCTCCCGCTCGGTCTCCCAGGTAGCCTCCTCCACGGGCCGACCTCTCCACTGCACTTTCACTGAAGCTATATCCTTTGACCTCAACTTTCGAACCTAACGACCCAAAATAGCTACTGGCTCCACATCATAAGCCAAATCATCATCCTACTGAACCGTGCTGAAATCCAAAACATGAGACGGATCCCCAATATACTTCCGAAGCATAGAAACATGAAATACCGGATGCACACTCGACAAGCTGGGTGGCAAAGCAAGCTCATAAGCCACCTCCCCAATCCTCCGAAGCACCTCAAAAGCCCAATGAACCGAGGACTCAATTTCCCTTTCTTCCAAAATCTCATAACACCCTTCATGAGTGAAACCTTCAACAGAACCTTCTCGCCAACCATGTAGGACACATCCCGAACCTTCCTATCAGCATATCTCTTTTGCCTTGACTACGCTATACGAAGCCTCTCCTGAATCACCTTCACCTTCTCTAAGGCATACTACACCAAGTCTGTCCCCAATAGCCTAGCCTCACCGGGCTTGAACCAACTAACTGGAGATCTACACCGCCTCCCATACAAAGCCTCATATGGAGCCATCTGAATATTCGACTGATAGCTGTTGTTATAAGCAAACTCTATAAGTGGTAGAAACTGATCCCATGACCCTCCAAAATTAATGACACAAGCGCGTAACATGTCCTCCAATATCTAAATAGTACGCTCGGACTGCCCGTCCGTCTGAGGATGAAAAGCTGTACTCAACTCAACCTGAGTATACAACTCTCGCTGTACAGACCTCAAAAACTGCAAAATAAACTGAGTGCCCCTATCTGAAATGATGGAAACTGGGACACCATGCAAACAAACAATCTCCCGGATATAGATCTCTGCCAACCGCTCTGAAGAATAGGTAGTACATACATGAATGAAGTGCGCGGACTTGGTCAGTCGATCCACGATCACCCAAATAGCATTGAACTTTCTCAAAGTCCGTGGAAGTCCAACAACAAAGTCCATAGTGATCCTCTCCCACTTCTACTCGGGAAAAACCATCTGCTGAAGCAAGCCACCCGGTCTCTGATGCTCATATTTCACCTGCTGACAATTGAGACACTGAGCCACAAATCCCACAATATCTTTCTTCATTCTTCTCCACCAATAGTGCTGCCTCAAATCCTGATACATCTTCGCGACACCCGGATGAATGGAATACCGCGAGCTATGGGCCTCCTCCAGAATCAACTGCCGAAGCCCATCCACATTGGGCACATAAATCCCGCCCTGCATCCTCAACACCCCATCATCTCAAATGGTCACATCTCTAGCATCATCATGATGAACTCTTTCCTTAAGGACAAGCAAGTGCGAATCATCATACTGGCGCTCTCTAATGCGATCATATAAGGAAGACTGAGAAACCACCCAAGCCAATACCCGACTGGGCTCTGAAATATCCAACCTCACGAACCGATTGGTCAAGGCCTGAACATCAAGTGCAAGAGGTCTTCCCCAACTGGAACATATGCCAAACTCCCCATACTCACTGCCTTTCGGCTCAAGGCATCGTCCACCACATTGGCCTTTCCTAGATGGTACAATATAGTGATATCATAATCCTTAAGCAACTCCAACCATCTTCGCTGCCTCAAATTAAGATCCTTCTGCTTGAACAAGTGCTGGAGGCTACGATGATCAGTCAACACTTCGCAAGACACACCACACAAGTAATGCCTCCATATCTTTAATGCGTGGACTGTGGCAGCCAACTCCAAATCATGAACGGGGTAGTTCTTCTCATGGGGCTTCAACTGACGAGAAGCATAAGCAATAAATCTACCCTCTTACATATAAACACAACCAATCCTAACTCTCGAAGCATCACAATACACGGTATATGAACCTGAAGCTGATGGCAAGATCAATACTGGAGCTGCGGTCAAGGCTGTCTTGAGCTTCTGAAAGCTCTCCTCACACTCGTCCGACCATACAAATGAAGTACATTTTTGAGTCAACTTGGTCAAGGGCAATGTGATAGATGAGAATCCCTGAATAAACCGGCGATAATAGCCCACCAAACCAAGAAAACTGTGAATATATGTGGATGAGGATGGTTTGGGCCAACTATGAACCGCCTCGATCTTCTTCGGATCAACCTGAATACCCTCGCTGGACACCACGTGCCCCAAGAAAGTCACTGAACTGAGCCAAAACTCACACTTAGAGAATTTTGCATAAAGCTTCTCCTCCCTTAATCTCTGCAACACAACTCTCAAATGCTCCGCATGCTCCTCCTGACTACGCGAATACACCAGAATATCATCAGTGAAGACTATGACAAACTAGTCAAGATAAGGCCGAACACGTTGTTCATCAAATGCATGAACGCTGCTGGGGCATTCGTTAGCCCAAAAGACATCACCAAGAACTCATAGTGACTATATCGGGTCCTGAAAGCCATCTTAAGAATATTCGAATCCTTGATCGACTGGTGATAACCGGAACAAAGATCAATCTTGGAGAACACTCTTGCTCCCTGAAGCTGGTCGAACAAATCATCAATGCGAGGCAAAGGATACCTGTTCTTAATTGTTACTTTGTTCAATTGCCTATAATCAATGCACATTATCGTAGTTCCATCCTTCTTCTTCACAAATAGAACCGGCGCACCCCAATATTACACACTAGGCCGAATAAACCCCTTATCAAGGAGTTCCTGAAGTTGCTCCTTTAACTCCTTCAACTCTGCTGGTGCCATACGATACGGAGGAATAGAAATGGGCTGAGTGCCTGGCACCAGGTCAGTACCAAAATCAATATCCCTATCTGGTGGCATGCCCAGTAGGTCTGCAGGAAACACATCTGAAAAATCCCTCACAACTAGGACAAAATCTATATTGGGAGCCTCAGCTCCAACATCCCTCACACAGGTTAAGTACGAAAGGCATCCCTTCCCAACCATATGCTAGGCCTTCAAGAAAGAGATCACTCTATAGGAACATAATCAGTCACACCTCGCCACTCGATCCGTGGCACACCCGGTATTGCCAATGTGACTGTCTTAGCATGACAGTCCAGAATAGCATGACACGGAGATAACTAATCCATACCCAAAATGACATCAAAATCCACCATGCTCAATAATAACAAATCTACTCGGGTCTCCAGACCCCCAATAATCACCACACACGACTGGTACACTCAGTCTACAACAACAGTATCGCCCACCAGGGTAGATACATAAACAGGTGAAGCAAGAAACTCACAGGGCATACCCAAATAATGAGCAAAGTATGATGACACATAAGAAAAGGTGGAACCAGGATCAAATAATACAGAGGCATCTCTGTTTCACACTAAAACAATACCTGTAATAACAACATCTCAAGTAATAGCATCGGGTCTAGCTAGAAGTTCATAGAAACATGCATGACCACCACCTGATCGAGTTCCCCCTCTGGGGCGACCCCTAGTTGACTGACCTCCACCCCTAGCTGGCTGGGCGGGTGGTGGTGAAGTAACTGGCACTGAAGCTGTTGACTGACCCCTCTGCTGAGATGAACTCGCAAGATGATGAGGGCACTACCTCTACATATGACCCATCTCACCACACTCATGACAACTCCCAGGTGCTAGAGAAGGGAACTGAAGGGAACCCCTTGCACCGAAGTGACTAGCAGATACACTCGGCATAGAGGAGCCCTGAACTGATGGAGCACGGGTCGAACTCTTAGCTGGAAGGGCACTAAGTGATGACTGGCCCTGATGAGAACTGTGATAACCATGACCGGATGATGCCCCACGATAACCTGGGCGAGAAGCTGAGCATGCCCGAACGGACGGCCTCTACTGTGCTGAAACTGACCCCTCGAAGGAGCGCCACTATAACTACCAGATCCTCGAGGCCTCTTGGCCTCCCTCTCCTCTCGCTCCTAGAGATGAACAGACTCAATCTCACGGGCGATATCCATAACCTCCTCAAAAGTAGCACCAATCACCCTCTCCCTAGTAATCAGAATACAGAGCTGATAAGTAAGACCACCAACAAACCTCCTAATCCTCTCTCTATCTGTTGGGACCAAACAGATGGCATGACGAGCCAACTCAGAGAAACTCAACTAATACTACGACACGGTCATCTCCCCTTAACGCAACCACTCAAACTGCCTACGCAGATCCTCTCTGCGAGACTACGACACATATTTCTCCAGAAAGAGAACGGAGAACTGCTGCTAGGTAAGGTGTGCTGCACCAACATGCCTACGCATCTTAAAATCCTTCCACCAAGTGAAAGTAGCTCCTGAAAACTAATAAGTAGTAAAAGCAACCCCGCTGGTCTCCAGAATATCTGCTATACAAAGCATCCTCTGACACTTGTTCAGAAAACTCGGGGCATCCTCGCCCTCTGCACCACTAAATGACGAAGGCTGAAGTCTACCAAACCTCTCCAACCTACGCTGCTCGTCCTCTGGCATGGTAGGAACTACATAGTCCTGAGCAGCTGCAACCGGCTGGGCTGGATGCGCCCCCGGTGTCTGGAGTCCCTGCACGAACTGCTTAGGTATGCGAGCGGCAGGAGTCTGATTGCCTCCCCTGACCTAAGAAGTAGCTGCGGCTGTAGTGGCCGAAACCACCTGAGCTAGGCCAGTGCAACCTGATAAGATCTGAGCCAAGGCCTCCTAAAGACCCATAATCACGATGGGCACAACTGGTGCCTGAGCTGGTGCTGCAGGAGCGTCCATAACTGGGACCTGGTCCTAAACTGTGGTAGCTGGTGGATCTGCAGGTGCTGCTCTAGCTGCTCTACCCCTGCCATGAACACAGCTGCGTCCTCGGCCTCTGATGGACACAGCTGGTGGCACTGGTAGCCGCCCACCTTGTCCGGTAGCGCGTGTCCTCACCATCTGTGAGAGAATAGAATAATCGAAGTTTAGTACTCAGATTAACAAGTTTGCATGACAAGAGTTTCAAGAATGTGAAGTTTTTCCTTAACGTTCTGCAGCCTCTCGAGGATAAATACAGACGTCTCCATACTGATCCACGAGACTCTACTAAACTTGCTCATGACTCGTGAGACCTATGTAACCTAGGCTCTAATACCAACTTGTCATGACCCTAAACCCGAACCCGGTCGTGATGGCGCCTCTCGTGAAGACAAGGCCAGCCAATTAAACCTAATTCACTTTTTAAACAGTTACACAACATAAAAGCAGTCTAAAACATGATTTAGCAATACTAAGTAGCGGATAATATCAATAAATTGCGGAAATACAACCCAACACAGCCCTAACCGGGGTGTCACTAGTCATGAGCATCTATAAGTCAAAATACACTCCACTAAGTCTATAAACTAGTACAACTGTCTGAAAAGAAAGATAGAACTGATAAAAGAGTAGAGACACGAGGCTACAGATGCCAAGCAGCTACCCCGTGAGCTCCTAATGTCCGCCTGAAGCTAGAGGGATCATCACTCAGGAGCGGAACCAGCTACGCCTGAATCTGCACACAAGGTGCAGGGAGTAAAGTGAGTTCTCCAACTCAGTGAGTAACAAATGTAAATAAAGACTGAAAGTAGGAAATCACGTAAGGCACAAAACATTCTATAATGAAGCAGTAAAACTATTTCAAAATAGTAAAACAGTGAAAGATAGGTAAAATCCTTTAACTCAAAATTTAACTTCATGAAAAGCCCTTTTCAATGATTAAGCAGGTAATTGACAGTCAAATATGAAAAGTAAACACATAAAGGCTCGCCCCTTGGGCATAGTATCAACAAATCTACCCCTCGGGCAACATCGCAGAATAGTACTAGCCCCTCAGGCAATCACAATGAACAATACTAGCCCCTCGGGCTTAATCTCACATCATAATGGGTACCCACGCTAACTGGGGGTGTGCAGACTCTTGGAGGGGCCCCTTATGGTCCAAGCGTAATAACAAGCCATCTCGTGGCATCAAAACTAGGCCCTCGTCCTCATATCAGTATCAGTGTTTCCTCACAATATAGGCCCTTGGCCTTACTCAGTCGAAAATCCTCAAAAGCCCCTCGGGTAATAGTAAAATAGTGCTTCTCAGCCCAAACATCATTTAAAATATCATTTAAGTAATAAAACTGAGTAAACATGGCTGAGTATGAAAACAGTGGGAAAATAACATGGTTGAATTCAAATATAAAGTCAAACAGTGATGAAATATTAGTAAAAAGCCCCGAAGGGTTCAAACAATTGGCATTCAGCCCAAATAATGATGATAGCAAACAATTTTCAATCAAATACGCGATAAAATCATCAATCAGGATGGACCAAGTCACAATCCCCAATAATGCACGACCCCATGCTCGTCATCAAGCATGTGCCTCACCTTAATATAGCACTACGATGTGCAATCCGGGGTTTCAAACCCTCAGGACATCATTTACAATCATTTCTCACCTCGAACCGGCTAAATTTCTAGCTCGCGATGCCTTTGCCCCTCAAATCGACCTCCACGCGCGTCGAATCTATCCAAAAATCAGAACGAGGACGTCAAAATATGCTAAGGGAATGAAGCCCAAGAGAAAACAATCAATAAAGGGCACAAACCCCGAAATTACCAAAACCTGCCCCCCAGGCCCACGTCTCAGAATTATATATTTTTTTTACATTAATAGGTTCCTTATCTCCCCACGAGTTCATACATGTCAAAAGTTCTCAAATCTGACCCCAAATGGTCATTCAATTCCACAATTAAAGGCCTAAGTTTCCAAGCCCTAGTTTCCCCAATTATAACCTTTGAATTCCATAATTTCTCGCTCTAATCCATGAAATAATAGCATAGGGACGAGTTTTTGGTCCGAATCCCTTACCTCAATGAAGTTCTCTTGAAATCCCTCCCTCAAATCGCCCAAAAAAGCTCCCAAGCCGAAGTCAAAAATGGTGAAATAACCCAAAATCACAAATGAAATAACTTATATGTTCTGCCCATGCCTTTTTGCATCTGCGGTCCTTCAACCGCATCTGCAGTACCGAATTTGCGGTCATTATTCCGCTTCTGCGAAAATGACTTAACCGACCACATCTGCATCTGCGATCATCCGTCCACATCTGCGACTCTGCAGATGCGGTCCTCTAAGCTGCTTCTACGGTCCCTGACAAATCCCTATAATCCGCTTCTGCGGCCACTCTCTCGCTTATGCGGCGCCGCACCTGCGGTCCCCAAACTGCAGGTGCGAAAACACCAAAAGAAGCAATTTCAGGAGCTGTAATAACATCTCAACTTCTCCCTTAACCACCCGAAATCACCCCGAGGTCCCCGAGACCTCAATTAAAAGTACAAACATATTCCAATACCTTATTCAAACTTGTTCCAATCACCAAAACACCTCAAACAACATTAAATCACCCAAAACACATCGGATTCAAGCCAAACTTCCTAAAATCTTCCAAATTACGCTCTCAATCAAAAACCCAACCAAACCACGTCCGAATGACCTGAAATTTTGCACACACATCCCAAATGACACAACGGAACTACTGCAACTCTCAGAATTCCATTCTGACACCTATATCAAAATCTCGCCTATCAACCGGAAATCGCCAAAATATCAACTTCTCCAATTCAAGCCTAAATATACTACGAACCTCAAAAATTCATTCCGATCACGCTCCTAAGCCACAAATCACCCCTCGAAGCTAGCCAAACCATCATAACTCACATTCGAGTCCTCTATCATATAAGTCAACATCTGCTTGACTTTTCCAACTTAAACTCATTCTAAAGAGACTAAGTATCTCAAACCTTGCCAAATCCTTTCCAGATTCGATCCGACCAACCCAATCACATATAGAACCGATAGATAAAGTAATAAGAAGAAAAAATGGGGAAAATGGAGCGGTAAATCATGAGATGACTAGCCGAGTCATCACAGTTAGACAAGCCCTATAGTTGAGATTGCCTCTGTTAATGTGCTATAGCAAAGTCTGCGAGTCGAGGAGGTTACCTCGAAGGCCGAGGATGTTGTGTAAAGGAAATATTCCCACTTGTTTGTATAGCCAAATAATTGCGGTTCGAAAGGTACTTTCTATGTGTTATTATTTAAATATGTGCAGCTCATGTCCAGATATCACTTTTGATAATATAATGCCTGTAATGTTGAGATTAGTGCTGCTGATATATATTGTGATACTTTTTTAAGTTGTGTATGTGTTGTTAGGGTAGTTTAGGTGATTCTCTTGCAGGTGGTTACAGGGGAAACTCTGCCAAATTTTTTGGAAATTTGGGGAGTTAGCCAAATTTTGGAGCTTTTGGTGTGTGGATAAAGATTTAAGTCACATTGGGTGTCTATGGAAGACTCTAACCCTCATTGGAGGATGAATGATCCTAAGAAGCGGAGAATGTAAGGCCCCGTTAAAATTTCTTAATAATTTAAGATTTTAAAGTGTGCCAGTGGTATTTGGGAAAAACGTATTCGAGTACTAAAAGAGACCATGGGATAGAACCACATCATTTTGAAATGAAAATATATGTTTAAGGTGTGTTGGAACATATTAAGGAGTTTGTGAATGGCAAGAATTTATGTGGAACAAGTTGGATAAATTAATTGGAAAGGATGTCTTAATTAGCGTTGGACCCGACTTCAAACGAATGCAACTCCCAAAATATAAAGACTTAGGTGGTGATATACCTATCAAACTAAATTCTTTTGAGTCTAGTTTCCAACTCATCAAATCATTTGTCATTTGGATATGCATACAAAAAGTTATGGTCATTTTACCAGAACTATGCCATATGCTCTCCCAGATGCGCGACAGCACATATACGGGGGGTTTCTACCTCGTGTGCACGACCAGATGCACGGTCACTTTCCTAGGTGCACTGTCGCGCACGTAGGAGCCCTATAAATATCCCCAAGGTCGTTTAGAGAGAGAGGGGCTAAGATATTTCTTTAAGGTAGGGCTTGCATATCAAGGGGAATCCGTCCAACACTTTCCTCCCATGAACCAAGGTAATATTTTTGGAGTGATTTGAGTTGATTACTACTCCTAAATAATTATATTAACTAGGATTAATCTTGAAGATCCATAGATTTCCATTCAAATCCCCAAACTGGTCGAGAACACTACAAGTTGGGATTTTCTAGAGTCTCACTACAAGAGATATGTCTACCATCTCAATCTAATTCATGGTGATTATTCATGTATGAAATATACGTTAGGACTTATGGGATGGTGATTGGAAGCCATAGGTGCCTAACCTAGGTTGTGTTGGTGTTGTAGAGATTGTAAAATGGTTTAATTGATGAGATTGATGGTTTGGGAGTGAATTGATGGGCATGCATGTGCTAATGGAAGTTGTGGATGGCCTAGAGGTGACTCTAAATGTGAATCATTGGTGTGGAAGGTGGTTGTTAGGGGAAAAATTTCCATTGAAGGAGGTTTTAGAAAGATATGCACATTAGATGTTTGATAAAAAGTCTAAATGACTTAAAGTATAGAAGTCTTGCTAATATTGGTGCAGTTGCGGTGCATTGTTGTAGATTGAAGTTGCTTAGTGTGGTGGAACGTCGTAGTATTATTATGCGGCGAATTTCAAGTATGTTGGCTAAATCTTCTCTCTTAGAATTGAATTCTATGATGTTCCCATAAGTTTCAAGTATGGTTGTGTCTACCGTGAAAATGGTAATAACAATTAAATTTGTTGATGGGACTCTAAAAATATGTGATCTATTTTTATGTTTGTTTGTTAAGCAGTTGATGCTAAGTATATGAGATTTAGAGACGAAATAAAATTAATGAGGGAGCTGTAACCAAACTGATAGGCCAGTTACTTGGGACCTCAGGCTTGTCGATTCTAGGCCTCGGGTTGATCTCGGGGCTCGGCTACAAGCTGTTGAGGGTAATCGGGGTAGGGCTAACAGTTATGTGGTAATTAAAAGGGCTCTTTATGACCAATGATAAGCAATAAATG
Organism: Nicotiana sylvestris; assembly: GCF_000393655.2. Classification (NCBI taxonomy): domain Eukaryota; kingdom Viridiplantae; phylum Streptophyta; class Magnoliopsida; order Solanales; family Solanaceae; genus Nicotiana; species Nicotiana sylvestris. Next base: position 49,151,571 of record NC_091064.1, read on the forward strand.
ATGAACAAATATGAAGATATTAAATGAAAGCTATAATATCAAGAGAATATGTTAGAGAGTGAAATAGAGAGTTATTGTATATTTTCGTGTGGAGAAACTGAAGTGACCAACCCTTACAAAGTGATAGGGATCCCCTTTATATAAGAGGGAAATCCCATCATAGTACAACAATCATTAATTACAAAAACATGGAGATGTGACCACTAGATGACACCCTGACTCGGGTCTTAGTATAGCTCTCTAGGCTCTGTCAGTCCTAGCCACGTGCCTTGGGAAATCCCCATTTCTACCATGATCGTGGTCAACATTATCCTAAGGCCGAGTGTCGAGGAGCCTCGAGGGAGGAGACTCGACCATAACCTTTTAGCCTCGAGACTTCGAGATGGTCTTCTGAGGTGCTTTGATAATGAGAAATAGGACCCTCCGATTTCACTGTACATAGATAGTCCCTACATTTCTTAGAGGGGAATGATAAGAAACGATTTTGACATCCAACTCTTCGGACTTCTCACAGTGATGCCACCCTGATGATATCATACTTACGATGTAAACCTTCACGCTAACCGGTACATCCCATGGACTTGTCTTTTTAGCATCATTCAATGCGCTGTCGATTCCTATTCTTCAAGGAGACCGTATCGCCGTCGATCCAGTTTCTAATGGCACATTGATTGCGCCTGTCGATCCGTCTTTCAAAGGCATTGATGGCATTGTTGGCCCATTATCATCCCCTTTAAATGGGGCCTTTTCATGCTATATTTTTATCCAAGTGCCTTTTAAACATCTTTCCATTCCTTTCTTCTCATTCTCATTATCCTTCTCCATTTCTACCCGCCATGTTTGGGGTCTCTGGTCTTAAGTTCTTATGGAGGCATTCTTATCAGTCACGCCATGGCCTTTTACCTAGGCTCTACTGTGTCGAGCGAGATTATACTGTCTCGTTGTTGTTATCGTTACGGCGATCACTACTGTCATCGTTAGATTGAGGTGACAGGATAAAGGGGGTCAGCCTATTTCGACTTTTGGGAACATTTGGACTCTATACCACTGCTCAGGAGAGTGTTCGGAATATACACCACTGCTCACTCTTCTACCATGGCCTGGTGCGGTATTTCAACCCTCGGGTCTTTTCCCAAGGGATAAAATGGTGCACCGGCCGTTAACCTCACACAGAACGATGTCCCGAAAGGTGGACTCGGAGTGGCCGTGTGAGTAGGGTTGATGCCCGCAGAATCTTCAACCTTTGGCTTTGGCGGGCTATGTCTCTTTTTTCTGCCTCTTTTGCATCACCTTCCTATTCTTTGCCTTCACGCTTTCCTCTTCTTCATCTTTGCCCTTGGAGATATTGCTCAGTGGGATTGCTCTGGGAACCTAGAGGAGGTGGCGGTCTAAGGTATCACCGTCGAGGATGCATGCTCGAGGGGGTGGTGCTCGAAGATGCTGCTACCGGAGATGAGCCTTCTGTGACGACCCAAGGGGTCATCACCTTAATTTTTCCTTGTTCAGACGGTCCCGAGGCCTTGAAAACCTCGCTTTTAGTTGCCTCGATTGGCGTGCACAGTTCGGGCACATAGCCGGAAACATTTGATGAATTTTGGTATTAATATACATAATGTTGACTTCGGTCAACATTTTGGGTAAACGGACCTGGACCTGTGATTCGACGGTCCCGGAGGGTCCGTAGAAAAATATGGGGCTTGGGTGTGTGCCCGGAATCAAATTCTGAGGTCCTAAGCCCGAGAAATGAATTTTTGAAAGAAATTGTTTTTCTGAAATTTGATATGAAAATTTGAAATGAAAAAGAGGTTAGAAAATATAGGTATTGGGCTCGTATTTTGGTTCCGACGCCCGGTACAAGTCTTAAATATGTGTTAAGCACTATTTGTAAAGTTTGGCTAAAAACGGACATCATATGATGTGTTTTGGATTAAAAATGGAGAGTTTGAGTTATGAAAGTTGAAGAAAGAAAATCATGTGTTTGAGGCTTGATCCTATGTATATGATGTTATTTTGGCGATTTGATCGCACGAGTAAGTCCGTAAGATGTTTTTAAGGTTGTGTGCATGTTTGGTTTGGAGCCCTGAGGGCTCGAGTGAGTTTTGAATGGGGCCCGGGAGGTCTTGGACTTAAGAAAATGCAGGTTCAGGTGTTGCAGACACCAGCGCGGCCGCGGTCATTTCCGCGCGGTCCACGCTGAAGCCGTGCGGCCGCGGTGCATTTTTGTGCGGTCCGCGTGGCTGAGTCTGAGGGTTAGGGTTTCAGGTTAACCAGTGCGGCCGCGCACCAAAACAGTGCGGTCCGCGCTGGAAGGGTTCAGAGAAGCCCCACTTTTCTCCCACTCGGCGCGGCCGCAACACATATTTGTGCGGTGCGCGCCAGGTCCTCAGAAAGGTATACAAGTTCGGAAAATCTCAGTCATTTTTCACTTTCCAAAAACCCAAAACCTAAGAGGCGATTTTCCAAACAACCTTTTTTCTCCAAAACGATTGGTAAGTGATTTCTAACTTAATTTCTTTATTCCTTAACATCTTTTAACATAATTTCAACTTCAAATCAAAGATTTTCATGGGGAAAATTGGGTGTTTTGGGTAGAACCTAGGTTTTCTACAAATTGAGAAGTTGGACCTCAATTTGGGGTCCGATTTAAAAACAAATCATATATTTGGATTCATGGGGGAATGGGTAACCGGGTTTTGGTCCGAACCTCGAGTTTCGACCACGTGGGTCCGGGGGTATTTTTGACCTTTTTGGGAAAAACCTTGAAAAATCTATTTTCATGCATTGGGGATGATTCATTTAGTAATTATTAATGTGATTAAGTAACTTATGACTAGATTCGAGCGGATTGGTGGTGGAATCAAGAGGTAAAGCTATACTAGAAGCGTGAGTTGAGTTTGGAGCATTCGAGGTAAGTGTTTGTTCTAACTTTGGCTTGAGGGAATAGGATTAGGATGATATTTGCTACTTGCTAATGTGGAGTACGGTGTATAGGCATGGTGACGGTTATCTATGCACCGGAGTCTAGCATGACCATGAGTCTTGATTGCTTTTAATTCGAATAATGTAACACAAGCTCCTTGTTTATTTGATGAGTTTCACATAATATGAACGGTTGAGGTAAAATTGCGATTGGTGTACTTTTGGAGCGTTTGCTCGAACATGAATGTGTTAGTTGAGGAAGAATGGATTTAAAAAGGAGAATGTGTTGTGAATACTCCCTTGCCGGGATGTGTAGACTGATATATATATATTCTCCCTTGTCAGGATATTTTGGGCTGTTAGCTAAACCCTTGCCGGGTTAATGGTATTGAGTTGTTATTCTCTCCTGAAGGGGTCTACTATATGAAGTCAGATATTATGAACTATATTATGGGATCGTGTGGCACGCCATCCACTTATATATGATATTATGGGATCGTGTGGCACGCCGTCCACTTATATATGATATTATGGAATCGTGTGGCACGCCGTCCACTTATATATGATATTATGGGATCGTGTGGCACGCCGTCCACTTACATATGATATTATGGGATCGTGTGGCACGCCGTCCACTTACATATGATATTATGGGATCGTGTGGCACGCCGTCCACTTACATATGATATTATGGGATCGTGTGGCACGCCGTCCACTTATATATGATATTATGTGATTGTGTGGCACGCCGTCCACTTATATATGATATTATGGGATCGTGTGGCACGCCGTCCACTTATATATATATATATATATATATATATATCATGGGAACCAGAGTCTCTTCTGCTTATTTCCGATATTTCATTTTTATCTGTTACTCCCCGATAGCATGTCCCCTCCCAGTTTTACTTTGTATTATCTTGTTATTGTTTTCTTGCACTTGTTTTATATATATCTGTATAGGTTAAATGTGGTAGGTACTGTCTAGCCTCGTCACTACTTCGCCGGGGTTAGGCCAGGCACTTACCAGCACATGGGGTCAGTTGTGCTGATGCTACACTATATGCAAATTTTTGTGCACAGATCAGGGAGCAGCTTACGGACCACAGTAGTAGGATTTATGGGAGCTGTCTTCAGTCCAGGGACTCTCGAGGTAGCCTAGCTGGCGTTCGCAGGCCGAAGTCCCTTTCCATGTTTTTCTTTTGTTCATCTTGTATCAGACAAACATGATGTATTTCCTTTCAGACATTGTTTGTAGTATTCTGTAGTAGTCCGTGAGCTAGTGACACCAGACCTTGGGTAGTGATGTGTATTAAACTTCCACACTTTTGGTTTTCAGTTGCTTTAGATTTAAATTCTTCCGCTTAAATTTTGTCTCGTTTATTATATTGTTTGAAAGAAAGCAGGAAAGGTGTTTTAAATATTTGGCTTGTCTAGCTCCGATAGTAGGCGCCATCACAACACCCGATGGTGGGAAATCCGGGTCGTGACACCTTCTAAAGTAGACTAGGTCCTAGGATTTCACTACATATGTACCCTCTCGCTTCTTTATTTCTGTGTAAGGACCCCTCGTGGGCTTTTGTAATCATGTATAATGACCCCTCGTGGGCTTTTGTAATCGAATGTTCATGAATACAAAGATATTTCTCCAATTTTTCTTCGATGCTTGCTATATTCTTTTATGTTTGCGGAGACTCTGAATGCATGACTCTATCCGCTGTTGCCAATATCAAACCCGGTTGTGAGTATTCTTTCTGGCTTTGGTCGATTAATATGGCCTTGTGCGGAACCTTTTGCTATCCCTTGGATCGAACCTGGATCGGGCCGGTGAACTCGGGTCGCCGGGACCTTGACTTCGAGTAGAATGAAAGTAATATTTTGGGCCTTGAAACCATGAGTTATTACTTAAACTCCATGGTAAACTTTGAGAAGAAATTTTCTCGGAGGCTTGTGGATAGGGACTACCTTTGATCTCTCGAGGGCATTCCCAGAGCGGAGGTTCGTTCAAATTCGAACCACCTGGAAACTCGCTTTGGGCTTAGTGTAAATAGCCTTAAGGCACTGTAGATAGATCTTGAAAGAGGGTTTGTCCGATCTCAAACGGTTCCTGGGGGCCAAGCCCATATGGGTGGAGTTTAAATGCTTATTTCCTTGGAGCCTGATTCCCTTTTGACAAAAAACCCCCGAGGTTGGGTACCACCTCGGGTCTCGTAATGATGCCATTGGCTTCTTGGAGCTTAACCTTCCCTTTGATCGAGATCCTCGAGGTCGGGTACCACCTCAGTGTTGGCAAAGGCATCATCAGCTTCCTGGAGCCTAGCCTTGTCCTGATGGAGGTCCTCAAGGTTGGGTACCACCTCGGGACTAACGATATTGTCGGCTCCCTGGAGCTTAACATTCATTTGATGGAGATCCTTGAGGTCGGGTACCACCTCGGGACTTGAGAAGGTGTTACTGGCTTCTTGGAGCCTAACCTTGTTCTGATGTGGTCCACGAGGTCGGGTACCACCTTGGGACTGGAGAAGGTGTTATTGGCTTTCTGGAGCCTATCTTCTGTTTGATGGGGGTCCTCGAGGTCGAGTACCACCTCGGAACTGGAGAAGGTATTACTGGCTTCTTGGAGCCTAACCTTGTTCTGATGGAGGTCCTCGAGGTCAGGTACCACATTGCGACTGGAGAAGGTGTTATTGTTCTGTGTTCTTAACCGGCTTTGCGGCAGGCGAATCGTAGCCGTTTTCCCCATATATAAAAAGGGTTGTTTCTGCTTTTTTGGGGGTTCCACCATTTTAAGCAGTTGCCCTTCTTTTTCTGCACCAGCCTTTCGGCACTCCAACACTAATGCGCCTGCACATATTCCTGCTTTTTACTTTTCTAATTTCGTCACTACCATGACCGTTATGTCGAGGTCTGCCCGACAAGGAGGGGAGAGCTCCGCCTCTGGACTTCAGGACCAACAAGAGTATGCCTTGAAGATTACTTCATTGATAGGAGAAGAACATCTTGAGTTAGTGAGAAAAGACTGCGAATGGGGGGAGAAAGTGATGTTATTTGCATTTTCCCCGGGTGAGGGCATCACGGATCATGCTGATGGGTTCTGGATTGTGTACACATACCCTTTCACACTGGGCCCCCCTGATAGGGTTGTGCTCGACTTCTGCTTAGAGTATCGGGTTACCTTGGTGCAGGTCCATCCATCGTTTTGGCGAACGGTGTTGATGGTGAGATTTTTTACTCAGTTATCTTATTAGGCTGTACCGTCCCTTTCACCATCGAGGTTTGCTAACTTTGCGATGTCAATCGACCACGCCCTTCGTTATCTATGCCGAGGAAAATGGAGATCTGGGATGGATGAGTCGTTTAGTTCGAGTGCGGACCGCTGACATTATTCCCGTAGAGCTTATGCCATTCCTTGAGGAATGGAATTATACATATAAGTGGTGCATTTCGCGCTTTCTCAATTTTGCCTATAGTGAGAACTGGTTTCGTAGCCGTGCCTTCCTTTATTCCTCTACAGCAGTTTTATGGGCACCGGGAGATGTTCTTGATCTGCTGGATTGTGTCTGAGAACTGGCGACCCACTCGACCTGTGAGGAGCGCAAGTGGCGAGCTTTGTCCCAGGGCAGATGGGAAGCAAAATACCATGGTGAGTGCTGTGCTATTCTTCTTTTCCCTTCTTTCATGTGGAGAAGCATATCCCCTTTACGCGTATTAATTTTACTGTTGTAGGCATTGGAGAGCCTTTCGAGGCGAGGCCGTGCTCTTTCGTAGAGGGGGAAGGGTTTCCAACTTCCGGGCTAAAGAATGGTAACAATGAACGAGAGGTGCTTTCACAGGATGTTGGCGCTCAAAGTAAGGCGTATCTGGATCGGGGCTTCGGAGCAGAAGCATCATCTGAGCCTGTCGTGTTCACAACTCCCGCTTCTGGAAAGAGGGTTTCTCTATTGCTATCACCTTCTTTTTCCGTCGATAGCATTTCGCGAGATACTAGAAACTCAGGGTCGCATACACCGAGCAACCGTACTTCGATCGGAGTAGGCTCTTTCAGGGCCTAAGGGACTGGATTGGTAGGTGTGCGTTCGGCCTTCGAGGAAGCCCAGCGGCTTCACTTTGCGGTGAGTTTCAGCACAGGTTTTTCGAGCTTTGCGCCTTCCCTTCCTTATTGAGCTTTCTTTTGCAGGCATTCGACAAGCTTAAGTCCGGGCTGCTTCGTTCTGAAGCCAGGCTATGGAAAGCTCTGGATGAAGAGATATCCCTGAGGCTCTTTTGTGATGAAAAAGAAGTAGAGTTGGTACATTTGCAGTATGAGGTGGGCCAGAGCTTGAATTATGAAAACCACCTGAAGGAGTAGGTAGTTCTGTCCCGGGTAAGTGTGCATTCCGCCTCCTGGCTCCTGGGGGTAATACTTAGTTTATTTCAATTGTAGAAAAAGATTGGGGCCCTGGAGTGCCTTCGAGATGAAGTTGGTCGGGCCAGGCATGAATATGATGAGCTGAGAGCTTGAGCGGAGACTCAGGCTTTAGAGGGGAAGGACACTTTGGCTAAAGTTCCTACTTTTGAAGCTCAGCTCCGCTTAGCCTGTGATAATGCTTCGATTCAGACAGACATGATTGCGAAGCTTGAGTCTGAGCTTTCGAAGGTCAGGGATAAGATTGTCGATGCCCGAGAAGAAGTTGCGATAAGCCCAACTAAGGCTGACAGGGAGATAGCGATCTATTCAAAGGACGCTGCCGATGCTCAAGCTGAGCTGAGAAGGATTCGCGACCGTGAAGGGAGGATTGAAGAATATGCTCACTATAAATCTCGAAGAAAGACCCTTGAAGAGATATGTGCTAGGGGCTTCGGCCTCTCGAAGGAATTTGCGCTAGAAAGGGAAGACAAGCGTGATGCTCGGTTGCCTTTGCCTGACGATGAAGAAAGCAAAGATGAGGCCGCCAGGCCGTAGCCCCGGAGGGGCATAGATTTTGCCATTTGTATGTAGCATTTTCGAAGCATGTTTGTAGACGGAGATTGTGCTTTTTCGCACATGTCTATGAAAGAAAACCTTTTAGCTTTATTTCCTTTGTATCTCTTACTGTCTTGAATTTGGCCATCGGACTGGTCTTCGAGTTGGTAGGAATCCTTAGAGTCATGATATGGCCCCGGGGCTCGTTGGACTGGCCCGTAGGCTCTTACGTACTTTTGCTCTTAGGCATACTTGGGCCACCTATTTTGGACTCAGTCCCCGAGTCGAGCATCGACTCGAGCTTATTTGACCTTCGAATGGCCGAATTTTAGGCTGGTGACAGTGGCTCTTACGCTTTTGGTAGATCCGGCCTTTTAATATAAGTGGGCTGGCGATAATGGATCTTACGCCTTGGGCCGATGCGACCTTTTAATGTAAGTGGGATGGCGACAGTGGCTCTTATACCTCGGACCGATGCGTCCTTTTAATGTATGTGGGCTGGCGACAATGACTCTTATGCCTCGGGCCGATGCGACCTTTTAATGTACATGGGCTGGCGATAGTGGCTCTTACGCTTTTGCCCTTAGGCATATTTGATTAACTATTTTGGATCCAGTATCCGAATCGGGTTACGAATTGAGCTCATTTTGACCCTCAAGTTTTCAGATTTTAGGCTGGTGACAGTGGCTCTTACGCGCTTGGTCGATGCGACCTTTTGTGTGTGTGGCCTTGAGGCTCATTAGGCTGGCGACTATGGCTCTTACGTGCTTCGTCGATGTGACCTTTTATGTAGGCTTTATTTTCCTCTTTTTAAGGACTTTTGAAGTAATATTTTCCTGGCTCATCGTCGGTTCGGGAAGAACCTCGATTTCGATCAACTTGCGGCGATGTTCGATCACCTCGGGAGGTTTGGCTCAAAGGCTGAGTAGCTTAAAGCCTGTGATTTGGAGCTGACATGGTCAAAAGCTCTTTTGCCTATGCCGAGGGTAGCCCGTTTAACTGGTTCTTTTCGAAGTAGATTCGAAGTAATGGCCTGTGATTTTGTAGCGACGGTCGGGCGTCCCCGAGTCACGTTTGTTTGGTTGGAGCCATTTTTGATCCCGGATGAGGTAGTTTCGGTATCTATATCGAGAGTATGCCTTTTTAGGGGTCTTACAAATTCGATATATAGCTAAAACTTTGAGATCGGGTTTATGCCTTTAGTAAGGTCTTATAAGTTTTTCATGCCTTTGAGGTCTTACAGTTTTGGGTACTTCGTACAAGTATTGTTCATGCCTTGCTTAAGGTCTTACAGATATGATCGTTGCCTTATGTAGGTCTTACGAGACCGAGTCTGCCCGCTCCGAGTCTTATGGCCTCGGGTTTTGATAAGTCGATGGAGGTGGCACTTAACGGCAGTCCCCGAGTCGTTGAGAGTTTCTTGACTAGGGAGCCATTTTTTGCAAACTTTGCATAACCTCATCAAGGGCTTACGATTTTGGAGATCCCTACCCTGAGGTCGTGCATTTTTTTTGAGATTTTGATGCCAGTCCCTAAGTATTCGGGGTACTTTCGGTGTTGGAGATTCTTCGCAATTTTCGCATTGCCTTATTTGAGGGCTTATGATTTTGAAGTCCCGATCCGAAGGTCGTTTAGGTGTTTAATTTTTGATGCTAGTCCCCGAGTGTTCGGGATGTTTTTGGTGGAGGAGTTGTTTTTGCGAAGGTGCTGAGCCTCTTTTGGATTGTGAGATGCTTTGATAACAAATATTCTTCAATTATTTGGTATAAGTGTACACGTTTTCGCCGTTGGGGGCCTGGCTATACGGACACAGTTCGTTCGACCGTTTGGCCCGGTACATCATTTTCCTATAGGGACCCGATTCGGTGTCTCTTGGCTTTTCCGAGCAGATGACCTTCGGGGGGGGGGGGGGGGATGCCCCTCACTATTTGAGGTTGATTGCAAAAGAAGCCTCGGACACTTGTTGAGTCTATCTTACGTAGCATGCAGATGTTGCCTCGTTAAAAACCTTGCCGGTAAAAACCTTTTTGGGATAAAAACTCGGTCGAAGGAAAAAAGTGCAACGGATGCTTTAAACATTAAGGTCTTTGAGCTGGGTTAGCGCTATGACTGCCTTGATCGGGCACCTATATAAGAGTTAGTCTGAAATATGAAATAAAAAGGGAGATGGTTATACCTTAGTGTGGGATGTGCCGGCGATGTTTCGAGGATCGATATGTCCTAATTACTCGAGATGAGGACGTGGTACACTCCTTTACTTTGTTCGATTGGGTTTAATCAAAGGTGTGGCTTGATTACCCTTTAGCTCTTTTGCGAGCGGTGGTATTGATGCTGGTGCCACGTCGTGCACCACGAACATTTCCCTTGCTGCATACTGTTCCCATAGACGGTTTTAATTCCATACTTTGTTGGGAATTTCATCATTTGGTGGAGAGTGGATGGTACTGCTCTCATTCAATGTATCCACGGCCGTCCGAGCAAGGCGTTGTACCTCATTTCTCCTTCGATGACATGGAATTTAGCATTTTGGGTTGTGCCGGCCTCGGTGACTGGGAGGGTGATTTCTCCTTTCGTCGTCTCACTTGCCATGTTGAATCCATTGAGGACTCGAGTGGCGGGCACGATTTGGTCAAGCAGTTCGAGCTGCTCTATTACTCTCAACCTGATGATGTTAGCTGAGCTACCTGGATCCACGAGTACACGTTTTATTTGAAAAGAATTTACATGGAAAGAGATTACCAGTGTGTCATTATGAGGTTGAGACAAAGTCTCGGTGTCCTCTTCGTTGAAAGTGAGGGCATCCTCGGGTATGTACCCCCGGGTTCACTTTTCTTTGGTGATGGATAATATTGTCCTTCTCATCACGGGTTCCTGCGGGGCATCGACGCCTCCCAAGATCATGTGGATGACATGTTGTGGCTTATTTGTTTTGTTCTTCTTGGCCGCCTCTCTTTCTTGGAACTGATTTTTGGCTCCGTCATTGAGGAATTCCCGGAGGTGACCTTTGTTAAGTAGTCGAGCTACCTCCTCTCGGAGTTGGTGGCAATCCTCTATCCTGTGGTCGTGCGTGTTGTAAAACTCGCACACTAAGTTATGATTCCTTTGTTAAGGGTCTGATTGTACAGGCCTTGGCCACTTGGCATCTCTGATTTTACTGATAGCGAACACGATGTCTGATACATCGATGTGGAAGTTGTATTCTGATAAGTGAGGTGCCCCCGTTGGTCCTGAGTTCCTATCGAATCTTGCTCTACTGATGGGTCCCCGAGGATCTTGTCCTGGGTCTATCCTTCGATCATTACGAGGTGGATTGCGCCTCGAGGCATTCCTCCTGTCTTCGGTGTATGGCTCGTACCTTTCTTTGTTCAGCTTTGGTTCCTTCGTCGGAAACCTACTTGGATATATTGAGCCTGAGGGGGCTCCCAGCTGGTCTTCTTCGGCCCTGATCTTCGACTGGTATCGGTTGTGGACGTCCGACCAGGTCACAACGGGATATTCGATCAAATTCTGTTTCAACTATTTTGAAGCCGCCGAGCTTCGTTCGTTCAGACCTTGAGTGAAAGCCTGCACTGCCCAGTCGTCGAAGGCTGGCAGTAGCTCCATCTGTTCCATTTGGAAGCGAGATACGAACTCTCGCAGCATTTCGTTCTCTCTCTGCTTGATTTTTAACACGTTGGATTTCCTCGTTGCTACTTTGATGGCACTAGCATGTGCTTTTATGAAGGAATCTGCTAGCATGGCAAATGAATCTATGGAGTTAGGATCTAGGTTGTGATACCACATCATGGCCCCCTTCGAGAGTGTTTTCCCGAACTTCTTTAGCAAGACGAACTCGATCTCGTCATCCCTTATATCGTTTCCCTTTATAGCACAAGTGTATGCAGTAACGTGCTTATTGGGATCTGAGGTCCCATTGTATTTTGGAGTTCCGACATTCTGAACTTCGTTAGAATGGGTTTCGGGGCCACTTCCTCGGGGAACGACCTTTGTATGATCTTCTTCGAATCCACACCATTCAAGACCGGGGGTGCGCTCGAAATTTGGTTGACCCTGGAGTTGTAGGTCTCGACCTTCTTGTCATTGTCTTCTATCATTTTCTCGCCCGATTCGATCCTTTTGGTGAGGTCCTCAAGCATTTTTATGATGGCGGGATCGGTCATCGACCCATTATTGCTCGATCTCTCCGGCACCTGTTCGGCTGGAGGAGCTGTCCCCGGTGCTACCGTGCTGGGAGTTTTCTGGTGACTTTGCAGCTGAGCAATAACTAGCTGTTGTGCCTGCAACATTTAAAAAATAACATGAAGAATAACCTCACGTTCTTCCCTAGTTGGGGTTTTCTGAGCTTCTTGTGGATCTCCTTGATGCACGCTTCTATCGGTATGCGAGCTTGTATCGACCCTTGGGCGTCGTGTGAGATTGTGTCCATGGGGACCGGCTCTGGTGCATTCCCAAGGTTTTGTGGCGGCACACCAACACCTAGAATAGCCACACCTTTTTCCCCATGGTCCTCAAGATTGTTATTTTCATCCTCGCTTACCGAGCTAGACATTTTGACCTGAAATCAAAGATCTTGGATAAAAAAAGCGTGAAAGATAACTTGCGTTATGTAGTAAAACCAGCAAGAAAATAATCACTATTATTTTTAGCCCCACGGTGGGCGCCAAACTGTTTAACGTGAAAATGTTAATAAAAATTAAATTTATTGATAGGACTCTAAAAATACGTGATCTATTTTTATGCTAGTTTGTTAAGCAGTTGATGCTAAGTATATGATATTTAGAGACAAAATAAAGTTAAGGAGGGAGCTGTAACCAAACCGATAGGCTAGTTACTTGGGATCTCAGGCTTGTCGATTCTGGGCCTCGAGGTCGATCCCGGGGCTCGGCCACGAGCTGTTGAGGGTAATCGGTGTAGGTCTAACAATTATGAGGTTATTAAAGAGGGCTCTTGTCACGCCCCAACCTCGGGAGGCGCGACCGACACTCAATCGAGTAAACCCCAACTGAGCAAGCCTTATTCATACATTTCTACCTAACTCACTACGGTTAAAGGAACCATGCTTTCTTTTATTTAGACAATACCAAAATCGAACATTCACAATATTAGTCCATTTTCATGTCACAAACCAAAAACCATGGTTAAGTTTCAAGATTTTATACGGTTATAGTTTAGAAGAACTAGAGATCAAAGTTACAACATAGTTCATCGACCCATCCAACACCCTTACCTTACCCACACAAACGTCTATGGAGCCTCTAAGGATACAAAAGACAATAATGACAATGCCAGCAACAAGGCCCCGGCTATACCTTAAAAGTGGATATCTATAACAAAGGATGTACAACATAGCCCCTTGAAGGAGAAAGGGGCTCACCCAGACTTTGAGAGGAGGAAGCTCCGCTACGCTCGATCGACAATATCCACTATGGAGCCACCTACATTCATTTAAAAATGTATCTCCCTCGGCAAAAGGGACGTTAGTACCATGGAATAGTACTAGTATGTATAACTAAACACCATCCAATTAGAAAGAACAACCATACAAGAGTGCAAAGAAATTATAAGAAACACAAATCTTCAAATAAGCACCACGTCAACAATATAAGAGGTTCACATAGTTTTAACATGATTTCTGAAATTTGTAGATTGGGGCATTCCATATCGTTGCATCATCATCCACATTACCACTGCTTCCTTGAGCAGAGTCCAATCACGGCCCGATCGGCTAAGCCGTCTTACCAAGACGTTACCCTTATTTCATTCTCACTTTCCAGTTTCAATTATCAACACATTACCACCATGTATGTATAACATGGCGTCCGATCATGGCCCGATCGGCTAAGCCGTCTTACCAAGATGTTACCCTTTTCCGTTAATCATCTCACTTCAATCTTTGGATTCACATGAATTAGTTTCTCGGCACTTGGGGCCATAATTACCACATTCCACAACTCACATTTCACATTATTCCCATTTTTAACATTTATCTTGCCATTTAGGATCATAGGCACATACAAAAGCAATTTAAGTTATAAACATAGAGAGAAATTCATCTAGTTTGGCATATTAATCACAATGTAACCTTGACTTGACATTTAGACATTTAACACATAACTCATGCTTTTCCACACATCCTCAATTTACAAAAAATAACACACTAAACACATGGAGAATCATCTTCCACATACATTTTCACAACATCAATTTATTTGACATAACAAGTACCACATCAATTGAATTCCGGGCTTACAACATTTGCACGGGCACCACGGAGGCTCAATTTCTAAAAGGAGGGGGTTTTAGCCATACATACCTTGTTTAAGCTTTCCTTAAAGTTACTATGACGTTTTGAAAATTCTAGCAATCCCAATCTACTTGAGACATAACAAAATTGAACTCAAATTAGGAAGGTATGTATGGTTTCAGCTCATTCGAGCATTTTATCAAATACTAGTTGAGCATCTTAATTTCAAATATCTTTTACAAGATTTCCTTCATTCCCCAACCCAATCTTTACTTATTTATGTTCAACAATCTTCCAACAAACCTAATTTGTACATGCATGTATACATCATACTATTACACCCAAGAATCATACCTCAATAACCCATCTCATGATCTCTACAACACCAACACAACCTAGGTTAGGCACCTATGGCTTCCAATCACCATCCCATGAGTTCTAGCGTATATATCATACATATTCACCATAGAGTAGTTAGAGATGGTAGACATACCTCTTGTAGTAAGAATCTTGAGAATCCCCACTTGTAGTGTTCTTGATCAATTTAGGGATTTGAATGGGAATCTATGGATTTTCAAGATCAATCCTTGTTAATATAAGTGTTAAGGAGTATTAATCAACTCAAAATACTCCAAAAACATTACCTTGGATCATAGGAGGGAAGTATGGGATGGATTCCTTTGATAGAGCAAGCCCTAGCTCAAACAAAATGACTTAGAGACACTCCATACCCGGTCTTGGGGTATTTATAGGGCTGCTAGGCGCCCAACCGCGGTGAAACCGCGCCCGGGATGCGGTGACCGCGCTAGTACCGCGTTCGGAGGCAGAAACGTTCAGTTTTCCCGCGGCCGCGCCGCGGATGTGCGTCTGACACAAGTTCGGTAAAATGGTCATAAGTTTCTGTATACATCTCCAAATGATAAACGGTTTAATGCATTAGAAACTAGACTCAAAGATCTTTAATATGATAGGTTTTGCATCGCACAACACCTTATATAAATGGAGATATTCTTGTCCAAAGTGAGGTCTTGTGCGTACTCATTTACAACTTTAGTCTATTATGAAATTTTCCAACTTGGCTTAGACTTAGGCCTCTCCTTAGACTCCAAATCACTTATAATATGACTTATAATCTTATTAAAATATCCAATTGATATCCATTATATCATGAATCCTCATTTGCACGCAAGATAAAATAATTAGCCTACCTTGGCACCACTAAATCTTAAATTACTTAGCAAACTTTTCTGGGGCTTTATAGCTCTTTATGGCCAATGATAAGCAATAAATGATGAACAAATATTAAGATAATAAATGAAAGTTATAATATCAAGAGAATATATTAGAAAGTGAAATAGGGAGTTCTTGTATATTTTCGTGTGGAGCAACTAAAGTGACCAACCCTTACAAAGTGATAGGGATCCCTTTTATATAGGAGGGAGATCCCATCATAGTACAAAAACATTAATTTCAAAGACATGGAGATGTGACCACTATATGACACCCTAACTCGGGTCTTAGAGTAGCTCTCTAGGCTCTGTCAGTCCTAGCCACGTGCCTTGGGAAATCCCTATTTCTACCGTGACTGTGGTCAACATTATCCTAAGGCCGAGTGTCGACGAGCCTCGAGGGAGGAGACTCGATCATAACCTTGTAGCCTCGAGACTTCGAGATGGTCTTCTGAGGTGCTTTGATAATGAGAAATTGGACCCTCCAATTTCACCGTACATAGGTTGGCCTAGATTACTAATTCTCAATTTCCGAGTTGTTCCTAATAAATTTGATTATCCCGAGTAAACAAAGTGTCGAATGTTATGTTTTCAAAACGTGTTCCGAATGCTCCTATCACATTATGTTATCCTTCGGGAATTGTTCAACTTATGTGTATTCAAAAGTTATGACCTTGAGTAGTGTTTCAAATGAACGCTATTATGCCAAAATTGTGGAAGAAATCTCAATGTGCTTAAAACTCTAAATTGCTCATATGTGTACCTAAAGTCTTGATTTGAAATGTTTTGTTGTTGATAACCTATAAAGATGTTGGAAAGTGAAAGAAGTGAGTTGGAGATATAAAGTGCGACCACCGTGCCAATAATAAAAGTTATACTTGTGGCTAATGGTGCCAATGAAATGAAATGATGTGTGAAGGGTTAAATGTGCCTTGACTCAACTGTTCCAAATTGACTTCGAAAATAGATTTGTCTAAAAGCTTTTGTACTCAAGTCATGCCCAAATGTGGTTGTTTTGACTAATGCTATGCTTTGTAAATATTTCCAATGTGTTTTTAGCTTTACATATTCATGAGTTAAAATTGTGTATTGCCTTTTTGGGTAAAAGTATTTCAAGAATAAATGGAATGTTACTCGTTATGATTTTAACTTGCGCTTCAATTTCCAATCATTTTACTCCACTTCTTGGAAAGAAATCTATTGTCTTTAAAGCCTTCATTACTAATGAACCTAAATTTGTGATTTACCAAATATTCTATATATTAATATTGATGATGATGATCCATGAAAGTAAAGATATGAAAGTGTTGAATACGAAATATGGTCAACGTGCCATGAATTAATAATCATAAGTATGGCCGAGAGAGCTAAGGAAATATTGATGCTGTGAATGGTTGAAAGTACCAATAAATCTATTTATAGTGTGAAAGGTTATTTGGTGAATATAAAATATATTTGTACTTTTGTTCCCTTGTGTGCAAAACAAAATGTTTTGGGAGTATCGTTAGTCACCAAGGAAGGGTAGGTTGGAATAACCTAACCCCGAAACTACACGTGCCGGTGTAAGGTGCATTGTGATTATTCCCCTTATTTGGGATGAGATTATTGTGATGAGAATATTCCCCTTTATTGGGATGAGATTATTACTAGAAAAGGGTGATGTCGATCCACACGATATTATGGCGGGACGGCCTAGCCGATCGGGTCGTGATCGGACGCCATGCCACACACATGGTGGTGATTGTGCTAGAAATTGAAATTAAAATTGAAATTGTGATTGTGGTTGATGTATTCGGATGAGACGACCTTGCCGATCAGGCCGTGATTGGACTCCATGCGAAATACATGGTGGTATATCTATATCGGTACTAATGATCTCCCAACCAAAAATATATATTATATTTGTATTTTGAAAATTGTTATGTTTTAAAGTTGGCATTTGGATATAACTGATTGTTTCTTGGGATTCCATGGTTTTCCCTTTATTATATTGGCATTCTATTTCAAAAGAGGACATTTAGCTTCACATACTAGTACTATTCCACAAGTACTAACGTCCCTTTTACCGGGGGCACTGCATCTTCAATGGATGCAGCTGGTTCATCAACAAGCAACTTTGGTTTTCGTTAGCAGTTACTCTCTATTCAGCAGGTTTTGGTGAGCCCTACTCTACTCCGGGCCAGATGTCACCTGATGTTCTACTTTGTGTTTTGAGGTATAGCCGAAGCCTTGTTCCCGACACTTCCATATTACTCTTTGGTTGTACTTAGAGGCTTCGTAGATATAGTGTGGGTTGTATTGTGGTGTTGGAAGAGTCAATTAGATATGTTATATTTGTATCACATGTCCCATTTCAAAAATATAATTTTGTATATATTTTGGGAATTATGAATGAAGTAACTATTGGTAAAGGAATTGGCATTGTTCATGAAATCCTATCAATGTTTAATTAATGATATATGTATATTTCTTCTCTTTGTTCATGGGTGAGTTGGGTAGAAGGCATTGTACAGGCTTGGTTGATCGGGGTATTTTAGTTGAGTGTCGGTCGTGCTCCCCAAGGTCGGGGCATGACATTGGGTTAGGTGCCATCACGGCTAGTTGAATTTTGAGTCATGACAAGTTGGTATCAGAGCTCTAGATTTATAGATTCAACGAGTCATGAGCAAGTTTCTGTAGGATTTGCATTCCACCATATTTTTGAGCGACCATAGCTTACGAACTTCTGGCTCATTCCACGACCAGTATGCGGTCCGCATAACCACTATGCGGTCGCATTTTTTGTTGCAGAAAAGCAAGCTTAGCTACTTTTTCTTCACTTTCCCTGCAATCTAAGACACACACATCAAAATGTTCAACAAAATAAATAATCTACAAAAATAAAAATCTAACAACAACATTTGAAAACGATAGGTTACTTCCTACCAAGCGCTGAAATTTAACGTCGGGGCACGACGCGAATCAACTTTGCTACTTTTCTCTCCACATGAAAGATATAAATTGGGCACCTAACTTGGAATCAAGCTTATGAACACGAGCGGCGGAGGGTGTTAAGTAAATGATCAAGCCTAACATCTTTCTTCATTTTGCATTATTGGCTTTCTTTTGAGGAATGTCAGTTTGTGTTCTTGAATTTTCAAATTGCCAGATGTATGGCTCTTGTCTTTCTTCTTTGCACTGCAATATGGATTCATATGGCTCAATTCCCATATCACCATAGAATTCCAAAGTTGAAAAATGCTTGGAATGAGATAATAACCTCCCAACTTGCAACTTTTCCCGGATTTTGATATCTTCTTTCTCCCCCGAACCACAGTCAATCTCAACCACATCTTCAATTTTTCCGGTTGACTCTAATTCCAAATTTTTCTTGGCATCACCAACAAGCATGAAGTTGTTTTGTGGATGTTCAATTCTTGATTCCTCACAATGAAGCTCACTTTCTTCATCAGAGTTGGACTCTTTCCACACTTTTAAGTTGGTGGGCATAATGAGCCTCAACCAATATTTTCATTTGATCTTCCAAGGTGCGGATATTCTCATCATTTTGAGTTAGTACTTGTTTCAAGTTCTCGAGTGCCAAGTTGTCCTTCTCCTCATTTTCAACAATGAACTCCAACATGAGCATCATCCTCTCATTTTGAGCATTTGAGAGTTCTTCTTGGTTTCGATCAAGTGCCAAAGAAGGATTTCAGCTTCAACCTTTAAGGAAGGTTCTTGGCTATCATCCACTTCCGAGGCTTTTGGACCTCTAGAGCTTCAAGCATTTCTCCCATTTGTGAGTTCAACCTTTCAAGAGCCAAATCATTTTGGAGACTATTTTTCCCAAAAGTTCCTCCAAGGCTTTTTGCTGATTGTTTCCTCCTTCAAGTAGGCATTCCATCATGAGCTTGAACTCTCCATTTTGACCATGCTCAATTTCTTCTACTTCCATATCCCCATAATTTTTATCACAAAAATTAGAATCATCATAGTGGGGGTTCGGGGAAGGGAAGGACAAATAGGCCCAATTAGCCCAATGACCATTTTGAACACCACACTTATCACAAATACTCCACTATGGATTTGAGATTGTGCGCACAATTCGCCCCTGGGAGAATTTAAGAAATTTGTCCATGAGTTTGGTCCTCCATAATAAGGACAAGGGTCATCAAAGTATGAACAACTACCATATGACAAATTTTCATTACATGATGCTATTTTTCAAAAACTAAGAAAATATACAAGAAATAACAAGAAAAATAAACAAAGATAAGAAAAATAATTACACAAATATTCACAAGTTTGGATCAAAGCACGTACACTTACTTTTCAAAAAACCTAAATACGACAAACTGTTCCCTTAAAACGGCGCCAATATTGATGACGTCCAAATCCACTACTAAAAAGTAAATGGACACGGTCGCATGCAATATAATATACCCAACTATGAGTCGGAGTCGAATCCCACGAAGAACAATATGTAGGCAATTTAGCAATATAAGAGAATTATCACTTATTATGCTAAGCCAAATGTCACGCCCCAAAACCGAGGGGCGCGACCGGCGCTCGACTGGGTAACCCCAGTCAAGCAGACCTGGGTGCCTTTCCTATCCCACGTGTTACCCCGCGCTTTCATTATCCGTTAACCAAGTGAAATAGACATTTATGATTTAAACACATTCTTACGAGATTTACATATTATACATGGTTATATAGCATGGTTTACAAGTTACACAGCCCAAATACAAAATACATAAGTACATAACCCACATTTCCTGTCTACGGAGCCTCTAGGGATACAAAAGAGTGTTACAATACTTGCCGGTAACAAGGCTCCGGATATACCTTACGCAAATACCAAAATAAGATTTCCGGGAGGAAAAGCGGCATGAGCCACGCAGGGCCCCGAGAGGAAAAAGGGGCTCACCAATACAGCTGATGGAAAGTGAAGGAGTGCTACTGTTGGTGGAATGGTGTACCAGCTATAGAACCACCTACAATCATAACACGAATGTAGCGCCCCCGGCAAAAGGGATGTCAGTACATTTGAATTGTACTGGTATGTATGAACAAACTTTACCCCAAGTAAAATCAAGAAATACACAGGAAAAAAACAGTAATAGAATCAACAATCCAATGCACATGAAAGGAACAACCAAAGCCAAACAAGTTCCACAATATCTCATTTTCCCTTTCAACATTATTTCATCACATCAATGGTTTCCCAACTTTCACATATTTTCATTTCAATAGTGATTTTGATCACTTTTCCACCCTTATTACCTCAACCACCCTTATTACCTCGGTCACCATTATCACCACAACCCACACCTTATAACTTCGTGTAGCGGCGCACAACCCGATCCCACCAGACAATCAAATTTCACACGACAACAACAATAATTCACAAAGAATTTTCATAACATGAATACCATTTCCATCATATGCAACAACCCGTATACAATTTAAGTCACAACAATAATTCCCCGCGACAAGTCACGTATGATATTACCACAGTTGTTTCAATTGCATCAATTACGATTTCTTTCCATCATTTGTTACACAGTTCTTACCACATGGACACTTTCACATACACACATTTGGTTTGTTTCCATTTACTTACCCCATTATATCGCGAGACTTAACCAAAAATGTTCAAATCATATTAATCACAAGAATCATCATTTCAAGGAAGCACAAGTTCATATCAACAATTCATACATTTGGGCCCAAGACACCATAGATGTCACCAAGCAGTAATTCATGTACAAGGTGTTTTCATAATCGTTCAACTCATTTACGTCATTTCACAATACCATCTTTCATTACTTACCACGCATGGTTTTAGCCATTATACACATTCCCACATTTGGACACATTAACATTCTTTCATTCGTTAACACATACTCCCATATCATCATCCTCAAGCATTTACAAGCTTAGCACATAATACGGTAGGCACATCAAATCACTTTTCACAATCACATATAACACGGTTGTGTGGAAATCAACTAAGACAATCAATACACATATTTTCATACAAGGTACACATACCGTATGCTCGTCACAACAAGGGGATTCTACAAGAGTTAAAGTTAGCCATACATACCTCAAAGAGCTTTTCCTTAAGTTACTACAACGTTCCGGAAATTCTAGCAATGCCAATCTACTCAAGGATGAAGGCCTAGTGTGGTTTTCCTTGTTAATCCTTTAAGATTTGAGCAAGAATTGTAGAAGAATTTATGAGGGATACTTTCTCACTCTAAGGCACTCTCTCACTCTAAAAATATCTGATTTTTACTCAAGAAATGGTCCCTTGAATCTATTTGACGAAATGAGGTCGTTTTATAACAAAAATCCCAATTTTTGCATAGCCGCGCCGCATGGGGAGCCGCATGGGGAGGCGTGTAATGAAAAATGTGTTTAGAAATGAAACTGGAGGTGCTCTGATAATTTACACAGTCGCGCCGCATGGGGCGGTGCAATAGTGTAAAATTCTGCGCTGCTTTTGGTAATTTGGTCATAACTTGTGGTAGGAGTGTTCGAATGACGAATGGTTTGAAGCGTTGAAAACTAGACTCAAATAATTTTTATTTGATAGGTTGTGCATCACACAAATTCTTATATAACTGGAGATATGATTGTCCAAAGTGAGGTCTTGTGCGTACTCATTTGCATCTTTCGTCTCTTATGAAATTTTCCAACTTGGCTTAGACTTAGGCCTCTCCTTAGACCCCAATTCACTTCTAATATGACTTATACACTTATTAACATATCAAATTGATATCCATAATCTCCTTAATCCTCATTTGCACGCAAGATAAAATATTTGGCCTACCTTGGCACCACGAAATCTTAAATTACTAAGCAAAATTTTCTGGGGCTTTACACCAAACACTTAGAATGGTTTTTAGAAAATGGTTATAACTAATTGCGAAAATGTAAACTAACCTAGAAAGCGAGTAAAATGATCAATGACTACAAGAATGGATACATGGGGAATTACACTCAAGTAATGATCCAATATATTTCACGATTTTACAAACATGAGCGAGTTTATATTAATTAGCCTCAAAAAATAATTCTATATTAGCTTTGTCCGAAGACTAACAATACTTCTTAATTTAATTATCCCTAAAAGAATTAAGAGCTTAATCACACCCGAATGTTGATACAAGTAGTTCAATCCTATCCCTAGGTAGAATCTATAAAGTAAGGGTTAAAGACTCAAGTTCTTGTTAATTAATCTTTACCAATCCCAAATTACCTTTTTCGAGATTAATTCGAAATTAATGGGGGAGTCCTAGGGTTATCTAATCCCTTTGGAAACATTAAAGAACAAGAATAATTAAAGAAACAATTAACTCACTTCAACATAAATAAAAATCGTTCAATACATAAGCACAACAAGATATTTAATCCACACTTTAAATATGAATATTTTCATAAATAGAACAAATACTATACACTTAAATGTTCAATACAAAGTAGGTAAATGAAGAAATGAACATAAATGGGTTAGCAATTCTCAACCAAAACCTTCAAACCTTCTATACCCAAGAGTGTGTGCAATAATCCCAACAACCAAACTTGTCTTCTCTAATCAAGAGACTGAAAATAAAGCCAAAAATATGTTTCTAATAAGCTAGGTCGTGTATTTTTGGGTTCGGAATGGAGAAAATGTGAAATGCCTAAGTTGTCTAGGTCTGAAGCTCGCTAGCCGCACCTGCAGAAGGATTATCACAGATGTGGCTCCAAAGATGCGGAATTCTGCACACAGATGCTATGGTGAGTAAACAATTGGATTACCGCAGAAGCTGACCATGTGGCGCAGAAGCGCATGCGCAGGTGCAGATCTTTTGCACAGAAGTGCCTCTGCAGATGCGCATGACATACTACATATGCGCTCCTAGCAAAATATTGCCATTTCCACAGATGTGGCCTTCTACTCGCAGAAGCGAACAATGTTCCATAGTTGCGGAATGACTGAAGGAATTTGCACTTCTTTAACTCTTTTTTTCATAATTCCACTTCAATTGACTTCAACTCTCTTCATGACATAATTTACTTGAAAATATAGCAATACACTCCATAAACAACCTCATATTATAATTGACGGATACAAAAAATAAAGAAAAAGGACTAAAATGAATGGTAAAATCACCACTCATCAGTGGCAAAAGTTGTATCAAAGTAGTTCAATCATAGGGAGTCTATAAGTCGTGTCTGGTAGAGTTTTGTTTATGGGTGTTTTTTGCACCAAACATATAAGCATGAGGCTATAGGGCATTTAGGACTTTCACTCTTTCTTCTTACTCTAGATTGTGTGGTATAGCTCAGTTGTAAGAATTCAAACTACTAAATTCTATTTTATTCATAATACAATGATACATACATCTAGAAAGATAGTTGGTAAGAGATTGAATGTGGTAGTGGAAGAGTTGAGTCAAAGGAACTCAATTTGTCATCATGCTTATGATGAGTAAATGTGAGGTCTTCAGCAGATCATATGTGTACTAAGATGTGTAAGCTTCTTGATAGGAGCCCTAAGACATGAATATATATCCACCCATATGGTAAAAAGCAATAAGAGAATCAGAAGGTAGATACAAGTTTCAACAAGTAAAATAATCAAGGTGAAGAAGGGTATGCGGTACCCAATTAGTGAAGACTATCAGTATTTAGAATTTAGGCAGAGAAATATAAGCATTCTAAGTTACTTTCAAGAGTAACAGAGATATATACAATCGGCCACACCCATCTCAGTTATGCCCTATGAGAGCTAACAAATATAGTTTAACAGAAGGATAGAATATCAGGATCTAACCGGGGTTAGAGTAACCAAAAGTGGTGGATGAATTGTTATCATTAGCTAACATTTTCGAATTATATTGCAAACGTGGTAATAGATCTCCTTGTGAGACACCCGGATGCTGCACTCTAGACTAGTACAGTAAGATATGAATACTAGAATGTTCAGAATTTTTAGAAGATAGGTAGCAAAATTCTAGAAGGGATAAATATTTACCTTAGTATGAATCCCTCCCCTACTAAAAAAAGAGAGAATGTTAGGCGTCCCGAAGAGCCAGTGAGATGAAGCAAGGGGAGCTAAAAGTGAAAAAACATTTTGTTGAAGTTTTCAGAATAAAATGATAGACAGAAATATTAGCCGGAGAATAAGAAGAGAGCAAATGAAGCATTATGAATAAGACATGATAAATGGGAGATAACGACAAATCAAAATATGATAGAATGATAGAGTCTATAGTCAAGTGAAGGAAAAGACAAGAGGTGATAGGCCTTGAGACAATAAAATTGTATAAGCCATAAAGTCATACCCTCATTTTGAGAAATGAGTTTGTGACTCGAATGTGATTACCAGAAGTCTAAGTTAGACCCCCGGAATAATAGAAATCAATAAAGGCTAGTGAATAAGATAAATTGAACAAGAATTAGGGATCGAAAGATTTGATAATCGTCGGCATCGTGAGAATTTCAGAGATAGTGTTCTGGCAATAATCGAATGGACAACAAAAGAATAACCTTTAAAGTTCATTCAGGAAGACGTTTTCCTAAAGCAAGCAGTGTGAGCAGAGTTAAGCTTAAAAGACTAAGTGTGCCAGTTAAACTAGGTGTCACCCTTGCATAAGGAATTCCGTTATCTCTGGTACAAAAGGGTTATCCTAAGGTGAGTAAGGGTCATTGATGATAAGAAAATATGCCAAAGATGAAGAGGTAAAACATCTATAGGTAGATCGTCGTAGCACTATGTGGTATTAAGTCGGAGTTAAGTGGTTCAGGTAAATATGGAATGGTAAAGAAAGAATGTGGTAAAAAGGCAAAAGGGATGAGGTTGCATTTATTCAGACCCTATAGATATGTCGCGACTCTAGAACATTATGCAAGCACGATGCCAAAGAGAGGCAGTAAGAGTTCCCGTCCAAGGTATTATTGATAAATAAGTGTGAATGGACACTTGATACATCAGGAGCCAATACGAGAGGTAAGTTGTGACAAAGGACATATCCCAAAAGAGATTACGTGGAATATAGTTATGAGAATGGACCAACGAGTAGTTAGTAGTTGATTCAGGAAGAGCCTAGTTATGGCTAGACAAGAGGATACAAAAAAATCAACAGATTGTGCAAGATAAACGTAGTGAACCACAATATAGTGAAGTTAGTTGTCACGACCCGGATTTCCCACCATCGGGTGTCGTGATGGCGCCTACTATCGGAGCTAGGCAAGCCAAATATTTAAAACACCTTTCCTGCTTTCTTTCAAACAATATAATAAACGAGACAAAATTTAAGCGGAAGACTTTAAATCTAAAGCAACTGAAAACCAAAAGTGTGGAAGTTTAATACACATCACTACCCAAGGTCTGGTGTCACTAGCTCACGGACTACTACAGAATACTACAAACAATGTCTGAAAGGAAATACATCATGTTTGTCTGATACAAGATGAACAAACGAAAAACATGGAAAGGGACTTCGGCCTGCGAACGCCAGCTAGGCTACCTCGAGAGTCCCTGGACTGAAGACAGCTCCCAGAAATCCTATTGTTGTGGTCCGTAAGCTGCTCCCTGATCTGTGCACAAAAATTTTCACATAGTGTAGCATCAGCACAACCGACCCCATGTGCTGGTAAGTGCCTGGCCTAACCCCGACGAAGTAGTGACGAGGCTAGACAGTACCTACCACATTTAACCTATACAGATATATATACAACAAGTGCAAGAAAACAATAACAAGATAATACAAAGTAAAACTGGGAGGGGACATGCTATCGGGGAGTAACAGATAAAAATGAAATATCGGAAATAAGCAGAATAGACTCTGGTTCCCATGATATATATATATATATATATATATATATATATAAGTGGGCGGCGTGCCACACGATCCCATAATATCATATATAAGTGGACGGCGTGCCACACGATCCCATAATATCATATGTAAGTGGACGGCGTGCCACACGATCCCATAATATCATATGTAAGTGGACGGCGTGCCACACGATCCCATGATATCATATATAAGTGGACAACGTGCCACACGATCCCATAATATCATATATAAGTGGACGGCGTGCCACACGATCCCATAATATCATATATAAGTGGACGGCGTGCCACACGATCCCATAATATAATATATAAGTGGACGGCGTGCCTCACGATCCCATAATATAGTTCCTAATATCTGACTTCATATAGTAGACCCCTTCAGGGGAGAATAACAACTCAATACCTTTAACCCGGCAAGGGTACAGCTAACAGCCCAAAATATCCCGACAAGGGAGAATATATATATCAGTCTACACATCCCGGCAAGGGAGTATTCACAACACATTCTCCTTTTTAAATCCATTCTTCCTCAACTAACACATTCATGTTCGAGCTAACGCTCCAAAAGTACACCAATCGCAATTTTACCTCAACCGTTCATATTATGTGAAACTCATCAAATAAACAAGGAGCTTGTGTCACATTATTCGAATTAAAAGCAATCAAGACTCACGGTCATGCTAGACTCCGGTGCATAGATAACCGTCACCATGCCTATACACCGTACTCCACATTAGCAAGTAGCAAATATCATCCTAATCCTATTCCCTCAAGCCAAAGTTAGAACAAACACTTACCTCGAATGCTCCAAACTCAACTCACGCTTCTAGTATAGCTTTACCTCTTGATTCCACCACCAATCCGCTCGAATCTAGTGATAAGTTACTTAATCACATTAATAATTACTAAATGAATCATCCCCAATGCATGAAAAATAGATTTTTCAAGGTTTTTCCCAAAAAGGTCAAAAATACCCCCGGACCCACGTGGTCGAAACTCGAGGTTCGGACCAAAACCGGTTACCCATTCCCCCATAAATCCCAATATATGATTTATTTTTAAATCGGACCCCAAATTGAGGTTTAACTTCTCAATTTGTAGAAAACCTAGGTTCTACCCAAAACAGCCAATTTTCCCCATGAAAATCTTTGATTTGAAGTTGAAATTATGTTAAAAGATGTTAAGGAATAAAGAAATTAAGTTAGAAATCACTTACCAATCGTTTTGGAGAAAAAAAGTTGTTTGGAAAATTGCCTCTTATGTTTTGGGTTTTTGAAAAGTGAAAAATGACTTAGATTTTTCGAACTTGTATACCTTTCTGAGGACCTGGCGCGGACCGCACAAAAATGTGTTGCGGCCGCGCCGAGTGGGAGAAAAGTGGGGCTTCTCTGAACCCTTCCAGAACGGACCGCACTGTTTTGGTGCGCGGCCGCGCTGGTTAACCTGAAACCCTAACCCTCAGACTCAGCCACGCGGACCGCACAAAAATGCATCGCGGCCGCACGGCTCCAGCGCGGACCGCACGGAAATGACCGCGGCCGCGCTGGTGTCTGCAACACCTGAACCTGCATTTTCTTAAGTCCAAGACCTCCCGGGCCCCATTCAAAACTCACCAGAGCCCTCGTGGCTCCAAAGCAAACATGCACACAACCTTAAAAACATCTTACGGACTTACTCGTGCGATCAAATCGCCAAAATAACATCATATACATAGGATCAAGCCTCAAACACATGATGTTCTTTCTTCAACTTTCATAACTCAAACTCTCCATTTTTAGTCCGAAACACGTCATATGATGTCCGTTTTTAGCCAAACTTTACAGATAGTGCTTAACACATATTTAAGACTTGTACCGGGCGTCGGAACCAAAATACGAGCCCAATACCTATATTTTCTAACCCCTTTTTCATTTCAAATTTTCATATCAAATTTCAGAAAAACAATTTCTTTCAAAATTTCATTTCTCGGGCTTGGGACCTCAGAATTTGATTCCGGGCACACGCCCAAGCTCCATATTTTTCTACGGACCCTCCGGGACCGTCGAATCACAGGTCCGGGTCCGTTTACCCAAAATGTTGACCGAAGTCAACATTATGCATTTTAATACCAAAATTCATCAAATGTTTCACATAATTCACATATTCTAACATAAAAACTTTTCGGCTACGTGCCCGAACTGTGCACGCCAATCGAGGCAACTAAAAGCGAGGTTTTCAAGGCCTCGGGAGCACGGAACAAGGAAGAATTACGGTGATGACCCCTTGGGTCGTCACATTCTCCACCTCTAAAACAACCGTTCGTCCTCGAATGGACAAAAGAAAGAAGTACCTATGTCGGAAAATAAATGAGGATAACGGCTCTGCATATCGGACTCGGACTCCCAGGTCGATGCCTCAGGAGGCTGACCTCTCCACTGAACCCGCACCGAAGGAAAACTCTTCGACCTAAACTGTCGAACCTGCTGGTCTAGAATAGCCACCGGATCCTCCTTATATGACAGATCCTTGTCCAATTGGACAGTGTTGAAATCCAACACGTGCGATGGATCTCCGCGATACTTCCGGAGCATAGATACATGAAACACGGGATGCACAGCTGACAAGCTAGGTGGCAAGGCAAGTCTATAAGCCACCTCTCCCACACGATCAAGAATCTCAAATGGACCGATGAACCTAGGGCTGAGCTTGCCCTTCTTCCCAAATCTCATCACGCCCTTCATAGGCGATACACGGAGCAATACCCGCTCACCAACCATGAAAGCAACATCTCTGACCTTGCGGTCTGCATAACTCTTCTGTCTGGACTGAGCTGTACGAAGTCTATCCTGAATAATCCTGACCTTGTCCAGGGCTTCCTGAACCAGATCCGTACCCAATAATCGAGCCTCTCCCGGCTCAAACCATCCAACTGGAGACCGACATCGCCTACCATACAATGCCTCATACGGAGCCATCCGAATGCTGGACTGGTAGCTGTTGTTGTAGGCGAACTCTGCTAAAGGCAAAAACTAGTCCCACGAGCCTCCAAAATCAATGACACAGGCTCGGAGCATGTCCTCAAGAATCTGAATAGTCCTCTCGGACTGACCGTCCGTCTGGGGATGAAATGCTGTACTCAACTCAACCTCGGTGCCCAACTCTCGCTGAACCGCTTTCCAGAAATGCGAGGTAAACTACGTACCCCGATCCGAAATGATAAATAGCGACACCCCATAAAGGCAAACAATCTCCATGATATAAATCTCGCCTAACCTTTCGGACGAATAGGTGGCTGCAACAGGAACAAAATGCGCTGACTTGGTCAGCCTATCAATAATGAACCAAACTGCATCAAACTTTTTCCGAGTCATCGGAAGTCCAGTAACGAAATCTATCGTAATCCTCTCCCACTTCCACTCGGGAAGTGCAATCCTCTGAAATAGACCACCGGGTCTTTGATGCTCGTACTTAACCTGCTGACAATTCAAACACCGAGCCACATGTGCCACGCTGTCTTTCTTCATCTTACGCCACCAATAGTGCTGCCTCAGATCCTGATAGATCTTCGCGGCACCCAGGTGAATAGAATACCGAGAACTGTGGGCCTCCGCTAAGATCAACTCTCAAATCCCATCAACAATGGGCACACAAACTCGCCCCTGCAATCTCAATACACTATCATCATCTAAGGTTACTTTCTTGGCACCTCCACGCTGCACCGTGTCTCTCAAGACACACAAATGGGGATCCTCAAACTACCGCTCTCGGATACGCTCTAATAGTGAGGAACAAGCAACCGTGCAAGCTAACACTCTACTAGGCTCAGAAATATCCAACCTCACAAGACGATTGGCCAAGGCCTGAACATCCAAAGCAAGCGATCTCTGGCTGACTGGAATATAAGCAAGACTACCCATGCTGGCGGACTTCCTGCTCAATGCATCGGCCACCACATTGGCCTTCCCCGGGTGGTATAAGATAGTAACATCATAATCCTTTAGCAACTCTAACCACCTCCTCTACCTCAAATTCAACTCTTTATGCTTGAACAGATACTGAAGACTCTTGTGATCCATGTAAACCTCACACGTCACGCCATATAAGTAATGCCTCCAGATCTCCAAGGCATGAACAATGGCTGCCAACTCGAGATCATGAACCGGATAATTCTTCTCGTGGATCTTCAACTGCCTCGAAGCATAAGCAACGACCTTGCCTTCTTACATCAACACTACACCAAGCCCAATACGAGACGCATCACAATAGACCGTATATGGCCCTGAACCTGTGGGCAAAACCAATACTGGTGCCGTAGTCAAAGCCGTCTTGAGCTTCTGAAAGCTCGCCTCACACTCGTTCGACCACCTGAACTGGACACCCTTCTGGGTAAATCTGGTCATAGGGGTTGCAATGGATGAAAACCCCTCCACGAACCGATGGTAGTAACCTACTAACCCTAGGAAACTCCGAATATCCGTAGCTGAAGCTGGTCGAGGCCAGTTCTTGACTGCCTTTATCTTCTTCGGGTCTACCTGAATACCTGTTGTTGATATGACATGACCCAGGAATGCGACCGAACTCAACCAAAACTCGCACTTTGAGAACTTAACATACAACTGACTATCCTTTAGGGTCTGAAGGACCACTCTGAGGTGCTGCTCATGCTCCTCCTGACTACGGGAGTATATAAGAATATCGTCAACGAAGACTATCACGAACAAGTCCAAATAAGGTCTGAACACTCGGTTCATCAACTCCATGAACACTGCTGGGGCATTAGTCAATCCAATTGACATGACTAAAAACTCATAGTGCCCATATCGAGTGTGAAATGCTATCTTGGGGACATCAGACGCCCTAATCCTCAATTGATGATAACCAGATCTCAAATTTATCTTTGAGAACACCCTTTCACCCTGAAACTGGTCGAATAAATCGTCGATCATCGGTAGTGGATACTTATTCTTAATTGTAACCTTGTTCAATTGCCGGTAATCGATGCACATTCTCATCGAACCATCCTTTTTCGTAACAAACAACACCGGCGCACCGCAAGGTGAAACACTGAGTCTAATGAAACCTTTCTCAAGCAAATCCTGCAGCTGTTCCTTTAACTCTTTCAACTCCGGCGAGGCCATACGATATGGCGGGATAGAAATAGGCTGAGTGCTCGGGGCCAAATCAATACAAAAGTCGATATCCCTGTCGGGTGGCATACCCGGCAAGTCTGAAGGGAAAACCTCAGGAAACTCCCGAACAACGGGCACAGAAACAATAGAAGGGGCCTCCGCGCTAGAATCGCAAACATACGCCAAGTAGGCCAAACATCCCTTCTCGACCATACGCCGAGCTTTCACATACGAGATAACACTGCGGGTACAATGACCAGAAGTCCCTCTCCACTCTAAACGGGGTAAATTCGGTAAGGCTAAGGTTACGGTCTTGGCATGGCAATCCAAGATAGCATGGTACGGGGATAACCAATCCATCCCCAATATAACATCGAAGTCAACCATGTCCAAAAGCAACAAATCAACACGGGTCTCAAGACCCCCAAACACTACGATACAAGAACGATGAACTTGGTCGACCACAATAGAATCACCCACCGGTGTTGACACATAAACAGGAATACTCAACGAGTCACTAGGCATAACCAAATAGGGTGCAAAATAGGACGACACATATGAATACGTAGATCCGGGATCAAATAGCACAGAAGCATCCCTATCACAGACCAGAATAGTACCTGTAATCACAGCATCTGATGACTCAGCCTCTGGCCTGGCTGGCAAAGCATAACAATGGGGCTGGGACCCACCTCTCTGAATCATATTCCTGGGACGATCTACTGCTGGCTGACCCCTACCTTTAGCGGTCTGAGCTCCACCTCTAAGACCTCTACCTCCACCTCTATGTCCTCTACCCCCACCTCTAGCTGGCTGGGCAGGCTGTGGGGCAACTGGTGCCTGGATCATCGGGCGAGGACCCTGCTGCTACGAGCTACTGGAAGCTCGAGGGAAATATCTGGCAATGTGACTCACATCGCCGCAAGTATAACAAGCCCTCGGCTGCTAAGAATAACAAAGTGGTGGTGAAATGATAGGTGCTGATGGTGAACTGAAGAGCTGCTGGTCAGAATACTGCGGCTGAGAACCACGACCACCTGGTGTACCATGAGAAGCCTGGAGAGCTGACTGAAAGGGCCTCGAAGGATGGCCTCTACCATAAGAATCCCTACCTCCAGATGAGGTACCACTGAATCTACCAGAATGACGGGGCCTCTTATTAGACCCATGACCACCTCCCTGAGCAAGTGCCATCTCTATCTGGCGGGCACCATCTGCCACCTCCTGAAATGAAATCTCACTACCGGCACTCATGGCCATCTGAACACGGATCGGCTGGGCTAACCCATCAATAAACCTCCGCACCCCTCTATCGGTGGGGAGTATCACAACGGCATGACGAGCAAGATCAATGAACCGGGTCTCATACTGGGTGACCGTCATAGGACCCTACTGGAGACGCTCAAACTGCCTGCGAAGAGCATCTCGCTGAGTAACTGGAAGGAACTTCCCCAGAAATAACTCTGAAAACTGATCCCAGGTCAATGATGGCGACCCTGCTGGCCTGGCTAAACAGAAATCCCTCCACCAAGTCTTGGCGGATCCTGCCAGGCGAAAAGTGGCGAAATCGACCGCATTGGTCTCTACAATGCCCATAGTCCGTAGAACCTCATGACAGCTGAATATGAAATCCTGAGCATCCTCTGAGGGAGTGTCACTATATGTAGTAGTGAAGAGCTTGGTGAAACGATCAAGCGTCCACAAAGCATCCACGGACATAGCCGCACCATCGCTGGACTGAGCCGCAATACCTGGCTGGGCTGCCACAGCTGGCTGAACTGCTGGAACTTGAGCCTGAGGAGCTACCGACTCTGGAGTACAAGTATCGGGAGTCTGAACTCCTCCCCCAGCCTGAGATGTGGCTGGAGCTGCGGGAAGCAAACTCGCTCTAGAAATGCCCTCCATAAAGCCTACCAGTCGGACCAAAGTGTCCTAAAGTACTGGAGTGGCTATGAAACCCTCTGGGAACTAAGCTGGGCCCACTGGAGCTGCTGGAGCTGGAACCCCTTCGTCGTAGTCAATATGAGGCTCCACCTCTGGGACTGCCGCTCGGGCCTGAGCTCTGGCCCGACCTTTGCCTCTGGCACGGCCTCGCCCTCTGCCCCTAATAGAAGCTGCTGCTGGGGTCTCGGGATGCTACGCGGTAGAAGTGGAAGCACGTGTTCTCGCCATCTGTGAAAGAACAGAGTGGGAGAACAATCAGTACTTAAGAAACAGAATCGCATGACAAGAATGAACAAGGTGAAATTTTCCTAACTCAGCAGCCTCTGCGGGATAAATACAGACGTCTCCGTACCGATCCCTCAGACTCTACTGAGCTTGTCCGTGAGTTGTGAGACCTAAGTAACATAGAGCTCTGATACCAACTTGTCACGACCCGGATTTCCCACCATCGGGTGTTTTGATGGCGCCTACTATCGGAGCTAGGCAAGCCAAATATTTAAAACACCTTTCCTGCTTTCTTTCAAACAATATAATAAACGAGACAAAATTTAAGCGGAAGACTTTAAATCTAAAGCAACTGAAAACCAAAAGTGTGAAAGTTTAATATGCATCACTACCCAAGGTCTGGTGTCACTAGCTCACGGACTACTACAGAATACTACAAACAATGTCTGAAAGGAAATGCATCATGTTTGTCTGATACAAGATGAACAAACGAAAAACAAGGAAAGGGACTTCGGCCTGCGAACACCAGCTAGGCTACCTCGAGAGTCCCTGGAATGAAGATAGCTCCAAGAAATCCTACTGCTGTGGTCCGTAAGCTGCTCCCTGATCTGTGCACAAAAATTTGCACATAGTGTAGCATCAGCACAACTGACCCCATGTGCTGGTAAGTGCCTGGCCTAACCCCGGCGAAGTAGTGACGAGGCTAGACAGTACCTACCACATTTAACCTATACAGATATATATACAAAAAGTGCAAGAAAACAATAACAAGATAATACAAAGTAAAACTGGGAGGGGACATGCTATCGGGGAGTAACAGATAAAAATGAAATATAGAAAATAAGCAGAAGAGACTCCGGTTACCATGATATATATATATATATATATATATATATATATATATATATATATAAGTGGGCGGCGTGCCACACGATCCCATAATATCATATATAAGTGGACGGCGTGCCACACGATCCCATAATATCATATATAAGTGAACGGCGTGCCACACGATCCCATAATATCATATGTAAGTGGACGGCGTGCCACACGATCCCATAATATCATATATAAGTGGACGGCGTGCCACACGATCCCATAATATCATATATAAGTGGACAACGTGCCACACGATCCCATAATATCATATATAAGTGGACGGCGTGCCACACGATCCCATAATATCATATATAAGTGGACGGCGTGCCACACGATCCCATAATATAATATATAAGTGGACGGCGTGCCACACGATCCCATAATATAGTTCCTAATATCTGACTTCATATAGTAGACCCCTTCAGGGGAGAATAACAACTCAATACCTTTAACCCGGCAAGGGTACAACTAACAACCCAAAATATCCCGACAAGGGAGAATATATATATCAGTCTACACATCCCGGCAAGGGAGTATTCACAACACATTCTCCTTTTTAAATCCATTCTTCCTCAACTAACACATTCATGTTCGAGCTAACGCTCCAAAAGTACACCAATCGCAATTTTACCTCAACCGTTCATATTATGTGAAACTCATCAAATAAACAAGGAGCTTGTGTCACATTATTCGAATTAAAAGCAATCAAGACTCACGGTCATGCTAGACTCCGGTGCATAGATAACCGTCACCATGCCTATACACCGTACTCCACATTAGCAAGTAGCAAATATCATCCTAATCCTATTCCCTCAAGCCAAAGTTAGAACAAACACTTACCTCGAATGCTCCAAACTCAACTCACGCTTCTAGTATAGCTTTACCTCTTGATTCCACCACCAATCCGCTCGAATCTAGTCATAAGTTACTTAATCACATTAATAATTACTAAATGAATCATCCCCAATGCATGAAAATAGATTTTTCAAGGTTTTTCCCAAAAAGGTCAAAAATACCCCCGGACCCACGTGGTCGAAACTCGAGGTTCGGACCAAAACCCGGTTACCCATTCCCCCATGAATCCAAATATATGATTTGTTTTTAAATCGGACCCCAAATTGAGGTCCAACTTCTCAATTTGTAGAAAACCTAGGTTCTACCCAAAACACCCAATTTTCCCCATGAAAATCTTTGATTTGAAGTTGAAATTATGTTAAAAGATGTTAAGGAATAAAGAAATTAAGTTAGAAATCACTTACCAATCGTTTTGGAGAAAAAAGGTTGTTTGGAAAATCGCCTCTTAGGTTTTGGGTTTTTGAAAAGTGAAAAATGACTGAGATTTTCCGAACTTGTATACCTTTCTGAGGACCTGGCGCGGACCGCACAAAAATGTGTTGCGGCCGCGCCGAGTGGGAGAAAAGTGGGGCTTCTCTGAACCCTTCCAGAACGGACCGCACTGTTTTGGTGCGCGGCCGCGCTGGTTTACCTGATACCCTAACCCTCAGACTCAGCCACGCGGACCACACAAAAATACATCGCGGCCGCACGGCTCCAGCGCGGACCGCGCGGAAATGACCGCGGCCGCGCTGGTGTCTGCAACACCTGAACCTGCATTTTCTTAAGTCCAAGACCTCCCGGGCCCCATTCAAAACTCACCCGAGCCCTCGGGGCTCCAAACCAAACATGCACACAACCTTAAAAACATCTTACGGACTTACTCGTGCGATCAAATCGCCAAAATAACATCATATACATAGGATCAAGCCTCAAACACATGATTTTCTTTCTTCAACTTTCATAACTCAAACTCTCCATTTTTAGTCCAAAACACGTCATATGATATCCGTTTTTAGCCAAACTTTACAAATAGTGCTTAACACATATTTAAGACTTGTACCGGGCATCGGAACCAAAATACGAGCCCAATACCTATATTTTCTAACCCTTTTTCATTTCAAATTTTCATATCAAATTTCAGAAAAACAATTTCTTTCAAAGATTCATTTCTCGGGCTTGGGACCTCAGAATTTGATTCCGGGCACACGCCCAAGCCCCATATTTTTCTACGGATACCCAAAATGTTGACCAAAGTCAACATTATGCATATTAATACCAAAATTCATCAAATGTTTCACATAATTCACATATTCTAACATAAAAACTTTTCGGCTACGCACCCGAACTGTGCACGCCAATCGAGGCAACTAAAAGCAAGATTTTCAAGGCCTCGGGAGCACAGAACAAGGAAGAATTACGGTGATTACCCCTTGGGTCGTCACATTAGTCTCGCATATATGATATCGTAATCCTTGAGAAATATTCAAATAGGAGTTGGGGTAGTTAAAG
Organism: Nicotiana sylvestris; assembly: GCF_000393655.2. Taxonomy (NCBI): domain Eukaryota; kingdom Viridiplantae; phylum Streptophyta; class Magnoliopsida; order Solanales; family Solanaceae; genus Nicotiana; species Nicotiana sylvestris. The sequence goes on from NC_091064.1 coordinate 49,188,247, forward strand.
GTACCGTATAAGTGTTACAGAAATAAAAGAGAGTACCACTAGGAAAAAATCCAAAAATTTAAGTTCAGAAGCAATCCAACGAGTACAAGGGCATGGAGGAAATAAATTAGGGATAATTATAAGCGAGTAAGAACATCAAAAGTTCCGTCAGGTATATGATGTACTCTCAACTTTACAAGAGTCAGAGGGTCTCCCCTAGGTACTACAATGAAAGACTAACTAAGGAAATAAAGAAGAAAGCTTCAACCTAAGCATAGTAAGTTGAAGAAGAAATGGTCTTGTAACAATAGTCTCACTATAATATTGTATACACTCCGTAAGAAAGTGGCACCTATCGTGGCTAATGAATAGAAAAAAAATCAAAGGTGATATTTGAGATCGTATGAGTTACCGAAAATTCTAGTATTCGTGGGTAATAAGATAAGCCATGTATTCATGCAACAAGTGGAAGAACGACTAGGAAAAGTAATTGCTTACATTTAAAGACAAATAAGAAGGCACGAAAGGAAATCTATGGTGCTAGCAAGTTAAATAAAGGTTTCAAGTAGTATGAATTGATATGTGTAAGTCGCATGCTAAAGTATCTTAGAGCAACAAGGGTTTAGGTATATAGGAGTAAGGATAAGAAAAGGTAAGTGAGAAGCTGACGAGAATAGGTAAGTTCTCGGGATTAAAACCATCAAAACAAGAGAGCTGATGGTTTCCGTAAGTTATAGAAAGCTCGGTACAACCTTAATGAACTCAGAGGAGTCTAAGACTAAGAGAAATTGGAAGAGATGAAATGCTTCCATGGTAGTAGAATACGAGTATAATGGTGATAGATAAGAGGATGGCGTTTAGGCCTTTGAATGAGTAATGATTTTAAGAAAAAAGATTTCATTAATTGCACGGGATTAAAATACCACCATAAGATGAATCACGTTGGGATATAAATACGGTTATTGAAGTATAGTATTGTCACTGGGTGGATCAAGAAAATCACTTCAAATATTCCCCCAATGCAACGTGAGCCCTAGTGACAATGTATTACGTAAGAGGTTTCAACTTATCAACGGTAGATTATGGATCAACATAAGGTGAATCAATAATGGATGGATAAAAGTTAGAAAGTATGAGATGAGATTAGGCTGTCATTATTAAGATGAACAATAATGAGGAAGCATTAAAGGACTTAGATTTATACATATATGATAAGCAGCAAGGGAATAACCTGGAGTTGGGGAGCAGACCTTGGTAATAATAAATCGAAGTAAGAGTTATGGTATAGTATGACCTACCTAGTTATATCAAAGCCATAAGAATAGATAACCGAGGCTATGAAACAAGATATATCAATAGTCGTAAGTTCGATAAAGTACCGAGAGAAGAACTTCAGTACACCTACAGATTACCAGAAGAATAATGTGTCATAGTTCTATATATATTCACAAAGTGAGGCCAAGAGATTGGCTAAAAGTTGGAGGAAAAATGAGAGAAGGGTCGCATAGGATCACATACAAGGTTAGAGTCATAAAGGTTGCATGACAAACGGTAGAACCAGTTACGAGATTGGAAGAATTCTGATCACAAGCAGTGGTGTGAAAAAGAGGCCTAAAGAGGGGAATGCCCTGGCCTTTGGATTTATTCACAAAACAATTATCTAGATGGCAAGGACAATATTAAAGTATTCGTAAGAGCTATAGGTTATGAGACTGATAAGCGCATCTCGAATGTTTCAAAGGGGGGAATGATGTTACACCCCATGTTTTCCTATGTGAAAGTACGTAGTAAGTCAATTGATATAAGCTTAGAAATGAGATCGTCTTTAAAAGTATATAAAGTAAGTTAATCATGTTAACTTGGAGGTTACAAATCTTTAATATCATGGATAACAAGTACCAAGAGAGTTGAAAGCCTTAGAAGCTAAACAAATTGAAGAAAATAAGTTTTGTCGAGTGTCGATAAGTTGGGAATGTTATACATGTACTTTTGGGGTTATGCTAGGGGTGCTTAACATGATAAGGATGTTATTTTATGAGTTATTTTAGTCATATGCTAGTCGTGTATTACGTTTTGAAGTCAAGCGAGTTGTGGAACAAAAGTTGGCAAAGGTCATCACAAGTTACATTCTTAAATGTGCTGAAAATTAGGTCAAATGTAGTTGAGCTTTTCTTCCAGTATACTTGGAATTACGGGATGATCCACCTACCAAATTGAATATATATGAGTTTATTTTCTAACTTATTAAACCAATTGTTTATATGAGATCCAGGTAGAGAGATATTCACGATTTTATGAGACCGCTCAAGAAGCTCCCAATGGGACCCACTTAGGCGGTGGACGACCCTTGAACATTTTAAAGGGGTTGGACGGCTCAAGTTTTGGTAATTTTTGCCAAGGACAGTTCCCAAACTCTCTCAACACTTACCTAACAGTTCTCCAAGGTTCCACGTCAAATCCAAGGTGGTTTTACCTAAACCTAGCCTCAAACGTTAGCCAAAGTGAAGAAGAGAGTCTCTATGGTGTTGTGATGTGTTTAAGGGTGCTTATAAGCCAAGGGAAGCTTTGGTTCGAGTTTCTTTTGATTATTTAAGGTATTTATAATACCCTATTCTTGGGCTTAAGCTTATATATGTGTTGGTTAAGTTATTTGGATGAAGAATTACAAGATAGAACATGAAGTTGTATAAGAAGTTGTTATCTTTTATTGGACTATTTTGGAGTTATGTATGACTTCATATGGCTGGAAATTGTGTAGAATAGCTTGGTTATAATGTTCTTATTGTTTTTATGCTTGTCATTATTTTGAGTATGCTGATGATATTGTAAATAGCAGAAGAAGCAACCACACAATACCTAGAAGTTGTCCATGTTGTTTTTATATCTTGTTGCGTTGTTTAATGTTGCTGTTATGATGGATATAAGGTTGGAATGTCATGCCAATATATATATTTATATGATGGACCTATTGATGGTGATTTAAGAACAAGGGAGACAAGAAAGAGTTGGGGTTTGGTTCCAATCCAAACTTGCTGCTTGTCATGTTAAATAGTAGTTTCGTTGGTGACATTTGTGCACTTGTTGTTGTGTAGATTGATTGGTGTTGTTGGGCTATTGGGTGTGTTGTGGTGATGAATGTATATACTTTAAGGTTGTATGTGTACTTGTTGTTTTTATGGACTTGGTGAAAGAAAGGAAAACAGGGGAGATGTTGTCTGTTTTAATATAAAATAAGCTTGTCATTCGTAGCTTAACGATAGTATTATTATCATTGTTGCAGATTAAAGTGCAACGAGACTTGTTCAACATGGTCATTGGGCAGACTGTGATAAGGTATGTTAAGGATATCCCTTCTTCTCTTTTGACATGATCCATATGATACAAACAAAACGAGCAAACACGAAACTTTCACAAATGACTCTATTATTAGAAGTACTACGAATGTGTATGTTCTTGACTCCCTATGTGTCCTATTATTATATCGTTTATTCATGGATCTTAGAAAAAACATAAGTTGATAAAATTTATTTCATGATATTACCCGAAGGCATATCGATCTTATGACTTTCCGAGAGATCTTATCGACTTACTTCCTTATGCATTGAATTCATTTGTACATGTACATTGACCCATGACCAGATGTCATTATATACACATATATTATATGTATATGGGATATGGGAAATGTTACAGTATTATATATACACCACCACCTGATCAGCTGGTATATGTTGATGATTTTGCCCGCTGAGGCTAATATTATAACACCGCATATCTTCATACATGAGAGTACGTCATAAGTCAATTGATATAAGCTTAGAAATGAGATCATGTTTGAAAGTACATAAACTAAGTTAATCATGTTAACTTAGAGGTTACAAATATTTAAGATCATGAACTGCAAGTACCAAGAGGATTGGAACGCTTAGAAGATAAACGAATTGAAGAAAATAAGTTTTGTCGAAAGTCCACAAGTTGGGAATGTTATAACATGTACTTTTGGGGTGAGACTAGGGTACTCAAAATGATAAGAATGTTATATTATGAGTTATTTTAGTCTTATGGTAGTTGTATGTTATGTTTTGAAGTCAAGCGAGTCGTGGAACAAAAGTTGACAAATATCATTACAAGTTACATTCATAAATATACTGAAAATTAGGTCAAATGTAGCTGAGCATTTCTCCCAATTTACTTGGAATTACGGGATGATATACCTATCATATTGAATATCTACGAGTCTATTTTCTAACATATTAAACCATTAATCGATACAATATTTGAGTAGAGACATATTCATATTTTCGCGAGACTGCATAGACTGGTAGGTGACAAGTAGGTGCATCACCTACTTGCCAAAAGGAGAGGCCTCAATTAAAAGCTCCTAAATTCGGCCAAGAGGGGACTTTTAAGGAATTATTAGCTCATTTTTTGCACTCATTTCTCTACCAACAAAATCATATTGAACCCCTACAACTCCTCCCCAAAAATCCCGCACAAACCCTAGGTAATTTAGGGTGATACGATGTGATTCTAGTGGCGAAAATCCCGGACAACTTTTTGGGGGGTGTGTTGGGGGACTGATTTTTGATGAATAAGAACTAGGTTTCATGGTTTCTACTTTTCCCGAGGTAAACTGATGCTTCTCCTTCCATTATCTATGCTTGGACGAGTTATAACTCATCATAAAGACTAGACCTAGCGAGTTTCGAAAGAGTGGTATGCTGTTTGTTGTTGCATCACTGTTGGCTAGTTGTGAACTTATTTTTAAGTTGAATTCATGGCTACTTTATATGATAAGAGGCCTAATTATGTACTGTTGGTTGTGTTGCTCAATTTGAAAGAAAAGACAAGTCAAAACGTGTTTTAGTAAATCGAAAAATCAATTTTGAGTTGTTGAACTTGTGGGACTATTTTATGAGCTATTTCATGTTACTGTTGGGTTGTCTATTTTGATACTTTTATGGAGTTTGGGATGATAAAAGGTGTGGAGAAACACCACATAATGGCGGGGTGGTTGGCTGGTCGTTCGTCATTACATTTTCGAGATGTTTGACACTACTAGGGTTGTTGTTTTGTGTATGAACTAATTAGGGTGTGTGGGCTATTTTGTGGTATTTTGTGATGGATATAGGGTTGGAAAATGATGTATACATGTTGTTATTGTTGTGTTCTTGTTGGTTTTGGTTTTATGTCGAATTAGGAGGAAGTAAAGATTATAGGGGAGATGCTGCCCGTTTTATTATAAAATAAGCTTGTCGTTTGTTGTGCAATACTTGTACCTTTCATAACTTGATAATGGTTTTGTTATTGTTGTTGTAGATTAAGGAGCAACGAGACGAGTTTAACGTGGTTATTGGACAAATTGCGATAAGGAATGTTAAGGTTAAACCTTTCCTTCATTTTTGCATGATCCCGTAACTACATGTATTTGATAACGAGACATGAAGAGAAGTTCATATTCCTGAATTTTATGTACATTATCCTAGTCTCATAAGTTATCATATTATCCCTTATCGGGAGTTTATATTCAGTTAAGTATTATATTCAGTTTATATATATATATATATATATATATATATATATATAGTATTTTTACCACCATCGAGCTATAATGGGTGGGCAGGCCCATATTGGACAACCTCTAATCAGATGGTAAGTTATATACCGAGCTTATTGTAGTTGAGCGCCTATGAGAGGGCCTAAATTGGCCGAGATACAAAGCCTAGTATGGCTGAGCGCCTATGAGCGAGCCTACTACGGCAGAGCAGTTATAGTATAGAGCCTTATAGGGCCCGGACAACTATTTTACTTACTATATTGAGAGAGCCGTAGTATCAAAAGGAAAGCATATCTTCATATCATCTTTGACTCCCAGTTACTTTCTATTATTATATTATCAGTTCAGTTTTAGCTTTCAGTTATTTTGTTGCCTTACATACTCGGTATATTATCTCATCAGCCTACACAGTTATTTATATATATGAGCTTTTGGGTATGTTTACCCCTCAGACAAGAGAGATGATATTTTCAGATAATTCAAAATATGTCCTCACCGGCCTAAGTTGAGGGTTGCCCCTCTAGAGTTTATAGTTACTGAGTGGTACGCTCGGGCCGAGTATGGCACCGGGTGCTGGTCATGCCTCTTCAGGTTTAGGGCGTGACAAACTTGGTATCAACGCAGTTCTATCCTAGGGAGTCTACAAGTCGTATCTAGTAGAGCCTTGTTTATAGATGTGTTGTGCACCACATTATATAAACAGGAAGCTACAAGGCATTTAGGAGTCTGTTACCCTTCTTTCAAATCCAAATCGTGCTATAAAGCTAAGTCATGAGAGTTCGAGCCAGGACTTATGTTTGGTAATGATATAGAGATGTTTTCAATTAGATAAATTACAGCTAGCTAGAGGGCTAGTGCAGCAGCAGGTAAGGGCATTAATAGAGAGAGAATTCTTGACGATGTGTTCCTGTTTGAGTCCCTATTAGATCGTGCATACCCGATGGTGCACTCTAGAATAATATAGTCAGATATGAATAATAGAACGTTCAAAAATATCTGAGACATGTAGTGGAATCCTAGAAGGGATAAATATTTACCTTAGTATGACTCCTGCCCCAAGTAAAAAAGAGAATATTAGGCGACCCGAAGAGCTATTGAGATGGAGCAAGGGGAGATAAAAGTGAAAGAATGTTTTGTTGAAGATTTCAGAATAATGTAATAGACAGAGATATAAGTAGGAGAATAAGAAAAGAGTAAATGAAGCATTACAAGTAAGATGTGATAAAAGGGTGATAATAGTAAATCATAATATGACAGGATGATAGAGTCTATAGTCAAGTAATGGAAAAGACAAGAGGTGACAGGCCTTGAGACTATAAAAGAGTATATACCATAAAGTCATATCCTTATTTTGAGAAATGAGTTGGTGACTCCAACATGATTATTAGAAGGCTAAGTTAGACCCCCGTAGTAATAGAAATTAGTATGGGCTAGTAAGCAAGAAAAAATAATCGAACATGATTCGGGGACCAAAGGATTTGATAATAGTTAGAATCGTGAGAATTTCAGAGCGTTTCGGCAATGATAGAATGGACAACGGAAGAATAACCTTTAAAAGTCATTCAGGTAGGTGCTTCCTAAAGCAAGCATTGTGAGCAGAGTTAAGCTTAAGGAACTAAGTGTGCCAGTTACACTAGGTGTCATCCTCGTGCGTAAGAAATTCAGTTATTCCTAATAGAGAAGGGTTACCGCAAGGCGAGTAAGTGTTAGTGAAGATGTGAAAAGATGCCGAAGATGAAGAGGTAAAATATTTATAGGTAAATCTTCATAGCATTAAATGTTAGTACTCCCCTAAAGGGGGAAGATACGATAATATGGTATTAAGTCGGAGTTGAGTGATTCAAGTAACTATGGAATAGTAAAGGAAGAATGCGGTAAAAAAGGCAAAAGGAATGAGATTGCATTTATTTAGATCCTATAGATATTTTATGTATCCAGAACATTATGCAAGCACGATACCAGGGAAAGGCAGTAAGGGTTCCCGGCCAGGATGTTATTGACAAATAAGTATGAATGGACACTTGATACATTAGGAGCCAGTATGAAAGGTAAGTTAAGACAAAAGACGTAACCCAAGAGAGGTTACGTAGAATACAAATATGAGCACTGGACTAACTAGTAGTTAGTAGTTGATTCAGGAAGAGCCTAGTTATGGGTAGACAAGAGGTCTCAGATAAATTAGCAAATCATGCAAGATAAACATAGTGAAACCCAACACAGGAAATTCAGTCTCATAAATATGACATCGTAATCCTTGTGAAATATTCAGATAAGAGTTGGGGTAGTTAAAGGTACTGTATAAGTATTACAAAAATAAAAGAGGGCCACGAGGGAGACAATAAAAATTTGAATTCAGAAGTAACCCTATGAGAACAAGGGCATGAAGGTATGTAACTAAGGATAATTATAAGTGAGTAAGAACATCAAAAATTCCATCGGGTATATGATGTAATAAGCTCGCAGCTTTACAAGAGTTATAGAGTCTTCCCTAAGTACTACAACAAAAGACTAGCTGAGGAAATAAGGAAGAAGGTTTCAACCTAAGCATAGTAAGCTGAAGAATCTTGTAATAACAATCTCACTACAATATTGTATGCACTCCATAAGAAAGTGGCACCTATTGTGGCTAATGAACATGATGTAAAAAAAATCAAAAGTAATATTCGTGATCATATGAGTTGCACGAAATTCCAGTATATGTGGGCACCAAGATAAGTAATTGTTTACGTTTAAAGACAACTGAGAAGGCACGAAAGGAATTATTTGACCTATGACCCAGAGTTATTTACGTCACGATCGCACTTAAGATTTCAGAGTATTATTGATGAAACATGTACGTTGACATTCTTACAGTTATATGAGACTCTGGTATAGGTTAAAAGAAAAAATTGAGTCCACGTCACAGACAAAGGCTTGAATTGTTAGAAGGTTATATCATGGATGTTCCATAGAGTTCACGAAAGGCTAAAGTAATAACTAATACCCTGAGCAGCAGATCAGAAGATAGCTTAAGCCTACTTAAAGGTTGAGAGAGAAGATGAAACAAAAGACTTACATCAGCTAAGTAAATCAGGAGTCTAATTATTAGATCCAGATTATTATGGAGATCATGATTCAGAACATTGCAGAATCACTCTTAATATCAGAGGTATGAAGGAGATGGTACAATGGCCATATTCTATAACAGATATACAATAAAGCTAGTTAGAAGAGTACCAGCCTCATAAGAAGTCAATATGATGCTCCCATCGGAATGTGTATATATCAGAGGTGCAAGTACTTTATTGGAGATTTAAGGTGTGGACGTGAATTCTACCTATGTGGAAGGAAGGTTATGAAAGCGATAGACAATAATGCATGATTTAAGGATAAGAAAGATAAAGGTAAAGAAGATTGTGAATAGTTTAGACTTCAGATATAGGGCTAGAAGCGCTGTAATTCAGTATCCATAAATGATAGTGGTGTCGTCAGTGGAATATCTTCCAGCCTATGGTTTCCAAGTGCTAAGAGGTCTAGTTTATAGAGTAAAGAAGTGTTAGAGACGATGTGATGTCTTGCATGAAGTTGCAGAATAACATAAGAAAATCTATGGTGCTAGCAAGTTAAAGGAAGGTTGCGAGTAGTATAAATAGATATGTGTAGGTCGCAAGCTAAAGTATTGTAGAGCGGCAAGGTTTTAGGTAGATAAGAGTAAGGATAAGAAAAGGTGAGTGAGAAGGTGACGAGAATAAGTAAGTCCTCTGGATTAAACCCATCAAAACAAGAGAGCTGATGGTTTCTGTAAGTTATAAGAAGCTTAGATAGCTTGAATGAACTTAAAGGAGTTTAAGGCTAGGGGCTGTTAGAAACAATGGAATGTTGCCCTGGTAGTAAAATGAGAGTGTAATTGTGATAAATGATAAGAGAATGACGTTTAGACTTTTATGAGTAATGATTAAAGAAAAGTGATTTCATGAATTGCATGGGACTAGAATACCCCCATAGGCCATGAAATACGATTATTGAAGTATACTATTTCCCTAGGTGGATCAAGCAAATCACTTTAGATGTTCCCCGATGAGACGTGAGCCCTAGTGACAATGTACTACATAAGATTTCAAGTTATCAGTAGTAGATTATAGATCAACATTAAGGTGGATCAATAGTAGATGGATAAAAAGTTCCAAAGTATGAGATGAGATTAGGCTGTCATTCTTAAGATGAACAGTAATGAGAAAGCATTAAAGGACTTAGATTTATACATATAGGTTATGTAGCAAGAGAGTAACCTAGAATTGGGTGTTAAACCTCGATAATAACAAACTTAAGTAAGTGTTTTGGTATAGTAAATTCATAAGGATAGATAATCGAGGCTATGAAACAAGATATAGTAATAGTTGTAAAATCGACAAAGTACAAAGCAAAGGACTTTAGTATACCTATAGTATCACAACCTAAACCGAAAGGCCACAATGGGCACCCGGTACCTTACTCAACCGAGTACCAACGTAACATATCTTTCTTATCGTACCTGTAACGACTTGACCGGTCGTTTTGAGCTTTGTCCTATTCTTTGGCAGTTTGAGGCCATGAACAACTTCACTTCAGGTATTATGACTTGTACGCATCGTCGGAATTGGACTTCGGGAAGTTCAGAGTTGATTTGGAAAGAAAATTCTCATGTTAGAATCCTTAAATTGAAAGAACTAGCTAAGATCAGATTTGTGAGTAAACGCCCTCGGAATCAGGATTCAAAGGTTCCAGCAGATTCGTATGATTATTTCGGACTTGGGCGTATGTCCGGTTCGGGTTTTGGATAACCCGGGAACATTTTGGCGCCTATTGTGGAAGTTAACATTTTGGAAGAAATTTCATAAGTTTGGGTCAAAGCGAATTTCAGTGTTATCGATGTCCGTTTGGGATTCCGAGTCTGGCAATAGCTCTGTATGGTGATTCTGGAGTTGGGAGCACGATCGGAAGTGAATTCGGAGGTCCATAGGTCATTTTGAATTCATTTGGCTAAAGACAGAAATTTTAAGGTTTTTGAGAAGTTTGACAGGATGTGGACTTTTTGATATCAGGGTTGGATTCCTTTTTCGGAAGTTGGAGTAGGTCCGTAGTATCAAATATGACTTGTGTGCAAAATTTGGGGTCAATCGGACGTGATTTGCTAGGTTTAAACATCGAAACTAGAAGTTTGAAATTCTAAAGTTCATAAAGCTTGGATGAGAGGTTGATTCGTGATTTTAGCGTTGTTTGATGTGATTTGAGGCCTCGAGCAAGTTCGTAATGTGTTTTGGGATTGGTTGGTGTGACTGGTTGGGGTCCTGGGGGCCGCGGATGGATTCCGGGTGGTTAACGGATCGAAATTTGGAATTTTGGATTGCTGAAGGGGTCTAGTTGCTGGTATAACCGCTTCTGCGAGGGGTTCACCGCAGAAGCGGTCCTGCGGAAGCGAGGATTTGAACCACAAAGGCGGTTAGGCGTGAAAAGGGCTGGGACCGTAGATGTGGTCGTTTGGCCGCAGATGCGGGATCGCACCTGCGGTGGAGGAGGCGCAGAAGCGGAGAAAGGGCAGCCTGGGAAGGACCGTAGATACGGTAGTGGGGCCACACCTACAAAATCGTAGAAGCGGTCGAGAGACCAGTTGCGGAAAATGCTGAGGCAGTGAGGGTGTTAAAATCGGGGGTTTTGGCCATTTTACTCCATTTTACGCTTGTTGGGGTGATTTTTGGAGAGCCTCAAGAGGATATTCTCTCCATCAACGATAAGGTAAGCTAACCCCACCTATCTTGAGTTAAATATATTGATTTTATACGAATTTGAGCATGAAATTTGTAGAAAACTTGGGGGTTGAGGGAAAACCTAGAAAATTGATATACTTGGAATTTGACCACGATTTTGGGTATGGAATTTAGAGAAAATTATATATTTGAGTTCGTGAGGCTATGTGTAAACTTATTCTTCAAAAATTTTGGAAATCCGGGCACGTGGGCCCAAAGACGTTTTCGTCAACTTTTCGATCGGAGTTAGGAATTGTTATAAATTGGATTGTAATGATTAATTGAGCATATATTAATGGGTTTGCATAATTATTGACTAGTTTTGGAGCGTTGTGCATCAATTTGAGTCTTCGGAAGAGTGTGGAATGTCGGTTATGGATCTGCGGAGCGAGGTGAGTCTCCTTTCTAACCTTGTAAGAGAGAATTGTCCCCATAGGTGAGTTAATTGGTTATGTGCTCCTATTTGTGGGGGATACGTATGCACGAGGTGATGAGAGTCTGGGCGTAGCTACTATTATGCTATTGTCCGGATAGTTTAGGACCCAAGAGCATGTCATACTTGGATTATTTGTGAACTTAATGACAATTTGAATTGCTTAAATCACATTGAATTAGTAAATAAATTTCTAAACTGATTAAACTTCATTTCTCTTAAATGGTTAAAAGAGGATTAACTTTCTTTGGAAAATTTCTCCGTGTGGACTTCTTGGTTGTCAGTCTGTATGTGTTTATTTTTGAGCGGGCCGAACGCCTAGGCAGATTAAATAGATGCATCTATGGTTCGTGTCATTTGACCCTCGGCAGTGCACAGTTTAAATATTATTGGATCGAGCCGTACGACCTCGGCATGAGATGCACATGCTTGTATTTCTTGCCTGAGAATGTTATGCGATAATATTTTCCTTCCCTGGCCAGATGTAGTTGATAATCATAATGAGAAGTGAACTTTGGAAATCCACACTTATTTGAGATGTTGTTTACATGCTATCTGGTTTTTACGAGTTTATAATTGTTTTATAAAAATCCACGATTTCCTCACATTTTCACTATATTGTTATCTGACCACTAGTAAGTGTCAAAGTCGATCTATCATCTGTACTTCTTCGAGATTAGACGGGATACTAATTGAGTATACGTTATTTTCGTACTCATACTATACTTCTGTGCATTTTTGTTGCACAAACATATGTACCTCTAGTGGCTTACTGGGCGTAGCAGCATGGTTGATACGGAGAGTTAGGTGAGCTGCACTTCTCGAGGCGACTCGCAACCAACGGAGTCTCTTTCAGTTATATGTTTTTATTTCCTGTCCAATATTGTATTCCGGACGGTTGTGGTATTTTATTTCCTTCTTAGTAGATTCTCAGGCACTTGTGACACCGGGTTCTGGGATGATCACGAGATTTTATTTCAGTAGTTAAATTTTGAAAAGACATCCTCATTTATTCAGTGGAGATTATAATTATTATTTATTTGTTTAAAGGAAATTATTTCAAAATAATTAGATAAAATGAGAATTTATGAATACTTTCGCGATGGCTTGCCTGACAGTGGTGTCCGGCGCCATCACGACCCTTAGTAGATTTTGGGTTATGACAACATGGTACCAGAGCACTAGGTTCCCTTAGGTCTCACGAGTCATGAGCAAGTCTAGTAGAGTCTCGCAGATCGGTACGGAGACGTCTGCACTTATCTTCGGGAGGCTATAGGTCTATTAGGAGTACTTCCTTTCTTGATTCCTCATCGTACGATTTGATTCTTTGAGGCTTATGCTCTTGTTTCCTTCCTACTCAATCTTACGCGACGCAAACCGCTGGTCAAATCGAGAATTTAAGGATTGTAATAGTGCTACAAATGTGCGCAGGGTATTTCTCCCCGCAGGGTTGTTTGAGCTAATATCGTCGCCTTGTGGAAGGATATTCTATTGTTTCAGAACAGTAGCGGTGCTTCTTAGCGCTCTGAGGTCAGGCACAAGTTGCCATGATGCTGATGAACAATTGTTCTGCAGTGTTGATATGATGGTAGAATGTTTGTCTACTTGTCAGGGTAGTGAATGACTTGAAGGGAGGTTTACTCAGTGCATGATCTAGAGGTTCGGTATTTTATTCTCGGCAGGGGAAAAGCAATTGGCCTATGAATGTCCAAATTTGGAGTAATGGAGTAACAAGACTTGGAATTTTCGAGCGTAGTGGAATTTTCACCTACGATGTAGTGTCGTCGTCCTCGATTGTATGTGTTAAGTTCGCCGGTGTTATGGTCTTCTGCGATTTGCCTTTGAGGTAAGATATTATGAAATGATATGGGAGAAACGACTGTTAGATATCGTGGGGTGCGGTGGTTCAGATCAAACCGGTGTTTCTAATGTTGACGGCTCGAGAAAGATGATCTTCTGAAAGGTTTAAAGTTGGTAGCGATTGTGGGTTCAAGTGCTACGAAGATAGATTTTATTTAAGGCAACAACAGAGCAGCAAAGTATGCGGAAAGACATATGAGAAGTGTTAGGCGATGGCTAAGATTTCTAGAAGGCTAAGTATAAGAAGCAAAGGTCGAGTAGTTGATTAAAGGGATGCGTTCTGCCAAAGTGGGAGAGTAGCGGAGGTGCATATCGGAATTGTGCTAGGATGACTACGAACCTTAAGGAGAGTTTGGAATGACTTGGGAACTTTAGAGATTAGGGATTGGGGCCTACAGATTTAATTTGAGGTATGGGCCATTATGCGGCAGGAGATTTGATATAGTGGGAAGGAGCTGCTTGAAATGAAGGAGGATACAACATAACTTTGAATTGGAAGAATGTTGCAGCACATTTAATTGATGTCCACGAGGGGTGAATGAACTTGTGCAGGTGGAGAGTGAGCTCAGACTTAGAATGGGTTATTAATGTCGTAATGATTGTACCCCGTATAGCAGCGTTGGAAGATGTCGGGAAGTGATTTCCACAGATTGGTTGTTCCCTGTGAGTAGGTGAGCAGTCGCGTGGTTGGTGACGCTTCTACGAAGAGTCCTATTGGTTGTACAACAAAGAGATCGGTCGTGCGAATGTGGTTGGTGATTCAGAGTATAAAAAGGGGTTTTACATGAAGATTCCGAGAATTTTGGCGGTTGATTGCGTAAGGCTATGCCAATAAGAGATAAAGAATCCTGGTGAATTCCAGAGTTGTATTATAGTGGCTTCAAGCTAAGTGGGAGAGTCCCACATCCTATGATTGGGCTGCATCGTTAACTACTTGTGAGGTTGCTGGTCATTAGCATATTGATGGGTTATTTTAGCTACGGGAAAAGGACACACGTGGTAATTTGAGCAAAGGGATTGTTTAAGGTGTGCTATGGTTGGCCTTGTTGGCTCATGTTCAGATTTGAGAAAGGATTCAGGATTTATGACTCGTATAAGTGTGGGTTTCAAGGGAAGTGATTATGTCGGGTGCTCCGTCGAGAGGGTATGCTTGTGCTAGAAGAATCATGGAGTTGATTATATTCGGGCCAAGTTAGAGAGGGCGACTCTCAGCAACGGTCCTAGTGCATTCAAAGGTTAAAGTGTGGTGCCTAATAATTTCGAGCATGTAGGTACGATTAAGAATCAAGCTTTTGTAGCAGCCTATGGGAAGAGGCCCAGAATATTCTATGATGTTTTGACTTGTGACGTAACATGTGGGAGGTATGAAATGGTTCGTGGGATTTGAGACAACATGATCTCGTGATTCAAGGTCACTCAGGGAGAGAGTGCAGATGGAGTGTGTTATGTGTGGAATGGAGTTATTATCATTTCTAAGGCAATCAGGGTAAATTGAAAGAGGATAGATTGGTTAGCCATAGTTGAATTGGCATATTGCTGGCAGTGTTCAGTTCCTTCAGCGTGATCAAGTTATCCAAGTGATTGTGACGGTACGTATGAGGCTTGTCGACTGCCGTAATTGATATTGTTCAGAAGTATTCTTCTGTTATGGCCTGTTATGTGTAGGCGGATCTCGAAAGGGCTATGGTGGCTTAGTCCACTACTTAGAGATTTGTATATTTTACAGTTATGAAAATTCACCTGTGTGTTGCTATGGTTCTCCGGAAGTGAGTTAAGTGGAAAGTTTCTAGGTGATGAAGTGTTTACCCTAATAGTGGTTCGGGAGTTATGATGAAATTCTTGTACTATCATATGTTGGCTTATTAGGTGCAGTGGATGGCATGGAAATTTGAAGTGAGGATCAAAGTTGCAGTTTGGTGTTGACAATGATGTCACGAGCTCGGATGAGCAGGAAAGGAGTTTCGATATTTAAGGTAAGTTGGTATTGTCACACCTCCTTTTTGCGCGCCCTGCCCCGAAGGGTTAGATGCGCGAGAGAGTTTTTCCAATTTAAGTGACAATATTCGAAATGGGATTATTTATTTAATTCAGAGTCGCCACTTGGGAAAGGTTTGGTTTTTGGTGTCCCAAGTCACCGGTTTATCTTGAATCCCAAATCGAGGAAATTTTCGACTTTTCCAAATGAAGTCTGCGAACCAGAAATTCTAAGTAAGGAATTCTGTTGACCCGAGGGAAGGTGTTAGGCACCCTCGAATCCCGTGGTTCTAGCACGGTCGCTTAAATTGTTATAATGGCTAAATATCTGATTTAAATACATGTTGTGACTTATGTGCTTTTATTAAGTTTAAACCGCTTTCATTATTACCATTTTTTATAGAATTGCAATGTCGTGAAAATGCAT
Organism: Nicotiana sylvestris; assembly: GCF_000393655.2. NCBI lineage: Eukaryota > Viridiplantae > Streptophyta > Magnoliopsida > Solanales > Solanaceae > Nicotiana > Nicotiana sylvestris. Next base: position 49,204,239 of record NC_091064.1, read on the forward strand.
CTTGAACCACGTCGCAATCAATGCACCCGTAGTTGTTAACACATCTTGACTCCGTTGAGATTTGGATTTGGGTCACATCAATGTGCACCCGAATTTAAGAATGTAATTTAATTAAGTTGCGCCTAAAGAGCCTAACGCGTTATTATCTTTGGGGAAGGAGTGAACTTTTCTAGACAGTCCATCCCAAAACCTATGTGTTTATTATGATCAATTATTCAGGGCCTCGCAATGTGTATCTTTATTTGACGAGGCTCGTCTCATTACTTTAAAAAAGGGATGTCCTAAAGTGACTACATTTCTATTACGTTTGTCTCTAAAAAAATAAAAGAAAGAAGATACCAAATTTATTTGTTTAAGCAACTACATGCTAAATCTTTACTATGTTTGCCGAATCCGAATTTTGTATGATTACCTGATTGGTTGTTTACGAGGTGAGAGTTACCTCATGCCTTGTCTTCAACGAGTGAATACGCTTGTTAATTTTCTAAGGGAGATTGCAAGCAAACTAATAACATATACTAAACTTACATTAAACGACCTTCAAATTTGAATTTTAAAACTAGCTTATTTGGGCTTGATTAATGAAATCGGTTGTTTATTAGGAAAACTACTGCTAATTGAACTCAAAAATGCCTATTAGTTTTCCTCAAAAGTCATCGCACTATTTCGAAACAGTGAATCTATATCGAAGCCCATATCGAACCTATATCGGAACAAGCAGTCTAACAAGAGAGTTGGCGTACATGGCCAAACTGTTAACGTAACCACATGAGAATTTGTTTGGGATACATTTATCCTGAAGTCAAATGGAACCAAATACAACAGATTTGACAGTTCATAGGTCTAGACAAAATACATACAGATGCTTGCCATGATTCTATGTTATAATGTCATAACTAAATCAAGACCCAATGGTTATATGCATTAAAATACGTCTGATCTAACAAACAATGCTATCTAATAGTTCATCTCAATCAGAATGTATGTTAATTCATACAGAGCAATTGCAGTTTGAAGTTAAACAAATGCAGGCCAACTTATCATTCAAACTATGGCTATATTTTGAACACAAGCATTGTGAAGTAAACAACATTCATTTCTTTATTTCTGCTTCAAAACTTCAAGCTTTCAACAACACATGGTTTCAGAAGTATGTACCTGGAAGTGTTTACAGTTGAAGAAGAAGATGAGTCAGTAGAGTAACAATGGCAACAAATGCAGCAGCAGTAACAGCAGATAACAACAGGACAAATCCCAGAGCAAGGTGCAACTATAGCCGATAGAACAAGTAGTAACAAAACAACAGCAGCACACAGTGCAGTAGAAACAATGCTCCAAGACAAAACCAAGTCCAGGAGAACAAACAATGCAAACCAAACAATAGACTTAGTCGAGACTTGGAAGAAATCAGGATTGATTGAACAGGTTGAACAAATGAAACCCAAACAACAGTAGGAAAATAGTTTCTGATTTTTTGTATGTTTTTCTCTATTGTGCATGTGTCTGTATATGCCTATTCTGTGATATCTCTCTGTATCTATGCCTTCTAAAAATCAATCTCCTGGCACAGTCTAAATTTTTCAGTCTAAAATCTGTCTGTGTTTTTCTTTTCAAAATTCCGTCTCCAAATCTGTCTGAGTTCCCTCCTTTTTATAGCCTAACATCAGCCCCTTTTAGTTTGTTAAACATATCAGAAACCCCCTTCCTTTCTTGCTGTTTTTCCACTCAATATTTTAAAATATGAAAACCTCCCATGAAATTCCTGACAGCTCTTTTAATCAGCTTATTAAACTAAAAGCAGCCATGGGCAGCAGGAATATAACCTGACAGCATATGCTGTCAAGTTATTTTAGACTCTAAAAGGGCCTTTATGCACATGTTGTGCACAAGTGCACATGCCACCAATTCAGACTGCAACTACAAACCAAATCCTTAGATTTCTGATTCAAATTAACAACTATAAGTAGCTATACTCGATCCTCAATTTTGATTCAAACAATGTTCAGCAAGAACAGATCCAATTGTTATCATTCAAACAGCTGAAACTATTCGACGACACATATCGAATCGACTATACTAATTATAACATATACAATTAACAGCCAAGTATTGGAATCAAACAGTATTGAGCAAGGGTTCAGATAGTACAGTCAAAACAAAGACGGCCTTGGGAACTAATTAAATGACCAATTTCAAATTCAATCGACTATGCAGTTTACACAATACACACATTATCAGTGAATGAAGAAAGACTTGGCCATATATAGAGGTCCGGGCAAAGTGGACAACAATAGTTGATAAATATTCAAAACATAAATTAAACAAAACATTTGGACACCTAAATAGACATTCAAATACAACAGACAAAATGAACTGATAAAGAAAAACAAAATTACCTTAAAACTTTGAAAAATCAGAAATCCTTAGCTTGGATTTGAATAGATCTTTCTTGGGGTTGAACGGACTTTAATCGAAGTGTTCTCAATTGAGAACACTTCGATTAAGGTCCATTAGACCCTAATCACTCGGCTCAAACGGACACAGACCGGGCATGAGGATTCCTAGGGTTCTTAGAGGGCAGATTTGGGTTTTGGGTTTCCTTGGTTAGATTCGGACCAAACCAAGCATGGTTTGGTCACTAGGGAGGTCCTGGGACTGTCTGGTATGAAGCTGGGGTAGATCGGTGTAAGTCAAGGTCCGACTCGAATCTTCAAATGAAGATTCGAGAAGGTGGGAGGGGATTCGAGCTATGTGGTTGGTGGAGGTCCATGCCACCGGGATTAAAGGTGAAGGTAAAGGGGGCGGCTAGGGTTCCGTGGGTTATGGCCTGTGGTGAGGATGAACTAAAGGCAGGGGTGTTTGGATAGGGGGTGGGGTATGAGTTTTGATTTATATAGTTAAAGATTGAATAGATCCTGGCCGTCGGATGAGGTGAGATGAAAGGCCAGGATCTTTTAATTAGTGGGGAACGGTGTCGTTTCAAACGCCACGGGTTGGGTTGGGTTGGAGGTTGAACGGGTCGAGTCTGTATGCGGGTATGGGGATGTGATCTTGGCCGTTGATCATTCTGAGATCAACGGCCCAGATCAGACCAGATCAAAACTACGTCGTTTGGACGCCCCTAGGGTCAGCTGGTTTGGACCGGGCAAAACACAGGTTTTGTGCTCGAGTTGGGCCTCAGATTTTAAATGGGAATAGGCCCAACCTTGATTTCAGTCCAATTTTGCACTCTTTTCTTTTATTTTTATATATTTTTTTTCATTTTAAAACAAAACCTATTTAAACAAAATTAAACCCCATTAATTAAATACTTAATACAATTATTTACACCCATATCAAATATTAAAAATAAGTAAAAATCACCAAGGCGATAAATAAGACAAAACATGCATATTTCGTAATTTTCCTTTTAATAATCGGACTATGGTTCGACTACACATGACACACACACATTTTTTTTGTATTTTGTTTTATAAAAAATAAAATGGACAAAATCACAAATAATTAAAGAAATGCCACGTAAAAATCCAAAAATTGTACAGCAAGACCAATTGCTATTATTTTGTTTTCTTTTGGAGTGATTGTTGCATAAAACAAAAATCACGTGCTCACAGCTGCCCCTCTTTGTTCGGAAACATGAAGAGTTTTCGTGCAAAGATAAAGTGAGCGGATATGAACGACTTTTGCCTATTGGACTACTCCGTGTGAAGCATTTTTTTTTTTGAAAGATTTGACCGAATCTTTGCTTCGAAGATTTCCTACATAACCTGGGCTAAACAGGAATCAGGTCAATGTAGTTCGGGAAATTTTGGCAGCTTGGACTACCATGGGATTGCAATGCTTGTTGTTACTGCTGTTGCTGTTGTCATTGTTGCTTTACTGACCGCCTTATTACAACCAAATTAAAATTGAAACTGAACTAAATACTTATATGCATGTCAACTGCTAGTTACAAGATTTCTATCTATGATTATTTTGCAACTTGATCTTGGGTCTTAGCTGATTTTGCTTGGAGACTTCGATCCAAATCTTGATGCTTGCGAGTTGTAGGTGCTTGTTTATCTCTAGGATACTGAGTGAGACGTGATTGGCAGAGTTCGGGACCTTGATCAAGTCTTGGAGCGATCCGCCTTCCATTTTCTCCAGTATCTCGGGACATCTTCTTCTTCTTCCCCCCTTTTTTTTATTCTGGGCTGAGACTCATCTCGTGGGTCATATCGATCCATGCGCCTCGAGGTTAGACCTGCGGGGAAAAACAAACGAACAAAATTTTCTGCCCCAGTTTCACTACGAAAATTTCGTGAGTTATTTGCCAGGAAGTTCATAGAATTGATGAAGGAATTGGAAAATTTCAGTTTCCAAAATGCCAATTCCGGGATTGGATCAACGATACGGCCACAAGATATGAATGCTCAGTTTAGGGTTGGAGCCCTAAGGCTGGAGGGATGGAAATAGTTCAGTTCAGGGTTGGATCCCTAATGCCGACTAGCTGGGGAGAAGCTCAGTTTAGAGTTGAAACTCTAATGCTGACCAACTGGGGAAAAGTTCAGTTTAGGGTTGGGGCCCTAATGCTGACTGAATGGACAGAAGTTCAGTTTAGGGTTTAAAACCCTAATGCTGATTAAAGGGAAAAAGTTCAGTTTAGGGTTTAAAACCCTAATGCTAACTAAAGGGAAAAGTTCAGTTTAGGGTTAAAAACCCTAACGCTGACTAAAGGGAAAAAGTTAAGTTTAGGGTTTAAAACCCTAACGCTGAATAAAGGGAAAAGTTCAGTTTAGGGTTTAAAACCCTGATGCTGACTAAAGTTCAGTTTAGGGTTTAAAACCCTAATGTTGATTAAAGGGAAAAGTTCAGTTTAGGGTTTAAAACCGTAATGCTAACTAAAGGAAAAGTTCAGTTTAGGGTTTAAAACCATAATGCTGACTAAAGGGAAAAAGTTCAGTTTAGGGTTTAAAACCCTAATGCTGATTAAAGGGAAAAGTTCAGTTTAGGGTTTAAAACCCTAATGCTTACTAAAGGAAAAGTTCAGTTTAGGGTTTTAAAACCCTAATGCTGACTAAAGGAAAAAGTTCGGTTTAGGGTTTAAAACCCTAATGATGACTAAAGGAAAAGTTCAGTTTAGGGTTTAAAACCCTAATGCTGACTACATGGAAAAAGTTCAGTGTAGGGTTTAAAACCCTAATGCTGACTAAATGGAAAAGTTCAGTTTAAGGTTTAAAACCCTAATGCTGACTAAAGGGAAAAAGTTCAGTTTAGGGTTTAAAACCCTAACGCTGAGTAAAGGGAAAAGTTCATTTTAGGGTTTAAAACCCTGATGCTGACTAAAGTTCAGTTTAGGGTTTAAAACCCTAATGCTGATTAAAGGGAAAAGTTCAGTTTAGGGTTTAAAACCCTAACGCTGACTATAGGAAAAGTTCAGTTTAGGGTTTAAAACCCTAATGCTGACTAAAGGGAAAAAAAGTTCAGTTTAGGGTTTAAAACCCTGATGCTGATTAAACGAAAAAGTTCAGTTTAGGGTTTAAAACCCTAATGCTGACTAAAGGAAAAGTTCAGTTTAGGGTTTTAAAACCCTAATGCTGACTAAAGGAAAAAGTTCGGTTTAGGGTTTAAAACACTAATGCTGACTAAAGGAAAAGTTCAGTTTAGGGTTTAAAACCCTAATGCTGACTACATGGAAAAAGTTCAGTTTAGGGTTTAAAACCCTAATGCTGACTAAATGGAAAAGTTCAGTTTAAGGTTTAAAACCCTAATGCTGACTAAAGGAAAAAGTTCAGTTTAGGGTTTAAAACCCTAATGCTGACTGAATGGAAAAATTCAGTTTAGGGTTTTAAAACCCTAATGCTGATTATAGGGAAAAGTTCAGTTTAGGGTTTAAAACCCTAATGCTGACTAAAGGAAAAGTTCAGTTTAGGGTTTTAAAACCCTAATGCTGACTAAAGGGAAAAGTTCAGTTTAGGGTTAAAAACCCTAACGCTGACTAAAGGGAAAAAGTTAAGTTTAGGGTTTAAAACCCTAACACTGACTAAAGGGAAAAGTTCAGTTTAGGGTTTAAAACCCTGATGCTGACTAAAGTTCAGTTTAGGGTTTAAAACCCTAATGTTGATTAAAGGGAAAAGTTCAGTTTAGGGTTTAAAACCCTAATGCTGACTAAAGGAAAAGTTCAGTTTAGGGTTTAAAACCATAATGCTGACTAAAGGGAAAAAGTTCAGTTTAGGGTTTAAAACCCTAATGCTGATTAAAGGGAAAAGTTCAGTTTAGGGTTTAAAACCCTAATGCTGACTAAAGGAAAAGTTCAGTTTAGGGTTTTAAAACCCTAATGCTGACTAAAGGAAAAAGTTCGGTTTAGGGTTTAAAACCCTAATGCTGACTAAAGGAAAAGTTCAGTTTAGGGTTTAAAACCCTAATGCTGACTACATGGAAAAAGTTCTGTTTAGGGTTTAAAACCCTAATGCTGACTAACATGAAAAAAGTTCAGTTTAGGGTTTAAAACCCTAATGCTGACTTAATGGAAAAGTTCAGTTTAAGGTTTAAAACCCTAATGCTGACTAAAGGAAAAAGTTCAGTTTAGGGTTTTAAAACCCTAATGCTGACTAAAGGAAAAAGTTCGGTTTAGGGTTTAATACCCTAATGCTGACTAAAGAAAAAGTTCAGTTTAGGGTTTAAAACCCTAATGCTGACTACATGGAAAAAGTTCAGTTTAGTGTTTAAAACCCTAATACTGACTAAATGGAAAAGTTCAGTTTAAGGTTTAAAACCCTAATGCTGACTAAAGGGAAAAAGTTCAGTTTAGGGTTTAAAACCCTAACGCTGACTAAAGGGAAAAGTTCAGTTTAAGGTTTAAAACCCTGATGCTGACTAAAGGAAAAGTTCAGTTTAGGGTTTAAAACCCTAATGCTGACTAAAGGGAAAAAGTTCAGTTTAGGGTTTAAAACCCCAATGCTGATTAAAGGGAAAAGTTCAGTTTAGGGTTTAAAACCCTAATGCTGACTAAAGGAAAAGTTCAGTTTAGGGTTTTAAAACCCTAATGCTGACTAAAGGAAAAAGTTCAGTTTAGGGTTTAAAACCCTAATGCTGACTGAATGGAAAAGTTCAGTTTAGGGTTTTAAAACCCTAATGCTGATTAAAGGGAAAAGTTCAGTTTATGGTTTAAAACCCTAATGCTGACTAAAGGAAAAGTTCAGTTTAGGGTTTTAAAACCCTAATGCTGACTAAAGGAAAAAGTTCGGTTAGGGTTTAAAACCCTAATGCTGACTAAAGGAAAAGTTCAGTTTAGGGTTTAAAACCCTAATGCTGACTACATGGAAAAAATTCAGTTTAGGGTTTAAAACTCTAATGCTGACTAACATGGAACAAGTTCAGTTTAGGGTTTAAAACCCTAATGCTGACTAAATGGAAAAGTTCAGTTTAAGGTTTAAAACCCTAATGCTGACTAAAGGAAAAAGTTCAGTTTAGGGTTTAAAACCCTAATGCTGACTGAATGGAAAAAGTTCAGTTTAGGGTTTAAAACCCTAATGCTGACTACATGGAAAAAGTTCAGTTTAGGGTTTAAAACCCTAATGCTGACTAAATGGAAAAGTTCAGTTTAGGGTTTAAAACCCTAATGCTGACTAAAGGAAAATGTTCGGTTTAGGGTTTAAAACCCTAATGCTGACTAAAGGAAAAGTTCAGTTTAGGGTTTAAAACCTTAATGCTGACTACATGGAAAAAGTTCAGTTTAGGGTTTAAAACCCTAATGCTGACTACATGGAAAAGTTCAGTTTATGGTTTTAAAACCCTAATGCTGACTAAAGGGAAAAGTTCAGTTTAGGGTTTAAAACCCTAATGCTGACTAAAGAAAAAGTTTAGTTTAGGGTTTAAAACCCTAATGCTGACTAAAGGAAAAAGTTCAGTTTAGGGTTTAAAACCCTAATGCTGACTAAAGGGAAAAGTTCAGTTTAGGGTTTAAAACCCTAATGCTGACTAAGGGGAAAAAGTTCAGTTTAGGGTTTAAAAGCCTAACGCTGACTAAAGGGAAAAGTTCAGTTTAGGGTTTAAAAACCTTAATGCTGACTAATGGAAAAAGTTCGGTTTAGGGTTTAAAACCCTAATGCTGACTAAATGGAAAAAGTTCAGTTTAGGCTTTTTAAACCCTAATGCTGACTGGCTGGGGACAAAGTTCGAGGATACTAACTGACCCTTTTTTTGAATTTTCTTGTTTTAGTAGAAGATAAAAGGGAATCTCGTGGAAACTTACCTTTCGAGTGGATTCCTTATTGCTAAACTGTTTCTTGTACCCATGTACCTTTTTCTTTGGGTGACACCTGCTTCTTGCACGGTTGTCTTGGATTATACCTGTTTCAACTTTTCAAACAAAGAACAATTGTTAGTTCGGAAATGGCGGTTGGTTCGGTGACCTTGATTGTTCCAGTTGCCTTGTCGCGTCCTTATTTCTGTTGAGGAGTCCTGCCATTGATTGGATTCAAACGGCGAAACCCTTTAGACTGCTCAGGCTTGTATTTCCAGATTTTGGGATGATTTGCCTCGTAAGGCTCTTTTTGGTCCCGTTTTGCTTGGGGATTTTCAATGGGGATTTTAATGGGTAGACTCTATGGGGATTCTGTACAAGGGGAAACTCTGTGGGGATTTGTATAGGGCGGACTTGCTGGGATTTGTTGCAAAGCGGACTTGCTAGGATTTGTTGGAGCAAACTTGCTGGGGGAATTTTTACAAAGGGAGGCTCTGTGGGGATTTGTACAAGGAAAGTTCTAAGAGGATTTGTACAAGGCGGACTTGCTGGGGAAATTTCTCTCTTTTTTTTTTTGAAAAAAAAAACGCAGTCAAACATCATGATTTATCAGGTTTGGACAAACGTACCAACGAAACGGGGCATTTCCTTTGCGAAACGGAATTCCATGAAACCAAACCTGCCACCTGTCCTTTCCGGTATATCTGGAAACTTAGGGTTAAAAAAAATGAAAGGGATTTGAAGAAAAGCAAAGAAAGGAGAAAGCAAACTTCAGAAAAGAAGTGTCCCTTTCGGGACGAAAAAGACTTATCTGAGGAAAACAATGCTGACTTTAAATGGAAATGACATGCTCTTTGGACTGGACGCCTAACCTTCAATGAACTTGCATTTCCTCCCAAACCAAAATGGGTTTGTGTTTCAAACCGGTGGAACTTTGCCGAGACTTCCTGGGGTGGAGTCATCTTTCCGGCCAACAGCGCCCTTTGCGGGTTTTCGCTAGTTGACCTCTCTCGTTTCCCTCCTTGTTGTCGCTTGATAGCACTCTTTACGAGTTTTTACTACACAAGCTCTCTCTTTTTGATTTCTCTACTCCCGTCATCTCGTGGTGCCCGGAGGTTTTCACCGACGAGACTCTCTCATTTTATTTCTCTCAATTTACAGTGTACCGGTCTCCATTCATGACGCTTTTTGGCTTCCCGTTACCTTTGGTAATTGATCTGAAAGGCTTGTGCTTGGCAAAGAAAAGTAGATGATACTAACTTCTAAACCGCTTGACGTGCCCTGGTTTCAATTTCAGGGTAAATGGGATTTTATTGTTGGTGTGACTGAACCTCAGGGAGAGGCTGACTACGTATCCTTTCGGAATCAAGTCAGACGTAGTTCAGGCCTCGATCAATGTTTTGTTTTGTTTTGTTTTTGTTTTTTTTTTGTTTTTTGTTTTTGTAACCGGCTCAAAGGCTTGTAGAGAGAGTTGATAGTGGGAATAAAACCTTCAGCATTTCAAATGTGTCAGGACCACTGAGGCGTCACTCAGACATAGTATCTTTTGACTGCGTCCGCATTCACTGCTGTTTCGGGATCATTTCCTTCAATGCCACCTAGGTACAATGCTCCTCTCGACAATATCTTCCTGATGATGTATGGGCCTTTCCAGTTTGGAGCAAATTTCCCTTTTGCTTCCTGGTGATGTGGCAGAATGCGCCTCAGTACCAGTTGACCTACTTCGAAATTCCTAGGTCTGACTTTCTTATTGTAAGCACGGGCCATTCTTCGTTGGTACAACTGTCCGTGACAAACCGCGGCCATTCGTTTCTCATCAATCAAAATCAACTGCTCCAATCGAGTCTTAACCCATTCGTTGTCCTCGATTTCTGCTTCAACAATGGTTCGAAGCGAAGGGATTTCTACTTCCGCTGGTATCACAGCCTCGGTCCCATAAACCAAAAGATAAGGAGTTGCTCCTACTGACGTGCGTACCGTAGTGCGATACCCCAATAATGCAAATGGTAACTGCTCATGCCACTGTCGGGAACTCTGGATCGTTTTCCTCAAAATCTTCTTGATGTTTTTGTTTGCCGCTTCTACAGCGCCATTGGCCTTTGGCCGATAAGGAGTAGAATTCCTATGCGTTATTTTGAATTGCTCGCATACATCTCCCATCAAGTGACTGTTCAAGTTTGCTGCGTTATCTGTAATGATAGTCGCAGGAATACCGAAACGACAGATAAGATTTGAGTGTACAAAATCCACTACAGCTTTTTTAGTGACCGACTTGAGAGTGACAGCCTCTACCCATTTTGTGAAGTAGTCGATGGCAACCAGTATAAATCTGTGTCCATTTGAAGCCTTTGGCTCGATTGGTCCAATGACGTCCATGCCCCATGCAACAAATGGCCAAGGTGCAGACATGGGATGCAATTCCGTGGGAGGTGCATGAATCAAATCACCGTGCACCTGACACTGGTGACACTTCCTAACAAAACTAAAGCAGTCCTTTTCCATGGTTATCCAGTAATAACCTGCTCGAAGGATTTTCTTTGCCAAGACGTACCCGTTCATGTGGGGTCCGCACACTCCTGCGTGTACTTCGTGCATGATCTTTCTTGCCTCCTCGGCGTCAACACATCTTAGTAGATTGAGGTCCGGGGTCCTCTTATACAACAATTCACCGCTCAGAAAGAAACCACTTGCATGCCGCCTAATGGTTCTCTTTTGATCTCCAGTAGCATGCTCGGGGTATTCTTGTGTCTTCAAGAACCTCCTGATATCATGGTACCAAGGCTGCGTATCTGATCCTGCCTCGATTACGTTGCAGTAACCGTGTATTTCCCTGATTTGCATTTCCAAAGGATCGACGTGGGCGTTGCCCGGGTAGGGTAGCATTGAAGCCAGAGTAGCAAGTGCATCCGCTAGTTCATTGTGACACCTCGGGATATACCTGAACTCTATTGATTTAAAACGCTTGCTGAGGTCCTCCACGTGCTGTCGGTAAGGGTTAAGCTTGACATCCCGAGTTTCCCATTCACCTTGGGCTTGCCGGATAATCAGGTCAGAATCTCCCATAATCAGTAAGTCTTCGACATCCTGATCGATCGCCATATGTATGCCCATGATGCAGGCTTCATACTCAACTGTATTGTTTGTGCAAAAGAAACGCAGTCTAGCTGTGACTGGATAATGCTGACCGAAGGGCGAGATCAAAATTGCCCCGATCCCTACACCTTTGGCGTTCACGGCTCCATCAAAAAACATCTTCCAAACATGAGCGTCCTCCGAGACCACTTCTACGGTGTTTATTTCTTCATCTGGAAAATAGGTACTCAATGGCTGGTATTCTTCATCGACTGGATTTTCGGCCAAATGATCTGCTAGCACCTGGGATTTCATTGCTGTGCGAGTGACATAGACTATGTCGAATTCAGTAAGCAAGATTTGCCACTTGGCCAGTTTTCCAGTAGTCATCGGTTTCTGAAATATATACTTCAAAGGATCCAACCTGCTTATGAGGAAAGTAGTGTGAGCTTGGAGATAATGTCTCAGTGCCTGAGCCACCCACGTTAAAGTGCAACACATTCTTTCCAATAGAGTATACTTGGCCTCGTAGCCGGTGAACTTCTTGCTCAAGTAGTAGATTGCTTGCTCCTTCTTTCCGGTTATGTCATGTTGCCCGAGGACGCAACCGAAAGAGTTTTCCAAGACTGTCAGATACAAGAACAGTGGTCTCCCTGGCTCTGGCGGGACCAAAACTAGGGGGTTTGAAAGATATTCTTTGACTTTGTCAAAAGCTTCCTGACATTCAGCCATCCATTTGATCGCCGCATCTTTCCTCAACAGCTTAAATATGGGCTCACACGTGCTTGTCAGCTAGGCAATAAATCGACTGATATAATTTAATCTGCCCAACAAACTCATCACGTCTTTCTTCGTTCTTGGGGGAGGTAGATCCCTGATAGATTTTATCTTTGTTGGATCTAATTCGATACCTCTCTTGCTCACTATGAAGCCCAAAAGCTTGCCCGACGGAACTCCGAAAGCACATTTGGCTGGGTTCAGCTTCAAGTCATACTTCCTCAGTCTCTCAAAGAACTTTCTCAAGTCTTGGATGTGATTATCCTGCGTCCTGGACTTGACTATCACGTCGTCCACGTACACCTCTATTTCTTGATGCATCATGTCATGAAAAATGGCAGTCATGGCCCTCATGTAAGTAGCCCCAGCATTCTTCAGACCAAATGGCATGACCCGATAACAGTAGGTGCCCCAAGGTGTGGTGAAGGTAGTTTTCTCAGCGTCTTCTTCATCCATCAATACCTGATGATATCCAGCGTAACAATCTACGAAAGACTGTATCTCGTGTTTGGCGCAATTATCAACGAGGATGTGGATGTTGGGCAGTGGGAAATTATCTTTGGGACTTGCTCTATTCAAATCTCGGTAATCTACACATACCCGAGTTTTCCCGTCCTTTTTCGGTACTGGAACCACATTTGCCAACCATGTTGTATACTGGACTACCCGAATCACTCCCGTTTTCAGTTGTTTGGTGATCTCCTCTTTAATCTTGTCACTGACCTCAGTTTTGAACTTTCGTTGCTTTTGTTGAACTGGAGGACATTCAGGGTGAATTGGCAATTTATGAACCACTAGATCGACACCTAGTCCCGGCATGTCATCGTATGACCAAGCAAACACATCTTTAAATTCAAAAAGAAGTTGAATTATCGCGTCTCGCGTTTTCTTGTCCGTGTGAATGCTTATTTTGGTCTCCCGGATTTCTTCAGGAGTTCCTAAATTAACCGGTTCGGTGTCATTCGGATTTGGCTTAGGTTTATTCTCAAAATGTTCCAACTCTCGGTTTATTTCCCTAAAAGCCTTTTCTTCATCATATTCTGGTTCTGGGTTCATTATTTCGCAATTAAATAGCTCGTTGTGATCTGGGCGTGAAGTACGCAAGCATGTCATATTTAAAGCCGCATTATTATAACTGAAAGAAAGGACAAAAGAAAAATAACAAAATCAGAAGAAAGGGAAAAATGGGAAAACAATGATGATTTTTTTTTCATTTTCTTCTTGAAATCTGGAAGACAACAATGTTTACAAACTCAGAAATGCAGAACAACAAATAAAATAAGAAAACATCCAAGTTATATCCTGGAGATAACTTGTGATGCAGGAAAGGTGGCAGGACAGGTCTACCCGGACTTTCGCCTAGTCGGGAATGGCGTGGTCTCCCAGTTTTGGAGTTTGGCGTTTTGCCCGATATATAGTATTTCGGCGGTGCTGGTGCCTTCTCATGGTTGAACCATGTGAGCCTCGTAGAGCATTTCTCTCATTGCCCCACATATCTCCTCGATTTCCTCAGTCGTGAAAACCTCGTCGTCTTCTTCTTCAGTGTATCTTGGTCCGACGAAAGTTTCACATAAATCCGGCAGCGGCCGAGGCAATTTCCACCCCTTATTCTTCCTTTTCTTCGCCCATTCTTCATCTTCTGGAGTGGGTTGAAAACCTATCCCAAAAAGTTTTTTGGCGGAAGGCAGGGTGATGGGTTCTGTTATTCCCTGCAATGTTCGTCCGAGCCCTTTTCCTGGCCTGAATTCATGCCGGATCATCTCTTTAGGCACCATAACCGAGGCGTTAGACAAGAAAGGTTGGGGGCAAGGTTTTCCCTCTTCATGCTGCTCTGCTAACACAATCTCGAAAGCTTGATAGACCGTGTGTTCACTCCCTTCTCTTGGTTCAAGATATGGGATGGATGGGTCCCGATAAATAGCATGCTCGTCTTCCCCATGGACCACGATCTCTTGGTCTTCGTACTCAAACTTCACCATCTGATGAAGAGTGGAAGGCACAGCTCCTGCCGCATGAATCCAAGGTCTGCCAAAGAGGAAATTGTAGGACGTATCCATGTCAAGCCCTTGGAAAGTTACCTCAAACTCTACTGGCCCTATGGTCAAAATCAAATCTATTTCCCCAAGGGTGTCTCTTTTGATGCCGTCAAAAGCCCTCACGCAGACATTATTGGGGCGGATTCTTCCGGTCCCAATTTCCATTCTCTGTAGTGTGGAGAGCGGACAAATGTCAACACCTGAACCCCCATCCAACATTACCCGCTTGACGTAGTAGCCTTCGCATTTAACTGTTAGATGCATGGATTTATTATGTGCCGCTCCCTCTAGGGTAGATCGTTCTTGCTGAAAGAGACTTGGTTGATGGCAAAGAACCTCTCCGTCATCCGTTCCAATTGTTCAACTGAGGTTTCTACTGGTATGTATGCTTCATTCAAGGTCTTGAGTAAGATCTTTTGATGCTCGGTTGACCTCATTAGCAGAGATAGCATGGACACTTGCTCGGGGCACTTGCGCAGTTGATCTACTACTTCGTAGTCTGGCATTTTCATTTGTCGGAAGAAAAATTCCGCTTCTTCAACGCTTACAGGCTTCTTTGGTGGGAAGCGTCTCCGTGTGGAGTTGTTCAGCTCTTGGGTGTTTGAATACCTTCCAATGAAAGTATTTTCCGGAAGTTCTTCAGTGACTTCTTTACCTTTGTACGTTACCAACGTCTTCTTGTAGTTCCACGGTACTGTGGACGGGTTTGTCATCGGCTTTTGTGGCACGCGTCCGATAACCACTGGCTCATTCAGCCGAGGTGGTTGAATCGTCTCCCGGACCACACAGGCCCCCTTTGGTACGTACATAGGTTTTGCCCTTTTGACCTCGAAGCTCTGTGGCTTCTCTGCTCGTCCTCGTGGGATGTAAAGAACTCCATTCTTCACAGGCACCGCCTTCTTCTCCACCTTCTTTTCGGGCTCGCACTTTACAGTATTGGCCTTTTCCCCTTTTTCTGGTTTCTGGGCTGTTTCAGGCTTTTTCCCTGCGTCAACAATGGCAATTATAGCTTTCAAAGCAGGGTCAAATTCTTTGTCTTCGTAAATCATTCCGATCAGCGGCCCATTATTGTGAGCAGGTAATGGATTGTTAGTCACATTTGGGATATCCTCGTCCCTTAGCACTATTTTCCCTTGCTCTATTAAATTCTCGACCACTCTTCTCAATGACCAACAGTCATTTGTATCGTGCCCCTCGGCCCCTGAATGATAGGCACATCTGACGCCGGCTTTGTAAGAAGGTGACGCCGGGTTGTGCCTTGTCTGAGGGACTAGCTGCAGGAAACCCAACTGGACTAGCTTCGGGAACAAAGTAGAGTATGGCTCACCGATGGGCGTGAAAGTCTGCCTTCTAGGTAGTTCCTGAGGGCGGAAATTATTTTGAGGAGGCTGTGGGTTGTAGTGGTTGCGGTATGGAGGCTGATTTCTGGGAGGTGGAGCTTGGCCTCGGTTGGCTTGGTGCGGAGGATGGACATAAGGCTGGGTGTTCATGACCATGTAGGGTTGAGGAGGATATGCCGTGTTTGAGTGGGGGTAGTAGTGTTGCGAGGTCCTTTCCGGAAAACGGGGCCTGGGATTACGATATTCCCTTGCTTCTGATACTGCCATAGCCATTTCCTCCTTTTTCTTCCCTCTTACCATTCCTCCATACCCGCTTTGGACGGCTTGGGAGGTTGCCCTTATGGCTGCTTGACTCAAAATCCTACCCGTTTTTAGCCCGTTCTCCACCATCTCTCCAATCTTAATTGCTTCTGCGAACGGCTTTCCCATGGCTGACATCATGTTTTGGAAATAGTCAGACTCTTGAACCTGGAGAAAAGTAGTGACCATTTCTACCTCATCCATGGGAGGCTTCACCCTCGACGCCTGCTCGCGCCACTTAATAGCATACTCTCTGAAGCTTTCTGAAGGTTTCTTCTTCAAGTTCGACAGAGAATTTCGGTCTGGTGCGATGTCGATGTTATACTGGAATTGTCTCACAAAATCTCTAGCGAGATCATCCCAGACATGCCATCGGGACATGTCCTGGTCCATGTACCATTCCGAGGCTATTCCTACCAGACTTTCCCCGAAATATGCCATTAGCAATTCCTCTTTTCCGCCGGCTCCCCTTAATTGGTTGCAATATTTCTTGAGGTGAGCAATGGGGTCACCGTGCCCGTCGTACTTCTCAAACTTTGGGGTCTTGAAACCCACTGGTAGGTGTACGTGAGGGAACATGCATAGGTCGGCGTAAGAGACGCTTTTCTGTCCGCTCAAACCTTGCATATTCTTCAAACTCTGTTCAAGGCTTCTCATTCTTTTGGCCATCTCATTTTGTTCAGCAATTCTGGGGTTCTGATCCTGCCCAGGTGCAAGCTCGCACTGAGGATGTGGAGGATTAATGCTGGTGGCGAACCTAGTTGGTTCTATTGAGAAAGATGGGGCTTGGAATATAAACGAGTACGAGTCAAAAGTCGGCTTGTATGCAGCAGGTTGTGCCGTGATCGGGCAAGGTGGTGCAGTGAAGATATTTGTGTTTACATCCGTCGTTGACACTCGAGGATGAGACTCAGAGGGCGATCCAGTAGAGAAGGCTGAAATGGCTGGGTATCCGAATGGGGCAGCAGGATAGCTTATGGGGACATTAGAAATCCCGCTTGTCTTGGAGAATAACTCAGGGAATCCAGGGACGATACTTGGTGGCTCTTTTCCATTATTCCAATCATCAAGCATTTCCAGCATGCGAAGCCGCAAGATTCTATTTTCCTCCGCAGTTGCAGATTCGGGCGTGAGGATGACCGAGATAGAAATTTCCTCAGAAACAAGGATTGTTGGCAACGGAATCTCCGAAGACATTTCTATACTTCCTTTTGACCTTGTGAAGTAAGTGTGAGCACTGCCTCCTGTCTTAACAATAGGTAATTGAACACTCCCTTTCGACCTCGTGAAGTATGAGTGCGAGGCCAGACTTTCACCAAACCAACCACCTTTTCCAAAAACCTGGAAGGAACTCAACGACAAACGAACGGTTAATTCGAATCAAATAACAGATAGGCAATCTCACGTTGGGGCATGATGCACCTATACAGTTAAATGGATTCCTACATGTTTGCGACGAAAGCATGTGTCATTCCGGCATTCTTTTAGGCTTTCCTTTTATTATTTCCCCTTTTTTTCAATTTTTCTCTTTGGTTAAACCGCGACCGGATCCGATGAGGATTGCCTACGTATCACGATGCCACGTGAATCAGATCATTACGTAGTTCAAAAACACAAATGAGCATAAAAGAAGCACACCCTTTTATTGTTGAAACGGTCTATTACAAACTACATTTTGCAAAAGAAAGAGCAAACTTTGAAAATAAACCTAGACTCAAATAGACTAAAACAAACTAATGGGAAAAACAGGCAGAAGATGCTTGACTTATGAGTACATTATGGTTTTGAACATTGGTGCCCGCGGGGCATCATTCGGCCTCGTCGCGGTCCTAGATGTGAGATCCCTCTCAAGCTGCTCCAGCTCATGCATGGTCTGCTTGACATAACCCATCACTGCCGAGAGTACGGTAACGCTAGTCATGTTCTCACATCGTAGACATCGTCTGGTGATGGCATGGGCAATGGCCTTGATCCTATCTTTGGTTTGCTTCTTCTCTATGAGCAGGCGTTTTATCTGATCGCTACACATCTTGAATACCTGAGAATCCTGCATATGCTGATTCTTCAGTCGCCGTACTTCTAACTTCATCTGGGCTAACAAGTCGTACCAGTATTTGCTCTCAATTTGGAAGTCCTTGGCCTGATTAACTGCTTTGATCTCAAGTATATCCATCTCTCTCTTCATTTTGGCAACAGTTTTCTCGTGGTCGCGTTTCAATTGGTTCAAGTATCGGCGATGCTTCTCTAGTCTCTTGTTCCCCACTGTGCCTTGAGCTTTGCCATAAACTTTTCAGATTCTTCTAAACCATCTCGCCATTCCATGACTTCTCTTTTTAAACCCTTAATCAACTGCTGGTCTGATCGACTTCTGGGCTGTTCATCAAGAGACAATCTCAATTTTTGGATTTGGGCCTTAAGTTCTTCATTCTCTTGGACCAATTTATTCTTTTCGCTTCGATCCGCCGCGATTTGTATGTTGTTATTGAATTTCAGACTGTCAATTTGTAGCTTCAAATCACCGATCTCTGCCCGATACCCCTTTTCTTTTGCTAACCAGTTCCATTGCCCTTGGGACGATTCTACAAAATCTTTGAGATGCGGACTCTTAGCTGCTCTTTCGCAAGACAGGTCGCCTCTGAACCAAACGTGATACCCTGGGGCAACTTCCCCTTTTGCTATATCCATCACACAAGTGCTTGCTGTCAGATGTTGGCACTCATTCCAGATTTGGCGAACTTCTTCTTCGGGGAAACGACCGTCCGGACTGATTTCAATCACTTGGGTACTCAGATCTTCATCTTTCGGCACCACTTGATATCTCCCAAGTTGCCTCAAAACCCGATATGGTGCATAGGGTTGGATGCTTTTAAGTCCCATCAACAGAAAGTGGGGCCTGGTTGCCGGCATGTATATGATTTCCTCAATAGGCGACCATCCGAGCGTCCACTGGATTTGGCTAGCAGTGAGAGTTCGGAGAAATGAGGTCCATGATGTGACTCCCTCAGGTAAATTGAACCCTTTGATTCTTGTGTAGAATTCTCCAATACAAGTTTTTTCGGGCGAACCGTAACCCAAGAGCGGGGAGCGGTGGCATAAATGATCGGTCATCCATATTTGCAACAGTAGGTTACATCCTTCGAAAAAGTTTCCCCTGGCTCAACAAGCAGTGAGAACCCGGAAAATGTCAGCCATAATCATAGGCGCCAGAGTACTTTTATTTTGGGTAAACAAAGTACTGATGACCCAGTTATTTTTAGATCGATGTTTCCGTCCTTCCTCGGGAACACTATAAGACCCAAGAAGGCTATCATAAAAGCTAACAGCCTGTGTTCGTCCCACTTTTGTCGGTTGCCTTTGCTACACAGTTTGAAATCCAGCTTATTGAACCCGCCCTCATGACCGTATCTAGCATACATGAGGTGGAGACTGCAGAAACCTTTGGCAAGATCTGGATGGTGAAATGTTCGGGGTATTTTCAGGAAATCCAGAAACCGGTGTACCGTGACGGCCCTAGGTGCAATCAAGTATTTGAACCTTAACGGAGCTTCATCACCCTCATCACCCCCAATGTATCCCGCTATTTCTTCCAAAGTCGGGGTGAGCTCGAAGTCTGAGAAATGAAATACATTGTGCGCCGAATCCCAGTAAGTGACCAATGATCTGATAATATCGCCCCGAGGCTGAATGTCTAGTAAATCCGGGAGATTTTTCAGATATTTCCTTACTTTACTTTGCCCCTCCTTGCCTAAGTCGTTCCACCATAATCTCAACTCAAAAGGGATCTTGGTCATTATTGAAAAAGGTTCGTTTTGTATCGTGCTCATCCTGCACATTTATTTAGGGTGATTAAAAAAAACCTTTATTAGACTCAAAAATTAAAATTATCTAGATTTTTTTTTAAAAGATTTTTTTTTTGCAAGATGGGAGGTTGGACCCGATGAGAGTTGCCTACGTATCTCACACCGTGTGAGAATCAAACCGGCGTAGTTCGGTCGGATCAAAATAGGGGAAACAAAAATAAAATCCTTTAAAGAAAAGAGGAATAACTATTTTTTCTGGAATTTTGTTATATGTTTTTTTTATTATTTATTTTTTGAAAAGAGACCAAGGAAATACTTATACATTTTAAACTTCCTTTTTTTCATTTTTTTTTGAAATTTCGAAAATCTTTTAAAGAGGTACTACAAATGAAACAAAAAAAAATTTTGATTTTTTATTTATTTATATATATTTTGGATTTTGAAAGTGATTAAAAGGAATAGTCAAACTGAAAGACAAGCTTTGTTTTCATTTTTTTATATATATATATATATATTTTTAAGAAAATTCTGGTGAGGTTTTGACATTACTCGGACCTTGGTTTTTTTTTTCAAAAGAATAAGTAATTATCTCCCTACCCTGCTATTCTTTTTTTTTGAAAATTTTTCGGAAACCGGTCAACATGCAGATCTGAAGCAAATAGATGCGCAAAACAAACGGGATGCAGCAGGATGGTTTTTTCATTCCAGGTTGCCTGTCCTAGGCGGACCCAACCCCTGTGTTGAGTCCCCTATGTCAAACGCAACATGATGCAGATAAGCGGTCCTACTAGAGATCCGGCATGAGGTTTCGTTATACTAGGTTTATAACCTGGGTAGATGTTCTAGACTGTGTACCCGAGCGGACAACTCGAGTCGAGGAGGGGCAACTTACCGGAACCAAAAGGCCGTCCGGCTTCGTAACTTATCCGTCCTCTTTCTTATTTCAGGTATTGACACTAACAGAATAGGGAGCCTCGACCAGCGAGCTTCTCCCCGGTGGTGAAGAGAGAAAGGTTCGGCACAGTTTATATACATTTCAGATAATATCAAAGCGGTAAAAGACAACTTTTAGCACGTTATGTCAAAACACGTAATAAACATCAGATAATAAAGCCAAATATAACAATTATTCTAAGCTCGAATTCTTGAACCCTAAACCAGTGGTTCTGGGAGCTTTTTCCCCAGCAGAGTCGCCAGAGTTGTCACACCTCCTTTTTGCGCTCCATGCCCCGAAGGGTTAGATGCACGAGGGAGTTTTTCCAATTTAAGTGACAATATTCGAAATGGGATTATTTATTTAATTCAGAGTCGCCACTTGGGAAAGGTTTGGTTTTTGGTGTCCCAAGTCACCGGTTTATCTTGAATCCCAAATCGAGGAAATTTTCGACTTTTCCAAATGAAGTCTGCGAACCAGAAATTCTAAGTAAGGAATTCTGTTGACCCGAGGGAAGGTGTTAGGCACCCTCGAATCCCGTGGTTCTAGCACGGTCGCTTAAATTGTTATAATGGCTAAATATCTGATTTAAATACATGTTGTGACTTATGTGCTTTTATTAAGTTTAAACCGCTTTCATTATTACCATTTTTTATAGAATTGCAATGTCGTGAAAATGCATCTTGAACCACGTCGCAATCAATGCACCCGTAGTTGTTAACACATCTTGACTCCGTTGAGATTTGGATTTGGGTCACATCAATGTGCACCCGAATTTAAGAATGTAATTTAATTAAGTTGCGCCTAAAGAGCCTAACGCGTTATTATCTTTGGGGAAGGAGTGAACTTTTCTAGACAGTCCATCCCAAAACCTATGTGTTTATTATGATCAATTATTGAGGGCCCCGCAATGTGTATCTTTATTTGACGAGGCTCGTCTCATTACTTTAAAAAAGGGATGTCCTAAAGTGACTACATTTCTATTACGTTTGTCTCTAAAAAATAAAAGAAAGAAGATACCAAATTTATTTGTTTAAGCAACTACATGCTAAATCTTTACTATGTTTGCCGAATCCGAATTTTGTATGATTACCTGATTGGTTGTTTACGAGGTGAGAGTTACCTCATGCCTTGTCTTCAACGAGTGAATACGCTTGTTAATTTTCTAAGGGAGATTGCAAGCAAACTAATAACATATACTAAACTTACATTAAACGACCTTCAAATTTGAATTTTAAAACTAGCTTATTTGGGCTTGATTAATGAAATCGGTTGTTTATTAGGAAAACTACTGCTAATTGAACTCAAAAATGCCTATTAGTTTTCCTCAAAAGTCATCGCATTATTTCGAAATAGTGAATCTATATCGAAGCCCATATCGAACCTATATCGGAACAAGCAGTCTAACAAGAGAGTTGGCGTACATGGCCAAACTGTTAACGTAACCACATGAGAATTTGTTTGGGATACATTTATCCTGAAGTCAAATGGAACCAAATACAACAGATTTGACAGTTCATAGGTCTAGACAAAATACATACAGATGCTTGCCATGATTCTATGTTATAATGTCATAACTAAATCAAGACCCAATGGTTATATGCATTAAAATACGTCTGATCTAACAAATAATGCTATCTAATAGTTCATCTCAATCAGAATGTATGTTAATTCATACAGAGCAATTGAAGTTTGAAGTTAAACAAATGCAGGCCAACTTATCATTCAAACTATGGCTATATTTTGAACACAAGCATTGTGAAGTAAACAACATTCATTTCTTTATTTCTGCTTCAAAACTTCAAGCTTTCAACAACACATGGTTTCAGAAGTGTGTACCTGGAAGTGTTTACAGTTGAAGAAGAAGAGAAGTCAGCAGAGTAACAATGGCAACAAATGCAGCAGCAGTAACAGCAGATAACAACAGGACAAATCCCAGAGCAAGGTGCAACTATAGCCGATAGAACAAGTAGTAACAAAACAACAGCAGCACACAGTGCAGTAGAAACAATGCTCCAAGACAAAACCAAGTCCAGGAGAACAAACAATGCAAACCAAACAATAGACTTAGTCGAGACTTGGAAGAAATCAGGATTGATTGAACAGGTTGAACAAATGAAACCCAAACAACAGTAGGAAGAAATAGTTTCTGATTTTTTGTATGTTTTTCTCTATTGTGCATGTGTCTGTATATGCCTATTCTGTGATATCTCTCTGTATCTATGCCTTCTAAAAATCAATCTCCTGGCACAGTCTAAATTTTTCAGTCTAAAATCTGTCTGTGTTTTTCTTTTCAAAATTCCGTCTCCAAATCTGTCTGAGTTCCCTCCTTTTTATAGCCTAACATCAGCCCCTTTTAGTTTGTTAAACATATCAGAAACCCCCTTCCTTTCTTGCTGTTTTTCCACTCAATATTTTAAAATATGAAAACCTCCCATGAAATTCCTGACAGCTCTTTTAATCAGCTTATTAAACTAAAAGCAGACATGGGCAGCAGGAATATAACCTGACAGCATATGCTGTCAAGTTATTTTAGACTCTAAAAGGGCCTTTATGCACATGTTGTGCACAAGTGCACATGCCACCAATTCAGACTGCAACTACAAACCAAATCCTTAGATTTCTGATTCAAATTAACAACTATAAGTATCTATACTCGATCCTAAATTTTGATTCAAACAATGTTCAGCAAGAACAGATCCAATTGTTATCATTCAAACAGCTGAAACTATTCGACGACATGTATCGAATCGACTATACTAATTATAACATATACAATTAACAGCCAATGATTGGAATCAAACAGTATTGAGCAGGGGTTCAGATAGTACTGTCAAAACAAAGACGGTCTTGGGAACTAATTAAATGACAAATTTCAAATTCAATCGACTATGCAGTTTACACAATACACACATTATCAGTGAATGAAGAAAGACTTGGCCATATACAGAGGTCCGGGAAAAGTGGACAACAATAGTTGATAAACATTCAAAACATAAATTAAACAAAACATTTGGACACCTAAATAGACATTCAAATACAACAGACAAAACGAACTGATAAAGAAAACAAAAATTACCTTAAAACTTTGAAAAATCAGAAAACCTTAGCTTGGATTTGAATAGATCTTTCTTGGGGTTGAACGGACTTTAATCAAAGTGTTCTCAACTGAGAACACTTCGATTAAGGTCTATTAGACCCTAATCACTCGGCTCAAACGGACACAGACCGGGCATGAGGATTCCTAGGGTTCTTAGAGGGCAGATTTGGGTTTTGGGTTTCCTTGGTTAGATTCGGACCAAACCAAGCATGGTTTGGTCACGAGGGAGGTCTGGGGACTGTCTGGTGTGAAGCTGGGGTAGATCGGTGTAAGTCAAGGTCCGACTCGAATCTTCAAATGAAGATTCGAGAAGGTGGGAGGGGATTCGAGCTAAGTGGTTAGTGGATTTGGGTTCAGGATGGTGAGGTGCATCTATGGTGTTAAGGTGGGGGTCACCGGCGTCCATGCCGCCAGGATTAATGGTGAAGGTAAAGGGGGAGGCTAGGGTTCCGTGGGTTATGGCCTATGGTGAGGATGAACTAAAGGCAGGGGTGTTTGGATAGGGGGTGGGGTATGAGTTTGGATTTATATAGTTAAAGATTGAATAGATCCTGGCCGTCAGATGAGGTTAGATGAAAGGCCAAGATCTTTTAATTAGTGGGGAACGGTGTCGTTTCAAACGCCATGGGTTGGGTTAGGTTGGACGTTGAACGGGTCGAGTCTGTATGCGGGTATGGGGATGTGATCTTGGCCGTTGATCATTCTGAGATCAACGGCCCAGATCAGACCAGATCAAAACTACGTCATTTGGATGCCCCTAGGGTCAGCTGGTTTGGACCGTGCAAAACACAGGTTTTGGGCTCGAGTTGGGCCTCAGATTTTAAATGGGAATAGGCCCAACCTTGATTTTAGTCCAATTTTGCACTCTTTTATTTTATTTTTATATATTTTTTTCATTTTAAAACAAAACCTATTTAAACAAAATTAAACCCCATTAATTAAATACTTAATACAATTATTTACACCCATATCAAATATTAAAAATAAGTAAAAATCACAAAGGCGACAAATAGGACAAAACATGCATATTTCGTAATTTTCCTTTTAATAATCGGACTATGGTCCGACTACACATGACACACACATATTTTTTTTGTATTTTGTTTTATAAAAAATAAAATGGACAAAATCACAAATAATTAACGAAATGCCACGTAAAAATCCAAAAATTGTACAGCAAGACCAATTGCTATTATTTTGTTTTCTTTTGGAGTGATTGTTGCATAAAACAAAAATCACGTGCTCACAGGTATTGTCTTCACCGTCACCTGAGATCGGTGTTTCGCGGAAAAGGCCTTGCATCCTAGTTAAAGATTGTTGATCGCTTTTCAGCGTTGGTGCGGCTGGTGTTTTAGATGTAGGGGCCTACTGTTTGTTATGGTAGGTTATGGGAGCATGTCCCATAGGAAGATTGTATAACTGTGGCATATAGTCACTTGATTGATTAAAGATTTAAACCAAGTATGAAGATTTTGGTGGTATCATTAATTTAAGAACTTATGCCTGGAGGGCACTTAGTTTATTGAGTTGTGGACTATAGAGGGTTTCTCCAGTTATGACGGTTGATCTTGTGTGTTACAAAAAAGGGGGTTATTATGGACCCATGTAAGGTCATTAGCATAGTTGGTGCAATCTGAAATCGACTTGAGGCCTGTGGATGGATTTATTATGAATATGGGCTCTATATAAGGTCAGATGTGTTCAATTCAGCAATGCGCTGCTTATGGGAGAGTAGTCGGGGTGTTATTTCGTCGTCAGCTATTCCATGCAATGATGGATTGTGCCGTGTGAGTTGAGAGACGGCTTGGTAAATTGCTTATGTGTCAAATTTTCACATTGAGATGACGTTATTCGAGCAAAATGGCTCTTGAGATTCAAATCGTATATCGCACCTCAGTTGTGCTTGAGTTTTGTAGCTTATAGCGCGATATGTCCCCTCAGGGATGGTATTATGCACTTAGTGTGCTCGTGACCAAATTTCGGTATTTTATTGTAATGAGAAACTTAGCTCGATGTGCATCTCCTTATGTGAGTTCTACGTGTGGATTGAGCGGCACGCTGCCATGGGTATGTTATTTGGATCGGGTGGCACGCCGCTATGGTTGTGTTGTGTAGATCGGGTGGCACGCCGCCATGGTTACACTATTTGGATCGGGTTGCGCACCACAACAGTGTGATATTCAGTAAAGTTCCCCTATATCTGTTTTTATATGTTTTGTTTCCTATTTTCTGAGGAAAGCTCGTGTTAGCTGTGATCTCGCATTGCATGTATGATTCGTGAGCGGGGTGACTGTTTAGTATGTTGCCTGCGTCACATGTATGATTCACGAGCGAGGTAATCAGATTTCCTTTTCGGAGTTCGTTTTTCTTTCGTGCCACATTTAAGTTGGTAGCCTATTGGCACATTGTGGCATCATATGAGACTTTGGATCATGTCCGGGGTGGCTTGTAGCCGGAGCATTTCGTACTGGGTGAGACGAAATCATTGGATTTAGGATCAGTGCAATCTGATTATGTGAAGTACATTAAGAAGTTAAGACCAATATTCGGTTCAGAATGAGGTGAGGGTTCTTGTTAGGAGTATAGACCCGATGATTTGTTGATTCGGCAGTTGGTTATGAATTTATATGCCTATCTTCCATCGTGGAAGTATTGTAAGAGTTAGAGTAAGAACTATGTATATCCTGAGGTGCGTTGTGAGCATCAGATTCGTGGAATTTTGACTACTATGCTCAGAGAATGTTATTGTGGTCCTGTGAGTAAAATGGTACAAGCGGTAAATTCAGCTAAGGCATGCGGTCATGTTCTGGTACATCGTGTAGTGATTTATACGGTGTTCTTGTATTGGGAGCAGGCCTGGAAAAGAATTTTGGATGTTGAAACTAGGCTCTAAGGCTCATTTGTTTGAATAAAAGAGAATATATTTAGATTTTCTCGAGCCAATGTGCTCAACTGAGTTGTGGTGGCACGGGTAGGTGCACAAGGTGCTTAACTGCGATTTCAGATGACTCCAGCGCGGTTTTTAGCACGTTCGAGGACGAACACATATTTAAGTGGGAGAGAATGTAATGACCCGACCGGTCGTTTTGAGCTTTGGCCCATTCTTCGGCGGTTTGAGGTCATTAATAGCTTCACTTCAGGTATTATGACTTGTACGCATCGTCGGAATTGGACTTCGGGAAGTTCAGAGTTAATTTGGAAAGAAAATTCTCATTTTAGAAGCCTTAAATTTAAAGAACTAGCTAAGATCAGATTTGTGAGTAAACAACCTCAGAATCAGGATTCAAAGGTTCCAGCAGGTTCGTATGATGATTTTGGACTTGGGCGTATGTCCGGGTCGGATTTTGGATAACCCGGGAACGTTTTGGCGCCTATTGTGGAAGTTAGACTTTTGGAAGAAATTTCATAAGTTTGGGAATAGCTGCGTATGGTGATTCTGGAGTTGGGAGCGCGATCGGAAGTGAATTCGGAGGTACGTATGTCATTTTGAAGTCATTTGGCTAAAGACAGAAATTTGGAAGTTTTAGGGAAGTTTGACCGGAAGTGGACTTTTTGATATCGGAGTCGGATTCTGATTTCGGAAGTTGGAGTAGGTCCGTAGTATCAAATATGACTTGTGTGCAAAATTTGGGGTCAATCGGACGTGATTTGCTAGGTTTAAACATCGAAAGTAGAAGTTTGAAATTCTAAAGTTCATAAAGCTTGGATTGGAGGTTGATTCATGATTTTAGCGTTGTTTGATGTGATTTGAGGCCTCGAGCAAATCCGTAATGTGTTTTGGGCCTGGTTGGTATGATTGGTTGGGGTCCCGGGGGACTCGGATGGATTCCGGGTGGTTAACGGATCAAAATTTGGAATTTTGGATAGCTGAAGGGGTCTGGTTGCTGGTATAACCGCTTCTGCGGAGGGTTCACCGCAGAAGCGGCCCCGCAGAAGCGAGGAATTGAACTGCAGAAGCGGTTAGGCATGAAAAGGGCTGGGACCGCAGATGCGGGACCGCACCTGTGGTGGAGGAGGCGCAGAAGCGGAGAAAGAGCAGCCTGGGAAGGACCGCAGATGCGGTAGAGGGGCCGCACCTGCGGAACCGCAGAAGCGGTCGAGGGACCGCAGGTGCGGAAAGTGCTGAGGCAGTGAGGGTGTTAAAATCGGGGGTTTTGGCCATTTTACTTCATTTTACTTTTGTTGAGAGCTTCAAGAGGGGATTCTCTTCATCAACGATAAGGTAAGATAACCCCACCTATCTTGAGTTAAATATATTTATTTTATACGGATTTGAGCATGAAATTTGTAGAAAACTTGGGGGTTGAGGGAAAACCTAGAAAATTGATATTCTTGGAATTTGACCACGATTTTGGGTATGGAATTTCGAGAAAATTATATATTTGAGTTCGTAAGGCTATGGGTAAACTTATTCTTCAAAAAATTTGGAAATCCGGGCACGTGGACCCGAGGGCATTTTCGTCAACTTATCGATCGGGGTTAGGAATTGTTATAAATTGGATTGTAATGATTAATTGATCGTATATTAATGGATTTGCATAATTATTGACTCGTTTTGGAGTGTTGTGCATAAATTTAAGTCTTCGGAAGAGTGTGGAATGTCGGTTATGGATCTTCGGAGCGAGGTGAGTCTCCTTTCTAACCTTGTAAGAGGGAATTGTCCCCATAGGTGAGTTAATTGGTTATGTGCTCCTATTTGTGGGGGCTACATACGCATGAAGTGACGAGAGTCCTTGCGTAGCTACTATTATGCTACTGTCCGGGTAGTTTAGGACCCAAGAGCATGTTATACTTGGATTATTTGTGAACTTATTGACAGCTTGAATTGCTTAAATCACATTGAATTAGTAAATGAATTTCTAAACTGATTAAACTTCATTTCTCTTAAATGGTTAAAAGAGGATTGGCTTTCTTTGGAAAATTTCTTCGTGTGGACTTCTTGGTTGTCAGTCTGTATGTGTTTATTTTGGAGCGGGCCGAACGCCTCAGCAGATTAAATAGATGCATCTATGGTTCGTGTCGTTCGACCCTCGGCAATGCACAGTTTAAATATTGTTGGATCGAGCCGTACGACCTCGGCATGAGATGCGCATGCTTGTATTTCTTGCCTGAGAATGTTATGCGATAATATTTGCCTTCCCTGGCCAGATGTAGTTGATAAGCATAATGAGAAGGAAACTTTTGAAATCCACACTTATTTGAGATGTTGTTTACCTGCTATATGATTTTTACGGGTTTATAATTGTTTTATAAAAATCCATGTTTTCCTCACATTTTCACTATATTGTTATCAGACCACTAGTAAGTGTCAAAGTCGACCTCTCATCTCTACTTCTTTGAGATTAGACGGGATACTCATTGAATACACGTTGTTTTCGTACTCATACTACACTTCTGTGCATTTTTGTTGCACAGGCATATGTACCTCTAGTGGCCTACTGGGCGTAGCAGCATGATTGATACGGAGAGTTAGGTGAGCTGGACTTCTCGAGGCGACCCGCAGCCAGCGGAGTCTCTTTCAGTTATATGTTTTTATTTCCTGTCCAATATTGTATTCCAGACGGTTGTTGTATTTTATTTCCTTCTTAGTAGATGCTCAGACACTTGTGACACCGGGTTCTGGGATGATCACGGGATTTTATTTCAGTAGTTAAATTTTGTAAAGACATCCTCATTTATTCAGTGGAGATTATAATTATTATTTATTTGTTTAAAGGAAATTATTTCAAAATAATTAGATAAAATGAGAATTTATTAATACTTCCGCGGTGACTTGCCTAATAGTGGTGTCCGGCGCCATCACGACCCTTAGTGGATTTTGGGTCGTGACAGTACCATCATTGGTAAATGGGCCAAAAGGGATGTCATAGGCTAACCAGATTAAACATAAGAGAATACTCAATATAGGACGACCCTGTAAGGCCCTGTGAAATTTCTACTCAAAAACCTGAAATCTCGTAGTCCAAGTCTCGGACCTTTTGGACTGATCTGTGCATTAAAAGTTAAGGAAAAATATTTTTCAAAATAGCGCGTTTTTGCGGCCCATTATGTGACCGCATAACAATAATGCGGGCCGCATATCTGCCGCAGAGTTAGTCAGAATGTTGGCTAATTTTGAGGTCAACTGTGCGGCCAATTATGCGATCGCATTATTGATATGCGAGCCATGTAGTCGTCATATAACCTCCCTGGGATTTTTGCAAAGGGCCGTTCTGCGGTGCATCATGCGACTACAGAACAGGTATGCGGGCCGCATATTGGTCGCATACCCGGGTAGTACATTTAAGTCTGAGGGCTACTTTTGCGGTCCCTTTTGGGGGCCGCATGTCAGTTATGCGATCGCATATGCGACCGCAGATTGAGTCGGGGCTCCTATTTTCTAACTTTTAAAACCCAACCCCATTTCGTTAAAAACACCCCATTAGACTATCTTGTGTTATTTTCTACTACATTTAGAGTGAGAGAAAGAGTTCTAGAGGGAGAAAATTATCCTCACTAAGTCACTATCAAATCCTTGCCCAAATCCTTGAAGATTACCAAGTAAAGTTGCTAAGCCTTCATCCTAAAAGGTAAGAATTTGTACCCTAACCTTTAATTTCGAAATTCATACTAGAATAGGTAATTAACAAGAGGGTTCATGGGTATAAGGGTGGAATTTCTTGCATGCATGTGTGATAAAGGGTATGGGGGGCCTATGAGCTAAAAATGTAATAAATAGGGTGTAGGATGATAGAAACTCTCACCAAAGAGGTCTTAAAAATCATAATGCACACTTAGTGCTTGATAATGTGCCCAACTGAGCTAGAATCTTGATTATCTCTCTAATTCTTGGTTCAACTTATAATTCTCATAAAATAGATCAAAGTTGCTAGGAGTTCCGGAAATATTGTAAGAATTTAAGGAAAGCTCTATTGAGGTATGTATGGCTAAAACCCACTCTTCTTAGAAATTGAGATCTCATGGTGTCCATGCAAATATTGTAAGTCCGAAATTTGATTGATGTAGTACTTGTTATTTCAAATGAATTGGTGTTGTGAGAATAAATGTGAAAGGTGTGTCTCCATGTGTTTAATTTGCTATTCTTTGTAAGTTGAGGATCTGTGAAGAATATGAACTATGTGCTAAAATGCCTAAAATTTCAAGTCATGTTTAAAATGTGATTATTATGCCGAACTATGTGAATTCCCCTCTATGCTTACAACTCGAATTGCTCTCGTATGTGCCCATTATCTTAAATGGTTTAATGTTGAAAGTGGAAATAATATGAAACGTGAGTTATGAAATGTGGCCTAATGCCAGGTATGGTGTGATAATTGTGGCCCCAAGTATCGATGAACTAATATATGTGAAACAAAAATTGAAGTGAGATGATTAATGGAAAAGGGTAACGTCTTGGTAAGACGGCTTAGCCGATTGGGACGTGATCGGATTCCATGCTACACACATGGTGGTATTATGTTGATATTGAACCCGAAAAAGTGAGAATAAAATAGCGATTGAGGTATATGTCTCAAATGAGGCAGCTTAGCCGACCGGGCCGTGATTGGACTTCACGCAAGAAAGCGGTGGTATTGTGAATGATGATGCAACAATATGAAATGGCCCGACCTAAAGCTATGGAAACTATGTGAAAGCTATGTGATTTCTTTTATTTGATGATGTAGTGATTGTTAAAGCTTTTGTTAGTCCATATGCTTTCTTTATTCTTGTATGGATGTTCTTTCTAATAAGATGGTGTTTAGGTATACATACTAGTACTATTCCATAATACTAACGTCCCTTTTGTCGGGGGTGCTACATCTTTTGAATGGATGTAGGTGGTTCCATAGCAGACAGTGCCGATTGCAGGTAGCGGAGCATCCTCCTCTCAGTATTTTTTGGTGAGACCCTTTCCTTCAGGGGTTATGCTGTACATTTTTTGTTATAAATCTCCACTTTTGAGGTATAGCCGGGGCCTTGTTGCCGACATTATGACAACTGTCCTTTGTATCCTTAATAGCTCCATAGACGTTTTGTGTGGGTTATGTACGGGCATTGGACGGGTCACTAGACTATGTTGTAATTCTAAACTCTTGTTTCCTCTGAACTGTAACTGCATAATATCTTGGGAATATAACTATGGTTAAGGGTTGTAATAGAAAATGAATTAGTGATGAGTATGATCGTTATTTCTTATTGTCTAATTAAATGAAAGCATGGTTCCTTACTTATAGTGAATTGGGAAGAAGATGTCCAAAAATGCTTGCTCAGTTGGGGTCACTCGATTGAGCGTCGGTCGCGCCTCCCGAGGTTGGGGCATGACAAAATCAATCTGATATAAAAACTTATATATGTGACATACAGGACTATAAGGCTAACATGATCATTTGTAAACTCAAAACATAGGGCGATAAAGCCATACAAGTATCCGTATACACAAAATCTATCTACAAGCCTCTAAGATTACATAAATATCGTAAAGGTTGGGATAGGGCTCCACCATACCAATCAACGCATATCCGAATTATACTGACCAAATGGGCAACTCCGGAGCAAATGGAGCGCACCAACACCTTTCGCTGATAGCCTACTTGGAGGACTCTCAACCTGTCTATCGGGGCCTGCGGGCATGAAATGTAGTGTCCCCAGGCAAAAGGGACATCAATATATGTAATGTACCGAGTATGTAAGGAATAAAAATAAGTAAATAATAAACATGAGAGAAACATGGAGTAGAAGACTCAGCATGTAAGTCTGAATAACTCTGTGAATCACTAATATTTATAAAGTCATGCATATGCATATAAATGTCATATCATGCATAGGTATATGTGTACATAACATCATCAAGCCTCTGAGGGTATCCCATCATATTATCTCGGCCACTGTGGGCAAAATCATCAACGTATACTAGCTAATTAGGTGGTGGTGCGTATATAATGACGTAACCTTTCCCTAGAGCCCATATACATATAATATATGTGTATATAACTCCATATGGTCATGGGTTAATGTACATGTATAAATTAATGAAATGCATAAGAAGTAATTTTATAAGATTTTCCGGAATGTCATAAAATCGTTATCGCCTTCGATTAAAATCATAAAATAAACTTCATCAACTTACGTATTTCTTGAGAACCATGAACAAAAGATGAAATAATAAGACACATGGGTATTCAAGAACATAGGAACTTCTAGTACTTCTATGAATAGAGTTATTTATGAATGTTGTGCATTTTCTCGTTTCGTTTGTATCGTATGGACCATGCCAAAAGGAAAGAAGGGATAGCCTTAACCTACCTGAACCGACTATCTTGACAATCCCTCTAGTACATGTCAATTGCGACAAAATACGTAACGGAGGATCGAAGTAGGGAAGAATCTGTATGATATTCTTGAGAAAGATTATACCGAGCTCCCTTAGAATTGCAAATCCCTTTGCTATTACATTATGCAGTATAATATGAATTTTGTGGCTTCATCCGTACTTTGTAATTGTAAGTATCTCTATTTTTGTGATTTAGAGAGGCTCCCTCATTACTTAGCAACATAACATCATCCCTTAATGAGGTAAGAAGACCTCTTATATTTGTGAGTTTGTGGGCCTCACTTGTATAATGACTAAGACAAAAAAAACCTCTTAATTCGACCTTATTATATGGATTTTAAGAGTCACATTGTCCTAAAGTCTTGTCTTCCACGTGAGGATGGTGTTCCCCCTTATGCTTTATGCACAAAATTCAATTTACAAGTGAATCCCCAACTTAAAAATCCATTATTACCCAATTATCCACATAATTAAGAGTTATGTGAAATTACTTAAAATACTAATCACCTTTTAACACACTTTATATATCTTACTATCATGGTCATGTGGTACATTGTATGGCACAAGTTCATAAATACCGGGTATTATAGCTTGGACCATATTTTATCCCAAAATGTCAAACTTTGACGAAATTCATTTTCTTCGATTCCCTCACCCTCTCACCTTCATGAATTTACTTATCAATTGTTTGAAATAGCATAACAATTATAATCTCAAAATAATCTCATTTCCGAACTTACGTTGATTAACTTACGACGAAACTGTATCGTACAAAAATGCGGGATGTAACATCTTATTTTCGAGCTTTCATCAGTTTACTTATGGCGTACTTTCACGTACGAAAACATGGGGTGTAACATCATTCCCTCCTTTGGAACATTCGTCCTCGAATGTTGACTGATGCACTTATCATTCTCATAACCCGTAGCTCTTGCGAATAATATAGTACTCTCCTTGCCATTTAGGCAAATGTTTTTTTGAATAAATCCAAAGGCCAGGGCATTCACCCCTTTAGGCCTCTTTCTCACACCATGACTTGTGATCAGAATTTTTCCAATCTCATAACTATTGCTACCTTCTATCATGAAATATGTACGTCTTTGTCCTTGTATTTGCGCCTATGTGACTCTTCTTGTTAGGTGTTTGTCCATATTTTCTTACCATAATTGGTTTTCCTATCTCATAAAGGAAAGGACAACATATTTACCATAATTGGGCTTTTCTTTTCCTAGAAGGAAAATATAACTCTTCCATATTTGGCTAGTCCCTTTTCTCGTAGGAAAAGATTTGGAGTTCTATAAATTGAATATCCATCCTTCTCATTCAGTAGCATCCACAATGTATCCATATGGGGTTTGAGAGTCGTGTTTAGGGGGAGAACTTTACGGGACAAGTGTTAGTGTGTCACTTGTGTTTGCCTCTTTGTGAGGTTGTTCTCTTGATATTTTGTACTCTCTTTTATATAGTGGATTGCTCATCTCTGTCATGGATGTAGGTCAAATTGACCGAATCACGTTAAATATTTGTGTCTCTTTTAGTACATTTTTCTTTGTTGTATGATTTATCATCTTTCAAGTTTCGATTCACTAGATTCGGCATGACACCTGGTATATTCTTGTCACGCCTCGAATCTGACGAGGTGTTGGCCGGCACCTGCTGCCATACTCGGCCCGAGCGTACCACTATGTAACTATAAACTCTGGAGGGGTGACCCTCAACTTAGGCCGATGAGGCCATATTCTGAATCATACGAAAATATCGTCTCTCTTGTCTGAGGGGTTAACATACCCAAAAGCTCATATATATATAACTATGGAGGCTGATGAAGCCACCATGAACATCTACTGATATACAAACTATACAGGACTCGTCTACAAGCCTCTAGAGATAAATGAACTATACCATGGTCGGGACAGGGCCTCGACCTACCCATCAAACCTGTATATATAAAATGGACTACAAGGTCTAGACTTGGTAACTCCGAGGAAGTGGAGCTTACCAACCAAGCTGATGTTTGACTTTGTCTACTAGAAGGGTATGTCTAATTGTCAATGAGAACCTGCAGGCATGAAATGCAGCGTCCCCGACAAAAGGGACGTCAATACGAAATAATGTACTGACGTCAGTACGAAATAATGTACCGAGTATGTAAGGAAACAGAATAATTTAAAACTGAAACTGAACTGATAATATAATAACTGAAAGTAACTGGGAGTTAAAGATAATCAGAAGATATTCTTACCTGCTGGTACTAACTCAACTCTCTCAATATAGTAAGTAAAATAGTTTTCCGGCCTTATAAGGCTCGGTATGTGTAACTGCTCTGCCATAGTAGGCTCGCTCATAGGCGCTCGGCTACACTAGGCTCTATATCTCGGCCATTTTAGGCTCGCTCATAGGCGCTCAGCCACAGTAGGCTCGGTATATAACTCACCATCTGATCAGAGGTTGCCCAATAGGGGCCTGCCCATCGATTATAGCTCGATGGTGGTCAAAATATTGTAATACTGTAGAGATATAGACTCTCTGCTCTCTTGGATGACTGAAGACAAAACTAAACTAAATATGAAGTCTCGATAAGGGAGAATACTGTAACTTATGAGACTAGGATAGTGTGTATAAATTTGGGAGTATGAACTTCTCTTTATGCCTTGTTATCGACACAGGTAGTTACTGGATCATGCCAAAATAAAGGAAAGGTGTAGCCTCATCGTACCTTATCACAATATTTCCAATCACCAAGTTGAACTCGCCTCTTTGCACCTTAATCTACAACAACGATAATAATACCATCATCAAGTTATGTTAGGTACAGCTATTGCACAATGGACGACAAGCTTATTTTGTGTAAAAATGACCAACATCTCCCCTATAATCCTTACTTCCTCCAAAGTGAAGATAACCCCAACAACACAAGAACACAACAATAACAACATATATACATTATTTTTTGGCCTTATATTACACCATCAAATATTACAAAACAACCCAACACACTCCAATCTTTTCATACGCAAAACGACTATTGTAGTAGTGTCAAACGACCTGGAAATGTTACAACAAACAACCAGCCCACCACCCTACATCTACATGGTGTTTCTCCACACCCTTACTCGTCCAAAACTCCACAAAACAGTAGTAAAACAGGCAGCCCAATAGTAACACCTAATAGTCCACAAAACAGTCTGCTACCAGTGAATAACTCGAACTCACGGTTCCGATCACCGTCCCGTGAGTTATTACAAGTATAGAGCGACTTACCATGAATTTACAGAAGAAAAAATGGATGAAAGAGATCAGTAAACATACCTTATTTGTTGGATAATTCAACCCTTATCTTGGTTCTTCAAACTCTACGTTTTACCCCAATTAGAACTTGAAAGGGAGAGAAAATCAATTAGGGTTTGTGGGTAATTTTTGGGAGGAAGTTTACAGGGATTTAGGTCTGGTTATTTGTGATATATAATGAGGTTTATATTTCAGGAGATAATCCCTTAAATGGGCTCCTTGGCTGACCCGAAATTTCTTCTTTTTGGGCTCTTATTTAACCAAGTAGGTAACACACCTACTTGTCACCTAGCAGCCTGCGCAGTCTCGCAAAAATACATATATCTCTCTACTCCGATGTCTTATTGATAAATGGTTTAATGTGTTATAAAAACACTCATAGAGCTTCAATTTTATGGGTGTAACACCCCATAACTCTAAGTATATTGGGAGAAAATTGCAGTTACACTTGTCCTAAGTCTCAACACATTTATGAATGTAACTTGTGATGACCTTTTCCAACTTTTGTTCCACAACTCGCTTGACTTCAGATCAAAATACACGTCTATCATACGACTAAAATAACTCATAAAATAATCTTCTTATAATTTTAAATACCCTATTCTCCCCCCAAAAGTACATGTTACAACATTCCCAACTTGTCGACTTTCGACGAAACTTATTTTCTTCAATTCATTTAGCTTCGAAGCCTTCAAACCCTGTTGGTACTTGGTATTCATGATCTTAAATATTTGTAACCTCTATTGTAACATGATTAACTTACTTCATATACTTTTAAAGTTGATCTCATTTCTAAGCTTACATCAATTGACTTATAAATACTCTCACGTACGAAAATATGGGGTGTAACAATTCTGGTCCTAAGAAGCGGTATCAGAGTGAGGTTCAAGACAGGTTCATCTTGGCGGGTTCAGTTCTAGTCGCAAATATTTTGACAATAATCGTGATTTTTGTCTGAGAAATTTGACCGGTGTGCTACGCACGTTGAGACAAACTTTATCGTGGAGATTTGGAGATGTGACCTGTTGAAGGCAATGTGAAGAAGGTGGATCAAGTTTATTTTGTTAGGAAATTCAGGCCAAGGGGGAGAATTTTTAGGTGTTTGTCCAGATTTTCTTGCCATAATTGGTTTTCCTATCTCATAAAGGAAAGGACAACATATTTACCATAATTGGGTTTTCCTTTTCCTAGAAGGAAAATATAATTATTCCATATTTGGTTAGTCCCTTTTCTTGTAGGAAAATGTTTGGAGTTCAATAAATTGAACATTTGTCCTTCTCATTCAGTAGCATCCACAATGTATCCATATGAGTCGTGTTTAGGGGAAGAACTTTACGAAACAAGTGTTAGTGTGTCACTTGTGTTTGCCTCTTCATGAGGTTGTTCTCTCGATATTTTGTACTCTCTTTTATATAGTGGATTTCTCATCTCTGCCATGGATGTAGATCAAATTGGCTGAATCATGTTAAATGTTGTGTCTCTTATGGTATATTTCTCTTTGTTGCATGATTTATCATCGTTCAAGTTTCGGTTTGCTAGATTCCGCATGATACCTGGTTCATTCTGGTCTTAACAAGTGGTATAAGAGCAAGGTTCAAGACAGGTTCATCTTGGCGGGTTCAGTTCTAGCCGTAACATATTTGACGATAATCATGATTTTTGTCTGAGAAATTTGACCGGTGTGTTACGCACGTTGAGACAAACATTGCGATGGAGATTTGGAGATGCGACCTATTGAAGACGATAAGAAGAAGGTGGATCAAGTTTATTTTGTTAGAAAATTCAGGCCAGGAGGAGAATTGTTAGGTGTTTGTCCAAATTTTCTTACCATAATTGGTTTTCCTATCTCATAACGGAAAGGACAACATATTTACCATAATTGGATTTTTCTTTTCCTAAAAGGAAAATATAATTCTTCCATATTTGGCTAGTCCCTTTTCTTATAGGAAAAGGTTTGGAGTTCTTAAATTGAAGATTCGTCCTTCTCATTCAGTAGCATCCACAATGTAGCTATATGGGGTTTAAGAGTCGTGTTTAGGGGGAGAACTTTATAGGACAAGTGTTAGTGTGTCACTTGTGTTTGCTTCTTCATGAGGTTGTTCTCTCGATATTTTGTACTCTCTTTGATATAGTGGATTGCTCATCTCCGCCGTGGATGTAGATCAAATTGACAGAATCACGTTAAATGTTTGTGTCTCTTTTGGTATTTTTGTCTTTGTTGTCTGATTTATCATCATTCAAGGTTTGGTTTACTAGCTTCCGCATGACACCTGGTTTATTCCAGTCCTAACACTTCTCTCCTCTTTCCTCCAGCTTTTAGCTAATCTCTAGGCCTTATGTTGTGAACATATACATAACTATAACAAGTTGCCCCTCAGGGAACCTATAGGTGTATTGAAGTTCTTCTCTTGGTACTTTGTCGAACTTACGAATATTGCTATATCTTATTTCATAGACCCGATTATCCATTCATACGACTTTACTGCATCTAGGTAGGTCATATTATACTATAACTCTTACTTCGGTTTATCGTTACTGAGGTTTGCTACCAAAGTCCAGGTTACTCTCGTTGCTTATCCTATATGTATAAATCTAAGTCATTTAATGCTTCCTCATTACTGTTTATCTTAAGAATGATGGCATATTCACATCTCAATCTTTGTAACTTTTATCCATCCATTGTTGATTCACCTCAATATTGATCTACGATCTACCACTGATAACTTGAAACCTCTAACGTAATCACTAGGGCTCACGTTGCTTCGAGGAACATTTGAAGTGATTTTTGTGATCCACGTAGGGGAAATATTATACTTCTATAACCGTATTTCATAGCATCCCAATGTGATTCACCTTACGTGGGTAATTTAATGTTGTACAATTCATGAAATCCCTCTTTTTTTTCTTCAAATCATTACCCAATCGAAGGCCCAAACGTCATCCTTTATCCATTACAGTTACACCCTTATTCTACTACCAGGGCAGCATTCCATCTCTTTTAAATGCTATTAGTCCTAGACTCCTTGGAGTTCATTCAAGCTAAACTAAACTTTCTATAACTTAGAGAAACCATTAGCTCTCTTGTTTTCACGGGCTTAATCCCGGGGACTTATCCATTCTCTTCACCTTCTCACTTGTCTTTCCTTATCCTTACTCATGTCTTCCTAAAACCTTATTGCTTTAGCTTACGACCAACACATATCCATTTATACTACTCGCAACCTTTCTTCAACTTGCTTGCACCATAGATTTCCTTATGTTATTCTGGGACATCAAGCGAGACATCACATCGTCTCACACTCTTCTTTACTTTTTTAACTAGACCTCTTGATACCTAGAGGTCATAGGCTGGAAGATATTCCAATAATAACACCACTATCATTCCTGGATACTGAATCCCTACGCTTCTATCCCTCTATGTGAAGTATGTATTAGTCACAACTTTCTGTACCTGAGTATCTCGTAAGTTGTTCACCTTTACCTTACTTACCTTAAAATCTTGCATCACATCTTCTATCTCTTTCACAACCTCCCTTCCACATCCCGCGCCCCCTTTTTCCCTCTTCACAACGGAAAATTGGGTTTATGATATTTTGGGTATGAGACAACTCATTCCTTTTGGGAACTGGGTTTGCATTTGAAGAGTCGCCACCTAATGATTTAAGGTACATTAGGACACCTATAGGGTTCATTTATGAGTTTGTTTGATAACTAGAGATAGGGTAAGGGCTTGAAATTATCCTAAGGGGAAGGTGTTAGGCACCCCTCAGGATCCACTAGTGTGGTTCCCGGCCAGACAGTTTTGTGAATTTGTACAATTAGCAAGGAGACAAGTATAAGCTCAAATAGTAGGGGATTTAAGTTTAAACACATAAGAGTTTAAAAAAAATTATTAAAAGGCGAATTTTGAAAAGGAGTTGCAGTTTTACAAATACTTGAGAATGTAAAAGGGAGGGGGTCCTAGGTTTGTTTATAATATGGATCACATCAATACGATACCCGGTATGACACTCATCAGAAGAGGGGATACACGTGGTATTAGCACATCGGTCATCATATCCATATCTACCCTTCCCACCCCATTAAGGTATTAAAGCAAGGATTGGTCTCGACCTCTATTGCTTACTATTACCCGTCCCATTCCTATTAGTCCCGGAGGAATTTAGGACTACTATTCCTATAAGGGGGAGGATTTTAGGCTGACTCTTAGGTTTGAATGGTGAAAAGTCTTAGGCGACATACAAAACACGTAGGACTGCATATTAGGGGAAACATATAAACAATTTGAAGGGCTCATATATACCTCCGCAGACAATGCATATAAATAGCATGACTTAAACACAATTGGGGTCTGAATTTCAAAACACTGAAGCAGGGTGTTTAGATTGTTGAAGTAGACTAAATTTATTACATAACTCAGATAAGAAGTCCGAATCATGCTGCCTGGTGGTTGCAGCAGTGCTAATTAATCAAAGGCGATTTCAGTTTTAATATTATTATTACCTAAGGTTTGCCTAAGCGTAATAGTGATGTCCTATGAGCATGATGTCTATTACTGTTTAGGAATGCAGTAGAGTAGTTGTTAATTTTAAACAGGAAACAGTAATGCAGTAGAGCAGTGGTTATTTTTAAACATGCGATTTGGATCCTATAGGCATGCTTTCTAAACCATATTAATTAACACAAAAAGAGTGATACATTTAATTTGATTCAGATAGGCATGAGTCAAATTGATTTTAACTAAGCTGATTTAGACCCTATAGGCATGATCTCTATTATAGCTGATTTTAATTCCTATAGACATAGTATCTAAGTATTAAAGGCCGATTTTGGTCCTATAGGCATGGTATCTAATTGAACATGCAGTGAAGTAGGCAGGATTTATTTGATCAAAGCGAAGTTCCTATAGTCATGACTTCTATTAGAACCATTAAGATCCTATAGGCATAATCTCTATTAGAACCATTTAGATCCTATAGGCATGGTTTCTATTCGTGTGAAAACAAAGCATGCAGAACTTAATTAAAAAGAGCAGATCCTATAGGCATGTTCTCTAACAGATCTTATCGAAATACATCCTATAGGCATGTTATCTACCCTTCTAATAGCTAAAACATGCATGCTCACCCCATCCCCTTTACTAGGCAACCCCAATATTTGTTACAAATTATTACAAACCAAATACTGAATTACATCAGAAAAAGTGTAAAATAAGAAGTTACCCTCATAGGAAGCCTGATTCTCACTTCCTCTCTGAGTTATGTAATAAACCACCTCAAATGACATTTATGTTTCCAAGACTTTCTCATACTTGGGTGTGTCAAAGTTCCCTAAGGATCTCAAGGGACCCCGGTCAGTGCTTACACCCAGGTTTGCATAACCAGACAGAAATGAGTGCTGTGTGGAAGGGCCAACCCTTATGTGTCCAAGTTCAGAGAGAGCTCAAGGGTCCCAAGACAAGGCTTACACAAGAGGTGCATAACATAGTTGGAAGAGATTTATATAAAACTGGGTTGAAAATAGTAAGTGGTAAGGGTGGTTTGAAAACATTAGTAGTAAAACTCAAACCACACAGAATCAGTAGTTACACAAAGGGGTCAAGGGGTTTTGGGAATACATTGTATGCAGCATATGACCCCAGAAAGGGTCAGGTTTAGTCATGCACAATAATAGATGATGCTGGCATGCCCATGAACCAACCAGAGAACACATAAAGGGGATATGGGGGTTTGGGATTCATAAGTCAATCAAGTGCACACATATGGGAGCATTAATCTAAGGGGAAGGGAACATATTACCGCATGCTAATAATACAACTTGACTGCAGAAACATAAGCAGAAGTAGGCAAGAGTGAAAGAAACTGAAAACAGCTAAGGAAACATGTTGTTATTGATTGATTGAAAATTAACTAGGACATACCAGTAGAGAATCAAAGTGCAGAAAGGAAAAGTGAGCAAGATTCCACAGTCTAGCCTTGACTTTCAGTCGGCTAGACAAAGCAGTAGCACCGTAGTAGTATCGAAAGAGAGAGTTTTTGAGTGTAAGTGTGTGTTCTGAACTCAAATTGTTCGTGTGTTTTGAAAGAAGAGAGGGTAGGTGTTTATTGTTTTGAAAACGAGTGAAGTCTTAAAACAAATATGGAAATAATCACAATCAAAATCAATTAACGCAAGTGATTCCCTTTAATTAAGGAAACACTGCTTAGCGGATACTAACAGGTTTTAATTAAGGAAAGAAATTAGTTTGGGGACAGATTGATTATTGCCATGTAAGGGGCAGTAAAAGCATGAAGTAAATAATCAAGTCTAAGTTCAAAATAGGCTTAATTTTTGGGAAAATATTCAACAAGGTAAAACACTACAGTAATTAAAGGAGGGGAAACAATTAATTCAAACAAACGAGTAAAATTAGGGTTCATAAGAAAACTTTTGCAATCAGTCTCAATATTGAGGGAATCAGGATCAATCAAGAAAGGGTCAAGATTCTGCACCTCAACATATAAATAGCAAGGAATGAACAAGCATGCAGAGTCAAACATGTTGATAAAAGAAGCAACACAAACATACAGTAGCAGTAGGGGTAAGCTAGGGTTTAGTAGTAAGAAAAGTATTCGAAGCACAGTAGTCAAGTTGGTCAAGTAGTCACTTAGAATCAATAGTGAAGAAGAACATAGTAACAGGTAAGGAGAATAAAAAACAAGTAAAGGTCTCACAGTAACAAGTGAGGAAAACCTTTTTAAGAAATTAGGGTTTTGACAACATTAGTATAGTTTAAGAGATGATAAGAAACCAGAACCAGATAAGTCACACAAAGAAAAGAGAATCAAAGAACTTAATCGAACAAATACACATTCAAACAAACAAGGACAGTTTCAAAACTCGGAGAAGACCAAAAGTCCTAGGGTTTTCAATACGATGAAATAGGTAGAAGAACAACATGAACAAATCGTTTTAAACATAGCAAAATCATAAACAACATCAAAATTAGAGAAGAGATCTTTTAAAAACTTAAAGAAAAACCCTAATCGTTGAAAAAATGAAGAGTCACTTTGAAAGAAATCGGAGAATATTTGAGAAAAACATTTAAGAAGTTCATCGTAAGCACAGATCTAAGATAGATCTGAAAGGAAAATTGAAAGATCTTAAAGATTAGGGTTTCAAAAAACCCAAAAAAAGTGAGAAAGTCTTCGAAAGTTACCGATCTAGCCAGAATAGTCAAAGATCCGATTTGAACGGCCATGGTTGGCCGGAGAAAGACCAGAGATGGTCGGAGAAAGGCCATGAATTGAAGTTGAGCAAGGACTGGACTAGATCTCTTTGAGATCTGGCCATGAAATCACGGAAACAAACACCCAGGAGCCATAAGAGGCTGATACACATCTCAAATGGCCATGGATTAGGCAGGGATTGAAGTGGATTAGGGTGAAACTAGATGGCGGCGGCTAGGGTTCATGAGAGGTTGCAGAGAGAATTGAGAGGAAAGGGATTCAAAGGCGATGGGTGGTGGAAAATGAATTATGTTTAGGGGTGTTTCAGGGTTAAAAATGGAAAGGGTGAATGTTGGTCGTTGATCTGAATGATCAACAACCTGGATTATAGAGGGTAGGTAGGGGATCCGGGTTGGGTTGGTTAAATTGGGTTAAGGGTCAAGTTTGAATTGGAATTAGGCCGGGGAAATAGGGTTTAATTTCGGGTTACAATTAGGCTAAAATTGAAATGCAATTAGGCTATTATTTAAATAGCCAATTTTCCTCTTTTTAAATTATAAATAATAGTAAATTAATTTCTGAAAATTTATTGAAAGCACTAAAATGATTTATAACAA
The DNA here is from genome assembly GCF_000393655.2 of Nicotiana sylvestris. Taxonomy (NCBI): domain Eukaryota; kingdom Viridiplantae; phylum Streptophyta; class Magnoliopsida; order Solanales; family Solanaceae; genus Nicotiana; species Nicotiana sylvestris. The sequence goes on from NC_091064.1 coordinate 49,248,245, forward strand.
ATAATTAACAATTTAAAAATATAGGACTTAATTTTATGAATGTAAAACACAATTAAATCTTAAAAGGGCTAATATTGCAATTATATGCAATTTAGCTTAAAAATACCAAATAAATTTGTAAAAATATGAAAAAATTACCTTAGCTATATTTAGCATAAATATAAAAATTCAATAAATGAATTACCAAGAATAATAATTTTGGAAATAATTATTGGGTTTTTATGGTTAAAAGAGGGAAATAAATTGATTTAAAAACCCTTAAAAGATATGATGACCAATTTTGATTGAGCGAAATGGTTCGAAGAGATTCAGGCCGAACCCTGGCTTTCTGAGCTGTCTACATATCCCTGATTTTACAGGAATTAGGCCGTTTGTAGTTTAGGATCCATCGACAAAGTATGCCGATGAAGACGGTTTCAAGAACGAATGCAATATCTAGGGCCACATGAGTGAACAATTTACGGAAATGGTTAGGTTTGATATGGCCGCGGGAACTAGAGTAGAATTGCTCCTGCTGGGGTAGTTGTTGCTCGCCGGTTTTCCTGCAATTAGAAACAATACAAGCGTATATCGCGCATAAATTTAAACATGATGCAAATTCCCGTCGGACCATGAATGTTGTCTTTGGACGGTTATAATGACCTTCTTATACCATGCCATCCTGGGCCATGAAGCGTATGATAAAGGATTAGTATGCCATGAAAGTATGCTCTCGGTCTATGAGGATGGTGCCTTCGAACCATGGTGCCTTTGAATAATGATATGCAAAATATTGAAAGGGATCCTAAGGCCATGATATGGTGTTCTCGGGCTATGAAGATGGTGCCTCCGAACGATGATGCCTTTGGGTAATTTGGTGATCTTTCAGCCCATGAGATGCAATAGCATGATGCGGACGACACAGAGCTTAGTCTTGCGAATTGAAGGGAAGAGCTTAGCCCGTAAAAGAAACAAAATAAACGATGCTTGAGATAGTGCTTAGTGTCGGAGAAAATGGAGGTAGAGCTTAGCCTCGGAAGGAAGAATGATAGCCTTATGCAGGAATGCAGATGGAGACATCGTTTAATCTCGGAAGGCAGAATAGTAGCCTTATGCAAGAATGCAGATGCAAATGGAGACAACGTTTAGTCTCGGAAGGCAGAATAGTAGCCTTATGCATATTGGAAGGCCGAAGAGTAGCCTTATGCAGATTAGAAGTCAAAATAGTAGCCATATGCAAGAATGTAGATGCAAATGGAGACAGTGTTTAGTCTCGGAAGGCAGAATGGTGGCCTTATGCAAAAATGCAGAAGGAGACGACGTTTAGTCTCGGAAGGCAAAATGGTAGCCTTATGCAAGAATGCAGATGCAAATGGAGATAGTGTTTAGTCTCGGAAGGCAGAAAGGTAGCCTTATGAGGATTGGAAGGCCGAATAGTAGCCTTATGCAAGAATGCAGATGGAGACAGCGTTTAGTCTCGGAAGGAAGAATAGTAGCCTTATGCATGTTGGAAGGCAGAATAGTAGCCTTATGCAAGAAATAAAATGGCAAATGGTAGTAGAGCTTTCTTAGCTGATAGCAGATTGCGGTGTTGCGATTACTGGGATCATTGTGACATAGAAGGCATCATTGGTGGACAACAAATGCTGGCAAGTGAAATGGCTTGGAGAACCATATTCTTGAACAATGTTTGTTCCGTGGGCGTACAGTATGTTTAATGACTTTGCAATCCTAGTGCCTGCATCCAAAGAAAAATTGTGAGTTTTGTAAAGGGGGAGGTTAGTTCGTATCCCCGCTGGCTTTGCTTGACTTGCTCGTCTTTGATTATGTGATACCGTTTGTATTATTGGGGTAGCATTGCTAAACAAAGTAGTTTCAGTGATGAACATGCATAATTTCGTAAAACAATATGACATAAGTGTATAATTAGATTGGCTTTTTAGATGAACCGATGATTGCGACGTAGCTCGGGACATTGCAAACTCTCCAACTATGGAATTTTGAGGGTACCCCTCAAAATTCTTCCCCAGTTTGATGGGTTGAAGTTTCTGACTGCTACTCACGCGGCGATCGTCTGAAGTTGCTTCGGAAATTTGAGGGTCCTCCTCATAATTCTGCCCAAGTTTCCTATTGCGGGGGAAAATGAAATTTTATTGAATTGTGACCGAACCCATAGGGCTGACTACATATTCCCTCATAAATGGGAATTAGGTTAGGCGTAGTTTAATTTACATCATATAAGGGAAGCATAAAGATTACACATAGTAGCGCTTGACTGCATCTTAACTAATCGGCTTTGGCCAGACTTCTCCGTCCATTTCTGCAAGTATGAGGGCTCCTCCTGTCAGAACCCAGTGAACCATGTATGGATGCTACCAGTTGGGAGAGAACTTCCCCTTAGCTTCATCTTGATGAAGGAAAATTTTTCTTTAACACTAGCTGCCCCGGTGTGAACTGTCTTGGCTTGACTCTTTTGTTGAAGGCTCTGGACATTCTGTTCTGATAGAGTTGACCATGGTAAACTACATTCATTCTCTTTCCATCTATAAGGTCTAGTTGCTCATAATGACTTTTTACCCATTCTGCGTCATCGAGCTCGGCTTCTTGTATGATCCTTAGGGAAGGAATTTCTACCTCAGCGGAAATGGCTACCCATGTACCGTAAACCAGCATATAGGGTGGTTACCACAGTTGATGTGCGGACTGTGGTGCGATATCCCAATAAAGAAAATGATAACTTCTCTTGCCATTGTCTGTGATTCTCTATCATTTTCCTCATCCATCCAGATCTGATGATAACCAGCGAAGCAATCTACGAATGACTGTAGCTCATACTTGGTGCAATTGTCAATCAGTGTGTGTATATTTGGCAAAGGGATGTTGTCTTTCGGACTGGCCCGGTTGAGATCCCGGTAGTCGATACAGACTCAGCCCTTCCCATCCTTCTTTTGGCACTGGCACGATGTCGGCTAACCATGTCGGGTATTCTAATACCCTAAGAACCTTAGCTTTGACATGCTTGGTGACTTATTCCTTTATTTTCAAACTCATATCAAGCTTGAACTTTCTGAGCTTTTGCTTTATCGGTGGACACGTCGGATCAGTTGGTAGTTTGTGAGCCATAATAGACGTACTCAGGCCAGTCATGTCATCATATGACCAGGCGAATATGTCCTTATATTCCTTTAGAAAATCTGTGTATTCTTTCTTTTCTGATGGCGATAGATGAACGCTGATTCGTTTTTCCTTAACGTTTTCTGCATCTCCCAGGTTTACAATTTCATTCTCGTCCAGGTTGGATTTAAGTCTGTTCTCAAAGTTCTCAACTTCTCTAACAATTTCGCTAGGTATGTCATCCTCCTCTGAATCAATGTCTGTTTGTTGCGTTGTCTCATTGCATGTCACAGTCATTGGTTCATCAAGATAAGTAATAGTAATGCTGTATAAGTAAAGTAATGAGAGAAAACGATAATGAGTGTTGATTCATAAGAAAAGTCAAAATCCTTTGATAAATTGCGTAACTATTTTGAACATTGAAGATCTTATTGCGTGAATTGAAAATGCAAAAAGAAAATCATTTAGTAAATAAAACACTGAATGATGTTTGTTTCAGCCTTGCTACCCCTACGCTCGTCGGGCTCTGGTTGTCCTGATGGTCCAATTGTTGAGGCGTGCCCCTCTGCTCACAGCCTGTATGGAAGGGCCTTCCTCCCCCTCCTCCTCGAGAACAACACAACAGTCCATGTCATTGTCTTTTAGGAACAAGTTCTTCACTGCTGCTAGTGCTTCTTCTTCGTCTGACCCATAAACAATGTCGGCCTATAGGAAAGTCTGCTCCAAACATGGTATTGGCTGCTCCAGTGGATAGTAAGGATCGCGCCATGGTGGCGACCAGTTGTTGAATTCTTCCCATGTGTAATCTTATCCCAGACCGAAAGAGGTGCAATGTTTCTTGAGTTTTATGAGCGTAGCGATTCCTTGGAGATTCTTTCCGAGTCCCCTGCCAGGTTTGTACCCACTCCAATTCAGTATACTCTCAATTTTGTTATCCTACCATTTGTCTTTGTCGACAGCATTTACCCGTTCAATGTGGTGGTAAGTCTTTCCACCCAGCTTCCTTCTTCCTTCGATCGATGGAATGGTCTGGTGACTGTATATATGGTTGCTACCATCGCCATGAATGATCACTTCCTGGTGATTCCATTAGAATTTTATTGCCTGATGCAGTGTCGATGCTACGGCCCCAGTAGCATGTTCATGGCCGTCCTAATAGTAAGTTGAGATGCTGGCATATATATCACCTGGAAGTCGACATCGAACCATGTTGGTCCCATTTGCAAGCATAGGACAATCTCATCAATGGTGGACCTCTGAGAACCATCAAAGCTTTCACATTGATTGCTCTTTCCTTTATCTTATGCAGTCCTTTACCCAGCTTCTTGAGTGTTACTAGCGGACAAATATTGAGACTGGAGCCTCCATCGATCAGGATTCTGGTGATGAAATAGTCCTCGCATTGCATGGTGATGTGCAGTGCTTTTTTGTGCCCCAACCCTTTAGGCGGCAACTCGTCCTCATGAAAAGTGATCTTATGGCTCTCCAACACTTATCCTACCATGTTAGCCATTTCCCCACCAGTGATGTTACTTTGCACGTATGCTTCTCTTATAACCTTTAACAGAGCATTCTTGTGTGCCTTAGAATTTTGTAGCAAAGCAAGAATGGAGATTTGCGCTGGTGTCTTGTTCTACTAGTCGATGACCGAGTATTCCTTGGCCTGTATCTTTCTCCAAAGATCGTGCGGACCTGTCTCAATGAGGGGTGGCCGATTGGAGGCCTGCTTGCTTGACTCAGCTAGATGTTCAGGGGTATAGACTCTACCAATTTTTGTCATACCCTGTGCTACAACAGTCTCTTCGAACCTGACCTTTCCTTTCCTCCTTGCCTCGGCTGTATAGTCCCAGGGTACAACCTTCGTATGGAATGGTGTCATGGTCGACATTGTCACTGGGATCGACATGGATATCCTCACTCCGAATGGAGCATGTTCCTTGGGTGGTAAAACTGCAACCTCAAATGGTGCGGGTGCATTTGCTGGAGACACGAATTCAACCTCAATTGGTGCTGGTGTCTTTACGGATGACGTTGTTTCAAATTCAAGTGTTACAGACAAGTTCACCTCAGTGTCCTCAGACGGTTGAATCTGGACTATGATTGGATTGAGAGTGACTGCTGGCTTCTTTGGGTCATCACCTTCTGCAATCAAATTGATTGATCCCTCGGGATCCCAATCATCCTCTATTTTAATCATGTGGATACCTCCACCCTTATGGTCTGGCAAAGGGTTGTTGCAGACATTTAAAGCGGGTTCCTTTGCCACAATAATCTTGTTATCAATTAAAGACTGGATCTTGTTTTAAGGAACGACATTCATCGATGATGTGCCATTCATACCGGAGTGGTATGCACATGATTTGTTTGGGTTAACCCACTGAGAAGGGTTCTCAAGGGTTGCAGCAGGGATGGGGGTGACATAACCAGCAACTTTGAGTCTCTCATACAACTGGTCAATAGGTTTGGTGATGGCTGTATATTGTTTTGGAGGTCTGTGGTCAAAATTAGGTCGGGGTCTAGGGAAGTTTTGGCGTGCAGGAGGTGATTGGTAGTGGGATGGTTGAGCATTATAGGTTTGGTAGACATGAGCGGGTTGGGAGTATCTGGATGAAGTAGGTTGATATGTGGGAGGTGGAGGTGACTGATAAGTTGTTGGTGGAGCTTGGTATGAAGGTGGGGGTGCTTGGTAATTTGGGATTGGCTAGTATGTGAGTTGAGGTGTTGGGTAAGTTTTGTATTTGATGGGAGATTTTGTCCTTTGTGCAACCACTACGGCTCCTACGTCCCTTTTTTTGGACACACCACCGGACTGTATAGCCTTATTTGTAGCTTGCAAGGCCTCTAAGTTTGTAACCATAATACTTTTGATGCCTTCTTCAATTCTTTCACCCAATTTGATAATGTCGGAGAATTTGTGGTTCTCAATCATCATCAGCCACTTGTAGTACTGTGGGTCTTGAGCCCGGACAAAGAATTTGTTCATCTGTTCTTCCTCTAAGGCAGGTCTGACCTTGGCAGCTTCGGACCTCTAGCGAGTAGCATACTCGCGAAATGTTTCTATAGGCTTCTTATTTAGATTCTGAATATACAACACGTCTGGTGCATTCTCTGTATTAAACCTGAACCTATCCATAAAGTCGGACATGATGCCTACCCATCTTGACCACTTCTTTGGATCTTGGTTGATGTACCAAGACAATGCATATCCCTTCAAACTCCTCATGAACTGCTTCACGCGGATTCTCTCGTCTTTCCCTACTCCAACCAGCTTGTCACAGTATGTCCTCAGATGGACACTTGGATCACCCGTACCATCAAACATTTTGAACTTAGGAGGTTTCTACCCCTCGGGCAGTTCGACATCGGTCTGTATGCAAAGATTCTCATAGTTCAGCCCCTCAATTCCCTTGCTTCCTTCAACGGCTTGAATCCGGCTGGTCAGTTTCTTAAGTTCCTTAGCCAGGTTTCTGATAAGTAGATCCTTTTTGTTAGACTCAGGTGTGCTTGGGATAGGTTGGGTGGAGTGTGGCATGGTCTCGATGTAGATGGGGGTGTTATGGTGGACTGGTATGTGGGTGTGGAAATGGTCATTTGTGGGGTTTTGAGGTTCTGAGATGAGTAGTGGAGTTTTTTTGGGATATGGCAGGTGTTGCATTGGATTTTTGGTGGAATAATGTGATGGTGAGGAGCAGGATAGTTCTGTTGCTTTGGGATATTCTGCGGAGGTGTAGGGATTTGAGTGTTGGGGAAATTGATATCTGGGGTGCTAAGGGAAAATGAAAAGTTTGCCAAATTCCAAACCTGATCAAGCTCTTCTTGGAATTTCAGCAGCTTTTGTTCAAGTTCGGATACATTCTCCTGGGGAACATGAGTACCATGGCCATTAGTAGCCTATACCCGGTTAGTTGGATTCTCCTTCCTGGTCTTGTTCAGATCTTCCATCTTGCTTTTGTTCTTGTTTCCGACAGGACTAAGAAGAGGAGTGGGTGGAGGGCCCCTAGATCTCGTGGAATAAGATGATGATGCCAGAGTGCACGAACTAACCTTTGCAGGAGGGAAATAATAAAATAAAATAAAAGGTAATCAAGTTAGTGCGGATCATAAAAAGTGTTGCAGTATTTAAACACATAGTGCGGAATGTAAAACGTGTCCTTATCTGGGAACCTCTTTGTGCCCGAGGTAGGCCTAGCGAAAAATTAATTTGGAGAACTTAGAATGCTAAATGCCTCATTTTACTGATAAAAATAAGATGAATCTCAAATCGACACTAAACAAACGGGAAATTAAAAGTCACTAATAGCCATTGGCCTTATTACATTTTATAAAGCGAAAAGATAAATTCCTATCTACTTGGTCCCAGAAAGACCTTCCCCAGATTCGGCATCCTTGGCTCCATCGAATAGCTTTCCCAACTCGCGAAGTCCCAGCAACAGGTATGCTTTGGCTAGATGTCCTCCTTCGTTTCCTTCAGCCTTTTGACATTCTTCGATCCTTTTGAGAAATTTCCTCCCCAGTTCTAATATTACTCGCTCCAAATATCCTAGTCTTTTGTTGGCGCTGACAGCCATATCCTTCCATTCCTCAATCAACTTCTGGTTGGACTCTTGTATCTCGTGGTGTTCGCTCTCATATTTGTGGATCCTTTTGCGCAACTGGTTGTATTTGACATTTGCTTCGACCTTTTCATCTATGATTCTCTGACCTCGAATAAACCTAGATTGGCCCAGACCATCATGATTATCTTCCAACCAGCCTGAATAGTAGGGAGTACTACAAGCATGATATCTGTCTGGCTCGATGGTGTGTTTCCCCATTACGATTTTGCAGTGCCACATATGCTGAGCTTGGAACTTGTAGGGACTATCATCATTTTGGAAGTCAGCTCTTAAATGGCTCATCTTGTCGACCCTGGGTATGATTTGCTTCCTACCAGCCTGCCTCATAACTCGAAGAGGGATGTAGGGATATGTTCCTCTTAGACCGATCAGTATCAGGAAAGGTGCATCTCTGGATTGAGCGATGAACTCCTAGGTTGGAAACCACTCGAACATCCATTGAACTTGTTCTTCAGTCAGATTTACAAAAAGCTCGACCCATTCTTTAGCATTCTCTGGCTGGGCGAACATATTTGGGATGTAATTCATTCGCTTTGGATGATGAAAAGTGATGTGTTCATCCCAGTCCATTCATTGAATCTCTTTTCGGTATTCGCCCTTTTGGAGGTGTTCCATGAGCCAGAGTTGAAGTAATAAATTGCATCCTTCGAAGTGTTTTGCTCCTCGTTGACACTTCTCCAAGGCTCGGTATATGTCTGCAGTGATCATGGTCATGATGCTGAATGGCTGCCCACCAATCCCTTCCATTAGGATCTTAGTTACCATAGCCAGCCTGGTATGGATTCTCCCTTTCTTCATTGGAAACATAATCAGCCCCATGAAACAAAACATGAAGACGAAAACTCTTCGATGGATGTGCCTGAAGTATGTTATGGCAAACTCGTCAGGGTAGGTACGGTAGGATTTGTTGTGACCGTACCTTTCATACAAGTAGTCGAAAGGAATGTTTGATTCCTTCAGGCATGTCAGTTCTGTATTCTTCTTCAAACCCATCATTTTGAGGAAACTCCTGCCTTTGCGGTTCTCAGGCATTAGCAAACCCGGAGTTTCCCCCACTAAACTGGCCAACCCTCCTATTTCCTCCAGCAAAGGCATCATTTCAATATCCCCAAAGAGGAACACAACCCTTTCACAATCCCAGAACAGAGTAGCACCTTCTATGATTTTAGTGTTAGGTTGGACCTCCAGGTGGGATGGTAAGTTTCCCAAGTATTTTCGGACGAGGGTTTGATCACTAGAGTGTAGAACTCTCCACCAGCTTAGCAATCTTAGGTGGATGTTGGTGACCATGTCGAATCTGGGGACTTCATGCCTCATATTTCTGCAAGACAAATATGGTTATTCCCTTACCCTCATCAGACTCGACTATTTATCATCAATAATTAGCATGAAGCATTTAGTTCTCCAAATAAATGCACAGACCGTGACGACGTCCATTTCGATTTAGGGAAACCCGGTGGACTTTTGGACAATGCTATCTTAAAGGATCATTATGCGGGCAACATAACTGACCTAGATAGGTTTGACCATGATGCATGCATAATTCAAACAGAGTAAGGTTTCTATGGGGTTTCAGACTGGTACCTTTGAGCGGACAACTCAAGAGGGAAGGCACGGAACTATCGACTGCACCGCTGATCGACTAATTTTACTGCAAATATGCCTTTCAGAATTTAGGGGGTAATAATATGGAAGAGCGAAACCACTAATTAAAAGCGTATGACCCCAGAAGCGGTCAGGTTTGGTAATGCACAGCAATAGATGATAATGGCATACCCACAAACAAGCCAGAAAACACATAGAGGGGATATGGGGGTTTGGGATTCATAAGTCAATGAAGTGCACACATAGGGGAGCATTAATCTAAGGGGAAAGGAACATATTACAGCATGCTAATAATACAACTTGACTGTATAAACATAACCAGAAGTAGGCAAGAGTGAAAGAAACTGAAAACAACTAAGGAAACATGTTGTTGTTGATTGCTTGAAAATTAACTAGGACATACCAGTAGAGAAACAAAGTGCAGAAAGGATAAGTAAGCAAGATTCCACAGTCTAGCCTTGGCTTTCACCCGGCTAGACAAAGTAGTAGCATAGTAGTAGTACCGAAAGAGAGAGTTTTTAAGTGTAAGTGTGTGTTCGGAACTCAAATTGTTCGTGTGTTTTGAAAAAAGAGAGGGTAGGTATTTATAGTTTTGAAAACGAGTGAAGTCTTAACACAAACATGGAAATAATCACAATCAGAATCAATTAACACAAGTGATTCCCTTTAATTAAGGAAACACTGCTTAAAAGATACTAACATGTTATAATTAAGGAAAGAAATCAGTTTGGGGACAGATTGATTATTGCCATATAAGGGGCAGTAAAAGCATGAAGTAAATAATCAAGTCTAAGTTCAAAATAGGCTTAATTTTTGGGAAAAGATTCAATAATGTAAAACACTACAGTAATTAAAGGAGGGGAATCAATTAATTCAAACAAACGAGTAAAATTAGGGTTCATAAGAAAACTTTTGCAATCAGTATCAATATTGAGGGAATAAGGATCAATCAAGAAAGGGTCAAGATTCTGCACCTCAACATATAAATAGCAAGGAATGAACATGCTTGCAGAGTCAAACATATTGACAAAAGAAGCAACACAAACATACAGTAGCAGTAGGGGTAAGCTAGGGTTTAGTAGTAAGAAAAGTATTCGAAGCACAGTAGTCAAGTAGGTCAAGTAGTCACTTAGAATCAATAGTGAAGAAGAACATCGTAACAGGTAAAGAGAATCAGAAACAAGTAAAGGTCTCACAGTAACAAGTGAGGAAAACTTTTTTAAGAAATTAGGGTCTTGACAACATTAGTCGAGTTTAAGAGATGATAGGAAACCAGAACCAGATAAGTCACACAAAGAAAAGAGAATCAAAGAACTTAATCGAACAAATACACATTCAAACAAACAAGGACAGTTTCAAAACTCGGAGAAGACCAAAATTCCTAGGGTTTTCAATACGATGAAATAGTAGAAGAACAACATGAGCAAATCGTTTTAAACATAGCAAAATCATAAACAACATCAAAATCAGAGAAGATATCTTTTAAAAACTTAAAGGAAAACCCTAATCGTTGAAAAAATGAAGAGTCACTTTGAAAGAAAATCGGAGAATCTTTGTGAAAAACATTTAAGAAGTTCATAGTAAGTATAGATCTAAGATAGATCTGAAAGAAATATTGAAAGATCTTAAAGCTTAGGGTTTCAAAAATCCTAGAAAAAGTGAGAAAGACTTTGAAAGTTACCGATCTAGCCAGAACAGTCAAAGATCCGACTTGAACGTCCATGGTTGGCCGGAGAAAGACCAGAGATGGCCGGAGAAAGGCCATGAATGGAAGTTGAGCAAGGACTGGACCAGATCTGTTCAAGATCTGGCCATGAAATCATGGAAACAAACACCCAGGAGCCATAGGAGGCTGATACACATCTCAAATAGCCATGAGAGGCCATGGATTAGGCAGGGATTGAAGTGGATTAGGGTGAAATTAGATGGCGACGGCTAGGGTTCATGAGAGGTTGCAGAGATAATTGAGAGGGAAGGGATTCAGAGGTGACAGGTGGTGGAAAATGAATTATGTTTAGGGGTCTTTCGGGGATAAAAATGGAAAGGGTGAATATTGGTCGTTGATATGAATTATCAACGGCCTGGATTAAAGAGGGTAGGTAGGGGATCCGGGTTGTGTTGGTTAAATTGGGTTAAGGGTAGGGTTTGAATTGGAATTGGGCCGGGGAAATTGGGTTTAATTTGGGGTTACAATTAGGCTAAAATTGAAATGCAATTAGGCTATTATTTTAATAGCCAATTTTCCCCTTTTTAAATTATAAAAAATAGTAAATTAATTTCTTAAAATAGATTGAAAGCACTAAAATGATTTATAATATATAATTAACAATTTAAAAATACATGACTTAATTTAATGAATATAAAACACAATTAAATCTTAAAAGGGCTAATATTGTAATTACATGCAATTTAGCTTAAAAATACTAAATAAATTTGTAAAAATATGCAAAAATTACCTTAGATATATTTAGCATAAATATAAAAATTCAATAAATGAATTACCAAGAATAAAAATTTTGGAAATAATTATTGGGTTTTTATGGATAAAAGAGGAAAATAAATTGATTTAAAAACCTTTAAAAGTTATGGGAAAAATAATAAAACATTTGGACATACTTATATATGCATATATTTTGTATTTTGAAGTTATTTTGCATATTAAAAATATCTAGGGAAAAATTGGGTATCAACAGCTGCCCCTTTTATCCGGGAAGGATGAAAGAGTTGTCGGGTAAAGATTTGATGACCAATTTTGACCGAGCGAATTGGTTCGAAGAGGTTCAGGCTGTACCCTGGCTTTCTGAGCTTCCTACATGTCCCTGATTTTATAGGAATTAGGCCGTTTGTAGTTCAGGATCCATCGGCAGAGTATACCGATGAAGACGGTTTCAAGAACGAATGCAATATCTAGGGCCGCGTGAGTGAACAGTTTATGGAAATGGTTAGGTTTGATATGGACACGGGAACTGGAGCGGAATTGCTCCTGCTTGGGTAGCTGTTGCTCGCTAGTTTACCTGCAATTAGAAACAATACAAGCGTATATCGTGCATAAATTTAAACATGATGCAAATTCCTGTCGGACCATGAATGTTGTCTTTGGACGGTTAGAATGACGTCCTTAGACCATGTCGTCCTAGGCCATGAAGCGTATGATAAAGGATTTGCAGGCTATGAAATGATGCTCTCGGGGTATGAGGATGGTGCCTCCCAACCATGGTGCCTTTGAATAATGATATGCAAAAGATGGAAAGGGATACTTAGGCCATGACATTGTGTTCTCGGGCTTTGAAGATGGTGCCTCCGAACGAGACAGAGCGGACGAGACAGATCTTAGTCTTGCGAATTGAAGGGCAGAGCTTAGCCCGTAAGAGAAACGAAATAAACTATGCTTGAGATAGTGGTTAATGTCGGAGAAAATAGAGGCAGAGCTTAGACTCGAAAGACAGAATGATATCCTTATGCAGGAATGCAGATGGAGACATCGTTTAGTCTCGGAAGGTAGAATAGTAGCCTTATGCAAGAATGCAGATGCAAATGGAGACAACATTTAGTCTCGGAAGGCATAATAATAGCCTTATGCATATTGGAAGGCCGAATAATAGCCTTATATAGATTAGAAGGCATAATAGTAGACTTATGCAAGAATGCAGATGCAAATGGAGACAACGTTTAGTCTCGGAAGGCAGAATGGTGGCCTTATGCAAAAATGCGGATGGAGACAGTGTTTAGTCTCGAAAGGCAGAATGGTAGCCTTATGCAAGAATGCAGATGCAAATGGAGACAGTGTTTAGTCTCGGAAGGCAGAAAGGTAGCTTTATACAGATTGGAAGGCCGAATAGTAGCCTTATGCAAGAATGCAGATGGAGACAGCCTTTAGTCTCGGAAGGCAGAATGGTAGCCTTATGCAAGTTGGAAGGCAAAATAGTAGCCTTATGCAAGAAATAAAATGGCTAATGGCAGTAGAGCTTTCTTATCTGATAGCAGATTGCGGTGTTGCGATTACTGGGATCATTGTGACATATAAGACATCATTGGTGGACAGCAAATACTGGCAAGTGCATCGGTTTGGAGAGTCGTATTCTTGAACCGTGTTTGTTCCGTGGGCTTACAGTATGTTTAATGACTTTGCGATCCTAGTGTCTGCATCCAAAAAAAAATCGTGAGTTTTGTAAAGGGGAAGGTTAGTTCGTATCCCCGCTGGCTTTGCTTGACCTGCTCGACTTTGATTTGGTGATACTGATTGTATTATTGGGGTTGCGTTGCTAAACAAAGCAGTTTCAGTAATGAACATGCATAATTTCGTAAACAAATATGACATAAATGTATAATTAGATTAGCTTTTTAGATGAACCGATGACTGCGACATAGCTCGGGACATTGCAACCTCTCCAACTATGGAATTTTGAGGGTCCCCCTCAAAATTCTGCCCCAGTTTCATGGGTTGAAGTTTCTGACTGCTGCTCGCGCGCCGATCGTCTGAAGTTGCTTCGGAATTTTGAGGGTCCTCCTCAAAATTCTGCCCCACTTTCCAATTACGGGAGGAAATAAAATACTATTGAATTGTGACTAAACCCATAGGGCTTCCTACGTATCCCCTCCTAAATGGGAATCAGGTCAGGCGTAGTTCAATTTACATCATATAAGGCAAGCATAAAGATTACACATAGTAGCGCTTGACTGCATCTGAATTAAACGGCTTTGGCCAGACTTCTCCCTCCATTTCTGCAAGTATGAGGGCTCCTCCTGTCAGAACCCAGTGAACCATGTATGGACCCTGCCAGTTGGGAGAGAACTTTGGCTTCATCTTGATGCAGGAAAATTTTCTTTAACATCAGCTGCCCCGGTGTGATTTGTCTTGGCTTGACTCTTTTGTTGAATGCTTTGGACATTCATTCTGATAAAGTTGACCATGGTAAACTGCATTCATTCTCTTTCCATCTATAAGGGCTAGTTGATCATAACGACTTTTTACCCATTCTGCATCATTGAGCTCGTCTTTTTGTATGATCCTTAAGGAAGGAATTTCTATCTCAGCGGGAATGACGGCCCATGTACCCTAAATTGGCATATAGGGGGGGTTGCCCCGGTTGATGTGCGGACTGTGGTGCGATATCCCAATAAAGCAAATGATAACTTCTCATGCCTCTGTCTATGATTCTCTATCATTTTTCTCATCCATCCAGATCTGATGATAACCAGCGAAGCAATCTACGAATGACTATAACTCATGCTTGGCTCAATTGTCAATCAGGATGTTTATATTTGGCAAAGGGAAGTCGTCTTTCGGACTGGCCCAATTGAGATCATGGTAGTCGACATAGACTCGGACCTTCCCATCCTTCTTTTGGCACTTACATAATGTTGGCTAACCATGTCAGGTATTCTACTACCCTGAGAACCTTAGCTTTGACCTGTTTGGTGAATTCTTCCTTGATTTTCAAACTCATATCAGGCTTGATCTTTCTGTGCTTTTGCTTTATCGGTGGACACGTCGTATCGATTGGCAATTTGTGAGCCACAATAGACGTACTCAGGCCAGTCATGTCATCATACGACCAGACGAATATGTCCTCATATTCCTTTAGAAAATCCGTGTATTCTTTCTTTTCTGATGGCGATAGGTGAACGTTGATTCATGTTTCCTTGACATTTTTTGCATCTCCCAGGTTAACAATTTCAGTCTCGTCCAGGTTGGATTTAGGACTGTTCTCAAATTTCTCAACTTCTCTAACAATTTCGCCAGGTATGTCATCCTCTTCTGAATCAATGTATGTTTGTTGCGTTGCCTCATTGCATGTCACAGTCATTAGTTCATTAAGATAAGTAATAGTAATGTTGTATAAGTAAAGTAATGAGAGAAAACGATAATGAGTGTTGATTCATAAGAAAAGTCAAAATGCTTTGATAAATTGCATAACTGTTTTGAACATTGAAGATCTTATTGCGGGAATTGAAAATGCGAAAAGAAAATCATTTAGTAAATAAAACAGTGAATGATGCTTGTTTTAGCCTTGCTACCCCGAGGCTCGTCAGGATCTGGTTGTCTTGATGGTCCAATTGTTGAGGCGTGCCTCTCTGCTCACAGCCTTTATGGAAGGGCCTTCCTCCCCCTCCTCCTCAAGAACAACACAACAGTCCATGTCATTGGCTTTTAGGAACAAGTTCTTCACCGTTGCTAGTGCTTCTTCTTCGTCTGACCCATAAACAATGTCGGCCTGTAGGAATGTCTGCTCCAAATGCGGTATTGGCTGCTCCAGTGGATAGTAAGGATCGCGCCATGGTGGCGACCAGTTGTTGAATTCTTCCCAGGTGTAATCATATCCCAGACCTAAAGTGGTGCCATGTTTCTTGAGTTTTATGGGCTTAGCGATTCCTTGGAGATTCTTTCCAAGTCCCCTGCAAGATTCGTACCCACTCCAATTCAGTATACTCTCAATTTTGTTATCCTACCATTTGTCTTTGTCGACAACATTTACCCGTTCAATGTGGTGGTAAGTCTCTCCACCCAGCTTCCTTCTTCCTTCGATCGACGAAATGGTCTGGCGACTGTATATAGGGTTGCTAGCATCACCGTGAATGATCACTTCTTGGTGATTCCATTCGAATTTTACTACCTAAAGCAGTGTTGATGCTACAGCCCCAGCAACATGCTCCATGACCATCCTAATAGTAAGTTTTAAGATGCTGGCACATCTATCACCTGGAAGTCGACATCGAACCATGTTGGTCCCATTTGCAAGCATAGGACAATCTCACTAATGGTGGACCTCTGAGAACTATCAAAGGCTTTCACATTGATTGCTCATTCCTTTATCTCATGTAGTTCTTTACCCAGCTTCTTGAGTGTTACCAGCGGACAAATGTTGAGATTAGAGCCTCCATCGATCAGGATTCTGGTGATGAAATAGTCCTTGCATTGCACGGTGATATGTAGTGCTTTGTTGTGCCCCAGTCCTTCAGGCGGCAGCTCGTCCTCATGAAAAGTGACCTTATAGGTCTCCAACACTTATCCTACCTTGTTAGCCATTTCCCCGCCAGTGATGTTTCTGGGCACGTATGCTTCTCTTAGAACCTTTAATAGAGCATTCTTGTGTTCCTTAGAATTTTGTAGCAAAGCAAGAATGGAGATTTGCGCTGGTGTCTTTTTCCACTAGTCGATGACCGAGTATTCCTTGGCCTGTATCTTTCTCCAAATATCGTCCGGACCTATCTCAATGAGGGGTGGCCGATTGGAGGCATGATTGCTTGACTTAGCTTGATGTTTAGGGGTATAGACTCTACCAGTTTTTGTCATACCCTGTGCTGCAACAGTCTCTTCGAACCTGACCTTGCCTTTTCTCCTTGCCTCGGCTGTATAGTCCCAGGGTACAGCCTTTGTATGGAACGGTGTCATGGTCAACATTGCCACTAGGATCGGCGTGGCTATCCTTACTCCGAATGGAGCATGTGCCTTGGGTGGTAAAACTACAATCTCAAATGGTGCGGGTGCATTTGCTGGAGACACGAATTCAATCTTAATTGGTGCTGGTGTCTTTGCGGATGATGTTGTTTCAAATTCAAGTGTTACAAACAAGTTCACCTCAATGTGCTCAGACGGTTGAATCTTTACTGTTATTGGATTGAGAGTGATTGCTGGCTTCTTTGGGTCATCACCTTCTGTGATCAAACCGATTGATCCCTCGGGATCTCAATCATCCTCTATTTTTATCATGTGGATACCTCCACCCTTATTGTCTGGTACAGGGTTGTTGCGGATATTTGGAGCGGGTTCCTTTGCAACAATAGTCTTGTTATCAATTAAAGACTTGATCTTGTTTCACGGAACGACATTCATCAATGATGTGCCATTTCATGCCGGAGTGGTATGCACATGATTTGTTTGGGTTAAACCATTGGGCAGGGTTCTTAGGGGTTGCAGCGCGGATGGGGGCGACATAACCAGAAACTTTGAGTCTCTCATACAACTGGTCACGCGAAGTCCTAGCAACAGGTATGCTCTGGCTAGATGTCTGCCTTCGTTTCCTTCAGCCTTTTGACAATCTTCGATCCTTTTGAGAAATTTCCTCGCCAGTCCTACTATTCCTCGCTCCAAATATCCTAGCCTTTTATTGGCGCTAACAGCCATATCCTTCCATTCCTCAATCAACTTCTGGTTGGAATCTTGTATCATGCAGTGTTCACTCTCATATTTGCGGATCCTTTTGCGCAACTGGTTGTATTTGACTTGTGCTTCGGCCTTTTCATCTATGATTCCGTGACCTCGAACAAACCCAGGTTGGCCCAGACCATCATGATTATCTTCCAACCAGCCTGAATAGTAGGGAGTACTACCAGCATGAATCTGTCTGGCTCGATGGTGTCTTTCCCCATTACGATTTTGCAGTGCCACAAATGCCGAGCTTGGCACTTGTAGGGACTATCATCATTTTGGAAGTCAACTCTGAAATGGCTCATCTTGTCTACCCTGGGTATAATTTGCATCCTACCAGCCTGCCTCATAACTCAAAGAGGGACGTCAGGATATGTTCCTCTTAGACCGATCAGTATCAGGAAAAGTGCATCTCTAGACTGAGCGATGAACTCCTCAGTTGGAAAACACTCGAACATCCATTGAACTTTTTCTTTAGTCAGATTTTCAAAAGCTCGACCCATTCTTTAGCATCCTCTGGCTGGGAGAACATATCGGGGATGTAATTCATTCGTTTTGGATGATGAAAAGCGATGTGATCATCCCAGTCCCTTCATTGAATCTCTTGTCGGTATTCGCCCTTTTGGAGGTGTTCCATGAGCCAGAGTTGAAGTAATAAATTGCAGCCTTCGAAGTGTTTTGCTCCTCGTTGACACTTCTCCAAGGCTCGGTATATGTCTGCAATGATCATGGTCATGATGCTGAATGGCTGCCCACCAATCCCTTCCATTAGGATCTTAGTTACCATAGCCAGCCTGGTATGGATTCTCCCTTTCTTCATTGGAAACATAATCAGCCCCATGAAACAAAACATGAAGACGAAAACTCTTCGATGGATGTGCCCCAAGTATGTTATGGCAAACTCGTCAGGGTAGGTACGGTAGGATTTGTTGTGACCGTACCTTTCATACAAGTAGTCGAAAGGAATGTATGATTCCTTTAGGAATGTCAGTTCTGTATTCTTCTTCAAACCCATCAATTTGAGGAAACCCCTGCCTTTGCGGTTATCAGGCATTAGCAAACTCGGAGTTTCCTACACTAAACTAGTCAACCCTCCTATTTCCTCCACCAAAGGCGTTATTTCAATGCCCCCAAAATGGAACATGGCCTTTTCACAATCCCAGAACAGAGTAGCAGCTTCTATGATCTTTTTGTTGGGTTGGACCTCTAGGAGGGATGGTAGGTTTCCGAAGTATTTTCAGACGAGGGTTTGATCACTAGAGTGTAGATCTCTCCACCAGCTTAGCAATCTTGGGTGGATGTTGGTGACCATGCCGAATCTGGGGACTTCATGCCACATATTTCTGCAAGACAAATATGGTTAGGCCCTTACCTCAACAGACTCGACTATTTAACATCAATAATTAGCACGAAGCATTTAGTTCTCCAAATAAATGCACAGACCGTGACGACGTCAGTTTGGGTTTAGGGAAACCCGGTGGACTTTTAGACAAGGCTATCATAAAGGATCATTATGCGGCCAACATAACTGACCTGGCTAGGTTTGACCATGATGCATACACAATTCAAACAGAGTAAGGTTTCTATGGGGTTTTAGACTGGTACCCTTGAGTGGACAACTCAAGGGGGAAGACACAGAACTGTTGACTGCACCGTTGATCGACTAGTTTTACAGCAAATATGCCTTTCCGAATTTAGGGGGTAATAATATGGAAGAGGGCAACCACTCATTAAAAGCATTGCTATAGTATTTGTTTGGCACGAGTGGAGTATGATGTTGAGTATGATTATGAAATAATTAAAAGCATGTTGGAATGTATTTGCACGTTAAGAAAGCGATAAATACAATAGTTTCATAATTTAAAGCAACAATAAAGGAAAGAAACAAAGAAGACATGTCAGTTTTACAGTTGAAAATGATATTAAATGCTTAATGAAATTTAAACAGGTAATTGCACATAGGGGGGGTACAAATTCACAAAATAATCTGAAATGGTAAAAGCCTAAAATCCCCAGCAGAGTCATCATGCTGTCGCGCCCCCCTTTTTCCCTCTTCACATCGGAAAATCAGGTTTATGACATTTTGGGTATGGGACAACTCATTCTTTTTAAGAACTAGGTTTGCATTTTAAGAGTCGCCACCTAATGATTTAAGGTGCATTAGGACACCTATAGGGTTCATTTCTGAGTTTGTTTGATAACCAGAGATAGGGTAAGGGCTTGAAATTATCCTAAAGGGAAGGTGTTAGGCACCCCTCAAGATCCACTAGTGTGGTTCCCGGCCAGACAGTTTTGTGAATTTGTACAATTAGCAAGTAGAATAGTATAGGCTTAAATAGTAGGGGATTTAAGTTTAAACAATAAGAGTTTGAAAACAATTATTAAAAGGCGAATTTTGAAAAAGGAGTTGCAGTTTTACAAATACTTGAGAACGTAAAATGGAGGGTGTCCTAGGTTTGTTTATAATATGGATCACATCAATGCGATAACCGGTATGATGCTCCTCAGAAGAGGGGATACACGTGGTATTAGTGCACCGGTCATCATATCCATACCTACCCTTCCCACCCCATTTAGGTATTAAAGCGCGGATTCGTCTCGACCTTTATTGCATGCTATTACCCATCATATTCTTATCAGTCCCCGAGGAATTTAGGACTACTATTCCTATAAGGGGGAGGATTTTAGGTTGACTCTTAGGTTTGAAAGGTAAAAAGGCTAAGGAGACATACAAAATACGTAGGACTGCATATTAGGGAAACATATAAACAATTTGAAGGGCTCATATATACCTCTGCAAACAATGCATATAAATAGCATGACTTAAACACAATTGGGGTCTGAATTTCAAAACACTGAAGTAGGGTGTTTAGATTGTTGAAGCAGACTAAATTTATTACCTAACTCAGATAAGAAATCCGAATCAGACTGCCTGCTGGTTGTAGCAGTGCTAATTAATCAAAGGCAAGTTCAGTTTTAATATTATTATTAGCTAAGGTTTGCCTAAGCATAATAGTGATGTCCTATGAGAATGATGTCTATTACTGATTAGGAATGCAGTAGAGCAGTGGTTAATTTTAAACAGGCGATTTGGATCCTATAGGCATGCTTTCTAAACCATATTAATTAACACGAAAAGAGTGAGCTATTTAATCTGGTTCAGACATGCATGAGTCAAACTAATTTTAACTAAGCTGATTTAGACCCTATAGGCATGATCTCTATTATAGCTGATTTTAATACCTATAGACATGGTATCTAAGTATTAAAGGCTGATTTGGGTCGTATAGGTAGGGTATCTAATTGAACATGCAGTAAAGTAGGCAGGATTTATTTGATCAAAGCAAAGTTCCTATAGTCATGACTTCTATGAGAACCACTTAGATCCTATAGGCATGATCTCTATTAGAACTGTTTGGATCCTATTGGCATGGTTTCTATTCGTGTGAAAGCAAAGCATGTAGAACTTAATTAAAACAGGCCAGATCCTATTAGCATGTACTCTAATAGATCATATCGAAATACATCCTATAGGCATGTTATCTACCCTTCTAATAGCTAAAACATGCATAATCACCCCATCCCTTTCACTGCCAAACCCAATATTTATTACAAATTATTACAGATCAAATACTGAATTACATCAGAAAAAGTGTAAAATAAGAAGTTACAACCATATGAAGCCTGATTATGACTTCCTCTCTGAGTTATGGAATAAACCACCTCAAATGCCATTGATGTTACAAAGCCTTTCTCATACCTGGGTGTGTCAAAGTTCCCTAAGGGTCTCAAGGGACCCTGGGCAGTAATTACACCCAAGTTTGCATAACCAGACAGAAATGAGTGTAGTGTGGAAGGGCCAGCCCTTATGTGTCCAAGTTCAGAGGGAGCTCAATGGTCCCAAATCAAGGCTCACACAAAAGGGGCAGAACGTAGGTTTTAAGAATATAGTGGAAGTGTAGAACATAGTTGGAAGAGATTTATTTAAAATTGGGTTGAAAATAGTAAGTGGTAAGGGTGGTTTGAAAATAGTAGTAGTAAAACTCAAACTACACCGAATCAGTAGTTACACAAAGGGGTCAAGGGGTTTTGGGAATACATTATATGCAGCATATGACCCCAGAAGCGGTCAGGTTTGGTCATGCACAACAATAGAAGATGATGTCATGCCCACAAACCAGCCATAGAACACATAGAGGGGATATGGGGGTTTGGGATTCATAAGTCAATCAAGTGCACACATAGGGGAGCATTAATCTAAGGAGAAGGGAACATATTACAACATGCTAATAATAAAACTTGATAGCAGAAACATAAGCAGAAGTAGGCAAGAGTGAAAGAAACTGAAAACAGCTAAGGAAATCTGTTGTTGTTGATTGCTTGAAAATTAACTAGGACATACCAGTAGAGAAACAAAGTGCAGAAAGGAAAAGTAAGCAAGATTCCACAGTCTAGCCTTGGCTTTCAGCCGGCTAGACAAAGTAGTAGCACAGTAGTAGTACCAAAAGAGAGAGTTTTTGAGTGTAAGTGTGTGTTCTGAACTCAAATTGTTTGTGTGTTTTGAAAGAAGAGAGGGTAGGTATTTATAGTTTTGAAAACGAGTGAAGTCTTAACACAAACATGGAAATAATCACAATCAGAATCAATTAACACAAGTGATTCCCTTTATTTAAGGAATCACTGCTTAACGGATAATAATAGGTTTTAATTAAGGAAAGAAATCAGTTTGGGGACAGATTGATTATTGCCATATAAGGGGCAGTAAAAGCATGAAGTAAATAATCAAGTCTAAGTTCAAAATAGGCTTAATTTTTCAGAAACGATTCAGCAAGGTAAAATACTATAGTAATTAAAGGAGGGGAATCAATTTCAAATAAACGAGTAAAATTAGGGTTCATAAGAAAACTTTTGCAATCAGTCTCAATATTGAGGTAATCAGGATCAATCAAGAAAGGGTTAAGATTCTGCACCTCAACATACAAATAGCAAGGAGTGAACATGCATGCAGAGTCAAACATGTTTACAAAAGAAGCAACACAAACATACAGTAGCAGCAGGGGTAAGCTAGGGTTCAGTAGTAAGAAAAGTATTCGAAGCACAGTAGTCAAGTAGGTCAAGTAGTCACTTAGAATCAATAGTGAAGAAGAACATAGTAATAGGTAAAGAGAATCAGAAACAAGTAAAGGTCTCACAGTTACAAGTGAGGAAAACCTTTTTAAGAAATTAGGGTTTTGACAACAGTAGTCGAGTTTAAGAGATGATAAGAAACCAGAACCAGATAAGTCACACAAAGAAAAAAGAATCAAAGAACTTAATCGATCAAATACAAATTCAAACAAACAAGTACAGTTTCAGAACTCAGATAAGACCAAAAGACCTAGGATTTTCAATACGATGAAATAGGTAGAAGAACAACATGAGAAAATGGTTTTAAACATAAGAAAATCATAAACAACATCAAAATCAGAGAAGAGATCTTTTAAAAACTTAAAGGAAAACCCTAATCGTTGATAAAATGAAGAGTCACTTTGAAAGAAAATTGGAGAATCGTTGAGAAAACATTTAAGAAGTTCATAGTAAGCACATATCTAAGATAGATATAAAAGAAAAATTGAAAGATCTTAAAGCTTATGGTTTCAGAAAACCTAGAAAAAGTGAGAAAGACTTTGAAAGTTACGATCTAGCCAGAACAGTCAAAGATCCGACTTGAATGGCCATGGTTGGCTGGAGAAAGACCAGAGATGGCTAGAGAAATGCCATGAATGGAAGTTGAGCAAGGATTGGACCAGATCTCTTTGAGATCTGGCCATGAAATCACGGAAACAAACACGCAGGAGCCATAAGAGGCTGATACACATCTCAAATGGCCATGAGAGGCCATGGATTAGGTAGGGATTGAAGTGGATTAGGGTGAAATTATATGGTGGCGGCTAGGGTTCATGAGAGGTTGCAGATAGAATTGAGAGGGAAAGGATTCAGAGGCGGCGGATGGTTGAAAATGAATTAGGTTTAGGGGTCTTTTAGGGTTAAAACTGGAAAAGGTGAATATTGGTCGTTGATCTGAATGATCAACGACCTGGATTAAAGAGGGTAGGTAGGGGATTCGGGTTGGGCTGGTTAAATTGGGTTAGGGTCGGGTTTGAATTGGAATTGGGCTGGGAAAATTGGGTTTAATTTGGGGTTACAATTAGGCTAAAATTGAAATGCAATTGGGCTATTATTTAAATAGTCAATTTTTCCCCTTTTTAAATTATAAAAAATAGTAAATTAATTTCTGAAAATAGATTGAAAGCAGTAAAATGATTTATAACATATAATTATGTGACGACCCGGCCGGTGATCTAAGAATTATTGCCCCGATCCCCTATTAACTTCTTTCCCTGAGTCTATTTCCGCTATTTTGATTGTCGGGATGTTTGGTTTTAAGTTTCAGAGAGTTTTGGGACACTTAGTCCCTAAATGAGAGCTTAAGTGTTGGAAAGTTGACCGTAGTCGGAAAAATATGAAGACGGCCTCGGAATGGAAATCTGATGGTTCCGTTAGCTTTGTTGGGTGATTTTGGGGTTAGGAGCGTGTTTAGATTGTGTTTTGGATGTCGGTAGCTAATTTAGGCTTGAAATGCCGAAAGTCAAATTTTGGAAGTTTCCGGTTCGATAGTGAGAGTTTGATCCAAGGGTCGGAATGGAATTCTAAAAGTTTCAGTAGTTCTGTCATGTCATTTGTGATGTGTGTGAAAAATTTCAGGTCATTCGGACAAGGTTTGGTAGACTTTTTGATCGAAAGTGTGTTTTTAAAGTTTTTGGAATTTTTAAGCTTGAATCCGATGAAAAATAGGTGTTTTGATGTTGTTTTGAGCGTTCCGAAGGTTGGAACAAGTTTGAATGATGTTTCAGGATTGGTTGGAAGGTTTGGTTGAGGTCCTGAGGGCCTCGGGTGTGTTTCGGATGCTCAACGGGTCATTTTTGGAACATAGGAAATTGCAGAAAATGTTGCAGCAATCAGTTTTGGTTTCCTTCATCGCGTTCGTGAAGAGGAGCTAGGACTAGGGGAAAAGTTTGGCTTACACGTTTGCGAGAGGGCCTCCGCATTTGCGAAGAGGCTGGATGGTTGTGTTATGCATTCGCGATTGGGCCTCGCATTCGCGGAAGAGGAATTGGCCCAGTGGAGTTTTGTGCATCGCATTCGCGTGGTGCCCGTCGCATTCGCGAAGGTTCGTCTGTGCAAGGCATCACGCTCGCGGAGTGAGGGACGCGTTCGCGAAGAACGAAAAATGGTCAAAGTTATTTTGTGCTTTGCGAACGCGAGGCTTTGACCGCGTTTGCAAAGAAGGAATTTTCTGGGAAGATATAAGATATCAAAATTGAGGGTTTTAGCCATTTTTATCAAAACTTAAGCTTGGGAGCTCGGATTTGAGCGAGATTTTGGGAGATTTTCAGAGATATCGATTGGGTAACGATTCTTAACTCATTTTTGTTTGTGACCTATTAATCTAAACATGAATTCATCCTTTAATTTCGGAATTTGTATGAAAATTGGAGAAAAGTTCTTAGTCCAAGAAATTGAGTTTTGATTGGGGATTTAACATCGGATTTGAATAATTTTGGTATGGTTAGACTCGTAATAGTGTGAGGATTCTGAAACTATAAATTTTACCCAATTCCGAGATGCAGGCCTGAGGGGTGTTTTGGTCATTTTACATAATTTCACGTATTAGCTTAGAATTTAAATGTAGAATCAGTTACTTGAAGTGGTACTTACATTATGCAATTGAATTGAATAGATTTGGGCCATTTGTAGTCGATTACTCGTGGCAAAGACGTGGTGTTGGGTTGATTTTGAGACGGTTCGAGGTAAATGGCTTGTCTAACCCTGTGTGGGGGACCTTCCCCTTAGGATTGGTATATTTGGTAATTGAAATGCTTTGTACGTGAGGTGATGAGTGTGTACTTGTGCTAATTGTTCGAAATCCAATTTTCTTTAAGTACTTACTAGTATGTGTTCCTTTCATGTTTCTATTACTTGCACTATTAAGCCTGTTGTTAGCTTATGAAAACATGTCTAAGTGACTTAATTGCTTCATTTGATTTAACCGCCTTACTTGAATTCTATGCAGCATGTTAGGCTAGAATCACTTATTGCCTTAATATGAATTTTGCTATTTCTGTTTATCTTTCTACTGCTGCTGTGTATTTATTTTGGGACTACGGATGTGGGATTCTGGTAGCTCCCCCTTGTCTGTTTACTTTGGGACTGCGGGTTAGATTCCCGATAGATCCCCCTGCACATTTACTTTGGGACTACGGGTTAGATTCCTGGTAGATCCCCTTGCACAGTTATATGGAACTACGGGAATGCACCCGGTAGATTCCCCCAGTACTGGGTATTTATATTTGGGATAACGGAACAGGATTTCGGTAGATCCCCGCGCACTATGAGTTGGACTACGGGACGGTATCCCGGGAGATTCACTGGATATGTAAAGATGGGACTACAGGACGGTATCCTGGGAGATCCCCGATTGTTACTATTGGTGCTGAGCTGTATTTCTTTTCCATATTTACCGTGTTTTGTATTATTGTTGTTGTTCTCTATATCCTGTGTTATTTTACTGCCGTACTTATTTATATTGTTCTGTCCTATACTATTGACCTTTATATTTGTTTAACCTCAGTAGTAAGTCACTCCCTAGTACATCATTATGAACAACACAAAAATTTTACTCATTGCATGTCTACATCCATATTGAAGAGTCCTCATAAACATGGTCTTAATTAGATGTGAGTCACAAAAACTTATGTGTACCTACTCCTTGAAGGAGACGTATTGTTCGTGAATCCACTCTATCTCAAATTCTCTTATTTACATCCTCATGTAGAATTAAGTTCTATAAATACGTCCTTGAATGTTACAAAGTCTTTTTTATGGACAACATCTGCTCATTTGTGCCTATGCATGCACCGGCGTAAAGTTTACCTATGTGGTGTCAAGTTCCATGTAAAGCATCCCAGTGTTGCGATCCTTCTCAAGTCACTCTTTTACTCACTTGTATATATAGCTTATATGGTTTGAACAGTCACTCTACTCTCTTACGAGTATCATCATGAAAGCTTCTCACTGTCTAGTAACATAAGAGCATACCTTAACACCTATCCCATGTGTTCATGTCAATCGAAATGGTCACTGTGTGCATAAAGACTCTCTGAAAATTGAGATACTTACATCCCCATCATAGGAAGATCTTGTGTCGCCATCTTAGTATAACTTTCGTGTCTACTTGGGACATCCCGCAGTAAGTAGCTCACTTTGTTCCTAGTATTGTGGTTGCCCGTGGCGTGGTCATGTATTGCAGTTGGGAGTTAATATAGCAGAAGCATGTCCAGCTCATAACAAATGTTTATTTTCTCTTTACACCTCCACAACATGTGTTAATTGTGTTCTTTAGTTAGTGAATTCATTGCGCTAGTTTCCCAACACTTTTTCGATAATTGTCACGCCCCAAAATCGAGGAGCGCGACTGGCGCTCAACCGAGTAAACCCGACTGAGCAAGTCTGCTAGATTTCATTCTACCCAAAGTCATCCTTGAATAAAGAGGAGATATACTCCATTATTCAAACTCTGAAAATAATTAATTAACAACTTCGTTCACAATTTTGAAGATATTACAAGTTTTATACCATATTGCCAAACATCAATATTTCCAATTTAATTCCAATACCCGACACTACCCACAACCTGTCTACGGAGCCTTTAAATACAACTGAAGAGTAATATGGAAATACCAGCAACAAGGCCCCGGTTATGCCTCAAATACAATGTATATAATAAACAGATGAAACAGGACCCCGAAACAAAGTGGGGCTCACCAAGTCAGCTTAAAGGATGATGCGGCACTAGCTGTGACCAACACTGCCTACAATAGAAATACCTACATCCATTTAAAGACTTAGTGCCACCAGCAAAAGGGACGTTAGTGCCATCGAATAGTACTAGTATGTATAACTAAACACTATCTAATTAGAAAGAACTATCATGAAAAAATAAGGAAATCACAAGTACAACTCAAAAGCTTTAAACGATCACAACATTATCAATATAAAAGAATCATACAATTTTCACATCATGTTTCCATAGCCTTTAGCTTGGGGCATTTCATACTGTTCAACATTGTTCACAATACCACCGCTATCTTGAGCGGAATCCGATCTCGATCCGATCGGCTAGGTCGCCTCATTTGAGACATATACTTCAATCACAATCTCATTTTCCCTTTCTCCAGAATTCATTCACACTACCACCGCTATCTTGAGCGGATTCCGATCTCGGCCCGATCGACTAGGCCACCTTACCAAGGCATTGTTCCCTTCTCATTAATCATTTCATTTCACATATGTCATTTCATCGGCACTTGGGGCCACAACTCTTCACATCATTCTTGGTACTAGGCCGAATTTCATAACTCAATCTCTTCTTTCCCACATTTCCACATATTTCACATCAATATCAATTTCAACAACAAGCCATTCAATTCAAGATGTCAAGTACACATGAGAGGAATCATGAATCTTGGGCATATATAATATTTTAGAAATCATACACCTCAAGTTATTATCAATGGAACTTTAAACACAACGAATTCTCCCAAAAAGGAGGGCATACACCAACCCGCAATAAAAACACACCTCAAAGGCGTAAGCAAGCAATTATACCAATTGTTCTTGAATTACTCTTTTACAATCATGACAATATACAATTTTAACATCGAAGTATGTAATAACTCGGATCACATTGGACGTACTCATAAGGCAAGACATTATATCGAATAACCACTTATGGCATAAATTGTGTATAAAGCCTTTAGGGCACTTTATTATTGAAGTCATTTATGGAAAGTGAAGTCAAGGATCATTTCATATTCTATTTCATATTTTCGCATGTCATAGGCATCAATAGGCACCATTATAATTCAAGTTCTCGACACGTTGGCCATACTCTATTTCCCAAATTCATTTTTATTTACTTCAAACATCTCTACCCATATAGGATTTCACATAGTTTGGTATAACAATCTCAATTAAAACTTGACTTGAAATCTAGGCAATTTAGCATATACTTCACATTCTTCACATATCCCCAATTTACCAAGAATAGCATATTGAACACATTGAGGTACATCTTTCACATATATTCTTGCAACACCCAAATCCTTTGAAATAATGAATACTACATAAATCAAATTCCGGACTTACAACATATGTGGGGACACCATGGGAGCTCAATTTCTAAGAAGAGGGAGTTTTAGCCATACATACCTGAAATTTGCCCCTTAATGATACTACAATGATCCAATATACTTAAGTAACTTTAATCTACAATACAAAGTTCAATATGGCCAATATTAGTAATAAATTCCATAACTTAAGCCATTTAGGCATATTATCAAATACCTTGTAGGTATAGGTCTATACACCTCATAACTATAGTATTGGTTCATCCAACTATCACCACTAACCAAGAATTCATCCCACCATTATTCTTTAACAATTTATACTCCTAACATCACATGTGTGATCAACCATTCACACCCAACCAACAAAATTCCATCAAATAATCACCTTTAAATCCCTACCATGGTCATGTATATAAATTGGGAATTTATGGCTTCCAATCACCATACCATAAGTTGTAATACTTGATTCATACTCATAATTCCATAAAAACTCCATATATGTAAGTCTAAGGGTAAAAGTTTACCTCTTGTAGACCAAATCTTGAAAGACAACTTTAGGGTGTTCTTGAGATTTTGAAGAAATCATATGAAATCCAATCAAAATCATGTTGTAACTAGTTATTGAGAAGTGAAATCACCATGAAAACACACTTAAAAACACACCTTAGGTGTGCAATTGGATGCCTCGGTCGGATTGGGGATGGAGAGGATGCCCTAGTCTTGAAAAATGACTTAAATCCTGTAATTTCCCGTCCTTAGGTGTATTTAGAGGTCTGCTACTAGCGCGCCCGCTATAAGGCCGTGCTAAGGAGGCAGAATACTTCGCAATATGCGCGGCCGCGCTAATGGCCACGCTAAGGCCGCGCATATGACATATGCCTAGTAAAATGGTCGTAACATTCTGTATACACCTCCAAATGACGAACGGTTTGATGTGTTGGAAACTAGACGCAAAGGTCTTTAATTTAATTGATTGTTCATCACACAACCCCTTATATAACTGGAGATATGATCGTCCAAAGCGAGGTCTTGTGCGCACTCATTTACAACTTTAGTCTATTATGAAATTTTCCAACTTGGCTTAGACTTAGGCCTCTTCTTAGACCCCAAATCACTTATAATATGACTTATACACTTATTGACATATCCAATTGATATACATTATATCATGAATCCTCATTTGCACACAAAATAAAATAATTAGCCTACCTTGGCACCACGAAATCTTAAATTTCTTGGAAAAATTTTCCGGGGCCTTACAATAACCATGAGATAACATATCCTTCTACGTATCATTGTAACACTTCCTTTCTCATAAGGACCCTTACTAGGCTCTCCGTCAAGACCAAATGCACCTTTGGGGTTATCATAGCACAATGCCTGTTTCTCATGTTTTTCTGTCTTTCATTAGCATCTGGTTAATTCTCAAGTCAAAATCCATGGATAACTCATTACGAACATCTGCAAACCTTCCATGATTATTTAATACTATCTCATTGGGTTCCCACCTCACTTCAAATTCATCAAGGGTTGATATCATGCCGCAATTGCTAAGATTGAATGATGTTCTTTCGATAATGGATTATCTAAACATGTGCTAGTCCAACGATCTGCTGATTAGTCTAACTCTCGCCTTTTGGTTTTGGGTTGACCAAGGAGCAATTCACCTAGTAACACATTCATATGTCAAAGCCCTTCTCTCAGCCAAGTCTTATAGCATCTCCCAATGTGGCTGGAAATAGCTAGTTATGTAGAAGTGTGTTGTAGTACTTCATTGTGAAGTAGAGTTGCTAAACATAATTGAATTTTAGAATTCTGGAGCTATACATCACGTGACTACATACAGAGATCTTCTTTCAAAAATTTAGCTTCTCGTAATCCCTTTTATTACCACCCTTCCTAGTGGTTACAATGTAAAGGTTACTTCCGTAGGCTCTCTCACTTTCTTTTCATTTACCTTGCATCATGTGTCGTTTCTCCATATATTTTTTTCAATACGGTCTTATCTCATTTTCTCGACTAGCTATCCAACTATATGATTCGATTCAGTTCACCTCACTTTTATGTACTCTACAAGCCCCTTTTTAAAAAAGACACTATAAGTGGGTAAATTCCCCTTTACTATAGACTTCTAAAGTCTTCAACTCAGTTTATGCTTGTTGGTTCCAAATGGTGCTCATTAGTTTTGCTGCCCTACTATCTATTTCATCTAATAACTCTCATTGTAAAACTCATTTTATGTTTTATGGCATCAAAGAGGAAGTCTTATAGCATCACGGGTGGGGACATATTCCTTTTGTTAGAATAAATAAATATTGATGGTATTCCTTGTAGATGTTCTTCTAACAACCATTTATCTGCTCTGCTTGTCCGTATGACTAGATAACCTAGGTTACTTTACCCCGATAAATACATTAAGATGTCTCATTCTTTCAAACTTATTCATGTGGATACTTTGAGGCCTTAGTCTATACCAACTCGTAATGGTTTTAAGTACTTTTTCACCATTGTTAACAATTTTCTAGGGCTACGTGGGCTTGTCTCATGGGTTCCAAAAGTAATGATTTCCCTTAATTTCAAGCTTATATTGCCATGATTTAAAACCAAAGTGCGTCCCCTTTTCAAAAGTCTTAAATGGGTCGGATTGGATGGGTTACGTGGCTTTCTACTCACTCGGCATCTAGGATTATTGACAACGTCATTGTCATATGAGGGAAATTTTGCTACCCCTGGCATTCCACATCCTTAAGGAGGATAGGAGTTTTAATTGTCTTTCCTCCCGGAGCGTTACGTCAACCATTAGAACCCCTCTAACTAATACATGATTTCACCCCTATGGTAGGATATCCTAGCTCTGTGGTTTCACTCGTGAAAGGTTGAGATTGGATGCCTTCAGATTTCTGCACATATCATGAGCATATTTATTTGGAAGACAAGTTGTCGTATCTTTAGTTCTCTCATATAGGATCAATTATCATGAAGGGTTAAGCTATTTAAAATATGATAATCTCATAAGTGTTCAACTTCTTTTCATCATCATGGGCTTGTGGCATAGATTCCTTGTGTAAGATAACGTTAGTAGTGTAATTCAACTTCATGTATTTTGAAATCCATATCGCATTCAAGATGCCAGAGTATTCTCATTCTTGATAAATGGATTTTCCCTACACTCCAGGAGACGACTGGGTCACGTACTTGAATATTCCTCCTTAATGATTCCTTTTGGCAATTTACTAGTTACCCCTGTGCCTCATTTGTCTAATAATTGATGTCGTTACTACAGTTAACCATGTTAGTGTTGTTAGTAGTACTATTTGTGTCTCCTAGCATGTAACCTCGTGAAATACTCTACTCAGCACATTAATGGATTACTGAATAATTTCATCTCGATCTTGAACTCCGTTGCTCCTCGTTGTATTAAATCTATTGGGTATTGAAGGTTCAAACATGTCAAAGAGGAAACATCCCCGTATGATCACATATATTCGATTGGTAAATTTTTATGGTCAGTTAAGGATAGCACATCTTAGAGTAATTGTTGAAGGTCATCAAAGGTTTAGCATGGGTGTTCGCGTAGAGATTTAGAGTTTAGGAGGGTGAATGAGTCATTCTCAATATTTTCCCCCTGAAGATGTTACGTGAATTGATAATGAAGGTGAAATAAGTGTAGTTCATATTAGGCCGTGCTATGAGTATGATGTTTCCCATCTTTTTTCTCCATGTATCTATGTTTTCTTATGTCTATGTCTAAGAATGTAGTTGGAAATCCCTTGTGCATCATTTCGGTGGAAATTACTGAAGGTGGAGGTAATGGATAGTTGGCCTATGAAGGGTATCTACTTGTCATCCTTGTTAGGTAAATTTGAGAGTGATGATTGCTTTCGTGAATGTGTTCTGGCGAAGTCTGTAAGTATAAGAGTCCACATTGAAGGCCGAGAGTGTTGTGGAAATAAAATATTTTCCCTTGATTGTATATAGTTGATTTTGATTTGAAAGGTACCTTCTAGGTGTTATGATTTAAAAATGTGCAGTCCATGTCCAGGTATCATCGTGATAATGTAGTGTTTCTAATGCTGAGGTTCGTGATATTGATATATACATTATGGTGCTTTGTCGAGTTGTGGATGTATTTTTAGGATGGTTTTGGTGGTTCTCTGGAAGGTGGATAGGCCTAGTTACAAAGGAGACTCTGCCAAAATTTCTAAAAAAATGGGAGTTAGTCAAAATTTAGGGACTTGAGATAGGTTAGAAAAGAGATATGTTATGTTAGGTTTTTGGGGCGAGCTCTACCTCTCATTTGAGGACGAATGATCCTAAGCGGGGGAGAATGTAAGGCCCCGGAAAATTTTTGTAAGTAATTTAGGATTTTGTGTTGCCATAAAGGCTAATTATAATATTTTATGTTCTATTAACATGACGGACATCAATTGGATTTGGTAAATAAGTGTATAAGTCTTATAATAAGTAATGTGGGGTCCAAGGAGGGGCCTAAGTCTTAGACAAATCGGAAAATTTCATAATGGGCTAAAATTCAAATTGAGTTTGCACAAGTCTACACTTTGAACGAGCATATATATATATATATATATATATATATATATATATATATATATATATAAGGTTTTATGTGATGAACAACCTATCATATTAAAGGTGTTTGAGTCTAGTTTCCAATGCTTCAAACCGTTCATCATTTGGACATTCCTACACAAAGTTATGATCAAATTACCAAAGGTTGGAAAAATGTGATCCTGTGTCAATTTTGCGATCGCAAAATCATTATGCAGTCCGTACAATTGATCTGCTATCGCAAATCTGGTCGCAAACTGGACCAGTGTAGCCCAATTTTGGGCACCAATTCTGTGATGCATTTTGCGACCCACATTCTTGTTTTGCGGTCCATTATACGACCGCAGACCCGATTTCGGAGGCTTATTTTTCCTGTTTTAACCCGACCCATTTTAATATATAGGCTTTGGGGCTTCATTTGGGTTCATTTTCTACTGATTTTAGAGAGAGTTGAGAGTATATAGAGAGATAAAGAGAGAGAAGTATCCTAGCTTCATAATCACCCAAATCTTGCTCAAGTTTTCAAGAATCAAGGAATATAACCACTTGATTATCCTCCGTCCGAGTAAGTCCTTCTTCCAATATTTCATGTAAGAGGTTAAGGGTTCAAATATGTTGTAGGGAATTATAAATAGGCCATGCATGTGGGACTAAGTTGTAGTATGTGATATTAAAGAACTAATTTGGGTAGTTCCTGTTAAAATTGGTTGAGGGAGGAAGGAATTTCCATTTTCAGACCTTGTAGACTACTTCACATGTTAGGTGTTTCATGAAATTCCTAAGAGAGCTACACCATGGGTAATCTTCCTAATTATTAATCAATTTCCGCTATCTCCTTATAGATTGTTATTGCTAGAGGTGTTGGTGGATTGTAGAAACTTAAGGAAAGCTTAAACAAGGTATGTATGGCTAAAACCCCCTCTTCTTAGAAATTGAGCTCCCATGGTGTCCCCGCATATGTTGTAAGTCTAAAATTTGATTTATGTAGTATTAGTTATTTCAAAGGATTTGGTGTTGCAAGAATATATGTGAAAGGTGTGTCTCAATGTGTTCAATGTGCTATTCTTTGTAAATTGGGGATATGTGAAGAATGTGAACTATATGCTAAATTGGCTAGATTTCAGGTCGAGTTTAAATTGTGATTATTATGCCGAATCATGAGAATTCCTCTCTATGCTTATAACTTGAATTGCTCTTGTATGTGCCCTTTATCCTAAATTGCAATTTTGATGTTGAAAGTGAAAGTGATGTGGAATGTTAGTTACGAAATGTGGCCTACTGCCAAGTATGATGTGATAATTGTGGCCCTAAGTGCCTATGAATTGATATATGTGAAATAAAGATTGAAATGAGATGATTAATGAGAAAGTAACTACGCCTTGGTAAGGCGGCCTAGCCGATCGGTCCTTGATCGGACGCCATGCCGCACACAAGGTAGTATTGCGCTTATATTGAATTCCGAAAAGTGAGAGAGAGATTGTGATTGAGGTACACGTCTCAAATGAGGCAACCTAGCCGATCGGGTCATGATCGGACTCCGATCAAGAAAGTGGTGGTATTGCGAATGATGGTGAACAATATTAAATGCCCCAAACTAAAGCTATGGAAAGTATGTGAAAGCTACATGATTCCTTTTATTTGATGATGTAGTGATTGTTTAAAGCTTTTGTTGAATCCTTATGAACTCTTTGTTCTTGTATGATTGTTCTTTCTAATGAGATGGTGTTTCGTTATACATACTAGTGTTATTCTATGGCACTAACGTCCCTTTTGCCGGCGACACTACGTCTTTAAATGGATGTAGGTGGTTCCATACCAGGCAGTGTTGGTCACAGCTAGTGACACATCTCCCTTTCAGCTGACTTGGTGAGCCCCACTTCATTTCGGGGTCCTGTACCGTTAATTTTCTTGTACTTTGTATTTTGAGGTATAGCCGGAGCCTTATTGCTGGCATTTCTATATTACTCTTCAGTTGTATTTAGAGGCTCCGTAGACAAGTTATGGGTGGTGTTGGGTATTGAAAATTTGAACTAGATATGTTTTCATTTGGCAGAATGTTTCCTTCGTATCTATTAATTATAATAATTTGGTTAGTATGGTTGAATAGTTAATGAAAGACAAAGATAAAAATTGTCAATTTAATGCTTATAAAGTAGGATTTATGGAGATCATCTCCTTGTTATTGATAAATTAATTTTGGGTAGAATGAAACCTAATAGGTTTGCTCAGTCGGTCGCGCCTCTCGGTTTTAGGGCATGACATTTATCGCATTCTTCCTTTACCATTCTATAGTTACTAAAACCACTTAATTCTGACTTAATGTCACATCACTCCATATTCCCCCCTTTAGGCGAGAAATAAGATTGAGTTCTATGACGATCTACCTATAGATGTTTTACTTCTTCATCCTTGGCGTCTTTTCACATCATCGATGATCCCTACTCACCTTGCGGTAATCCTTCTATACCAAGGATAACAAAATTCCTTACTCACGAGAGTGACACTTAGTGTAACTGGCGCACATAGTCCCTATAGCTTATCTTTGCTCACATTGCTTGCTTTAGGGAAGCGTCTTCTTGAATGACCTTTAAAGGGTATTCTTCTATTGTCCATTCTATTATCGCCGGGATGCAATCTTTAAAATTCTCATAATGCTGACTATTACTCAGTCCCTAATTCATGTTTAGTTTATCTTGTCCACCAATCCATACTGATTTTTACTACTCAGGGGTCTAACTTTTTCTTGTGGTAATCACGTTAGAGTCACGAACTTATTATTCGAAATGAGGATATGACTTTATGGCCTATACTATTTTGTTGTCTCAAGGCTTGTCACCTCTCGTCTTTTTCCTTCCCTTGACTATAGACTCTGTAATACTATCATTTTTTTGATCTACCATTGTTATCCATGTACCACATCTTACTCGCAATGTTTTATTAACTCTCTTCTTATTTCCCTACTAACATTTATGTCTATAACTTTATTTTGAAAACTTCAATAAGACATTCTTTTGCTTTTAGCTCCCCTTTCTTCATCCACTGTCTCTTCGAGTTGCCTAACATTCTCTCTGTACTAGGGACGGGAGCCACACTAAGATAACATTTATACCTTTCAGG
This sequence comes from Nicotiana sylvestris, assembly GCF_000393655.2. Lineage (NCBI taxonomy): Eukaryota > Viridiplantae > Streptophyta > Magnoliopsida > Solanales > Solanaceae > Nicotiana > Nicotiana sylvestris. The sequence goes on from NC_091064.1 coordinate 49,284,622, forward strand.
CTTCCAGTGCCTCTCTTTGTAGTACTCATATCTAGCTGTAATATTTTAGAGTGCACCATCTGGGTGTCTCACAGGGAGATCTATTAGCACATTTGCAATGTCCTTCGAAAATGTCAACTAACGCAAACTATCCATCCGCCATTTTGGGTTACTCTAACCCTGTCTGGATCCTGATATTTCGTCCTTATCTTAAACTATATATGTTAGCTCCCATACGGCATAACTGAGATAGGTATGACCAATTGTACATACCTCTGTTACTGTTGAAGGTAACTCAAAATCCTTATATTTCTCTACCTGAATTGTAAATACTGATAATCTTCAGTAACTGGGTACCTCGTACCCTTCTTCACCTTTAATAAAATAGAATTTAAGAGTTCGAATTCTTACAACTAAGCTCTACCACACGATCTAGAGTAAGAAGAAAGAGTGACAGTCCTAAATGTCTTGTAGCCTCCTGCTTATAAGTGTGGTACACAACACACCCATAAACAAGACTCTACAAGACACAGTTTTTAGACTCCCTAGGACAGAACTGCTCTGCTACCACTTTTGTCACGACCCAAATCAAAGGGCCACGATGAGCACCCGGTACCTTACTCAACCGAGTACCAATGTAAATGGGACAAAAGGCACGTCATGGGCTAACTAGATTAAACATAAGGGAATACTCAATATAGTATGGCCCAACCTGATATAGAAACTTATATATTGACATACGGGCCTATAAGGCCGACAAATCATTTCTAAACTCAAAACATAGGCTGATAAGGCCAAATAAGTATCTTTATACACGACATCTGTCTATAAGCCTCTAAGAGTATATAAATATTATAAAGGTCGGGATAGGGCCCCGCCATACCAATTAATGCATATCCGAATCATACTGACCAACTGGGCAACTCCAGAGCAAATGGAGCGCACCAACACCTTCCGCTAAGCTGATAGCCTACTTGGAGGATTCTCAACCCATCTATCGAGACCTTCGGGCATGAAAGAAAGCATCCCCAGGCAAAAGGGACGTCAGTACAAATAATGTACTTAGTATGTAAGGAATGAAAATCAGTAAATAATAGACATGAGAGAAACATAGAGTAAAAGACTCAACATGTAAGTCTGAATAACTTTGTGAATCATTAATATTTATAAAGTCATGCATATGCATATAAATGTCATATCATGCATAGGTATATGCATACATAACATCATCAAGCCTCTGAGGGCATCCCATCAAATCATATCGGCCATTGTGGGCAAAATCATCAACGTATACCAACTGATCAGGTGGTGGTGCGTATATAACGACATAACCTTTCCCCATAGCCCATATACGTATAATATACGCGTATATAATGTCATCTGGTCATGGGTCAATGTACATGTATAAATGAATGAAATACATAAGAAGTAAGTTTATAAGATTTTTCGGAATGTCATAAAATCGTTATTGCCTTCGATTATAATCATGAAATAGACTTTATTAACTTACGTATTTTCTTATACCCATGAACAAAAGATGTAATAATAAGACACATGGGAATTCAAGAACATAGGCACTTCTAGTACTTCTATTAATAGAGTCATTTATGAAAGTTGTGCATTTGCTCGTTTCTATTGTATCGTATGGATCATGCCAAAAGGAAAGAAGGGATAGCTTTAACATACCTGTACCGATTCTCTTGACAATCCCTCTAATACACGTCAATTGTGACAAAACACATAACGGCGGATCAAAGTAGGGAAAAATGCATATGATATTCTTGAGAAAGATTATACCAAGCTCCCTTAAAATTGCAAATCCCATTGTTATTACATTATGCAGACTCATATGAATTTTTTGGCTTCATCCGTACCTTGTAACTGTAAGTATCTCCATTTTTGTGATTTAGAGAGACTCCATCGTTACTTAGCAACATAACACCATCCCTTAATGAGGTAAGAAGACCTCTTATATTTGTGGGTTTGTGTGCCCCACTTGTATAATGACTAAGCCACAAAAAACTCACTTAATGCCACCTTATATGGATTTTAAGATTCACACTTTCCTAAAGCCTTGGCTGCTACGTGAGGATAGTGTTCCCCCTTAAGCTTTATCCACAAAATTCAATTTACAAGTTAATCTCGCACTTAAAAATCCATAACTATCCAATTATTCACATAATTAAGAATTATCTCAAATTACTTAATATACTAATCAACTTTTAACATACTTTATATATCTTACTATTATGGTCATGTGGTACCTTGTATTACACAAGTCCACAAATACCGGGTATTATAGCTTGGACCGTGTTTTATCCCAAAATGTCAAACTTCGATGAAATTCATTTTCTTCAATTCGCTCACCCTCTAACCTTCACGAATTTACTTATCACTTGTTTGAAATAGCATAATACTTATAATCTCAAAATAATCTCATTCCCGAACTTACGTTGATTAACTTATGACAAAACTTTATCATATGAAAATGCGGAATGTAACATCTCATTTCTGAGCTTTCATCAATTTCTTATGGCATACTTTCACATACAAAAACATGAGGTGTAACATATGCCTAGAGGGATATCTTGTCATAGTTCTTTATATGTTCACAAAGTAAGGCCTAGAGATTGGATAATAGCTGGAGGAAAAAGGAGAGAAGAGTCGCATAGGCGCATATATAGGGATAGAGTCGTACAGGCTACACGACAGAAGGTAGCAACAGTAATAAGATTAGAAGAATTCCAACCACAGGTCGCGGTGCGAGAAAGAGGCCTAAAGGGAGGAATGCCCTAGGCTCCGAATTTATTCACATAATAGTTGCTTAGATGTTAAGGATAGTACTAAATTATTCGTAAGAGTTATAGGTTATGCAACTGATAAGTGCATCAGTCAACATTGGATGACGAATGTTCCGGGGGGAGGGGGTGATGATGTTACACCCCATATTTTCATCCATGAGAGTACATTGTAAGTCAATTGATATAAGCTCAGAAATGATATCATCTTTGAAAGTACATAAAGTAAGTTAATCATGTTAACTTGGAGGTTACAAATATATAAGATCATGAACTGCAAGTACCAAGAGTATTGGAAGGCTTAGAAGCTAAACGAATTGAAGAAAAAAAGTTTCGTTGAAAGTCGACAATTTGAGAATGTTATAATATGTACTTCTGGGGAGAGACTAGGGTGCTCAAAATGATAAAGAAGTTATATTATGAGTTATTTTAGTCTTATGATAGTCAAGTTATGTTTTGAAGTCAAGAGAGTAGTGGGAAAAAAGTTGGCAAAGATCATCACAAGTAACATTCATAAATATGCTTAAAATTTGGTCAAATATAGCTTAGCATTTCTCCCAATTTACTTAGAATTATGGGATGATTTACCTACCAAATTGAAGATCTAGAAGTATAGATTCAAACCGATTAAACCGTTTATTGATATACTATTGGAGTATAGAGATTGTTGTATTTTTGCGAGATTGCGCAGACTAGTAGGTGACAAGTAGGTGCATCACCTACTTGCCAAATGAGAGGCCTCAATTAAAAGCTCCTAAAGTCAGCCAAGAGGGAAATTTTAAGGAATTATTAACTCATTTATTTCCCTCCTTTCTCAAACCAAAAAAATTAGATTGAACCCCTGCAACACCTCCTCAAGAATCCCACACAATCCCTAGGTAATTTCGGGTGATACGATGTGCTTCTAGTGGCGAAAACCCCGGGCAGCTTGCTAGTTTCTCTTTCTCCTTCTTGTAGTTGCGTTGGGTGACTGATTTTGAATGAATAAGGACTATGTTTCGTGGGTTATACTATGTACAAGGTAAATTTATTCTTCTCCTTCCATTATCTATGCTTGTATAAGTTGTAACTCGATCGTAAAGACTAGACTTAGCGAGTATCGAAAGAGTGGTATGTTGTTTGTTGTTGCATCACTGTTGGCTGGTTGTGAACTTATTTTTAAGTTGAATTCATGGTGGTTTATAGTATAAGAGTCTTAATTATGTATTGTTGTCTGTGTTTCTCAATTTGAAAGAAAAGACAAGTCGAAACGTGTTTTAGTAAACTGAAAAATAAGTTTTTAGTTACTGGACTTGTGGGACTGTTTTGTGGGATGTTTCGTGTTGTTGTTGGGTTGTCTATTTTGCTACTATTTTTATAGAGTTTGGGAGTAGTAAGGGTGTGGATAAACACCGCATAATATCAGGGTGGTTGGTTTGTCGTTCGTCGTTACATTTTCTGTTTATTTGACACTGCTAGGGTTGCCGTTTTGTGTATGAACTGATTGGGTGTGTGGGCTGTTTTGTGGTATTTTGTGATAGATATAAGGTTGGAAAATGATGTATACATGTTTTTATTGTTGTGTTCTTGTTGTTGTTGGTGTTATGTCGATTGGGAGGAAGTAAAGATTGTAGGGGAGATGCTGCCCGTTTTATTATAAAATAAGCTTGTCGTTCGTTGTGTGATAATTGTACCTTCCATAACTTGATGATGGTATTGTTATCGTTAATGTATATTAAGGTGAAACGAGACAAGTTTAACGTGTTTATTGGACAGATTGTGATAAGGTATGTTAAGGATAGACCTTTCCTTCATTTTGGCATGATCCTGTAACTACATGTGTTTGATAACGAGACATAAGGAGAAATTCATATTCCTGAATTTAAGTACATTATCCTAGTCTCATAAGTTATCATATTCTCCCTTATCGAGACTTTATATTCAGTTAAGTGTTGACTTCTTCCAATCAAGATAGTATATATATATATATATTATAGTATTTTTCACCACCATCAAGCTATTATCGGTGGGCAGGCCCCTATTGGGCAGTATTACAGTATTTTCTCTACCATCGAGCTATAATTATGGGCTTGTTGACTAATGACTCTCGAGACAAGGAATAAGTAAATAAGCTTATTAGTGAGAGAAGATAGGGTTTGTATAGGACAGGAACAAGATAATTGTTCGGGATCTAACTCTTGATAATTCACTTCCAATGTTCAAGTGAGTTTCTCGAATTCACTCAATTATTAGTTCAAACGTTCAGCCAAAACTCCTCTCTCGATTAATTTTTAACCTCACAAGATGAACCAATTTAAGCACGTGAAGATATACAAGAATGCATAGTGGATTGGTCTTTAGGAAAACCTCTTTCGAGTATTCTCCTAACTAGGTTTAATCAATGATTCAACTAGCGTCTTTCAATTATTTAGAAGAATCTATGAACTCAACCAACAATATAATGCAAAGATATCACAAGTTATGCCTCTCTCGATTACATGAACTAGTGAATATAGATGCAACAATTAAATCATCCAAAATGATGCAATACATAAAACTAGAGTTATAATCCATAAACAATCATCAATACACCAAATCCATGAAACCCTAAAGGGAACTACTCCATAGACATGGAGACATTCATCACAAATATAATTAAAATATAGGAAAGCATTCGATCCAAACTCGGGTCTTGAGTGAGGAAGGAATGATGAAATCCTTGTGCTTGTGTTCTTCCAACACCTTCTTAGCGTCCTTAGGTCAAAATTATGTCAAAAGTCCAGAAAATAATGTTTTTACATGTATTTATACCAAGTTGGGTCGGGCCCAAACAAAACCACTCTTTTCTAGCCGAAATAGGAAAATCACTCTAGGAAATTTGTACAGGTGCGCCACATGGGGCGATGCTCCATGCCATGCGCTAGTGGACTTCTTTAGAGAGCTACACAATTGCAGGCAGGAAGATTTTGCACACCCGCGGTGCACCATGTGCCACCCCATGCACCGCGCTAGCACAAAATTCTCAGAGTACGGATGCATACTTGATTTTTGATGTCCAGACTTGGTCCTCGACCCCCAAACACGATCACGGCTTAATCCCTTGGGCTTTTACGCAAACATCAAAGTTCCAAATAGCTCGAATTAGGTCCACAACATCTACATAACTTGAAATCACTCCGACAAGGCATAAACACACACAATAAGTGAAAAACACTACCAATTAAAGCTCACCACAAGTAAAGTGCAATAAATTAGAGTGCAATAAGCGACTAAAATACGTAATTATAGCCTACCATTAACACCTTGCACTTAAACAATTGCTCGTCCTTGAGAAATCAAACTACACTTCATAATAGACACGACCTTTTTAAACAACTCTCCTAACTCATCACACCAAGAATACTTAAAACAGATTAAGCACAATACCGTAACATCCTAGCCTCAAGATTTGACTAAAAATCACCACGCATTTTTATAACCCGCTCACTTACTCTAACACATAGGTCAAACATTATATTTCCTTCGCAAATCAAGTTCCCTCACACAACAATAGAGAGTAGTTCCACACACAATAAAAAATATGAAAAATAAAAAACTCAAGATAGAAAGAATTCACTCACTCTCAGAATCAACATTCATGTGCCACAAAAGACGTACCATAGGCTTGCCCGTAGTGTCATACTCAACTAATCGAGCTCATTAAGTCAAGGATCAAGTAGGACTTTATTTGGTTGTAATGTAGGCTGCGAGATGAGTAGCATATGTTTAGATATACCAGTGACTACACCTCCCTAACCATTTTAATACGTACAATTAACCGTTCAAATCCTCTCATTTATGTCAAACCATAACTCCACCTTCAGATCAATATACGTCAACTCCCAACATCTTTCAGCACAAATACATCAAGAGTCACCACTATCAATGAATTTTTTTAACAATCATACAATTATTGTTTTTTTATTTTCTTTTTTTCAATTCAATTGACTCTTACTTTTTCAAAACAGTGCACCTTTCTCCTTATTTCATTGGTTCCACTCAAAAGCTAAACCAACACCCCACACTTTAACTTTTACAAAATTCATAAAAAATTCAAGTGCTCTCGAGAGGTAAATAGTTCAAATAGATGGTCAATTCAAACAAATGGGTAATGATTATATTGTGGTTGCCAATAAAATAAGATTACAGACTCAAAGGAGTTAACTAGGATACAAAACAATTAGGTGGGTAAAAGCATATAACTGGCTCATCAAACAAACGCCTATATCACTTCCAAGACTGAACAAAACTACTATTTTGCTTTGCAAACACAAGGGGCAAGTTCTAGACATCAAATGCAATGCACATAATACACAAAACCTCACACACACATGGCACATAACTCACTTAGGATCTGATCTATCCCGACTCTCTAATCAAAGCAGTTAAACAAAGTCGAGATCAAACAATTTAAGGTACTTATACAAGAGTCAAAAACTGACCCTAAGCGTCACAACTAAAGCACTTACTAGTCTCAAGCTATAATAAAGTCAAGAAATATTGTTTTCAATTAAAATCATAGCACAAGATTTCCTACTCCTAAAAGAAAAAATAAAAACTAACTACAACCGATTCAAATAAAACCCTTGGAAAAGAACCACGGCACAAAGAAAAACCAAGGAGACTTGTTACACTACCTAACAAAAGAAAATCTTTTTGTCTTTTTCTTTTGACTTTAGTCCCTCAAGAAACCTGTCGATGATATCCATCCTCAAAATTTGACGAGCACAAAACACACACTTAAATTATGCTCGCTAATCTAATATATTATAGTATAATATTTGTCGTGCCCCCTTTTTCCCTCCCCTTTTTTAAGACAGGAAAAATTCCGGGTTTCGACATTCACGGGGTGTAATGACTCATTTCCTTTTGGGAATTGGGTATTTGAAGAGCTACCACCTAATGGATTATGGTGCGTTAGGGCACCTAGAGCGATTAACTCTTAGGTTGGTTTGCATTACTAGAGATTAGGGTAAGGGCTCGAAGAAACCTCGAGGGAAAGGTGTTAGGCACCCCTCTTGGTCCACAACTGTGGGTCCCGGCCAAACTTATATTCACAAATTAGTCCATATAAACAGTAGAATTAAACAAGTTGCAAGTAAAGCACGTGGGATAATTCAAGTAGTAAGATAAAGGTTTGTACAAGTTGTAAAACAAAGATTTCAATAAAGAAAGGATTTAGTAAAAAGGGGTCCTAGGTTGGTTATCCTATAGGTCACCCCATGCAATGTCCGGTAAACACTCCTCAATGAGGGGCTACACGTGACATTAATGCGTAGTCATCATATCACATGTCTACCCTTCTCATCCCCTTATTGGTCATGCAAAACGAGTGTTTGGTCAATGATTCCTATTATGTGCTGCTACTCGTCCCTTCTTAATGGTCCTGGAGGGAGTTAGGACCTCTACCTATAGGTGGTTCTAGACGTACCCCTAAGGTTTTAAAAGGTGAAAATTCTAAGGCGACAATCAAAAGCATTTAGGACTTTCACATATAATGAGAGCAATTAAGAGGCTCAAAGTTTCCTCCTCAAACAAACACACAAGCAGCACGACTCAAGCATAGTTAAGGTCTTTTATTAAACAATGTCCTAAAGCAGGATATCTAAGTGAATATGCAGAAACAGACAACCCTTTTTTTTACTCAGAAGTTACACCCTAGTGGTTGCCTAGGGATTCTTTTAAAAGCTTGTTAGGATCAGAAACGTTAAGCGATATGGACAGTATCAGAGAAATGCAATTTTGAAAATTCCCAAAAGGCTTGCCTATATGCAGAATACTGGTGACTATGCAGAAACAAATAGATTTTGAAATAGACTCCTTCAATACCTATAGGCATGATATCTAATGAGATTGAGGCAATTTTGAAAGAACTTGTTTCAGGAAATGCTTAATGCTTAATAAGACCAATTTAAAAATGAACTAGGTGTAATGAAGTTGATTTATTAGACAAAGTTAAATTAATAGACATAATTGTGAGTAAGGCTTCCTACAGGCCTGATATCTAGGCGGATTACTGATTTTAAGACACGATTGTTTAGGACCCTATGTGCATGGTCTCTAAACATGATAGAATGTAAAACCTTATAGGCATGGTTTCTACTTGATGAGTAAACAAGCTTTAAAAGTAAAGCCCTATGGACATGATTTCTATTAGGCAAAGCAAACTGATTAAAGAGTAAAGTCCTATGAGCATGTTTTCTACTTAGGCAAACAATCAGACTTTAAAAATAAGGTCCTAAGAGCAGGATTTCTACCCGTATTACCCCAAAAAGTATGCATATACCCACCCTTTTACTGAATACCCCAATATCTGTTTACAAATTATTACAGGCCAATGAATAAATTACATAAGTAAAAATAGAAAATCAAGAAGCTATTCGATAGGGAGCCTTCGATTAGGCACAAGTTCCAAAGCCTCCAATGGCCTCACAAGCCTTAATTCCACAGACAAATCAGAGTCTAGGCGCATCAAAGTTCCCTAAGGATCTCAAGGATCCCGGGTAGTGCTTACACCTAGACTTAGTAACCAAAGATTGAACAAGTGCAATGTGGAAAGGCCAGCCTCAGTATGCTAGAGTTCGGAGGGTTTTCAAAAGGATTCCAAGGCAGTACACATACTAGAGGGGGCAGAACTTATTGACTAAGAGTAGAGTGAGAAGTGATGGACACAAGTTGAAAAGGTTTTAGAAGAAACTGCATTTAACCAAAGTCTTTTCCTTTGAAAATAATGTAGTAAAACAATCAGATACTTGTTTGAAGAGATGAACAGAAGTTAAAACACCTTAGGACATGTTTATACATAGCTGGTTCACAGAACCAAGTAAATTCAGTAATCACACACAGGGGTCAAGAGGTTTGGAACACATAGAGCATTTAACTGCAAACACATAACCCAGAAAGGATCTAGGGCTAGTTTAGTCATGCTCAGAAACAGCTGACACTGGCATAGTCACAAAATATGTCCTGAAAGACACAACCACGTAGAGGGGTGATAAGGATATGGGAATTCATAGGATATATGATAGTAAGTACACAACAAGTAGGAGATAAGACATGCTCAGAAACACACATAAAGGGGGAATACATTGACCTAAAGGAAGGGGAAGACATAATATCATGTTGATAATGTACTTTTAACTATAAATTTCACAACAGAACCACAAATAGAAGCAAACTAGAAACAAGAGAAACTGAAACAATAAGAGAAACATGTTGTTGGAACTTTGAATTGAAACTAGGACATACCAGTGAAGAGAAGAGTAAGGAGAATGAAAAGAATAAGAGAGAGCACAAATGGTTAGCCTTGGCTTGCAGCCGGCTAACAGTAGCAAATAGCACAATAGAGAGCAGAGATTTTTAGTATGAGAGATAGTTTTTGGACCCAAGTGTTCGTCTCTTGTGTTAATGAAAGACTGGAGGTTTTATAGTTGAAAATAGGTAGTAAAATAAGGTAAGAATCATAGTAGTATGGTAATTAAGGAACTCAAAATCAGTTAGTCATAAAATCAAGGCTAGTACTTCCTTAAGTTAAGGGAATTAATTCAAACGATAAGAACTAGTAGCATATAAGGTAAGAGAAAATTAGTACATGACTAGTAAAGAGTCAAAGTTCAGTAAGCATAGGGTGGCCAATTAGGACTAGGTTCAGCAAACTCCAATTAAGGAAAGGATTCAATCAAAATAAAATACCACAGCAAATAAGGTAGGGAATCATTCAATTTAGACAAACGAGGTAAAATTTTAGGGTTTCAAATGAAATCTTTCAATCAAACCATCAGCTAAGAAAATCAGAATCAATCAAGAGGGAGTCATGATTCTATACCTCAACATATAAATAGAGAAGGACAAACAGACGTAGCAAACAAGCAAGGTTAGCAATATTGATAGAAAGAGGCAAGACATGAACAAATCAAGATAAATATAATCACACATAGGTGATACAGTTAGACTAAGGACCCAGTAAAACCCATTCGAAGTATGGTAACCAACAAAAACTTAACAAAAGTCGAGTAGTCATGCTAACACACAGAATCAAAACAAAGAAGATCTAAAAATTAGGGCTTTTAACATAGGTGAGTTAAAAAGCAATAAGAACATAGAATAAGTCAAGATATGCGAAGAAAGAAGTTTAAACATAAAGAGAAACCAGTTAAAACAAGTGTAGAAGTGTCACGACCCTGACTCGCTCTCCGTGAACCATCATGATGGCACCTAATCTCTACGACTAGGTAAGCCTAATTTGCGGAATAAAAACAATTTAAAACAGAAATAAAGTAGTAACAGTGTTTAAATGTGTCGCCCGGCTCACACAATGTTTAACTCTCAATACCAATACATAAATCCAAGACCCGGAAACCCACGAATCACAAGCTAAGATCAATACTACATAGCTCGAACTCCAGAATGTCTAACAAGAACAGAAAAATATAGAAGGTCTAAATACTAAAAGCAGGAATAGAAAGGGACTTCTCGGTCTGCGGACGCGGCAGATGTACCTCGAAGTCTCTAGAGCAGTCGCCTCCTCAAGGATGATAAACCTGAGTCACGGTACCTGGATCTGCACATGAAAAACATGCGCAGAAGAGGCATGAGTATACCACGGCGGTACTCAGTAAGTGCCAAGCCTAACCTTGGTTGGGTAGTGACGAGGAAGGTCAGGGCCCTACTGAGATTAAATAAATATAAAGATGACAAGATAAGATAAGCAGTACAATTGAAAATCTACAGTAACAATCTACACAAGATAATAAGAGTACAATAACGGAAACAGAGATGAAGGCAAACCACAAAGAAGTACCACTCATAACAAGGATGATAACCAGGGATCTCTTGGTATCCCGAGGATCTCTTGGTATCCTCAATATATCCTGAGGATCTCTTGGTATCCTCAATATATGCTAGGGATCTCTTGGTATCCCGAGGATCTCTTGGTATTCTCAATATATGCTAGGGATCTCTTGGTATCCCGAAGATCTCTTGGTATCCTCAATATACGTACCAGGGATCTCTTGGTATCCCGAGAATCTCTTAGTATCCTCAATATCCTAGGGATCTCTTGGTATCCTCAATATATGCTAGGGATTTCTCGGGTATCCCAAGGATCTCTTGGTATCCACAATATATACTAGGGATCTCCTAGTATCCCCAGGATCTCTTGGTATCCTAAATATACGTGCCAGGGATCTCATGGTATCCCGCACATCAGTTCAGATCATAAATACGTACAGGGGATCTCCCGGGATGCCGTCTCATAGTCCCAAAGTAAAAACACACAGCAGCAACACAAGAATACCCAATTAAGCTAAATTTCGTACCAAGTAAACAGTTATTTCTAGCCTAACATGCTTCACGTAATGCAATTAAGGCAGTTTAAGCAAATAGGCAATTAAGTCAGTTAAACATGCTTTTCTAAACTAGCAACAGTCTAGATTCACAAGTATAATAAAACAGGAACAAGAACTCAATTGAAATACTTAAGGAAAAATCGCATTTTTCAACAATTAGCTCAAGTACGTGCTCGTCACCTCACGTACAAGGAATTTCAATTATCAAATATATCATGTCCTAAGGGGAAGGTCCCCCACACAAGGTTAGACAAGCCACTTACCTCAAACCGGCTCAAAAATCAACCCGAGACCACGTTCTTGCCACAAGTACTTGACTCCAAATGGCCAAAATCTATTCAATTCAATCTCATAATGTAAATAACACTTCAAGTAACTGATTCTACAAAGAAATTCTAAGCTAATACGCAAAATTAGGTAAAATGACCAAAATGCCACTCAGCCCCACATCTCGGAATTGGGTAAAAATTATAGTTTCAGAATCCTCACACTCTCACGAGTCTAACCATACAAAAATTATCCAAATCCGATGTCAAATCCCCAATAAAAACTCAATTTCTTGGTCTAAGAACGTTTCCCCCAATTTCCACCAAAATTTCAAAATTAAAGGATGGATTTAAGTAGTAGGTTCATGGAAATTAGTCTAAACTGAGTAGGAATCACTTACCCAAATCGCCCAGGTGAAAATCTCTTCAAAAATCTCAATATCCCCAGCTCCCAAGTCCAAAATATGAATTATGGCTCAAACCCTCGATTTTGGGTTTCAAAAATCTGCCTAGGTGTTTTGTTCATCGCGATCGCGAAAGGTGACTTGTGATTGCGAAGACTAAAAATTTATGGCTCCTGAACTGGCTACGCGAACGCGATATGGGGCACGTAAACACGAAGAAGAAAAGGGAAGGCTTACGCATTTGCGGACAAAACAATGCGGACGCAAAGAGAAAAAAGGTCACTATACCCCAACTCCTAGTTCTACTACGCGAACGCGAAAGGCGGGATGCAAACGCGAAGGAGGAGGGGGAAGACTTTCGCGATCGTGAGCGAAATAATGCGATTGCGAAGAAAACTTTAGTCACCCTCTGAAATTACACTACGTGAATGCGGAGAGAAGGTCACAAACGCGATTAAGGAAACTAGATACCAGATTTTTATCCAATTCTACAAGTTCCAAAATGACCCGTCGAGCATCCAAAAAACACCCGAGGCCCTCGAGACCTCAACCAAACCTGCCAAACAACCCTAAAACATCATTCAAATTTGTTCCAACCTTCGGCATGCTCAAAACAACATCAAAACACTTATATTTCATCGGATTCAAGCCTAAAATTTTCAAAAACTCTAAAAATACGCTTTTGATCAAAAAGTCTATCAAACCTCGCCCGAATGACCTGAAATTTTGCACAAATGTCACTACGGAGCTCCTCCAACTTTCGTAATTCCATTCCGACCCTAGGATCAAAATCTTACTATCGGACCGGAAACTTCAAAAATTCAACTTTCGGCATTTCAAGCCTAAATTAGCTACGGACCTCCAAAACACAATCTGAACACGCTCCTAAGCCCGAAATCACCTAACGGAGCTAATGGGACCATCAAATTTCAATTCCGAGGCCATTTTCACACTGTTCTATCTGCGGTCACTTTCCAACACTTAAGCTCACATTTAGGGAAAACTCTCCGAATTTCAAAACCGAACATCCCAGCAAATCAAAATAGTAGAAATAAACTCGGGGAAAGCAGTTAATGGGGGATCGGGGAGTAAATTCTTAAGACGACTGGTAGGTTCTTCACATCCTCCTACACTTAAACATTCATTCGTCCTCGAACGATCATAAAGACATACCTGAAGTAGTGAAAAGATGAGGGTAACGGCTGCGCATATCCTGCTCGGTCTCCCAGGTCGCCTCCTCGAAAGGCTAACCCCGCCACTGAACCTTTACTGATGCAATATTCTTTGACCTCAGCTTTCTAACCTGCCTATCCAATATTGTCACTGGCTCCTCAAGATAAGATAGATCCTTGTCCAACTGGACTGAACTGAAATCCAACACGTGCGACGGATCACTGTGATACCTCCGGAGCATCGAAACATGAAATACCAAATGAACTCCTGCCAAGCTGGGAGTTAAGACAATCTCATAAGCAACCTCCCCAACATGCCTAAATATCTCAAAAGGGCCAAAAAACCTCGGACTCAACTTCCCTTTCTTCCCAAATCTCATAACGCCCTTCATAGGCGAAACCCGAAGCAAAACCCGCTCTCCAACCATATAGGAAACATCATGAACCTTCCGGTCCGCGTAACTCTTCTGTCTGGACTGGGCTATACGGAGTCTATCCTGAATCACCTTAACCTTCTCCAAAGCATCCTGAACTAAGTCTGTGCCCAATAATCTAGCCTCATCAGGCTCAAACCAGCCCACCGGGGATCTACACCACCTACCATATAAAGCCTCATATGGTGCCATCTGAATGTTGGACTGATAACTGTTGTTGTAAGCAAACTCCGCCAATGGCAAGAGCATATCTCAAGAATCTGAATAGTGTGTTCGGACTGTCCATCCGTCTGAGGGTGAAATGTTGTACTCAACTCCACCCAAGTACCCAACTCATGCTGAACGGCCCTCCAAAACCATGATGTTAACCGAGTACCTCTATCTAAAATGATGGACACTGGAATACCATGCAGTCGAACAATCTCCCGAATATAAATCTCCACCAACCGCTCCGAGGAATAAGTAGTACACACAGGAATAAAGTAAGTGAACTTGGTCAGCCAATCCACAATCACCCAATAGCATCAAACTTTCTCAAAGTCTGTGGGAGCCCAACTACAAAATCCATGGTGATCCGCTCCCACTTCCACTCCAAAATCTCTATCTGCTGAAGCGACCCACCCGGTCTCTGGTGCTCATACTTGACCTGCTGACAGTTGAGACATCGAGCTATGAATCCAACTATATCTTTCTTCATCCACCTCTATCAATAGTGCTGTCTCAAATCCTGATACATCTTTGCGGCACCCGGATGAATGGAATACCGCGAGCTATGGGCCTCCTCCATAATCAACTCTCGAAGCCCATGAACATTGGGTACACACATCCGACCATGCATCCTCAATACCCCATCATCAGCAATAGTCGCATCGCTAGAATCACTATGTTGAACCTTGTCCTTAAGGACAAGCAAATGAGGGTCATCATATTGCCGCTCCCTGATATGATCAAATAAGGAAGACTGAGAAACCACGTAAGCTAGAACCCGACTGGGCTCCGAAAGATCTAATCTCACAAACTGGCTGGCTAAGGCCTGAATATCCATTGCCATAGGCCTCTCCGATACTAGTAAATAAGCCAAACTCCCCAAACTCTCCACCCGGAAACTCAAAGAATTAGCCACCACATTGGCCTTGCCCAGATGATACAAAATAGTGATGTCATAGTCATTCAGCAATTGTAACCACCTCCTCTAGCGTAAATTTAGAACCTTTTGCTTGAACAGGTGCTACAAGCTCCGATGGTCAGTATAAATCTCACAAGGAACACCGTATAAGTAATGGCCCCAAATCTTCAGGGTGTGAACAATGGCAGCTAACTCAAGGTTGTGAATAGGGTAGTTCTTCTCATATATTTTCAATTGCCTAGACGCGTAGGCAATCACCCTACCATCCTGCATCAACACCGCTCCGAGGCCAACCCTCAAGGCATCACAATAGACCGTATAAGACCTCGAACCTATAGGCAATATCAAAATTGGGGTTGTGGTCAAAGCTATCTTAAGCTTCTGAAAGCTTGCCTCCCACTCCTCCATCCACTGGAACGGAGCACCCTTTTGGGTCAACCTGGTTATAGGGGTTGCAGTCGATGAAAACCCCTCCACAAAATGACAGTAGTAGCCCACCAAACCAAGGAAACTGCGGATCTCAATAGCTGAGGATGGTCTGGGCCAACTTTGCACGACCTCCATCTTTTTTAGATCCACCTGAATAACCTCACTCGATACCACGTGGCCTATGAATGCCACTGAATCCAACCAAAACTCAAATTTCGAGAACTTAGCATATAACTTCTTCTCTCTCAGAGTCTGAAGAACAGTCCTCAGGTGCTGCTCATGATCTTCCCGACTATGAGAATATACCAGAATATCATTAATAAAGACAATGATGAACGAGTCAAGATACATCCAGAACACACTGTGCATCAAATGGATAATGGGTGTTGGGACATTGGTCAGCCCAAATGACATGACAAGGAACTCATAATGACCATACCGAGTCCTGAAAGCAGTCTTCGGGATATCTGGCTCCCAAATCTTCAACTGATGGTAACCTGAGCGCAAATCAATCTTAGTAAACACTCGTGCGCCCTGAAGTTGGTCAAACAGATCATCAATACGAGGCAAAGGATAACGGTTCTTGACTGTCACTTTGTTCAACTGGCGATAATCAATACACACACGAATAGAACCATCCTTTTTCTTCAGAAGCAAGACAGGACCACCCCAAGGTGATACACTGGGCTGAATAAAACCCTTATCAAGCAATTCCTGTAACTAATCCTTCAACTCTTTCAACTCAGGAGGAGCTATATGATACAGAGTAATAGAAATGGGATGAGTGCCTGACAATAGATCAATGCCAAAATCAATATCTCTATCAGGCGGCATGCCTGGAAGATCAGCTGGAAACACATCGGGAAAATCTCGTACTACTGGGACTGAATCAACAGAAGGGGTATCAATACTAACATCTCTCACATAAGCTAAATACGCGTCACACCCCTTCTCAATCATACGCTGAGCTTTAAGAAAAGAAATAAATCTAATGGGAGTGTGATCTAAAGTACCCCAACACTCAACACGCGGTATACCTGGCATAGCCAGCGTCATGATTTTGGCGTGACAATCAATAATAGCATAATGGGGCGATAACTAGTCCATGCCCAAGATAATGTCAAAATCAACCATGCTAAGTAACAATAGATCGGCTCTGGTCTCAAAACCACTAAGAACGACCAAACACGACCGATAGATGTAGTCCAACAACAAGAGAATCTCCCACGGAGTAGAAACATAAACAAGGGAACTCAAAGAATCCCGAGATACACCCAAATGCGGAGAAAAATAAGAAGACACATAAGAATAAGTAGATCCTGGATTGAATAGAATCGATGCATCTCTGTGACAAACCAGTATAATACCCGTGATGACTGAATCGAAGGCAACAGCCTCGGTACGGGCAGGAAAGGCATAGTATCTGGCCTGGCCTCCCCCTCTAGGGTGACCTCTAACTCCCCAACCTCCACCTCTAGCTGGCTGAGCAGGCGAGGTAGCAACTGGAGCTGTAACCATAGCTTGAGAACTCTGCGAGGCATGCTGTGGCTGAGAAGTCTGTGGAGGTGCACTCCTCCTAAGTCTGGGGCAATCCTTCACCATATTTCATGCGTCACCACACTCAAAACAAGCTCTAGGGGACATGGAAGTGGGAACTGTACGGTACGGGTACTCCAAGACCCTTGAACACCTGAAATACTATATGAAATCTGAGATGCAAACTGAGCTGGCTGACCCATAAAACCTATACCATGTCGTACGCTTCCTCCAAAATAAGGACTAGTGGGTCTCTCTAATCTATGAGGTCTCCTCACTTCCTTATACTCTCTCCCTGACCTCGTCTGTCCTCTCTCTCCTGGACCCACCTGTCTTCTACTCGGCGTGAGGTCCTCACCACCCGCTGAACTGGGCCACAGGCTATGTCGCTATGATGCCCGAAACCCGACCAATGAGAATTCGCTATTCTGGAGTAGGGGCGGTGGATGTCTGGGTCCCTTCCCCGATTTGGGAAGTAATTGGTACAACCTGAATCAACCCCGCCTAAACTAACGTAGCAAACATGCTCAGGAACTGTGCTAATGTCTCCTAAAGGGCTGGAGCAGTAGTAGCAGTAGGCGCGTCCGGTGCTTGGGCTCTGGCTGGAACTGCTGGTTTCTCCTCGATGGCAGCTCGCGTGGGTGCTCTTTCTTCATTGTGTGTGCGTCCTCGGCCTCTACCCCGGCCCCAACTTCTAGCGACTCTCATAGGGGCGCGAGTGCCTGATCATTTCAGGTAGCGCGTTTCCTCACCATCGGTGAGAGAATAGAAGATAGAAGTTCAGAAATTCGTGATGTCAAAAATCTCACACGACAGGGTAATCAAATGAAGTGGAATTTTCCTAACGGTTACATATCCTCTCATAGATAAGTACAGACGTCTCCGTACCGATCTGCGAGATTCTAATAAACCGGCGTGTGATCCATGACTCCCATGAACCTAAAGCTCTAATACCAACTTGACATAACCCCAGTTCGCCCTCCGTGAACTATCGTGACAACACCTAGTCTCTACGACTAGGTAAGCTTAATTTTCGAAAGAAAAACCAAAATTTGCAGAAGTAAAACAATTTAAAACAGAAATAAAGTAGTAACAATGTTTAAATATGTCGCCCGGCTCACACCATGTTTAACTCTAACTACCAATACATAAATCCAAGACCCGGAAACCCACGAATCACAAGCTAAGATCAATACTACATAGCTCTAACTCTGGAATATCTAATAAGAATAGAAAAATATAGAAGGGCTAACTACTAAAAGGAGGAATAGAAAGGGACTTCTCGATCTATGGACTTGGCAGATGTACCTTGAAGTCTCTAGAGCAGTCGCCTCCTCAAGGATGATAGGCCTAAGTAGCGGTACCTGGACCTGCACATGAAAAACATGCGCAGAAGAGGCATGAGTACACCACAGTAGTACTCAGTAAGTGCCAAGCCTAACCTCGGTTAGGTAGTGACGAGGAAAGTCAGGGCCCTACTGAGATTAAATAAATATAAAGATGATAAGAAAAGATAAGCAGTACAATTGAAAATCTACATTAAGAATCTACACAGGATAATAAGAGTACAATAATGAAAACATAGATGAAGGCAAAACACAAGGAAGTACCACTCATAATAAGGATGATAACCAGAGATCTCTTAGTATCCCGAGGATCTCTGGGTATCCTCAATATATGCTAGGGATCTCTTGGTATCCCGAGGATCTCTTAGTATCCTCAGTATATGCTAGGGATCTCTCGGTATCCCGAGGATCTCTTAGTATCCTCAATATATGCTAGGGATCCCCTAGTATCCCGAGGATCTCTTGGTATCATCAATATACGTGCCAGGGATCTCTTGGTATCCCGAGGATCTCTTGGTATCCTGAATATATGCTAGGAATCTCATAGTATCCCGAGGATCTCTTGGTATCTTCAATATTCTAGGGATCTCATGTTATCCCGAGGATCTCTTGGTATCCTCAATATATGCTAGGGATCTCTCCGTATCCCGAGGATATCTTGGTATACCCAATATATGCTAGGGATCTATTAGTATCTCGAGGATCTCTTGGTATCCTCAATATACGTGCTAGAGATCTCTAGGTATCCCGCACCTTAGTTCAGATCATAAATACGTACAGGGGATCTCCCGAGATGCCGTCCCGTAGTCCCAAAGTAAAAACACACAGCAACAACACAAGAATACCCAATTAAGCTAAATTTCGTACCAAGTAAACAGTTAATTCTTGTCTAACATGTTTCACGCAATTAAGGCAGTTTAAGCAAATAGGCAATTAAGTCAGCTAAACATGCTTTTCTAAACTAGCAACAGACTAGATTCACAAGTAGAATAAAACAGGAAAAAGAACTCAATTGAAATACTTAAGGAAAAACCAAATTTTTCAATAATTAGCTCAAGTACGCGCTCATCACCTCACGTACAAGGCATTTCAATTATCAATTATATCATATCCTAAGGGGAAGGTCCCCCACAAAAGGTTAGACAACCCACTTACCTCGAACCGGCTCAAAAATCAACCTGAGACCACGTTCTTGCCACGAGTACTTCACTCCAAATGGTCCAAATCTATTCAATTCAATTTCATAATGTAAATAACACTTCAAGTAACTGATTCTACAGATAAATTCTAAGCTAATACGCGAAATTAGGTAAAATGACCAAAATGCCCTTGGGGCCCATGTCTCGGAATTGGGTATAATTTAAAGTTTCAGAATTCTCACACTCTCACGAGTCTAACCATACCAAAATTATTCAAATCCGATGTCAAATCCCCAATCAAAACTCAATTTCTTGGTCTAAGAACGTTTCACCCAATTTCCACCAAAATTTCGAAATTAAATGATTGATTTAAGTAGTAGGTTCATGGAAATTAGTCTAAACCGAGTAGGAACCGCTTACCCAAATCACCCAGGTGATAATCTCTTCAAAAATCTCAATCTCTCGAGCTCCCAAGTCCAAAATATGAATTATGGCTCAAACCCTCAATTCTGAGTTTTAAAAATCTGCCCTGGTGTTTTGTTCAGCGCGATCGCGAAAGGTGACTTGCAATCGCGACGAGTAAAAATTGATATCTCCTGAACTGGGCTACGCAAATACGAGATAAGGCATGCAAACGGGAAGAAGAAAAGGGTAGGCTTACGCGTTGGCGGACAAAACAATGCGGACGCGAAGGGAAAAAAGGTCAGTATACCCCGACTCCTAGTTCTACTACGCAAACGCGAAAGGAGGGATGCGAACGCGAAGGAGGAGGGGGCAGACTTCCACGTTTGCTAGACAAATAATGCGATCGTGAAGAACAATTTAATCACCCTTCGAAATTATACTATGCGAACGTGAAGGGAAGGTCGCGAACGCGATTAAGGAAACCTGATACCAGATTTTTCTACAATTCTACAAGTTCCAAAATGACCCGTTGAGCATCCAAAATACACTCGAGGCTCCCGGGACCTCAACCAAACCTGCCAACCAACCCAAAAATATCATTCAAACTTGTTCCAACCTTCGGAATGCTCAAAACAACATCAAAACACCTATTTTTCATTGGATTCAATCCCAAGAATTCCAAAAACTCTAAAAATACGCTTTTGATCAAATCGTCTATCAAACCTCGTCCGAATGACCTAAAAATTTTCACACACGTCACATTCAACACTACGGAGCTACTCCAATTTTCGGAATTCCATTCCGACACAAGGATCAAAATCTCACTTTCGGATCGGAAACTTCAAAAATTCAACTTTCGGCATATCAAGCCTAAATTAGCTACGGACCTCCAAAACACAATCTGAACATGCTCCTAAGCCTGAAATCACCTAACAGAGCTAACGAGACCATCATATTTCCATTCCTAGGCCATCTTCACACTGTTCTACCTACGATCACTTTCCAACACTTAAGCTCTCATTTAGGGACTTAGTGTCCCAAAACTCTCCGAAATTCAAAACCGAACATCCCGGCAAATCAAATAGCAAAAATAAACTTGGGGAAAACAGTTAATGGGGGATCGGTGCGTAAATTCTTAAAACGACCGGTCGGGTCGTAACAAGAAGAAACTCTGAGAATTCCTAACTCTAAAGAAAGTAAAAACAGCTTAAAGTCGATGATATTTTAAAAGAAGTTTGAGAATAGTGTAAAACATAGAAAGAAGCAGAGTTAAATCGTTAAAAGGAGCGCATATCTTTGAGATACAAACGAAAGTTTGGGTTTTAAAGGAAACCCAAATAGAAACGGAAGAACTTGCTATAAACTTCAAAGATCGTAACATATATGGTGTGATTTTGCCCAAAATCACACCGGAGAGGCCATGAAAAACCAATCGAGAAACCCTAGATACAAATTGACATGGCCTAGGGACCTTGAAAGCCTCAGAGATGATGAGCAAGGCGATGGAGGAACCATTGGAGGCTTAGGGTTGAAAGATGGTCGCTGGAGATGACCGGAGAAGGAGACGGCGATTGAAGGGGATTAGGGTTAGTTGAGATAAGAGAGGAGATAAGAGAGTTTGAGGGCGGCGGAATCTCAGAAATTAGATAGGGTTAGTGGTCTTTAGAATTAAAAAAGGAAAGGGCTCGTTTGGACCGTTGATCTAGGAGATCAACAGTCAGGATTTGACTGGGTATATGGGTTCTGGGATTGGGTAGGAGTTTATAAGGTCTTGGTCGGGTTAATTGGGTAGGAAATTTGGCTGGGGTTGGGTTAAAATTAGGCTAGAATTGAAAGCCAAATCTGGCTATGATTTAAATAGCCAATTTTCCCTATTTTAATTTATAATAAATAATAAATAGTTTTTTGGGAATAATTTTTCTACCAAAATAATTTAAAATATAGAATTATCATTTTAAAAATATAGGAACCAATTTCACGCCTATAAAATATAATTATACATTAAAATGAGCTAACATTGCAATTATATACAATTTAGCTTAAAAAAAATAGTAAATGTAATTATAAAAATGCATGAAAAAACTATTAGCCATATATTGGCATAATTATAGAAATTAAATGAATAAATCATCCTAGCAATAATTTTGGAAATAATTATTGGGGATTTTATGAATAAAAAGGGAGAAAATAAATCAATTTAAACCCTTAAAATTATGGAAAAATTACAAAAACCTTGTGCATGCTTATATATGCATGTATATGCTTATTCAAAGGTATTTATGCATATAAAAAATATATAGGGAAAAATTGGGTATCAACAGCTGCCCCTCTTTACCCGAGAAGGATGAAAGAGTTTTCGGGTAAAGAAATGATGGCCAATTTTGACCGGATGGGATGTTTTGAAAGACAGAGGCCAAACTCCGATTTTCAAATTGCCTGCATATCCCTAGTTTTATAGAAATCAGGCCATGTGTAGTTCTGAATTCACCCGCGGAGTAGGCCGATGAAATTATTGCAAGAACGGACACGAGATGCGGAAGCAGCTACGGTGATCAGTTAAGGCTCGGGACGGTTGGAGGGAATGGGAGCAAGATTGCTCCTGCTAGGATAGCGGTTGCTTACTGGTTACCTGCAGATAAAGATGCTACAAACGTATTTGCGAAAATTTAAACATGATGCAGATTCCCTTTGGACCATAAAGGTTGTCTTTGGACGGTTAAAGATGACGTCCTTAAACCATGACGTCTTCGGCCATGAATTGTTTAGTGAGGGATTAGTAGGCCATGAAATGGTATTCTCAGTGATGAAAATAGTGCCTCTAAACCATGACGCCTTTGAATAATGATATGAAAATTTGAGAGATCCTCAGGCCATGGCATGGTGTCTTCCGGCTATGAGGATAGTGCCTTTAGACTATGACACCTTTGGACAGATTGTCAAATTTTCAGCCCATGATATGCAATAATATGATGTAACAAGACAAGGCTTAGTCTTGCGAAGTGGAGGGCAGAGCTTAGCCTGATTGAAAAGCAAGTAGATAGTAGTAGAAATGGAGCGATATCTATGCAAAGAAGGGACAATGTTTCGTCCGGTGCAAATGGTGAGGCAAGGATTAGCCTTATGCAAATGGTGAGGCAAGGATTAGCCTTATGCAAATATGGAGTCCGGGATGAGACTCATGCAACTATGGAGTCAAGGATTAGACTTATGCAAACATGGAGTCAGGGATTAGACTCATGCAAAGGTGGGACATAGCTTAGTCTCATGCAAAGAAAAGGCAGTGCTTAGCCTTACGCAAATATGGAGGTGTCACACCTCCTTTTTCCGCACCCGGGTGGGTGCAAGGGAGTTTTTCCAATTAAAGGACAATCGAAACGGGATTTGTTTATTTATTTCAGAGTCGCCACTTGGGAGATTTAGGATGTCCCAAGTCACCAATTTTAATCCCGAATCGAGGAAAAGAATGACTCCATATTACAGTCTGCGCACCAGAAATCCGGATAAGGAATTCTGTTAACCCGGGAGAAGGTGTTAGGCATTCCCGAGTTCCGTGGTTCTAGCACGGTCGCTCAACTGTCATATTTGGCTTGATTATCTGATTTAATACAAATATGAACTTATGTGCAAATTTTAACTTTTTACCGCTTTTGTCGTTATTATTATCTTACAAGAATTGCAACGTCGTGAAAACATATCTCGAACCACGTTGCATCAATGCACCCGTGGTTATCGATATATCTCGACTCGGTTGAGATTTGGATTTGGGTCACATAAATGTGCACCCGAATTAAGGAAAATAAATTGTTAAAGGCGCGCCTAAAGCAACTAGCGTCTTGTTATTTTGGGGAAGGTCGTAAAAATTCGTTAAACGGCACATCCCGAATTCTAAATACTTTAATATATACATACATTTAGAGGGCCTCGCAGCTTTGTACATTTTTGTTAGTCGAGGCTCGTCTCATTCTTATTTTTAAAAGGAATTTGCGACGTCATGGACACGCATCTCGAACCACGTCACAATCAATGTACCCGTGATTAGAAACACATCTCGAATCCGTCGAGATTTGGATTTGGGCCACATAAATGTGCACCCGAATTTAAGAAGGTAAAATTATTAAATACGCGCTTAAAGAGGCTATCGCGTTATTATTCCGGGAGGTTCGTGAGATTTGCTAAACGACCCACCTGGGAAACTGAATGCTTTGATATATACATTTAACGAGGGCCCTGCAGCTTATTCTTTATCTTGTCGAGGCTCATCTCGTCCTTATTTTAAAAGGATTTCCAATAGCAACTACGTTTCTTGTTGCGTTTGTCTCTACTAATTGAAAACAGAGATAGTCCTAGTTAATTACATGCTTGCAGTCTTATTTATAGCAGGATTCAAAATGCTTTTACAGAATAAGAAAACGTGATTACGTACCTGGATAACTAATCGAACATTATGGGCCCAAATCCAGCTCATGAGGGATGGGCCAGACCTGGGCCACTGTTTATCCTATGCGGGCCTGCTTGGTCTGTTTCGACCTGGGCTCGACCTTCCTGAGGTTGAGGCCTTGAACTGGTTCTTTGTTCTAAAATGAGTTTATCAGCTATAACAAGGCAATTGATCAAAGAGGAAGAAAATTAACTAATGATTGGCAGCCTTCAAGCATTCATAGTCATGTTAATCATAGGCATAACTAGTTTCTGGACTATAACCTAGCATACTGTCAAGCCTTTCATCTATCATCCTATACATATACTAAAATATCAAGTTACCCTATAATCGTCATTTTTTGCTAAGTATGAAGACTAAAGCCAGTATCCAAACAGAAATGTAAACTACTATGCATTACAATGATAATCCATATAGCAGTCTACATATGAAATAAACATCTTCAACCCTTCTCTTTTGTATTCATGCTCGACTTTCAAATTACATTGGTGGTGTATTAGTCATGTACCTGGTAAGGAAAACCAAGGAAGAAGGAGAGTAATCAGTTGAGTAGTATGCAACAAACAACAGCAAAAATAGCCACACAGCAACAATGGAGCAACAATACAGTAATAGTCCACAGGCAAACAGCAGCAGTTCCCACCACAAGGAAAACCCAATAGTTGGTCGAGCACCAAACTAACAGTCCCAGAAACAGAGTAATGAACCAGCAAAACCAGCCGAGTATTCAAAGTAACCACACCAACAGTTTAACAATCACGAGCAGCTCAAAAGGGCAGACAACAGAACTTGGCCAAGACAGCTTGACCAATGTGAACTCTTATGTAGTTTACAGACAATGTTTGGTTACAATATCCTCTGAATTTATGTTTCTTTCTTTCAGTTTTTCTTTCAAAAAAAACCCTCCCTTCCTTTTAAAAAGAATCCCCTTCTTATAGCCTAACCTCAGCACTTTACAGCCTGCTGGACAACTCAAAATTCCCCCCTCCCTGCTGTTTTTCCACTCAGCTATTTTAAATAAACAGACTCCCATCAGATCCCTGACAGCCCCTCTCTATTTTTGTTGTTAAAGTGTCCTAATCTCTTATTTATTTAGCCAAAGTATGGGCAGCAGGAATATAATCTGACAGCACATGCTGTCCAATTATTTTAATTCCTTAACAGCTGACCATACACATGCTGCCCACAATCTGAACCAAGTAAACATGGCATCCATTTAAGATCAAAGTCAGAACTGCCATTATAAACTACCCCCTAGATGTTTTTGATTCAAATTGAACAAAACCATTAGGCAATACAATTCAGTTCCTAATGGGATTCAAATACGATCACAGCAGAAATAAATAACATGAATCAAGTTGTTATCATTAATGACTGAAACTAATTGATGACATACATCGACTCGACTATATTAATCGTAACACATAACAATCAGTCGTTCATATAAACAACACGTACAGAGTCCCGAATGACTTCAGACAACTTTGTTCAATCACTGGGAACCTATATGAATTAACTTATTTGACGACTAATCTAATTGACGATCATGTATATCACAGAATACATTCAGAACACACACAGACAAACCAACAACCAAATAAAGGTCTTTGACAGAGATGGAAGAAATCCGAATGAAAAAATAACAAAAATAACAAACAAACACAACGAAACATGCTGACAACTTAATTAGCAGTTGAATAAAACAAAAAAAGAAAAGAAAAACTTACCGAAAAATGTCCAAATAGAATTGACCCAAATCTGACTCAACTTTGCCCTCTTGAGGCCGAACAAACTTTAATTAGGGTGTTCTCACACGAGAACACCTTGATTAAGGTCTATTAGACCTCAAACCCTGTTAAGACTGGCCGGTTTCCAAGGCTATTCATGTTCTAGGGTTTGGATCTTCAGATCTGGTTTTTTAGGAGTTGTGTGTAGATTCGGACCAAACCAAGCCTGGTTTGGTCACGAGGGTGGTCATGGGGGTGTCTGGTACGAAGATTGTGAGGTTTGGTATAGGTCAGAGTTCGACTCGAATTTTCAAATGAAGATTCGAGATGAAGGAAGGTGATTCGAGGCTAGGGGTAATAGATCCGTGTTCAGGACAGTGAGGGGGTCCTAGGGTGTTCAGGAGGTGGTCACCGGCGTTCATGCCGCCGGGTTCTGGTCGAAGGAAAACCAGGGCGGCTGCTAGGGTTTGGGTATTTCAGTGTTTGGTGAAGGAGATGAGGGAAGGGGGGGTTCGGATAGGGGGCGTGGGGTGTGAGGGAAGGTTTATATACGGAGTAGAGGATTGGATCCGGGCCGTTAGATCAGATGATCTCAACGGCTGGGATCTGATGGTGAGGGGTGAGACGAGGTCGTTTGGCATTAAAACGGGGTCGTTTGGATTTAAGTGAGGGGTTGGGTTGGACCGGCTAAACAGGTCGGATTACGGGTGCGGACGTGGACCGTTGGATGAGTGTGGTTGAACGGCTCAGATCAGACGCCTGATGCGGCGTCGTTTCGGGAGGTGCCTGGGCAGGCTTGGTCTGGACCGGGTCCTTGGACGTGGCTGATGTGGGCTGAACTTGGGCCTCAATTCAAAAATAGGCCCAAGTCCGATTTACTACACCATTTGCATTCGTTTCTTTTGTTTTCCAATTTTAAAAATACAACTAAATTAAAATGAACTTGCCACATCCAACTAATCAATATTTAACACAATCATTTACACACATACTAAAAAAATTCTAAATGGTTAAATCACAACCTGAAATAAAAGATGCACACATATTTTTTGTGAATTTTCTTTTTTAATGACCGAATTATGGTTTAATTATCACGACATACATGCTTTGTATTTCGATCAGTAAGATTAAATGCAAAATGGACAGACCCACAAATGACTAACAGTACATGTCACGAAAAATTGAAAATTTGTACAGCGAGGTCACTGGTCACTATTTTTGTTTTCTTATGGAGTGATTGTCCGTGAAGCAAAAATCACGTGCTTACAGCTGCCCCTCTTTGCACGAAGACACGAAGGGTTTTCGCGCAAAGATAAAGCGAGCGATTTTGCCCATGCGAATACTCCGTGCGAAGCATTTCTTTTTTTTTTTTTTTTGAAAAAGGTTTGACCGAACCTTTGCTTCAGAGGTTTCCTACATATCCTGGGCTGAACAGGAATTAGGACAATGTAGTTCGGGAAATTTTGGTAGCTGGGACTACCGCGTGACTGTAGTGTTAGTTGCTGCTGTGCGCTGTTGCATGCTGCTGTAGGATGCTACCGCTCACCGATCTCCTTGTTACATTTTTCTGAAAGGAAAAACAAGAAGCTAAGCTAGACTATGGATCATGAGATCTCATCTATCTTCAACTTGTTCTTGTTGCCTTGCTTTCTTGTCGGCTAGCGCTTTCCTCCGATGCCTTTATTTTGTGAACTTGGGGAATGATACTGGTCCTTCGCCTTTTCTGAATGCCAGTTTTCATCACTTCGCTTGATCTGCTGGGAACATGGCCCTCTTCTTTAAGCCTTTCAATGGTTTCTTCAGTGGTATGGCTTTCTTCATCAAAATTGTTATGTTGGGCATGCTATAACGTTCCCAAACTGCTTCTTTCGAGACGCGTTCCCTCTTCCTTTTGAATCGCGCGCTTGCCTTAGCAGCCTTCTGCTTCTTGGTGCTGGGGATTTTATTGTTTCCTGCTTGGGGATCTCTGTTGTAACCTTCCGCCTTCAGGTGGGGTTACTGATTCCAAAATCTAGAGCTGAAAAGTATTCCCGCATTTTACTGGTGGGCGACCTAGAACTTAAATGTATTCCCGCATTTTACTGGTGGGCGACCTAGAATTTAAATGTATTCCCGCATTTTACTGGTGGGCGACCTAGAACTTAAATGTATTCCCGCATTTTACTGGTGGGCGACCTAGAACTTAAATGTATTCCCGCATTTTACTCGTGGGCGACCTAGAACTTAAATGTATTCCCGCATTTTACTGTTGACGACCTAGAACTTAAATGTATTCCCGCATTTTACTGGTGGGCGACCTAGAACTTAAAAGTATTCCCGCATTTTACTGGTGGGCGACCTAGAACTTAAATGTATTCCCGCATTTTACTGGTGGGCGACCTAGAACTTAAATGTATTCCCGCATTTTACTGGTGGGCGACCTAGAACTTAAAAGTATTCCCGCATTTTACTGGTGGGCGACCTAGAACTTAAAAGTATTCCCGCATTTTACTGGTGGGCGACCTAGAACTTAAAAGTATTCCCGCATTTTACTGGTGGGCGACCTAGAACTTAAATGTATTCCCGCATTTTACTGGTGGGCGACCTAGAACTTAAATGTATTCCCGCATTTTACTGGTGGGCGACCTAGAACTTAAAAGTATTCCCGCATTTTACTGGTGGGCGACCTAGAACTTAAAAGTATTCCCGCATTTTACTGGTGGGCGACCTAGAACTTAAAAGTATTCCCGCATTTTACTGGTGGGCGACCTAGAACTTAAATGTATTCCCGCATTTTACTGGTGGGCGACCTAGAACTTAAAAGTATTCCCGCATTTTACTGGTGGGCGACCTAGAACTTAAAAGTATTCCCGCATTTTACTGGTGGGCGACCTAGAACTTAAAAGTATTCCCGCATTTTACTGGTGGGCGACCTAGAACTTAAATGTATTCCCGCATTTTACTGGTGGGCGACCTAGAACTTAAAAGTATTCCCGCATTTTACTGGTGGGCGACCTAGAACTTAAAAGTATTCCCGCATTTTACTGGTGGGCGACCTAGAACTTAAAAGTATTCCCGCATTTTACTGGTGGGCGACCTAGAACTTAAATGTATTCCCGCATTTTACTGGTGGGCGACCTAGAACTTAAAAGTATTCCCGCATTTTACTGGTGGGCGACCTAGAACTTAAAAGTATTCCCGCATTTTACTGGTGGGCGACCTAGAACTTAAAAGTATTCCCGCATTTTACTGGTGGGCGACCTAGAACTTAAAAGTATTCCCGCATTTTACTGGTGGGCGACCTAGAACTTAAATGTATTCCCGCATTTTACTGGTGGGCGACCTAGAACTTAAAAGTATTCCCGCATTTTACTGGTGGGCGACCTAGAACTTAAAAGTATTCCCGCATTTTACTGGTGGGCGACCTAGAACTTAAATGTATTCCCGTATTTTACTGGTGGGCGACCTAGAACTTAAATGTATTCCCGCATTTTACTGGTGGGCGACCTAGAACTTAAAAGTATTCCCGCATTTTACTGGTGGGCGACCTAGAACTTAAAAGTATTCCCGCATTTTACTGGTGGGCGACCTAGAACTTAAATGTATTCCCGCATTTTACTGGTGGGCGACCTAGAACTTAAAAGTATTCCCGCATTTTACTGGTGGGCGACCTAGAACTTAAAAGTATTCCCGCATTTTACTGGTGGGCGACCTAGAACTTAAAAGTATTCCCGCATTTTACTGGTGGGCGACCTAGAACTTAAATGTATTCCCGCATTTTACTGGTGGGCGACCTAGAACTTAAAAGTATTCCCGCATTTTACTGGTGGGCGACCTAGAACTTAAAAGTATTCCCGCATTTTACTGGTGGGCGACCTAGAACTTAAATGTATTCCCGCATTTTACTGGTGGGCGACCTAGAACTTAAATGTATTCCCGCATTTTACTGGTGGGCGACCTAGAACTTAAAAGTATTCCCGCATTTTACTGGTGGGCGACCTAGAACTTAAAAGTATTCCCGCATTTTACTGGTGGGCGACCTAGAACTTAAAAGTATTCCCGCATTTTACTGGTGGGCGACCTAGAACTTAAATGTATTCCCGCATTTTACTGGTGGGCGACCTAGAACTTAAAAGTATTCCCGCATTTTACTGGTGGGCGACCTAGAACTTAAAAGTATTCCCGCATTTTACTGGTGGGCGACCTAGAACTTAAAAGTATTCCCGCATTTTACTGGTGGGCGACCTAGAACTTAAATGTATTCCCGCATTTTACTGGTGGGCGACCTAGAACTTAAAAGTATTCCCGCATTTTACTGGTGGGCGACCTAGAACTTAAATGTATTCCCGCATTTTACTGGTGGGCGACCTAGAACTTAAATGTATTCCCGCATTTTACTGGTGGGCGACCTAGAACTTAAATGTATTCCCGCATTTTACTGGTGGGCGACCTAGAACTTAAATGTATTCCCGCATTTTACTGGTGGGCGACCTAGAACTTAAAAGTATTCCCGCATTTTACTGGTGAGCGACCTAGAACTTAAAAGTATTCCCGCATTTTATTGGTGGGCGACCTAGAACTTAAAAGTATTCCCGCATTTTACTGGTGGACGACCTAGAACTTAAATGTATTCCCGCATTTTACTGGTGGGCGACCTAGAACTTAAATGTATTCCCGCATTTTACTGGTGGGCGACCTAGAACTTAAATGTATTCCCGCATTTTACTGGTGGGCGACCTAGAACTTAAATGTATTCCCACATTTTACTGGTGGGCGACCTAGAACTTAAATGTATTCAAGCATTTTACTGGTGGGCGACCTAGAACTTAAAAGTATTCCCGCATTTTACTGGTGAGCGACCTAGAACTTAAAAGTATTCCCGCATTTTACTGGTGGGCGACCTAGAACTTAAAAGTATTCCCGCATTTTACTGGTGGGCGACCTAGAACTTAAATGTATTCCCGCATTTTACTGGTGGGCGACCTAGAACTTAAAAGTATTCCCGCATTTTACTGGTGGGCGACCTAGAACTTAAAAGTATTCCCGCATTTTACTGGTGGGCGACCTAGAACTTAAAAGTATTCCCGCATTTTACTGGTGGGCGACCTAGAACTTAAATGTATTCCCGCATTTTACTGGTGGGCGACCTAGAACTTAAAAGTATTCCCGCATTTTACTGGTGGGCGACCTAGAACTTAAAAGTATTCCCGCATTTTACTGGTGGGCGACCTAGAACTTAAAAGTATTCCCGCATTTTACTGGTGGGCGACCTAGAACTTAAATGTATTCCCGCATTTTACTGGTGGGCGACCTAGAACTTAAAAGTATTCCCGCATTTTACTGGTGGGCGACCTAGAACTTAAAAGTATTCCCGCATTTTACTGGTGGGCGACCTAGAACTTAAAAGTATTCCCGCATTTTACTGGTGGGCGACCTAGAACTTAAAAGTATTCCCGCATTTTACTGGTGGGCGACCTAGAACTTAAAAGTATTCCCGCATTTTACTGGTGGGCGACCTAGAACTTAAAAGTATTCCCGCATTTTACTGGTGGGCGACCTAGAACTTAAATGTATTCCCGCATTTTACTGGTGGGCGACCTAGAACTTAAAAGTATTCCCGCATTTTACTGGTGGGCGACCTAGAACTTAAAAGTATTCCCGCATTTTACTGGTGGGCGACCTAGAACTTAAAAGTATTCCCGCATTTTACTGGTGGGCGACCTAGAACTTAAAAGTATTCCCGCATTTTACTGGTGGGCGACCTAGAACTTAAAAGTATTCCCGCATTTTACTGGTGGGCGACCTAGAACTTAAAAGTATTCCCGCATTTTACTGGTGGGCGACCTAGAACTTAAAAGTATTCCCGCATTTTACTGGTGGGCGACCTAGAACTTAAAAGTATTCCCGCATTTTACTGGTGGGCGACCTAGAACTTAAATGTATTCCCGCATTTTACTGGTGGGCGACCTAGAACTTAAAAGTATTCCCGCATTTTACTGGTGGGCGACCTAGAACTTAAAAGTATTCCCGCATTTTACTGGTGGGCGACCTAGAACTTAAAAGTATTCCCGCATTTTACTGGTGGGCGACCTAGAACTTAAATGTATTCCCGTATTTTACTGGTGGGCGACCTAGAACTTAAATGTATTCCCGCATTTTACTGGTGGGCGACCTAGAACTTAAAAGTATTCCCGCATTTTACTGGTGGGAGACCTAGAACTTAAAAGTATTCCCGCATTTTACTGGTGGGCGACCTAGAACTTAAAAGTATTTCCGCATTTTACTGGTAGGCGACCTAGAACTTAAAAGTATTCCCGCATTTTACTGGTGGGCGACCTAGAACTTAAAAGTATTCCCGCATTTTACTGGTGGGTGACCTAGAACTTAAAAGTATTCCCGCATTTTACTGGTGGGCGACCTAGAACTTAAAAGTATTCCCGCATTTTACTGGTGGGCGACCTAGAACTTAAATGTATTCCTGCATTTTACTGGTGGGCGACCTAGAACTTAAAAGTATTCCCGCATTTTACTGGTGGGCGACCTAGAACTTAAAAGTATTCCCGTATTTTACTGGTGGGCGACCTAGAACTTAAAAGTATTCCCGCATTTTGCTGGTGGGCGACCTAGAACTTAAATGTATTCCCGTATTTTACTGGTGGGCGACCTAGAACTTAAATGTATTCCCGCATTTTACTGGTGGGCGACCTAGAACTTAAATGTATTCCCGCATTTTACTGGTGGGCGACCTAGAACTTAAATGTATTCCCGCATTTTACTGGTGGGCGACCTAGAACTTAAATGTATTCCCACATTTTACTGGTGGGCGACCTAGAACTTAAATGTATTCAAGCATTTTACTGGTGGGCGACCTAGAACTTAAAAGTATTCCCGCATTTTACTGGTGAGCGACCTAGAACTTAAAAGTATTCCCGCATTTTACTGGTGGGCGACCTAGAACTTAAAAGTATTCCCGCATTTTACTGGTGGGCGACCTAGAACTTAAATGTATTCCCGCATTTTACTGGTGGGCGACCTAGAACTTAAAAGTATTCCCGCATTTTACTGGTGGGCGACCTAGAACTTAAAAGTATTCCCGCATTTTACTGGTGGGCGACCTAGAACTTAAAAGTATTCCCGCATTTTACTGGTGGGCGACCTAGAACTTAAATGTATTCCCGCATTTTACTGGTGGGCGACCTAGAACTTAAAAGTATTCCCGCATTTTACTGGTGGGCGACCTAGAACTTAAAAGTATTCCCGCATTTTACTGGTGGGCGACCTAGAACTTAAAAGTATTCCCGCATTTTACTGGTGGGCGACCTAGAACTTAAATGTAT
Organism: Nicotiana sylvestris; assembly: GCF_000393655.2. Lineage (NCBI taxonomy): Eukaryota > Viridiplantae > Streptophyta > Magnoliopsida > Solanales > Solanaceae > Nicotiana > Nicotiana sylvestris. Next base: position 49,318,502 of record NC_091064.1, read on the forward strand.
TCCCGCATTTTACTGGTGGGCGACCTAGAACTTAAAAGTATTCCCGCATTTTACTGGTGGGCGACCTAGAACTTAAAAGTATTCCCGCATTTTACTGGTGGGCGACCTAGAACTTAAAAGTATTCCCGCATTTTACTGGTGGGCGACCTAGAACTTAAAAGTATTCCCGCATTTTACTGGTGGGCGACCTAGAACTTAAAAGTATTCCCGCATTTTACTGGTGGGCGACCTAGAACTTAAAAGTATTCCCGCATTTTACTGGTGGGCGACCTAGAACTTAAATGTATTCCCGCATTTTACTGGTGGGCGACCTAGAACTTAAAAGTATTCCCGCATTTTACTGGTGGGCGACCTAGAACTTAAAAGTATTCCCGCATTTTACTGGTGGGCGACCTAGAACTTAAAAGTATTCCCGCATTTTACTGGTGGGCGACCTAGAACTTAAAAGTATTCCCGCATTTTACTGGTGGGCGACCTAGAACTTAAAAGTATTCCCGCATTTTACTGGTGGGCGACCTAGAACTTAAAAGTATTCCCGCATTTTACTGGTGGGCGACCTAGAACTTAAAAGTATTCCCGCATTTTACTGGTGGGCGACCTAGAACTTAAAAGTATTCCCGCATTTTACTGGTGGGCGACCTAGAACTTAAATGTATTCCCGCATTTTACTGGTGGGCGACCTAGAACTTAAAAGTATTCCCGCATTTTACTGGTGGGCGACCTAGAACTTAAAAGTATTCCCGCATTTTACTGGTGGGCGACCTAGAACTTAAAAGTATTCCCGCATTTTACTGGTGGGCGACCTAGAACTTAAATGTATTCCCGTATTTTACTGGTGGGCGACCTAGAACTTAAATGTATTCCCGCATTTTACTGGTGGGCGACCTAGAACTTAAAAGTATTCCCGCATTTTACTGGTGGGAGACCTAGAACTTAAAAGTATTCCCGCATTTTACTGGTGGGCGACCTAGAACTTAAAAGTATTTCCGCATTTTACTGGTAGGCGACCTAGAACTTAAAAGTATTCCCGCATTTTACTGGTGGGCGACCTAGAACTTAAAAGTATTCCCGCATTTTACTGGTGGGCGACCTAGAACTTAAAAGTATTCCCGCATTTTACTGGTGGGCGACCTAGAACTTAAAAGTATTCCCGCATTTTACTGGTGGGCGACCTAGAACTTAAATGTATTCCCGCATTTTACTGGTGGGCGACCTAGAACTTAAAAGTATTCCCGCATTTTACTGGTGGGCGACCTAGAACTTAAAAGTATTCCCGCATTTTACTGGTGGGCGACCTAGAACTTAAAAGTATTCCCGCATTTTGCTGGTGGGCGACCTAGAACTTAAATGTATTCCCGTATTTTAATGGTGGGCGACCTAGAACTTAAATGTATTCCCGCATTTTACTGGTGGGCGACCTAGAACTTAAAAGTATTCCCGCATTTTACTGGTGGGAGACCTAGAACTTAAAAGTATTCCCGCATTTTACTGGTGGGCGACCTAGAACTTAAAAGTATTCCCGCATTTTACTGGTGGGCGACCTAGAACTTAAAAGTATTCCCGCATTTTACTTGTGGGCGACCTAGAACTTAAAAGTATTCCCGTATTTTACTGGTGGGCGACCTAGAACTTAAAAGTATTCCCGCATTTTACTGGTGGCCAACCTAGAACTTAAAAGTATTCCCGCATTTTATTGGTGGGCGACCTAGAACTTAAAAGTATTCCCGCATTTTACTGGTGGGCGACCTAGAACTTAAATGTATTCCCGTTTCCCCGTTTTTCCGAGAAACTTTTCGACAATCGGCAGAAAATTTTCTGCCCCGGTTTTTTGGTGATTTCCCTGGCGTTGCGTCTTGCCGCCATTATCAATCCTTCATTTTCCTGCAGCAGACAAAAGAATTTAGTTAGTTTTAATGGTGGTGGGAGGAGGTGCCTTTCCGGCGGATGATTTTTCTCTCTTCCCCTTTCCTTGCTCTATGCCTCCATAATTGGTTGGTGGACAAAACTGCTTGCTGGGGGTATCCGGCCTGCTGGGGATTGGTTTTCAATTTATCCCCTTTTCTGCTTTCTCTTTATAGTACATGTTGTGGGAGTCTGCTTTTACTCCCGAAACCACTCTCTTTAGGAGTTTACTTCCTCCAAAACTGCAGGGCACAACATTGCATTGCCTGGGGCCAGCCTTTAGGACTGTTGGGGTTATCCTGCATTGGATGAATCCCCCTTCGGTCTCTGGTAGTAAGCTTTGAAAAATCCTTTTCAAGACAAATTTTAGGAAGAGAAATAAAAGGTAGAAAAAGGAGAAAATCTTTCTGAACCAATTATTTGGTGGGAGAAGAAATTCAGAAGAACTTATCTGGAGGACATGACTGGTCCCCGTGATCATGACGTGCACCATAGATTCTCAACCCAGTCTAGTTGTATCAATCGATTTGCCCGATGGTCTGACTTGCTGGGGATGATAAATGAGTGTACATTTTGTTGCGAATGTGGTCGCTTTTTTGTTGATCTGTCTTGTCGCCTCATAGTGCCCTTCGAGGGGTTTTCATTAATAAGACTCTCTCTTTTCTCTCAGCTCCCGGCGCCTTATGGTGCTTGTGAAGGTTTTCACCAATAAGACTCTCTCATTTTACATTTCTCATCTTACGTCGCCTTTCGGTGCCTGTGAAGGTTTTCACCGATAAGACTCTCTCATTTTATTTCTTTATCGAGGAATCGGGGTATTGTCGATACGACCCTCTCTTCTGGAGATTCCTTTTACCATCAATTCCTTCCCAGTCTTATGATCCTCTTCTTTGCTGGGGATCGGGGTATTATTCTCGGCTTTATTTGCTTGACTTGGCATCTCTTGGATATTGATAGGGAGGTCTTTTGGACGTCGATGTTGGTTTTGGTGTGGGGCTAAAGAAAGGCTTTAAAAAAAATGAAATAATTTCGACGGGTGATCTACTACAACTTTTGGAATCAAAACTTTGTTGGAACTTAAAACATAACCTCTGCCCCAGTTTTCTTGCTTGGGGAATTTTATTTTTTACACTTATGTTGAGCTACGTGCGTTACGCACACTGTGCCTATTATGCACACTATGACCGAGCCGTGAGGCGCCTACGTATCCTCTTCGAGGAATCAGGTCAAACGTAGTTCCCACGGTTTTGTATTTCTTATGATTTTATCTTCTTTTTCTTTTCTTTCTCCTTCTTTTCATTTTCCTTTAAAGATTTTTTTCTTTTTCTTTTCTTTTCTTTCTCTCTTTTTTTCTTTTTTATTTCATGTCTTTTCCATTAGTGATTCCAAAAAGAGGGGTATGAAAGAATAACTTAAGGCTCAAAGGGGGAGCAAGGGTTAAAAGTGTTTGGATAGAAGAAAGGATTGCCTCCGTCATCTCATTATCCAATAAATACCAGATACAAACAAACGAACCAAAAATTGCCATAATTAAAGAAATTACGCATAATATCTCTTGACTGCATCAGAATTGATAGCCATGTCGACACATCTCCCCTCGATATCTGTCAAACACAAAGCACCGTTGGACAATACTCTGGTCACGATATAAGGCCCTTGCCAATTTGGGGCGAATTTGCCTTTTGCCTCGACCTGATGTGGGAGGATCTTCTTCAATACCTGCTGCCCTACTTCAAACTTCCTGGGGCGCACCTTCTTATTATATGTTCTTGCCATTCTCTTCTGGTACAGCTGACCATGGCATACTGCTGCCAATCTTTTCTCGTCTATCAAGCTCAACTGTTCCAATCGAGCTTTGACCCATTCATCATCATCAATCTCGGCTTCAGCGACAATCCGGAGGGATGGAATTTCGACCTCTGCTGGTATTACAGCCTCAGTTCCGTACACCAACAAATAAGGAGTTGTCCCTATGGAAGTCCGGACGGTAGTGCAGTAACCCAACAAAGCGAAGGGTAATCTCTCGTGCCATTGTCTGGACCCTTTCACCATCTTTCGCAGTATCTTCTTGATATTCTTATTGGCTGCTTCGACCGCTCCATTCGCCTTGGGATGATATGGGGTGGAATTGCGGTGTGTAAACTTGAATTGTTGGCATACCTCTCTCATCAGGCTGCTATTAAGATTCGCACCGTTATCCGTGATAATCACTTTTGGGATTCCAAATCTGCAGATGATATAGGAGTGAACAAAGTCCACCACTGCCTTTTTGGTTACCGACTTGAAGGTTTTATCCTCAACCCACTTGGTGAAGTAATAAATGGTCACTAGAATGAACCTATGACCGTTGGATGTTGTCGGCTCGATGGGCCCAATGACATCCATGCCCCATGCCACAAACGGCCAGGGTGCTGACATCGCATGTAACTCTGTTGGTGGAGAATGAATCAGATCTCCATGTATTTGGCACTGATGGCATTTCCTCACGGAAGTGATACAGTCGTGTTCCATGGTGAGCCAATAACACCCTGTTCGAAGGATCTTTCTTGCCAATACATATCCGCTCATGTGTGGCCCACAAACTCCGGCATGTACCTCTGCCATAACCGTTGTGGCTTGACCGGCATCTATGCATCTCAACAATCCCAAATCTGGGGTTCTTTTGTACAACACTCCTCCGCTGAGGAAGAAACCATTCGACAAACGCCGAAGGGCTCTTTTTGGTCTCCAGTGGCCTGTTCTGGATATGTCCCCATTCTGAGGTATTCCTTGATATCATGAAACCAGGGTTCGCCATCTGCTTCTTCTTCTATGGCGTTGCAGTAAGCGTGGTGATCACGGACCTGGATGTGCAGAGGATCAACATACATTTTGTCAGGGTAGTGCAGCATTGATTCTAAGGTGGCCAAGGCATCCGCAACCTCATTGTGAACTCTCGGGATATGTTTGAACTTCACCGATCGGAATCGCTTGCTTAGATCATGCAAGCATTGTCGATATGGTATGAGCTTTAGATCTCGCGTTTCCCATTCACCCTGAATCTGATGTACCAAGAGGTCCGAGTCTCCCAAGACCAAAACGTCTTGGACATCCATGTCCGCAGCCAAGCGCAGACCCAGAATGCAAGCTTCATACTCGGCCATATTGTTGGTGCAATAGAAACGTAGTTGAGCCGTAACAGGATAATGGCGTCCTGTTTCAGAAATGAGTACTGCTCCTATTCCAACCCCTTTCGCATTTGCAGCTCCATCGAAGAAAAGCTTCCAACCCGGTTCCTCGGGTAACTCCAACTCATTTGTATGCATTACCTCCTCGTCGGGAAAATACGTTCTTAAAGGCTCGTATTTTTCATCAACAGGATTCTCTGCCAAATGATCGGCCAGCGCCTGGGCTTTCATGGCTGTCCTCGTCACATAGATGATATCAAACTCTGTGAACAAAATTTGCCATTTTTCCAACCTTCCCGTGGGCATAGGTTTCTGAAAGATATACTTCAATGGGTCCAAACGGGATATGAGATAAGTAGTATATGAGGACAAGTAATGCTTCAACTTCTGAGCTACCCAAGTTAGGGCGCAACATGTTTTCTCGAGTTGAGTGTACTTGACCTCATGTACTGTGAATTTCTTGCTAAGATAGTAGATGGCCTGCTCCTTCCTTCCTGTGTCATCATGTTGCCCCAGTACACAACCAAATGAATTTTCCAAGACCGTCAGGTAAAGGATTAGGGGTTTCCCGGGCTTAGGCGGGACCAATACGGGTGGATTAGACAGATACCCTTTGATTTGGTCGAAGGCCTCCTGACACTCTGCTGTCCAACCTACTGCAGCGTCCTTTCTCAGCAGCCGAAATATGGGCTCACAAGTTGCTGTGAGTTGAGCGATGAACCTGCTGATATAATTGAGTCTACCCAGCAAACTCATTACCTCTGTTTTGTTCCTTGGCGGTGGCAAATCTCGGATGGATTCAATTTTGGATGGGTCTAACTCAATCCCCCGTCGACTGACGATGAACCCTAGCAGCTTTCCTGATGGAACCCCGAATGCGCATTTGGCCGGGTTGAGCTTGATATCATACCTTCGGAGTCTTTGGAAAAATCTCCTTAGGTCTGCTACATGGTCCTCCTGACGCCAAGACTTTATGATCACATCATCGACGTACACCTCGATTTCTTTGTGTATCATGTCATGAAACACAACAGTCATTGCTCGCATGTACGTTGCCCCGGCGTTCTTCAATCCGAACAGCATTACCCGATAGCAGTAAGTTCCCCATGGCGTAATAAACGCTGTCTTTTCCGCATCCTCCTCGTCCATTAGGATCTGATGATAACCCGCATAGCAATCTACAAAGGATCCGATCTCGCGCCCAGCGCAATTATCGATCAAGATATGGATGTTGGGCAATGGAAAATTGTCCTTGGGACTTGCTTTGTTGAGGTTGCGGTAGTCGACGCACACCCTGATTTTCCCATCCTTCTTTGGAACTGGTACCACATTGGCCAACCACTCGGGATATCGAGTGACCCGAATGACCTTCGCCTGCAGCTGCTTAATCACCTCTTCTTTGATCTTTACACTCATTTCTGTTTTAAACTTCCTTAGCTTTTGCTTGACCGGAGGGTATGTCGGGTCAGTGGGTAATTTGTGAACCACTAAATTGGTGCTTAATCCAGGCATATCGTCATATGACCATGCAAAAACATCTTTGAATTCCATGAGGGTTTTGATCAATTCTTCCCTAACATTCGGCTTAATGTGGATGCTGATTTTGGTTTCTTGGATGTTATCAGCGTCTCCTAGATTTACAGCCTCAGTGTCATTTAGGTTAGGCTTGGGTTTTTCTTCAAATTGGCATAGTTCTCGGTTTATCTCTTCGAAGGCCTTATCTTCGTCATATTCAAATTCATCGTCGCAAACGACCTCTTGCATCATTGAGTCGGATTCAGATTGATTTATTAGACTAGGTCAAAGATCCGTTGTGCATTCCATGTCATTAGAACCAGTAAAAAGAGAACTGTTCAGAAAGAAAAAGAACAAAACAAAATTAAAATGGGCAAAAGAAGAGAACTTTATTAAACTTGCGGGATAAAAGGGTTCACACTTTTACAAAACAAAAGTAAAATTTGGATTACACCCTGGAATAATCCGAACAAACAAACAAACAAAACATAAATCAAAGCCTACTACCAAGACTCCCCTCGGACAGGAAGAGGAGTAACTGTCCAATTGTTGGTCTTGGCCTCAAGCCCCACAAACTGTATCTCTGTTCTGCTGGAACCTTCTCCAGCTTCTACCACACTGACATCAGCGAATAGCCTCTCAAAACTCTGATTCAGGTCCTCATTTATACCGATCAATGGTCCTAGAATCTTTGGGACCGGTGACCCCTTGGAACTTGCTTTGACAAAAGACCTTGAGAGACGTGGCACCGGCTTAGGCAGAAACCAGACCCTCTTCTTCATTTTTCGCATTTGCTTCCTATCTGCTGCGGTTGGTTTGAACCCCAATCCGAAAGTTTCCAGATTTTTAGGCAAGGTGACAGGTTGGACAATCCCCTGAAGCTCGACTCCTAGGCCCTTTCCCGGCACAAATCCATTACCCAGTATTTCTGAGACCATCATGACTGTCGCGGCAGCTACCCTAGGGTGTGGGATGATCTCTCCTTCAGAGATTTTGTTGGCCGACCCTGTATCGAAAATCTGGTAGACCCAAGGACCTTTGTCGTCAGTGGTCTCTATGAAAGGTACAATGGCGCCACCCATGGTGCACGCCGGGTCCTCGCCGTGTAGCACGACCTCTTGTCTTTACCACTCGAACTTTACCATCTGATGTAGGGTGGAGGGCACTGCTTTGGCTGCATGAATCCATGGTCGCCCCAACAGAAGGTTATAAGATACTGTGGCATCTAACACCTGGAACTCCATGGTAAACAGGACTGGCCCGATGGTTAATTCAAGTACAACATCCCCCACAGTGGCTGTTCCGTTTCCGTCGAACCCTCGGACACAGATGTTGTTCTTGTGGATCCTTCCGTGGTCGATCTTTAACTGGTTCAGGGTAGATAGTGGACAAATATTGGCACTTGAGCCGTTATCCACCAATACTCGAGTTACCACCGAGTCTTCACATTTGACAGCTAGGTATAGAGCTTTATTATGCTCCGTACATTCCACCGGCAGATCATCATCTGAGAATGTCACCCTTTTCACCTCGAAAATCTTGTTGGCAATGGTTTCTAGGTGGTTTACAGAAATCTCATTGGGTACATGAGCTTCGTTAAATATCTTCATCAGGTCCCGCCGATGCTCCTCAGAATGGATCAGCAATTATAGCAATGAGATCTGGGCCGGTGTTTTTCTCAGCTGTTCGACCACGGAGTAGTCCTGCACTTTCATCTTCCTCAGGAACTCCTCAGCCTCTTCTTCGGACACAGGTTTCTTGGTTGCAGCCGGGTTGGTTCTTCTTAGCTCCACTGGAGCAAAACAACGACCTGATCGAGTCAGCCCTTGCGTTTCACAACTGACTTCTTCCACCTGTTTTCCTTTGTACATCACCACCGCCTTTTCATATTTCCAAGGCACAGCCTTGCTATCAATGATCGGCAGCTGGACTACAGGGTTTATGGTGACCAGTTCTCTATATGCCCCCTTCAACACAACTGCAGGTGCGGGCGGAATCCCTGATATTACCAACTTGTTTGGCTTGGGTTTGCCTGTTATGGTGGACGGGCTCTTTCCCAATATCACTACTGGTTTGACGCCTTCTCTCTGCGACTGTACCCTCGTTCCCCCACTGGTTGAGACTTCTTTCGTGGCGGCCTGGATCATCATCACTGTTTGTGAGGGTTTTCTCAACTCTCCTCCCTCATACACTAACTCAATCATGTGAGTCTCGTGGTGCGCTGGCAGTGGGTTCTGGTTGATGTTAGGAGCTTCCGATGTCTGGACCTCGCAATAAGATCCTGTATGGCATGCCTCAATTTCCAACACTTCTCGGTATCATGCCCGAGCATCCCCGAGCAGTATTCACAACTTATTGATCGATCCAAATTCTGAGGTGGGGGATTTGGTTCTCGAGTCTGGACAGGACTAACCAAACCCAATTGCCTCAGCTTGTGGAACAAAGTAGTGTAGGTTTCTCCCAACTCCGTGAAAGTTCTTTGTTTCCGCAACCTGTCATTCCTAGCATCTAGATTTCCCCGAAATCCTGCCCCTGAAGGGTTTCTATATGCCCTCGGTGGAGGATAGGTATTTTGTGGTGGTGCATATATGTTTTGGGGAGCCGGCGCGCGCCATTGCGGGCGAACTGGAGGCGGAGTGTATGCCTGGGCCTGGTGTACGGAACAATGTGGTTCTCGAGGTGGATAGAAATTTTGTGGTGGGTTGTATGGGTAGTTGGACCTGTGAGGTCTGGGTTGGTTGTAGTGTGGCTTGCCAGCCCTGGACCAACTTCCTGCCTCGATCGTGGCAACCTCTTCTTTCTTTTTTCTCAGCGCACCTCCTGTGCCGCTCTGAATAGCCTGGGTTGTGGCCTTGAGTGCCGAGTAGTTCAAGATTTTGTCAGACCTCAGACCCTCTTCTATCATGACCCCTATCTTGACCACCTCGTTGAAAGATTTTCCAACCGTTGTCACCAAGTGACCAAAGTAGGTTGGATCCAATGTTTGCAAGAAATAGTCCACCATCTCTCCCTCTCTCATGGGAGGATCGACTCTAGCTGCTTGTTCTCTCCAGCGGAACCCGAACTCGCGAAAACTTTCCCCGGGTTTCTTCCCAGTTCTCAATAATGTGAGACGGTCAGGGACTATCTCGAGATTGTACTGGAAATGACCTGCAAAAGCCTGCGCCAGATCATCCCACGTGTACCACCTGCTGGAATCCTGCCTGGTATACCATTCTAGTGCAGATCCGCTCAGACTTTGGCCGAAATAAGCTATCAGCAGCTCATCCTTGCCGCCTGCCCCTCTCATTTTGCTACAGAATCCCCGCAAATGTGCCATGGGATCACCGTGCCCTTCATATAAATCAAACTTAGGCATCTTGAACCCAGCCGGGAGTTGGACGTCTAGGAAAGGGCACAGATCTTTGTATGCTACGCTGACCTGGTTGCCCAAACCGTGCAGGTTCCTGAAGGACTGCTCCAAGCTTTTGAACTTTCTCAATACCTCATCCTATTCAGGGGCCTTAACCGGCTTCTCAACCTCTACCGGCACTTCCAAGTGTGGATTGTAAGCCTGTGGCTCGGGGGCATGAAACGTAGGCTCAGGGGGATAGTATTGCGCATCGTGAGCCTAAAACAATGGCTCACTGGTCGTTCTTTGCAAAGGGGGTGATGTGGGTCCCACAAAAATGGGAATACTGGGTGTTGGGAGAGGTTGATGGGGTGGTGGAGCTTGGGAATCATGAGGGCTTCTTTCTTGATGATAACGGGGATTTGGGAGGCTTGTGGAAGGGCCAGAGTGAGGGTATTCCGGCATGTGCCCCAGTGGCTCAGGGCTCTTTTGTGCTTTGGCTAGGGCTAGCTGCATTGCATTCATCTCTAGTCCCATCCTTTCAATCTTTTCCATCGCTTCTTTTAACAACTGGCTCATCGGCCTTTCTTCCTCATTACTATTTTCTGAAGTAGTCATGCTTGTTGCTACCGGTCCTTTGGATCTGGTTTGGTAGGATTGTGTTGCCAGAGTTCTTTAACAACTAACTTGTCTGATTCAGACAACAACAAACTTTGTTAGCGTTAGAGCTTAACAGATTTGATCATAACACATAGAGGATGCAATGCTTCTAGGCAGTTAACCGTTTCTACATGCTTTGCTTCAAACAACATGCGTCATCCCGGCTTGCTCATTTGTCCCCTTTTTATTTATTTTTGTATTTTCTTTTCTTTCTTTATTAAAAACGGTCGAATCTAATGGGGATTGCCTACGTATCACGTCCCCGCGCGAATCAGACCAGGCGTAGTTCTGCCATAAAGTAAAGACACATAGAAATTCTTTCGGAGTCACTTAATTTCATTAACAAAATTTGCTATTACACATTACTTCAGACAAAAATAGCAACAATACAGACTCCACAATTTTTTAACTTGGTTTGACTAAACGAAAAGAAAACAACATATGGGAAAGCAACAAAGCCAAATAAGCAGGACTCGACCCAAGCCTAATTTTCCAACTTAGGGGCCCACGAGGCATCTTTCGGCCCTTTCGCGGCCATAGGTGTAAGGTCTCTTTGCAGGCTCTTCAACTCGTTCATAATCCGGTGGACGCAGCCCATGATGGAAACAAGGAGGGTCTTCCGGGGTGTTCGCTCACATGCCAGGCATTTCATGTAGATGTAATGCCCGATTTCGTCAATCCTTGCTTGAATGTTATCCCTTTCACTGAACAACTACCTTATTTGTCGGTTCTTCAATCCCAGTGCCTGAGCATTGTCGGCAAGTCGATTCTGGAACAACTCCATTTGTCTTTCCATGCAGGCCATTGCATCGTAACACTGTCTTCTGTCGGCCTGGGCATCTCGTGCTTGTTTGATGATCCGCTCATGCAGAGTGGAGTTCGTCTCTCTTAATATCCCGATGCTCATTTCATAATCCCTTATGACCTGTTGCAGACGCTGCCTTCGGGATATTGTACCTTTTGCCCATTTGACCCTCATCCTTGCGATGCAAGTTTCCGATTGTTCTAATTTTTCTTGGCTCTGGATGACCTGATTTCTCAAACTTGCTATCAATCTTTCGTCGGAGCGACGCCTCTGTCGGTCAATGTTATTCTTACTGGCTTGGCGAAGGCGGGCCTTCAAGGTCTGGTTCTCCTGGGCTAGCTTGTTTCTTTCTGCCTGTTCCGAGGCGACTTGCACATTATTTTCAAATACAAGTCTTTCAACTTGACGCTTTAGCTTCCCGATTTCAGTTCGGTAACCTTCCTCTTTTGCGAGCCAGCCCCATTGTTCTTGTGATGACTCAACAAAATCTTGGAGGTGAGGCCGTTTGGTGGGCCGCTCCACAATGTTCTTCTTATTATGCCAAGCAAGATTAGCTGGTGAGACTTCACCTCTGGATACATCACCTACCCGAGTATTTACCATCAGGTACTGGCATTCTCCCCATATGCAACGAACTGTCTTATCAGGAAATTGGCCGTCACTACTGACCTCGACTGCATAAGTGCTGAGATCTTCGTCCGGGTGTACTACTTGACACCTTCCTAACTGCCTCATCACCCTGTAAGGGGCATAAGGTTGAATACCTCTGAGTCCCATCAAGAGGAAGTGAGGACCAGTGGCGGGCATGTATATGATTTCTTCCACAGAAAGCCAACCCAAAGTCCAGTTTATTTGATCTGCAGTTATGGCCCGGAGATAGGATATCCATTCTTCAAACCCTCCTGGTGATCGGAAACCTGAAACCCTCAGGTTATAACCCTCGATGCAGCCCCCATTTGTAGACATGTAGCGCTTATACTGAGGATGGTGACACAGGTGTTCGATCATCCACATCTGTAATAACAAGTTGCACCCCTCGAAGAAGTCTGTCCCGGCCTTACAAGCCGTGAGGGCTCGGTATATTTCTGATACTACCATAGGAGCAAGGATGCTTTTGTCGTTGGTAATTAGGACCTTAACGATTCCAGCCACCTTCAGATCGATATTTCTATCTTTTCGGGGAAACACCACAAGGCCCAAAAATGCCACCATAAAAGCGAACCGCCTATGCTCATTCCACTTTACCAGATTTCCCCTACTGCAAACACCACTTTCTGGATCATTGATTCCTCATATGTTCCCGTACCTCTGGTATATGAATTGTAGGTAGAAAAACCTCTGTCCAGTTCAGCGTATGGGACTCCCTTGCTTATCTTTAGCAGATCCATGAATTTGTGTGAATTCACAACTCTTGGAGCGATCAGGTATTTGTGTCTCAAACCTTCAGTGACGTCCATGTAACCCGCCATTTCTTCTAAGGTTGGGGTGAGTTCAAAATTCGAGAAACGGAATACGTTGTGGGCCGGGTCCCAAAATGTAACCAAAGCCTTTATGATGTCGCATCGGGGCCGGACATTCAACAAATTAACCAGACCTCCCAGGTGCAGTTTGATCTTGTCTTGCTCTGACTTTTCCAGATCCTCCCACCATAATCGCACCTCCAGAGGGATCTTGCTCCTAACCTTTACTGGCAAACTTGGAGTTATGCTCATTCTGCATGTTTATTGGGGTGATTAAGCAAAGATCCAGACTCATTGGACTCAAATACCAAATTGACACACCTTTCTTCCTAAAAAAAACGAAATTTGGTTGTTTCTGAAAAGCGTGATGTCACCTTGACTATTTAAAACTTTTGTTCCTTTGGATTGTACCTATATTTTGATAAATAAGTTAAGCCCGATGGGGGTTGCCTACGTATCTCACACCCCGCGAGAATCAAACTGACGTAGTTCGGGCATAATCCGAATTTTGGAGACACATTATTTTTCCTCTTCTATTTGAAAATAAAACAAAGACTCTTATTTTTCTCTTACTTTATAAAACAAATTAATAATACACACATTTTCTCTTTTTCTGTTTTTTTTTTTTTTCAAAATTCTGGCAGAGTTTTAACTGTTTTCTGGGTATTGGTTTTTTTCAAAAATAAATAATTAACTCCCTAACCGTTATTCTTTTTTTTCACAACATTCCCAATATTCAGAAGCCGGTCAGCATGCAAGATTTGAAACAAGTAAATGCATAAAGCAAACAGGATGTAGCAGGATGGTCTTTATTCTCAGGTTGCTTGTCCTAGACGGACCCAACCCCTGTGTTGAGTCCCCTAAGTCAAATGCACATGATGCAAATAAGCGTTCCTACTAGGGATCCGGCATGAAGTCATGTTATACTAAGCTGTAAAACCTTAGGTGTTTGTTCTAGACCTGGCTTACCCGAGCGGACAACTCGAGCCGAGGATGGGAGCTGTGTACCGGTAACCAAAAGGCCATCCGATTTTGCAACTCCTCCGAATCCTCGTTCTATTTTGGTATATGACACTAACAGAAAGAAGCCACGACCAGCGTGCACTCCTCAAGAGAGAGAAGAGAGGGGTTTCGGCACAGTTTATATGTACAGTTCAAATAATATCAAAGCAGTAAAAGCAGCATTTAGCACATTAGGCTCAAACACGTAAAAATCAGATAATAAATAAAGCCAAATAATAACAATTATTTCAAGCTCGAATTCTTAACCCTGAACCAGTGGTTCTGGGTTTTTAGTCCCCAACAGAGTCGCCAGAGCTATCACACCTCCTTTTTCCGTACCCGAGAGGGTACAAGGGAGTTTTTTCCAATTAAAGGACAATCGAAACGGGATTTGTTTATTTATTTCAGAGTCGCCACTTGGGAGATTTAGGGTGTCCCAAGTCACCAATTTTAATCCCGAATCGAGGAAAAGAATGACTCCATATTACAGTCTGCGCACCAGAAATCCGGATAAGGAATTCTGTTAACCCGGGAGAAGGTGTTAGGCATTCCCGAGTTCCGTGGTTCTAGCACGGTCGCTCAACTGTTATATTCGGCTTGATTATCTGATTTTATACAAATATGAACTTATGTGCAAATTTTATCTTTTAACCGCTTTATTATTATTATTATCTTACAAGAATTGCAACGTCGTGAAAACATATCTCGAACCACGTTGTATCAATGCACCCGTGGTTATCGATATATCTCGACTCGGTTGAGATTTGCATTTGGGTCACATAAATGTGCACCCGAATTAAGGAAAATAAATTGTTAAAGGCGCGTCCTAAAGCAACTAGCGTCTTGTTATTTTGGGGAAGGTCGTAAAAATTCGTTAAACGGCACATCCCGAATTCTAAATACTTTAATATATACATACATTTAGAGGGCCCCGCAGCTTTGTACATTTTTGTTTGTCGAGGCTCGTCTCATTCTTATTTTTAAAAGGAATTTGCGACGTCATGGACACGCATCTCGAACCACGTCACAATCAATGTACCCGTGATTAGAAACACATCTCGAATCCGTCGAGATTTGGATTTGGGTCACATAAATGTGCACCCGAATTTAAGAAGGTAAAATTATTAAATACGCGCTTAAAGAGGCTATCGCGTTATTATTCCGGGAGGTTCGTGAGATTTGCTAAACGACCCACCTGGGAAACTGAATGCTTCGATATATACATTTAATGAGGGCCCCACAGCTTATTCTTTATCTTGTCGAGGCTCATCTCGTCCTTATTTTAAAAGGATTTCCTATAGCAACTACGTTTCTTGTTGCGTTTATCTCTACTAATTGAAAACAGAGATAATCCTAGTTAATTACATGCTTGCAGACTTATTTATAGCAGGATTCAAAATGCTTTTACAGAATAAGAAAACGTGATTACGCACCTGGACAACTAATCGAACATTATGGGCCCAAATCCAGCTCATGCGGGATGGGCCAGACCTGGGCCACTGTTTATCCTATGCGGGCCTGCTTGGTCTGTTTCGACCTGGGCTCGACCTTCCTGAGGTTGAGGCCCTGAACTGGTTCTTTGTTCTAAAATGAGTTTATCAGCTATAACAAGGCAATTGATCAAAGAGGAAGAAAATTAACTAATGATTGGCAGCCTTCAAGCATTCATAGTCATGTTAATCATAGGCATAACTAGTTTCTGGACTATAACCTAGCATACTGTCAAGCCTTTCATCTATCATCCTATACATATACTAAAATATCAAGTTACCCTATAATCGTCATTTTTTGCTAAGTATGAAGACTAAAGCCAGTATCCAAACAGAAATGTAAACTACTATGCATTACAATGATAATCCATATAGCAGTCTACATATTAAATAAACATCTTCAACCCTTCTCTTTTGTATTCATGCTCGACTTTCAAATTACATTGGTGGTGTATTAGTCATGTACCTGGTAAGGAAAGCCAAGGAATAAGGAGAGTAATCAGTTGAGTAGTATGCAACAAACAACAGCAAAAACAGCCACACAGCAACAATGGAGCAACAATACAGTAATAGTCCACAGGCAAACAGCAGCAGTTCCCACCACAAGGAAAACCCAATAGTTGGTCGAGCACCAAACTAACAGTCCCAGAAACAGAGTAATGAACCAGCAAAACCAGCCGAGTATTCAAAGTAACCACACCAACAGTTTAACAATCACGAGCAACTCAAAAGGGCAGACAACAGAACTTGGCCAAGACAGCTTGACCAATGTGAACTCTTATGTAGTTTACAGACAATGTTTGGTTACAATATCCTCTAAATTTATGTTTCTTTCTTTCAGTTTTTCTTTAAAAAAAAACCCTCCCTTCCTTTTAAAAAGAATCCCCTTCTTATAGCCTAACCTCAGCACTTTACAGCCTGCTGGACAACTCAAAATTCCCCCCTCCCTGTTGTTTTTCCACTCAGCTATTTTAAATAAACAGACTCCCATCAGATCCCTGACAGCCCCTCTCTATTTTTGTTGTTAAAGTGTCCTAATCTCTTATTTATTTAGCCAAAGTATGGGCAGCAGGAATATAATCTGACAGCACATGCTGTCCAATTATTTTAATTCCTTAACAGCTGACCATACACATGCTGCCCACAATCTGAACCAAGTAAACATGGCATCCATTTAAGATCAAAGTCTGAACTGCCATTATAACCTACCCCCTAGATGTTTTTGATTCAAATTGAACAAAACCATTAGGCAATACAATTCAGTTCCTAATGGGATTCAAATACGATCACAGCAGAAATAAACAACACGAATCAAGTTGTTATCATTAATGACTGAAACTAATTGACGACATACATCGACTCGACTATATTAATCGTAACACATAACAATCAGTCGTTTATATAAACAACATGTACAGAGTCCCGAATGACTTCAGACAACTTTGTTCAATCACTGGGAACCTATATGAATTAACTTATTTGACGACTAATCTAATTGACAATCATGTATATCACAGAATACAATCATAACACACACAGACAAACCAACAACCAAATAAAGGTCTTTGACAGAGATGGAAGAAATCCGAATGAAAAAATAACAAAAATAACAAACAAACACAACGAAACATGCTGACAACTTAATTAGCAGTTGAATAAAACAAAAAAAAGAAAAGAAAAACTTACCGAAAAATGTCCAAACAGAATTGACCCAAATCTGACTCAACTTTGCCCCCTTGAGGCCGAACAAACTTTAATCAGGGTGTTCTCACATGAGAACACCTTGATTAAGGTCTATTAGACCTCAAACCCTGTTAAGACTGGTCGGTTTCCAAGTCTATTCATGTTCTAGGGTTTGGATCTTCAGATCTGGTTTTTTAGGAGTTGTGGGTAGATTCGGACCAAACCAAGCCTAGTTTGGTCACGAGGGTGGTCATGGGGGTGTCTGGTACGAAGATTGTGAGGTTTGGTATAGGTCAGAATTCGACTCGAATCTTCAAATGAAGATTCGAGATGAAGGAAGGTGATTTGAGGCTAGGGGTAATAGATTCGTGTTCAGGACAGTGAGGGGGTCCTAGGGTGTTCAGGAGGTGGTCACCGGCGTTCATGCCGCCGGGTTCTGGTGGAATGAAAACCAAGGCGGCTGCTAGGGTTTGGGGATTTCAGTGTTTGGTGAAGGAGATGAGTGAAGGG
The DNA here is from genome assembly GCF_000393655.2 of Nicotiana sylvestris. Taxonomy (NCBI): domain Eukaryota; kingdom Viridiplantae; phylum Streptophyta; class Magnoliopsida; order Solanales; family Solanaceae; genus Nicotiana; species Nicotiana sylvestris. The sequence continues at coordinate 49,336,027 of NC_091064.1, forward strand.
GGGGTTTGGATAGGGGGCGTGGGGTGTGAGGGAAGGTTTATATATGGAGTAGAGGATTGGATCCGGGCCGTTAGATCAGATGATCTCAACGGCTGGGATCTGATGGTGAGGGGTGAGACGAGGTCGTTTGGCATTAAAACGGGGTCGTTTGGATTTAAGTGAGGGGTTGGGTTGGACCGGCTAAACAGGTCGGGTTACGGGTGCGGACGTGGACCATTGGATGAGTGTGGTTGAACGGCTCAGATCAGACGCCTGATGCGGCGTCGTTTCGGGAGGTGTCTGGGCAGGCCTGGTCTGGACCGGGTCCTTGGACGTGGCTGATGTGGGCTGAACTTGGGCCTCAATTCAAAAATAGGCCCAAGTCTGATTTACTACACCATTTGCATTCTTTTGTTTTGTTTTCCAATTTTAAAAATACAACTAAATTAAAATGAACTTGCCACATCCAACTAATCAATATTTAACACAATCATTTACACACATACTAAAAAAATTCTAAATGGTTAAATCACAACCTGAAATAAAAGATGCACACATAGTTTTTATGAATTTTCTTTTTTAATGACCGAATTATGGTTTAATTATCACGACATACATGCTTTGTATTTCGATCGGTAAGATTAAATGCAAAATGGACAGACCCACAAATGACTAACAGTACATGTCACGAAAAATTGAAAATTTGTACAGCGAGGTCACTGGTCACTATTTTTGTTTTCTTTTGGAGTGATTGTCCGTGAAGCAAAAATCACGTGCTTATAGGAGGTAGAGCTTAACCTCATGCAAGATTTGGGACAGGGCTTAGTCCTATGAAAATGGAAGGCAATGCTTAGCCTTATGCAGATATGGAGTCAGGGATTAGACTCATGCAAGATTGGAGATAGAGCTTAGTCTCATGCAGAGAGAAGGCAGTACTTAGCCTTATGCAAATAGGGAGGCAGATCTTAACCTCATGCAAAGAGAAGGCAATGCTTAGCCTTATACAAATATGGCGTCCGGGATTAGACTCATGCAAGATTGGAGACAGGGCTTAGTCTCATGTAAACATGGAGTCAGAGATTAGACTCGTGCAAATGTGGAGTCAAGGATTAGACTCATGCAAATATGGAGCCAAGGATTATACTCATGCAAATGTGGAGTCATAGGTTAGAATCATGCAAATGTGGAGTCAAGGATTAGACTCATGTAAAGGGAGAATAACAGATAAGGGTAGAGTATGCCTTAGCTAGAGTTATATTCAGTGTCTTGTGGCTTGATTGTTAGGACTCTGGTATGTGTATGCTTGCGAATACTTCTTTTATATTCACCATGCCTGCATCCAAAGAAAAATTGTAAGTTTTTTAAGGGGAGGTTGGTTCGTGTCTTGTCTGCCGGCCTTGCTCTACTTCGCTTTGGAATCCCCCTTTTGAGTTCCCCTAGGTAGCACCTGACTGTTATGAAAATAGAATTTTTGAAAAACATGTATTCTTTGATAAAATAGAATCGTTTTGGAAGCGTATTGATATATCAAGTAATTTTTGATGAACTTAGCGACTGTGACACATTTCAAAGGCACTGCAACTCACTTATGTTGGAATTTTGAGGGTCCTCCTCAAAATTCTGCCCTAGTTTGGTAGATGATTTTTTTTAACTGTTTGCGGACGGCAAACCCTGCTGAATCTTCTTCAGAATTTTGAGAATCCTTATCAAATATTGCCCCAGTTCTTGACTGATTACTGACTTCTAGGCACATGTTGGTGTTGGTTGGACTTGCTCCTAAATTTTGAGGACCGAACCCAAAATTCTGCCTAGTTTCTGCTCTTGAGGGGAATGAAGATTTAATTATGATATGACTGAACCCATAAGGATGCCTACATATCCCCTCTTAAACGGGAATCATGTCAATCGTAGTTCAGTTATATCAGAAAAGAATTCCGAAATAATCTAAGCATAGTATCTCTTGACTGCATCTGAATTTATTGGTTTTGGCCAAATTTCTCCATCCATTTCTGCAAGTATGAGTGCTCCTACTGTCAGGATCCTGTGAACCATGTACGGACCTTTCCAGTTGGTAGTGAATTTCCCTTTGGCCTCAACTTGATGCTGGAAGATTTTCTTCAATACCAACTGCCCTGGTGCGAACTGTCTTGGTTTGACTCTTTTGTTGAAAGCTCTAAACATTCTGTTATGATAAAGTTGGTCGTAACATACTACGTTCATCCTCTTTCCATCGATAAGGGCCAATTGTTCATAGCGACTCCTTATCTACTCTGCATCGCTGAGTTCAGCTTTCTGTATGATTTTTAAAGAAGGGATTTCCACCTCGATTGGGATGACAGCCTCGGTACCATAGACCAGCATGTAGGGGGTTTCCCCGATTGACGTGGGAACTGCAGTGCTGTACCCTAACAGAACAAAGGGTAACTTCTCATGCCACTGCTTGTGATTCTCTACCATTTTCCTTAGTATCTTCTTAATGTGTTTTTTGGCGGCTTCTACGGCTCCATTCATCTAAGGTCTATAGGCGGTGGAATTCTTGTGCTTGATTTTGAAAGTTTCACATATAACTTTCATCAGATCACTGTTAAGGTTGTCGGCATTGTCAGTAATGATGGACTCAGGAACTCCGAATCGGCAGACAATATGATCCTTGACAAAATCTGTGACAACTTTCGTGTTTACAGCTTTGTAAGATGCGACTTCTACCCATTTTGTGAAGTAATCAATGGCTACTAAAATAAATCGGTGTCCGTTCGAAGCAGTGGGCTCAATCGGACCAATAACATCCATTCCCCAGGCGGCGAATGGCCAAGGTAATCTTGTTGCATTGAGCTCATTCGGTGGCACTTTTATCATATCGGCATGCACTTGACATTGAAAGCATTTGCGAACATACTGAATGCAATCTGTTTCCTTGGTCATCCAGAAGTAACCACCCTTGAGTATTTTTTTAGCCAAGACAAAACCATTTATGTGCGGACCGCAGGTTCCAGCATGTACCTCTTCAATTAATTTAGAAGCCTCTTTTGCATCGATACATCTCAATAAACCCAAATCAGGAGTTCTTCTGTACAAGTTCCCTCCGCTGTGGAAGAAGTGATTTGACAATCTCCTGAGTGTGCGTTTCTAAGTGTGATTTGCATGCTCCGGGTATTCTCCTTTTGATAAGTACTCCTTGATGTCATGGAACCAAGGCTTTCCATCTGCTTCTTCCTTGACATGAGCACAATATGTCGGCTGATTATGGATCTTCACCGGAGTGGGATCAATATAGTTCTTATCTGGATGTTGTATCATCAATGACAAAGTGTCTAATGCGTCGGCAAACTCATTCTGACTTCTGGGGACATGTCGGAATTATATCCTTGTGAACCTCCTTTTCAATTCCTGCACATGGTGCAGATAAGGCAATATCTTGGAATTCTTGGTGGCCCACTCTCCTTGTACCTGGTGCACAAGCAAATCCGAGTCACCAATTACCAGCAATTCCTAAATGTTCATATCGACTGCCATGTTGAGCCCTAGTATGTAGGCTTCATATTCCGCCTAATTGTTGGTGCAGGGAAATCTGAGTTTAGCAGATAGAGGATAATGTTGACCCATTTCTGACACTAAAACTGCTTTAATACCCACTCCTCCAAAATTTGCAGCTCCATCAAAGAACATCCTCCAACCGTCGTATGCTTTGATAATGTCTTCTCCTACAAATGATACTTCTTCATCAGGAAAATATATTTTCAAGGGTTCATATTCTCGTCCCACCGGATTTTCAGCGAGGTGATCTGCCAATGCTTGTCCCTTGACTACTTTTTGAGTTATAAAGATGATGTCGAACTCACTCAGTAGTATCTGCCATTTAGCCAACTTCCCAGTAGGCATGGGCTTCTGAAATACGTACTTCAGGGGATCCATCCTAGATATGAGGTATGTAGTGTAGGCACAAAATAATGCCTCAATTTCTGGACTGTCCAAGTCAAAGCAAAGCAAGTGCGTTCGACCAGAGAATATTGTGCTTCATAAGGTGTGAATTTCCTACTCAGGTAATATATGGACTGCTCCTCTATTCCTATCTCATCATGTTGTCCTAAAACACATTTGAACGCTCCATTGAATACAGATAGATAGAGTAGCAAAGATCGTCCTGATTCTGGTGGGACCAGAACTGGCGGTGTGGACAGGTATTCCTTGATCTTGTCAAAAGCTTTCTGACAATCCTCGGTCCAACTTGTCTCGGCATCCGTCCTCAGCTTCTTGAAGATGGGCTCACATATTACTGTGGACTGTGCTATGAATCAACTGATATAGTTGAGCCACTCCAGGAAGCTAATCACGTCCCTTTTGCTTTTAGGTGGTGGTAACTCCTGAATATCTTTGACTTTAGTCGGATCTAACTCGATCCCTCGGCAACTAACAATGAATCCCAATAACTTTCCTACGATAACCCCGAATGCACACTTTGCGGGGTTCAACTCAAATTGTACCTCCTGAGTCTGTCGAAGAATTTCCTCAAGTCTGCTATATGATCTGCGGCCCTCTTGGATTTGATAATGACATTGTCCACATATACCTCTATTTATTTGTGTATCATATCATGGAAGATGGTTGTCATGGCCCTCATGTAAGTGGCCCCAGCATTCTTCATACCGAATGGCATCATCTTGTAACAGTATACACCCTAAGGCGTAATAAAAGTTATCCTCTCGGCATCTTCTTCATCCATCCAGATCTGGTGATAACCTGCGAAGCAATCTACAAAGGATTGGAGTTCATGCTTGGCACAGTTATCTATCAGGATGTGTATATTTGGTAGAGGAAAATCGTCCTTAGGACTTGCTCTGTTTAAATCCCGATAATCAACACATACCCTGACCTTCTCGTCTTTTCTTCGGAACCGGCACAATGTTAGCTAACCATGTTGGATATTTAACCACCCTGAGAACCTTGGCTTTGACCTACTTGGTAACTTCCTCCTTGATTTTCAAACTCATGTGTGGTTTGAATTTTCTGAGTTTCTGCTTGACCGACGGACACATGTGATTGGTAGGCAACTTGTGAGCTACTATAGATGTGCTCAAACCGGTCATATCGCCATACGGACATGCGAAGATATCCTCATATTCCTTTAGAAAATGGATGTATTCTGCCTTATCTATTGGTGACAAGTGAATGCTGATGCGAGTCTCTTTGACGGTCTCGGCGTCTCCTAAATTTACTGCTTCTGTTTCGTCCAAGTTAGATTTAGGCTTGTTCTCAAAATTCTCAACTTCTCTGACAATTTCCTCGAGTATCTCATCTTTTTTCTTTGAGTCAATATTCTCATGTTGCGTGGCCTCATTACATGTCACAGTCACTGGTTCATTAAGATTAAGTAATAATAACACTATAAAGGGAAAAGTATAAAAATAGTAATGAATAATGATAAAGGATAAATGCATTTGATTAAAACTGAGAAAATTGTTCAAACAGAGCTTGGCTCGGTGGATCGAGCATTTATTTTGAAACAATAAATCTTAAAACAAAATTGCTGAAAATTTAAAATGCCTAGAATGGCTATGAATTCTGCCAAGCTACACAGGGACTTGGCGGGGTCGGGATAGTGTGGCAGTCCAGTTTCCGAGAATAGCTTCCTTTGCCACAGTATGAATGGTGAGGCCTTCTTCCTCCTCCTCCTCAATTATGGCACTACAATCCATATCCTCATCTTCCAAGAACAGATCCTTCAGCCCAGCTAGTGCTTCTTCTTCTACGGTTCCCCATATTGTGTCAGCCTGGTGGAAAGATTGTTCTAAACGTGATACCGGTTTCTCAAGAGGGTAATATGGTCCACGCCATGGAGGTGACCACTTCCTGTACTCTTTCCATGTATACTGGTATCCAAGCCCAAAGGTGATACCATGATATTTTAGTCGTATCGGCTTGGTGAAACCCTGGAGGTTCTTTCCCAACCCTTTGCTGGGTTCATATTCGGACCATGCTAGTATGCTTTCTATTGTGTTACTTCACCACTTATCCTTCTCGATGGCATTGACCCGTTCAATGTGGTGATAGGTTTCTCCTCCTACCCTTCTTCTATGTCCAATGGCCGGGATGGTTTGACTAGTGTAGATGGGGTAACTTCCATCTCCATGAATAATTACCTCCTGAAGGTTCCATTTTAATTTTACAGCTTGATGCAGTGTTGAGGCATGGATCCATGGGCAGCCCAACAAAAGATTATATAAGGATGGTATGTCAAGCACTTGGAATTCAACGTCGAACCAAGTTGGTCCCATCTGCAAGCAAATGTTGATTTCCCCGATCGTGGCCCTCTAGGACCCATCTAAAGCCTTCACATTCATGGTTCCAGTCATTATTTTGTGGAAACCTTTGTCCAACCTTTTCAGGGTGTCCAACGGACAAATATTTAGACTCGAACCTCCATCGACCAGGACCCTGGCAATGAACTTGTCTTCTAATTGCATGGTGATATGCAATGCTCGATTATGATTTAAACCTTCAGGCGGTAGCTCATCTTCGTGGAGGATAATCTTATGGCTCTCTAGCACCTGACCGACCAAGTTGTCTATTTCTCTACTAGTGATATTATTAGGTACATAAGCCTCGATCAGTACTTTTATCAAGGCGTTCTTGTGTTCTTTTGAATTCTGTAATAGTGATAGGATAGATATCTGAGTAGTGACTTTGTTTAGGTGATCAATAACAGAATACTCTTTCACATGTACTTTCCTCCACAGGTCATCCGGTCCGGTCTCAATGACAGGCTGCCTAGCAGTGGCATCCTTACTTGAACCTCCCAAGTGTTCAAGTGTGTAGACTCTTCCAGTTCTAGTCATTCCCTATGCGGCAGCAGATTCCTCTATCTTAGTCTTCCCTTTTTGCCGAGCCTCAAAGACATAATCCCAGGGTATTTCTTTTGAGTTGAATGGGGGTGTGGTTGACATCGTCACAGTAAAAGGTATTACCATTTCTACTTCAAATGGAGCGGAGGTGGCTGCAGGCGGAGCTACTTCCACCTCGAATGGAAATGATGCAGTTACCTCAATATTAATAGGTTCCTAAGTCTGAACCATGAGAGGAGTAAGTGTAACTGCACCCTTAAAGTCATCGCCTTCTCAGATAAGCCCAATTGACCCCTCAAGATCCCATTCTTTCTTTATTTCTATAACATGTATATCATCACCTCTATGATCAGCGATGGGATTGTTGCAGACATTAGGTATGGCTTCCTTCGCTTGTATGACCTTGTTATCGATGAGTGTTTGGATCTTATCCTTCAATGTTCGGCACTCAGCAGTGGTGTTCCCTTTCATATCGGACTGGTATGCACAGGTTTTATTCGGATTGACCCATTGGGATGGATTTTCTAGTGCCAAAGCGGGAATAAGAGTGATGTAACCTGTGACCTTTAACCTTTCATACAATTGGTCGATGGGCTCAGCAATGGCGGTGTATTGTCTGGGTGGCTTGCGATCGAAGTTGGGTCTTGGTCTTGGATAATTTTGGCGAGTTGATGGTGATTGGAAATGGGATGGTCGGGAATTATAGGTGTGATGGACAGTGGCTGGTTGGGAATATCTAGGAAATGAAGGCTGATACATAGGTGGTGATGCTTGGTACGTAGGTGGAGGTGTTTGGTATGTAGGTGGAGGTGTCTAGTATCCGGGTGGAAGTGTTTGATAGGTGGGTGGAGGTGTCTGGTAGGTGGGTGGAGGTGTTTGATATGTGAGTGGAGTTTTTGGGCCTTGGGCCACCATTATTGCCTCAACATCTCTCTTCTTCGATATGCCGCCTGATTAGAGTGCCTTATTCGTGGCTTGTAGTGCCTCGAAATTTGCTACCATCCTGCTCTTGATTCCTTCCTCGATCCTTTCCTCAAGCTTGATGAAATTAGAGAATTTGTGATTTTTGATAACCATCAACCTCTCATAATATTGCAGATCATGTGCCCTGACGAAAAATTTATTCATCTGCTCTTCGTGTAGAGAGGGTCTGACCTTGGCTGCTTCTGACCTCCAATAAGTAGCATACTCGCGGAAAGTTTCAGTGGGTTTCTTCTTGAGATTCTGAATGTAAAAGATATCGGGTGCATTTTCTGTGTTGAACCTGAACTGGTCAAAGAAATCTGACGCCATACTCACCCAATTGGACCATTTCTTGGGATTCTGGCTAATATACCAAGACAAAGCATCCCCTGTAAGGCTCCACATAAGAGCTTCATTCGAATCTTTTAATATTTTCCAACCCCGACAAGCTTGTCACAGTAGGTTCTTAGGTGAACCCTGGAATCACCTGTACCATCAAACATTTTGAACTTGGGAGTCGGGCTGTATGCATAGATCTTCATAGTTCAAACCTTCTATTCCTCTATCGCCTTTAACACCTTGAACTCGGCTTGTTAACTTCTTGAGTTCTTCAACCATGTTCTTAATGAGCAGGTCCTTTTTGGAGGGTTCCGCTGCACTGGAGATGGGTTGGGTAGAATGTGGTATAGTTTCCATGTATATGGGATTGCTCTGATGGGTGCCAGGAACTTGGGTATAGTGATGGTCATTGGTGGAGTTTTGTGGATCGGGAATGAGTGGTGGTGTATTTTGGGGAGTGTGGTAAGTAGTGGTTGGTGGGTACGGAATTGGTTGATGATGATGTTGTGGTGGAGTTAGTATTGGTAATGGATTGATATTTTGGGGTGGAGTTGCGTATTGATTTAGTGTGGTAGGATTTTGTGGTTGTTGGTTTTGTGTCTTCTGCGGAGGTGTTGGGTTCTTTGCGTTCTGTTGGTGGATATCAGGGACATTGAGGGTGAGTTACAAATTTGCCAAATTGCGGACCTGCTCGAGTTCTCCTTGTAATTCTAGTATCTTTTGTTCTAGTCTCAAAACTAGGTCATTCGGGGCCGGAGTACTATGGCCGTCGGAAGTCTCTACGTTCTCAATGTTTTCCTTTCGGATTCCACTTAAGTCGTCCATCTTTGATTTTCCTCTGCCTTTTGTGTTTCTTGGAGGAGGAGGAGGAGGAGGGACTCTAGTTCTGGTATGATATGCTGATGGGAATAATAATAAAGATAAGCAAAAACTAAAAGGTAACAAGTTAGTGAGGATTCTGAAATGTTTGTAGTATTTAAACACATATTGTGAAATGTAAACTCATATCCTAATTTGGGAGCCTTGTTGCGCCCAAGGTAGGCCTAGCGACAAATAAATTTGGAGAACTTTAAGTGCCAATAAATGATTCATTTCATAATATAAAAATAGACGAATTCCAAAGCGATACTAAGATAATAATAAAATAATTCACTACTGGCACTTGGCCTTATTACATTTGGAAAGTGAGCAAACCTAATCTACTTAGTCTCGGAAGGGCCTTCCTCAGGTTGAATGTTCTCATTGATCAAATTCTCCAGTTCGCATAGGTTCACCAGTAAAAATGCCTTTGCCAAATGTTCTCCTTCACTTCTCTCAGTGTTCTGGCAATCGGTGACTCTCTTCCTCACCTTTCCTTCCAATTCCAACAGGCTGTATTCCAGATATTCCAGCTTTTCGCTGGATTTGGTGGCCCTCTCTTTCCATTCGTTGATTTGGTCATTTGACGGAAGACTTCTCCACCAGTCTATCAAGAGTGAGGGTATGCTAACCATACGGAAGCTGGGGACCTCGTTCTTCATTTTCTGCAAAACAAAAGGGTCAATACCATACCCCCACCGAACTGGACTATTTATACATTTATGATCAACATATCGACATTTAGTTCTCCAAATCAATACACAGAATGTGGTTGTATCCATTGGGATTATGGAAAACCCGATAGACTTTGGATAAGGCTTATCTTAAAGGATCATTATGTGGAACACATAACTGATCTAACTAGGTTTGACCATGATGCATGTAGAAATGTGATTTTTGACCCTCCCCAAAATTTCACCCATTTTTAGAGTAAAATGTTTAGTTTAGGCCTAATATCGATATTTCAATTAGTTTTGACTGTTTTACTTTATTTTTATCAAAAAAATGAAAATTACAAAAAATATTTCTTCTTTTTAGTTGCTTTTAGTTTATTTCTTTTTCGTAAAACTAAAAAAAATACAAAAATCGTACATTACTTTTATTTTAATATGATATTTGAAAATACCAAAAAAAGTAGGTTTGTTTAAACGATTAGTCTTATTTTAATAGTTGTTTTATTTAAGTATGATTAATTAATAGATGAGGTCGTATTTTAGTCTCGTTCGTGGGGAAAGAATAAATCGGGCTCAAACGATCCATTTTTAGGACTAATTTTCGGATCTAGACCATAATTCCCAAGCCCATAATTCCTAGGCCCATACCCATTACCCATTTGACCTAACCTAATCCCTACTCCCTATAAAAGAATCCCCTAATCTCAATTCCAAAGGAGGGGAACGGAGATACCTAAAAGAAAAAGCTACTGCCGCCGCAAACCCCCAAAGAAATCCACCACGTCTTCTCCATTCCCCCACCATATTGCCTTTCCATGTTTATATTTTTCTACTAAGACTTCTTAGTAGGATTCCTTTTCTTACCAAAATCAAGTCTTTCAAAGTCATCCAACAGATTTGAATAAAATTCATTACTTGGGTTGTTTTATTATCCAAAAAAGAATCATCAAAGATCCAAATTGTGAGCTCAAAAGACAAAACAGTTGAAGAATTTGGATTTGGGGGCTTAACAACAATACATGACTCACCATGGGAGTCGAGTTTGGGGCTCGTATGGTCACCATTGACAGACGGCCAATTAAACTCCAATTTTGAGACACACTGTTCGGAGAGATGCTGCCATGGTCGAGCTCCGTCCATTAGCTTCACACATGTTTCTCTGTTTTTTGCATTGGGTTTTGAGATTTACAATTGTATCAGTTGGTTTATTTGGGACTTCTTCTCAATACATTGGAAAAGTTTCATTGCTCAAGGTCCGATTCTTTCTTTCCTTTGCTATTCTATTTTATTTCTCCATGGTTCAAACATTTTATATCCATATTATTGATGCTTTATTACTTCACTTTTCATGTGTATTTACCTTTAAATTCTTAATATTATCCGTCATAGTGGGTTTCATGAGATATTGGTACTAATATTTGTAACTGACTTGTTAAATTGATGAACCAAGCGTTTTTGGCACTTTTCTGCTGGGAAGTTTATTGGATGTAACTTTTAAAAGCTTGCTTTTGTTTGGTGTTAGCTACGTGAAATATTTCGAATAGGGTCATGTTAATTCTTAGTTTAATTAGGTGATTGATACAACTATTTGGTTAGTATATTAGTTGTTTCTTTAATATTGACTGTAAGTTCTTTTAGCTACAGTAGAAATGAATCTTAATGTTGAAAACAGAATGTTAAGTTATATTTAGTGACTTATTAATAATAACTAAAATCGTACACTTTTTCGCAAAATAATTCCATAATTGATGACTTTGCGATAATTCGAAACTTAGGAATATAATCAAGAACATCATAGTCTGCTTTAGACACGATTAATAATTATCGTGGTCATGGGTACGGTTCTCGTGGCATGGTCATGATACATAAATCTAAATTTGGGTGTGCATTTCATGTGACCCGACCATAACCTCGAACAACAGTAAAAATAATCACATTGTAGATCGCGGGTGCATTTCATGTGATGCGGTTTGCAATGTGTACCAAAACGACAAGTGTACGACAATCGTGCCTTGTTCCAGAAATAACTCCATAAATAATTAAAAGTGGTTTTAAAGTTTAAAATGTGTAATTAATCAGATAATTAAGCCGGATATAACAGTTGAGCGACCGTGCTAGAACCACGGAACCCGGGAATGCCTAACACCTTCTCTCGGGTTAACAGAATTCTTTACCCGGATTTCTATGTTCGCGGACTGTAACACAGAGTCAAGCTTTTACTCGATTCGGGATTCAACCGGTGACTTGGGATATCATAAATCTCCCAAGTGGCGACCATGAATTTAATAAATAAATAAATCCCGTTTTGATTGTCTTTTAATTAGAAAAACTCCCTATATACATCCCTTTACGAGGGTGTAGGTAAAAAGGGAGGTGTGACAGCTCTGGCGACTTTGCTGGGGATGGAACCCAGAATCTCTGGTTCAAGGTTCAGAATTCGAGCTTAGAATAATTGTTATAGTTGGCTTTATCCATTATCTAAATTTGTTACATGATTTGGGCCTAATGTGCTAATTGAATGCTTTTACCACCTTGATATTCCGTGAACTGTATATAAACTGTTGCGAAATCCCTCTTCTCTCTAAGTCTTCTAAATCATGAAGAATTGTGCACTTCGTGTGACTTCTTTTCTGTTAGAGTCATATTCCAAATTTAGAACGAGGTTTGGACAAGTTGCAAAGCCGGTGAAGCTTCTGTATTCCCGGTACGCTGCCTCCCTCGGCTCGAGCTGTCCGCTCGGGTAAGCCAAGTCTAGAACAAATAAACCCAGGTTTTTAAACCTATAAAAATACAGCCTCATGCCAAATCCCTAGTAGGAACATTTGTCTGCATCACGTGCATTTGACTTAGGGGACTCAACACAAGGGTTGGGTTCGTCTAGGAAAGGTGTACCCAAAATAACAGACCATCTTAATGCATCCTATGTGCTACATGTTGCATTTCTTCAAGAGTAAAAGGGTCATTCGGCGGACCAATGATAATTGAGGGTGAATGAAAAAAAGGGAAAAAAAGAGAGGCCGAAGTGTGAGGATAAAGCGAGTAGGGCCCAATTATATTTTTGTTACCTTTTATTAAGAAAAAAAGCATGAAAACTCCAAAAAGATTTTGCACTTCTTATCATTTTTCAAAAAATCAAAAAATCGAAAAAAAGAAAAGAAAATCCAAAAAGATTTTATATGTTTCATCATTTGTCGAAAAAAAAAAGAAGAAATGTGTTTTCTATATGTGAGTTGTTTTTTTATTATTCTCGCCCGTATCCAATCTGCCCGAACTACGCATACCTGATTCTCGTATTTTGGGGCGGGATACGTAGGCAACCCACATAGGGTCCGGTCTTCCTACTAAATCTTAGGTTCTTAGCTTTGCGGGGTCATAGCCAAATTTTGCACTTCTAGCCACCTTTTGGCCAAATAAGCCATTTTGCAAAAATAGCCTCAATCATGTCTTGCATGTGTCTTAGGGAATGTTATTGTCTCACATAGTGTTAGTTTAAGTTTTCTCATATAGGTGTGGATCTACTTACTGGAGTTTGAGCATGACAGACACCCCGTGACCATCAAGTCAGGATCGCTCATTCAGGAGTTGCTTAAGGAGTTTTTTTTTATGTTTTGAATCTGTTCTTCATTTTATGTCATCTTTTACTTTCTAGTTTTGTACAGTAATGTCAAGCCTTTTGTTATTTTATTTTCTTCTTTATATTTTAAAAATATGTTGTAACTCAAAAATCCAAAAAAAAAAAGAGATGTTGCATGTTATATTTCGTTATAAATATTCTTTAGAATACTAATTCTAGAAATGAAAAGATTTTGAGCTTGTTTTTCCTTTAGGAAATTAATATCTAGGACATAAAATGAATTGTTTTTATATTTTCTTTAGTATATTATGACTGAAATTCAAAAAAGAGAATTTTCTTTTAGTACTTCTTTAAAAGCTTTCTTCAAGGTGTTAATTCCAAAATCCAAAAAGATTTTCTTTTGAGGTGTTTCTTTGGGAAATTAGTGAAAAATGAAAACAAAATACTTTTATTTTCATTAGAACTCTATAATATTGTACATAGAAAAATACTTTATCTTTTGTTTATCATTAGAATTTCTTCTTTAGGTAATCAAAATTGAAATCCAAAAGCATTTTGTTTTATCTTTTTCATTGCTTGTTTCGAAATATCGTGTCAGAATATCAAATGAAAATTTAAAATATGTTTCTGTGGTTTATTCTTTAGATTTCCTTCTTAAGAAAAACGAATCAAAAAATATTTTTTCTCTCCTAAGGTTTTCTTTAATAATTTCCCACAGAGTATTTGTCTTGAAAAAATATATATGAACGTTAAGCTTGAGTTTAGAATAGGTTATAGAACATTAAGTCTAGAAAATTCAAAAAAAAAAGATTTGTTTCTTTTATTTCCCTTTTCTCGTCAGAGTAGTCATTAAGGTAAAAAAAGGAGAATGTTAGTTTGTTTCCTTTATTCCAGATCTTCCCGAACTACGCAAAGATCTGATTCATGCGGCGTCATGATACATAGGCAACCTACATAGGGTTCGATCGAATCATTTTTTTATTGTATTATTATTAAAAGAAAAAGAGGAAAAAGAGAAAAAAAGAGGAAAAAAGGGGAGAAAGCGAAAAAAAGGTGAAATTGTGGGATGTGAGATATGAGAGAAAGAAAAGAGTGATGATGAAAAAAAAGGAGAAATGAAGGAAAATGGGCAAACTAGCAAGTGCTAGAAAAACAAAGAAAAGAGAGGTTGAAATGAATAAATTGGGATGATGCCAGCTGACCTTTGTACCCTCGAAGTCATTTTAGAACCGATAACTGTGGCTAGGTGCATTGCACATAAAATGAGATTATCTTATGATTAATGCCCTAACGCTAATGCGATGACTTCATTTTATTATACTCATAGTAGAAGGGTGGTTGGTTTGTGGTTTTAAAGTAGTAACTCTTCTCTACAACATAAAGTCAAAAGGCATTGGCAGACAACAACAGAACTGAGTTGGTTGATATCGGCGCTCGAAAGCAGTTAGTTGAACAGGACAATGGGTTGGTTGAAGAGGTAAAGATGTTAAAACAACACATGGCTGACATGTATCAGGCTTGGATGACTGGGAAGGCACCACCCCCGCCACCACCTAGCTTCCTAGATGCTGCCCTTACCCAAACTCCGGACACTATGCTAGATGATCCTCCATACTCTCCAGATCCACCTGCTTATCTCCAAGCTCATGATGCCCAATATTACCCCTCAGAGGTTGCCCACAAAGTTCCCTACTCATACAAATAGGGGCCAAGGGATGAGCCTCATGTTGAAAATGAAATGTTCACAGGAAGAAAAGGGCGAGATGGGATACCCAGGAGGCTGAAAGGCATAGAACAGTCCTTAAAGAATAAGCAAGGAATGGGAGACCAGGGTAGCATGTCTTACAAAGAATTGTCTATGTCACCCGACATTCGTCTGCCTGCGGGGTTTAAAGTGACAAAGTTTAACTTGTATGATGGGTGTGGGGATTCAGTAGATTTGAGGGATTATTGCAGTAAAATGAGAAGTGTTGGCGAGAAAGATGATTTGTTGATGGAGTACTTCAGTGAGAGCCTGACTGGGGCAGCGTTGGAATGGCATAATTTCCAAGATGTTGGTAAATGGCCTACATTGGGTGACATGGTTCAACATTTTGTTCGATACTTTCAATATAGATAGGGTGTTACCCCAGACCGCTCCTCCCTATCTAAAATGGAAAAGAAGTCGGAGGAAAGCTTTAGAGAGCTTGGGCTCAGATGGAGGGAGCAGGTTGCTCGAGTCAATACCCCGATTGGTGAAGAATAAATGGTTGAGCTTTTCCTACAAGCTCAGGGGCCCACCTACTTCAGTCATTTGATCCCGACCCTGGAGAAGGCTTTCAATGATGTGTTAAAAATGGGGGAGCTAGTAAAAGAGGGAATCAAGTCAGGAAAAATTATGAGTTGTTCGAAAAATATTCAGAACATCCCAATAAGCTTGGGTGGAAGAAAGAGAAACAGAAAAGATGATCCAATGGGCTTTCCCGATCAACACTTCCAGCCTCGACTTCATCCATGTGGATATCCTTATGCACCAGATGATCCTCCCCAATGCCACTTCTCTCCACAGAACTCCCAAAGTCGTACATCACTCTCCCAGTACCCAGCTCCACAAAATTCCTATCTACCCCCACGAGCCTATCGAAAACCCCTTGGATCAGGTTTCCGGCCCAGTCAAGCCTTTAAGAATGAGAGGTTACAGAAGAAGAAAACATTCACTCTATTGGGAGTGTCATATGCCAGTCTGTTCCAGAGGCTAAGGAAATTGGACATGCTGAAGCCGACCCAGATAAAAATGTCAAACCCTCTTCCAAAGAAGTTTGATTTTGCTCAAAGGTGCACCTATTGCTCAGATGCCCTGAGGCATGACATAGAGAAGTGTTGGAATCTAAAGAATGCGATTCAGAAACTTATTGATGCAGGCGACATTGTCGTGCAAAATCCAGATGCAGCAGACACTAGCCAAAGTCCATCGCCTGTGCATAATGAGACGCATGTGGTGGGTATGGTTTATTTTGAAAAGGAATGTGAGAATTCTTCTAGGAACCTCGGAGGTCCACATCCTACTTAGCTTTCAGCGCTATCAGAGGTTGATCCTAAGAATGAGCAGGCAAAAGGAACCCAAAGGCAATCTGTTAAGAACAATGTGATGGAGACGTGTGAAGGTCCTAGTATTGTTGATGCAGAAGTCAGTGACTAAGATGTTGAGTTTGATGATTGGAAAGACACTCTTTTCTTGGTTAACCAGGAAGGAGTTTTTGGTGGTTTATTTAGTTGTCATTTCTGCTGTCCGGGTTATTTTAATATTGTAATCCGAATATTGTCTTGTGACTCAAACCTTTCTATCCTTTTATTTTGCCTAGTTTGTTTAGTCATACTAACATGTTTAGCGTTGTCTAGGTTTGTTCTAGGTTCGTAACCCCAGTTTAGTTTTTTTGTTGTCCAAACCCTTTCACCCTCTGTCTAATGTAATTTTCTATTTTCTGTGATTTCTAGTCATTTTCGTTTAGTTCTCTTTTCTTTTATAGTTCTTTCCTTGTTGACTCTAGTAACATGACATGCATGCGTAATTCTCAGCTTGGTCTTAAAAAGTCAGTTTAGTCATGAAGCTGAATGAAACAATTTTGAAGATGATAGGGACATTTGAGGGAAATAAGTAAAGGCATTTTGAGGTCACTTCAAGCCCGAATTGTATGAAACTGGGGCAGATAGAACATAAAGAAACCCTGTTGAAATGCATCATGCCGCATCAGTTTGAAGATAATGGAAAGTTTTCCCCAAATTTGTAGGGGACCGTTCGTGGTAATGAGAGTGAGGGTGTTGTCCAATGGGGCTTGGTAACTAACAGATGTAGAAAGCGAATGCGTGGATATGATTAACAAGTCTAGTGCAATCAAAGATGGTACAAAGGTTTTCCTTGGCTTGTTTAATTGTGTAGTTTGCACTTGGCATGTTTTGGAGATTGGAATGACGAATGCATTTTGTTCTGCTATCTAAAAACTTTATCCTTCGTTACACCTTTGAGCCTTATTTATTTTCTTTCATACCCCTCTTTCGGAATCAGTAGCAAAAATCAGAAACACAAGTGTGAAAGATAAGTAAAGGAAAAGGAGAAAAGAAAGGAACAAAAAGGGAGAGAAGAAAAATGAAAATCGAAAAAAAAAAGAAAAAAAAGAAGAGAGAAAGAAAAGAATGAAAAGAAAAAGAAGAAAAAAAACAACAAAAAGAGAAAAAGAAAGCAAAAAAGAGAAAGAAAAAAAAGAGAAAAGAGAAAATCACAACAACAAAGTAATTTCTATGACATTAACTACGTTCGACATGATTCCTTTTAAGGATACGTAGGCAGCCTCACGGTTCGGTCTCATCAAAATAAAAATCTAAAAGTCCCCAAGCAAGAAACTGGGGCAAAAGTTGTGATTGTTGTAAGAAATCAGATTCCGAAAGTTGTAATTTTGAACCCATGTGAATTGTTTTGAGCCTTTGATATCCTTTCTTTTAACCCTATCCAAAAGCCCACGTTACGGTTCAAAGAAAGACCTTCCGATCAGTCTTCGAAAGATGCCAAGTCAAGCAAGGAGAGGTAATTCATATCAGGGGCAACACTCTGGTCCAAGCAGGAAAATAATGAAAATGAGAGAGTCTTATTGGTGAAAACCCTCACGGGCACCGTAGGGCAACGAGAGCTAAGGGAAATCCAAAAATGAGAGAGTCTTATTGGTGAAAACCCTCGCGGGAACCGTAAGGCGACGGTAAGTTGAGAGAAAGAACAGAATGAGAGAGGCTTGATAGTGAAAACCTTCGGGCATTACAAGTTGAAGAAGGATTGTGAATCAGATTGGATAATCGGAGCATTGAAGTCCAGTTTCACGGTTTAGGGGTATAACAGGAGTTGAACATCAAACTTGCTCAACAGAATAGGCCACAGGTGCATGTCATGGTCATTATAGTTGGTATCCACATCTGATAGGTTTCTACTTTGTAGTTTTCTTGTTAGGAATCATCTCTCCTTTGTCCTTTACTCTGTTCCTTTTGTCAGGTTTACTTCCTCTTCCTGAGTCTGTTTGGTCAAAATAAGTGAGAAATGACTTCAAAATTTGCCACCAGCTTTCGAATTGCACAAAACGGGATCTGGCCAAGCACATCAAAGTGGCATAAGTTAGGAAAGAACAACAAGCGAACTGAGTTGGTACAATCAACATGCTTTGGAGTCCATGAGAAATACAATGGTTTGTTATATTTCAATTCGTGAACAGTGCAACAGATAGAGGATGTTGGGTAAACGGGTCAAAGATATTCTCTGTGATAAGATCAACAAAGAAAGTGTTTAACCAGTGACAAGCAAGGTATTCCAAGCAGAAATCAAAGTTATCGTGACAAGGGAGGGAACAATAGACTTCAAGGCCAAGGCCAATGATTTAAGTCAGGAAGGAATAGCATGCACACTAAGTGGATGGCAATTAACGTGCTTTGGAATTCATGTCAACACAAGAGCACGATGCAACAAATGGAGGGTGTTAGGTGGACGGATCAAAGGTATTTTCGGTGAAACACAAAGGTTGGTAAATGTCAGTCCATGAGCAATGCAACAGATAAAGGGATTTGGGTCTGAACGGAGAAAGGGTATTTTCTGTGATAAGGATGACAGAGAAAATGGTTAGTCCATAAGCAAGCAAGGTCCTCGAATGGAAATCAGTTATCATGGGAAGTGAAGAAACAATCGCCCTCAAAGTCAAGGCCACAAACCAACCACCACATTTTAAACTGACAAGATTTTTCTTTGATTGAAACAGGGGCAGAAAATTTCGGAGAAACCCTCCGCAAGGAAAGGCAAGCACCAGACAGGTTTGAATGTAAATTTTCAGGACCCTCCTGGAAAATGGGACCTAGTTTAAAATTCAAAACAATCATCAGTATCATAATCTAGCATAAATGTAACCCCAAGGAATATAAGTTGGCTTCAAAGTTTGCATGTTTGAGATAGTATTCAATTAAGAGTTGTCAGGACCCTCCTGAATAATGGGACCTAGCTTTAATATTTCCATTGGATAACAAAATCTAGCGTAAGTTCTGGTGTAGGGTAATATAGGTAGCCGTAAAATTGTCACTTTTAAGATAATACTTGATTTTTGATTTTTAGGACCCTCCTGGATAATGGGATTTAGTTTTAAGACCTCCATAGATAACGAGATTTAGCGGAAGTCACACCTTTAAGAAATATAATTTAGCTTTAAAACTGTCATTTCACTAGGAGTTTTCAGGACCCTCTTGGATAATGGGATCTAGCTTTCAAATTCTTAGAATACTTGGTGACATGATACAGTTAATACTCACGTATGCGCCCAGCTACCAAACCGGGGAAGAAAAATTTTCTTTCTTTTTGAATATTTTGTTGAAGTCAGGAGCCCGCCTGGAGAGCAGGGAATACATTTCAAGTCAGCAGTCAGGATCCCGCCTGGAGAGCAGGGAATACATTTCAAGTCAGCAGTCAGGAGCCCGCCTAGAGAGCAGGGAATACATTCAAGTTCATCAGTCAGGAGCCTGCTTGGAGAGCAGGGAATACATTTCAAGTTTAGCAGTCAGGTGCCCGCCTGGAGAGCAGGGAATACATTTCAAGTTAGAAGTCAGGAGTCCGCCTGGAGAGCAGGGAATACATTTTAAGTCAGCAGTTAGGAGCCCGCCTGGAGAGCAGGGAATCATTTCAAGTCAGAAGTCAGGAGCCCGCTGGAGAGCAGGGAATACATTACAAGTCAGCAATCAGGGGCCCGCCTGGAGAATAAGGGAGTACAATTCAAGCTTTAGCTTTCAAGTTCTTATTGATATTTGGTAATGTGATCCGTTTTACACTTACATGTGTGCCCAGTTACCGAAACGGGGGCAAATGATTTTCTTTGTTTTGGTTTATTTTGTTAAAGTCAGGAGCCCGCCTGGAGAGCAGGGAATACATTTCAAGTTCAGCAGCCAGGAGCCCGCCTGGAGAGTAGGGAATACATTTCAAGTTCAGCAATCAGGAGCCCGCCTGGAGAGCAGGGAATACATTCAAGTTCAGCAGTCAAGCGTCCACTTGGAGAAAAGGAAAGCATCTCAAAGTACAATTCGAGTTCAGCAATCAGGTATCCACCTGGAGAAAGGGAAAGCATCTCAAATTACAATTCAAGTCAGCAACAAAAGGAGCTCGCAGCAAAAATGTGAATCAATAGTCCGAGGTCATCAACAAGAAGTTAGTCACAATAAAGAAAAAAGAGAGAACGACAAGAAGTGAATCCAAATGCAGAAGTTGATGGAAGATGTGAACTACTTAAGACATGGTGGAAGTCACAAGCACTACATGTCCGGTCTTGATCCAAAAAAGTTGTAGAAGAACGAGCCAACACCTACAGCTAACAAGCACCAAGGTTCAGATCTAAAGTCTGCATGAAGAACCATTCAAGACTCAATATCAAGCTTCAGAAGACTTATAGATAGGAATCTTGTAACTCGTAGTTGAAAGGCTTAATTAATCTTTTTCATTTGATTTTTGATGTAATAACAGGAACCGCGGACCGGAACCTCGACTGGATCTCCACCTCGGTACTCCATCATCTCACTCACCTCTGAACTACACGTGGCCTGATTCCTTTATAGCCAAGGATATGTAGGCAGCTCAGATACCAGAGCTCGGTCACATTCCCCTTTTCTTAGTTTTAGTCCCTCCAAATAAGGGTCGGGTCAAAAAACCTGTCTAATCATTCTTCGTCTGAAAACTCTTCTTGTTTCCAGTCAAAGAGGGGTAGTTGTAGACATGTGATTTTTGACCCTACCCGAAATTTCACCCATTTTTAGAGTAAAATGTTTAGTTTATGCATAATATCGATATTTCAATTAGTTTTGACTCTTTTTTATTTTTATCAAAAAAATGAAAATTACAAAAAATTTCTTCTTTTTAGTTGCTTTTAGTTTATTTCTTTTCGTAAAACTAAAAAAAATACAAAAATCGTACATTACTTTTATTTTAATATGATATTTGAAAATACCAAAAAAAAGTAGGTTTGTTTTAACGATTAGTCTTATTTTAATAGTTATTTTATTTAAGTAAGATTAATTGATATATGAGGTCGTATTTTAGTCTCGTTCGCGGGGAGAGAATAAATCGGGCTCAAACGATCCATTTTTAGGCCTAATTTTCGGATCTAGACCATAATTCCCAAGCCCATAATTCCTAGGCCCATACCCATTACCCATTTGACCTAACCTAATCCCTACTCTCTATAAAAGAATCCCCTAATCTCAATTCCAAAGGAGGGGAATGGAGATACCTAAAAGAAAAAGCTACTGCCGCCGCAAACCCCCAAACAAATCCACCACGTCTTCTCCTCCATTCCCCCACCCCACTGCCTTTCCACATTAATATATTTCTACTAAGACTTCTTAGTAGGATTCCTTTTCTTACCAAAATCAAGTCTTTCAAAGTCATCCAACAGATTTGAATAAAATTCATTACTTGGATTGTTTTATTATCGAAAAAAAATCATCAAAGATCCAAATTGTGAGCTCAAAAGGCAAAACGGTTGAAGAATTTGGATTTGGGGGCTTAACAACAATACATGACTCGTTATAGGGAGTCGAGTTTAGGGCACGTACGGTCACCATTGACAGACGGCCAATTAAACTCCAATTTTGAGACACACTGTTCGGAGAGATGCTACCGAGGTTGAGCTCCGTCCATTAGCTTCACACATGTTTCTCTGTTTTTTTCATTGGGTTTTGAGATTTACAATTGTATCAGTTGGTTTATTTGGAACTTCTTCTCAATACATTGGAAAAGTTTCATTGCTCAAGGTTCGATTCTTTCTTTCCTTTGCTATTCTATTTTATTTCTCTATGGTTCAAACATTTTATATCCATATTATTGATGCTTTATTACTTCACTTTTTATGTGTATTTACCTTTAAATTCTTAATATTTTCCGTCATAGTGGGTTTCATGAGATATTGGTACTAATATTTGTAACTGACTTGTTAAATTGATGAACCAAGCGTTTTTGGCACTTTTCTGCTGGGAAGTTTATTGGATGTAACTTTTAAAAGCTTGCTTTTGTTTGGTGTTAGCTACGTGAAATATTTCAAATAGGGTCATGTTAATTCTTAGTTTAATTAGGTGATTGATACAACTGTTTGGTTAGTATATTAGTTGTTTCTTTAATATTGACTGTAAGTTCTTTTAGCTACAGTAGAAATGAATCTTAATGTTGAGAACAGAATGTTAAGTTATATTTAGTGACTTATTAATAATAACTAAAATCGTACACTTTTTTGCAAAATAATTCCATAATTGATGACTTTGCGATAATTCGAAACTTAGGAAAATAATCAAGAACATCATAGTCTGCTTTAGACACGATTAATAATTATCGTGGCCATGGGTACGGTTCCCGTGGCATGGTCATGATACATAAATCCAAATTCGGGTGTGCATTTTATGTGACCCGACCATAACCTCGAACAATAGTAAAAATAAACACGTTGTACATCGCGGGTGCATTTCATGTGACGCGGTTTGCAATGTGTACCAAAACGACAAGTGTACGACAATTGTGCCTTGTTCCAGAAATAACTCCATAAATAATTAAAAGCGGTTTTAAAGTTAAAAATGCACCTAGGTTTAAAATGTGTAATTAATCAGATAATTAAGCAGGATATAACAGTTGAGAGACCGTGCTAGAACCACGGAACCCAGGAATGCCTAACACCTTCTCCCGGGTTAACAAAATTCCTTACCCGGATTCCTGTGTTTGTGGACTGTAATACAGAGTCAAGCTTTTCCTCGATTCGAGATTCAACCGGTGACTTGGGACACCATAAATCTCCCAAGTGGCGACTCTGAATTTAATAAATAAATCCCGTTTCGATTGTCCTTTAATTGGAAAAACTCCCTATATATACTTCCTTTTACGGGGGTGTAGGTAAAAAGGGAGGTGTGACAATGCATGCACAATTTTAAATAGAGTAAGGTTTCAATGGGGTTTAGACTGGTACCTTCAAGTGGACAACTCGAGAGGGATGGAACTGTCACGCCCCGACCTCGAGAGGTGCGACCGGCGCTCAATCGAGTGAACCCAACTGAGCAAGCCTTATCAAACACTACTCATCCAACTCAATATGAATAAGGAAACCATGCATTCATTTATTTAGACCAGGAAAGATAGTACATTCAACATTTTAGTTCATTTTATATCACAACATTAAATCGTAGTTAAGTGTCCAAGATTCCATACAGCTATAGTTTAAAAGAATGCAAGAGTACAAGGTTGCAACATGGTTCATTGACCTATCCAATACCTGTACATAACCCACACAAACGTCTACGGAGCCTCTAAGGATACAAAAGACAGTGATGACAATGCCAGCAACAAAGCCCCGGCTATACCTCAAAATGGATAGTTATAACAAAAGGTGTACAACATGACCCCTTGAAGGAGGAAGGGCTCACCAAGATTTTGAGAAAAGAATGCACTGCTACACACGATCGGCACTATCCCCTATGGAGCCACCTACATTCATTTAAAAATGTAGCGCCCCGGCAAAAGGGACGTTAGTACCATGAAGTACTAGTATGTATAACTAAACACCATCTAGTTAGAAAGAACTATACAAGAACAAGAATTCAAAAATATAACTCAAAACTTCAAACGATCACCACATTATCAATCAAAAGAATCGTGCAACTTCCACATCATTTTCCTTAGCTTTTTAGTTTGGGGCATTCCATACTACTCATCATTAGTTCACAATACCATCGCTATCTTGAGCGGAGTCCGATCTCGACCCGATCGGCTAGGTCGCCTTATTTGGGACATATACTTCAATTATAATCTCATTTTCCTTCTTTTCCGGAATTTATTCACAATACCACCGCTATCTTGAGCGGAGTCCGATCTCGGCCCGATCGGCTAGGCCGCCTTTCCAAGGCATTGCTCCCATTGCATTAATCACTTCGTTTCACATATATCATTTCATAGGCACTTGGGGCCACAACTTATCACATTATCCTTGGCACTAGGCCACATTTTATTACATCGTTCCCATATTCAACATTAGCTTTGCCACTTAGAAAAGTAGGTGCACACAAGAGCAGTTTAAATCATAAGCATAGATAACACTTCACGTAGATGGCACAACAATGCAACTTCAATCGAAATTTAAGGTCTAAGCATTCAATACATGATTCATATTCCATAATTCACGTTTCACATTGTTCACATTTTCAATATTTACTTTGCCACTTAAGATCATAGGCGCATACGAAGGCAATTTAAATCATAAGCATAGAGAATAATTCGTCAAGTTTGGCATATTAGTTCCAAAGTAACCTTGGCATGACATTTAGGCATTAGCGCATAGACCATGTTCTCCACACATCCTTCATATACAAAGAATAACATATTAAACACAGGAAGAAGTACCTACCACGTACATTTTCACAATAATAATCCACCCTTAATCTTACCGCATTAACACAAACACCAACGTAGCTCAATTTCTAAAAGACGGGGTTTTAGCCATACATACCTCAACCGAGCTTTCCTTAATCCTAAAACGTTCCGGAATGTTCGCACTTCAATTTATTTAAGCAATATAGCACAATTTAACTCATAATCAAGAAAAGAACATAATCTAAGCTCTCTTGAGCATTTTACCGAGCAATTAGTGTTCATTAAGGCCTTATGGTTCTTAATATGCAAGATTACACTAGCCCATTACCCATGCCTCCTCTTTTATAATTCCCCATACTCATCAAGAACACATGCATGCAATGCAAACCCCCTTACCCCAATGAATTACCTCACTAATGACCCTTTATAGCTATGTGTAAACATGAGAGCTGAGGCGATGAAGCCTTACCTCTTGGGATGAGGGTTTAGGTCCCTCACTTGATTATCTTCAATATTTTAACAAGGATTTTTGGATCAATATTGATGAAAGTTACTTCCCCTCTCTAAGACCCCCTCTCTCTCTAAAAGCATCAGGAAAACAGGCTCAAAATGAGCTATTACACTATATATAATGATAGGAGGTCGGGTTTAAAATTTAGAAAATTGGAGCCCCGAGTCAGATCTGCGATCGCAAAGCTAACATGTGGCCCGCACAATGGACCACAAAAATGCTCCCCAAAACATGAACACACTGTCTGGGTATGCGGTAGAAATGTCGTCTGCATACCCGTTCTGAGGTCGCATAATGCACCGCAGAACTGCCCCTTACAAAATCCCAAGGGAAATATGCGATGAATATGCGGTCCTCATATTAGTTATGCGATCGCATAGTTGACCTCAAATTTTACCAACACACTGACTCATTTTCCGGCGACTATGCGGTCCGCATACCTGATATGCGACCGCATTCTCGACCGCAGAATCGCACTTTTTTAGAAAACATTATTTCTTGACTTTTTAGAGCATAGATCAGTCCAAAAAGGTCCGAACCGCGGCTCGCAATCTCGCCGCAAAGAATTTTATGAATTTCTAATACATATTCCTAACTTAGCACCACAAGATTCGGGTTTTTCAGCAAAAATCTTCACGGGGCCTTACAGGAACCGTCGACTGCACCGTTGATCGACTGGTTTTACCGCAAATAAGACTTTCCGAATTTAAGGGTAGTAAATAGGAAGAGTGCAACCACTCATTAAAGTTTTGCTATAGGATTTGAGACGCACGAGTGGAATATGATGCGGAGCATGATTTATGCAGCAATTAATAACATGTAGTCAAGTATTTTCACATAGGAAAAATAAATACAGTATTTAAATACTTGAAGGACAATTACAGGAAAAAAAAGAAAATAAAGAGACAAGTCAGTTTCAGGGCAATAAAGAAATCATAAATACTTGAAAAATAGACAGTTAAATCCAAATAAAGGGGCAGGGTACGGGATAAGCATGCTTGGACTAATTTGTAAAAGACAAGTTCATTATGGTAAAAGCCTAAAAATATCCCAAGTAGAGTCGCCATGCTGTCGCGCCCCTATTTTCCCTCCTCTTTTTGAGACGGGAAGAAGTCCGGGTTTCGACATTCACGGGGTGTAATGACTCATTTCCTTTTGGAAATTGGGTATTTTAAGAGTCGCCACCTAATAGATTATGGTGCGTTAGGGCACCTAGAGCGATTAACTCTTGGGTTGGTTTGCATTACCAGAGATTAGGGTAAGGGCTCGAAATAACCTCGAGGGGAAGGTGTTAGGCACCCCTATTGGTCCACATTTGTGGGTCTCGACCAAACTTATATTCACAAATTAGTCCATATAAACAGTTGAATTAAACAAGTTGCAAGAAAAGCACGTGCGATAATTCAAGTAGTAAGATAAAGGTTTGAACAAGTTGTAAAACAAAGATTTCAATCAAAGAAATGATTTAGTAAAGAGGGGTCCTAGGTTGGTTATCCTATAAAGGATTTAGTAAAGAGGGGTCCTAGGTTGGTTATCCTATAGGGTCACCCCACTCAATGTTCGGTAAACACTCCTCAATAAGGGGATACACGTGACATTAATGCGTAGTCATCATATCCCATGTCTACCCTTCCCATCCCCTTATTGGTCATGCAAAGCGAGTATTTGATCAATGATTCCTATTACATGTTGCTACCCGTCCCTTCTTAATGGTCCTGGAGGGAGTTAGGACCACTACCTATAGGTGGTTCTAGATGAACCCCTAAGGTTTTAAAAGGAAAAAATTCTAAGGCGATAGTCAAAAGCATTTAGGACTTTCACACATAATGAGAACAATTAAGAGGCTCAAAGTTTCCTCCTCAAACAAACACACAAGCAACACGACTCAAGCACAGTTAAGGTATTTTATTAAACAATGTCCTAAAGCAGGATATCTAAGTGAATATGCAGAAATAGACAACCTTTTTTTTACTTAGAAGTTACAACCTAGTGGTTGCCTAGGGACTCTTTTGAAAGCATGTAAGGATCAGAAACGTTAAGCGACAAGGATAGTTTAAGAGAAATGCAATTTTGAAAATGCCCTAAAGGCTTGCCTATATGCAAAATACTAGTTTCTATGCATAAACAAATAGATTTTGAACTAGACTTCTTCAATACCTATAGGCATGATATCTAATGAGATTGAGGTAGTTTTGAAAGAACATGTTTTAGGAAATGCTTAATGCTTAATAAGACCAATTTAATAATGAACTAGGCACAATGAAGTTGATTTATTTGACTAAGTTAAATTAACAGACAGAATTGTGAGTAGGGCTTCCTATAGGGATGATATCTAGGCGGATTACAGATTTTAAGACACCATTGTTTAGGACCCTATGTGCATAGTTTCTAAACATGACAAAATGTAAAACCTTATAAGCATGGTTTCTACTTGATAAGTAAACAAGCTTTAAAAGTAAAGCCTTATAGACATGATTTCTATTAGGCAAAGCAAACATATTAAAGAGTAAAGTCCTATGAGCATGTTTTCTACTTAGGCAAATAATCAGACTTTAAAATTAAGGTTATAAGAGCAGGATTTCTACCCGTATTACCCCAGAAAGTATGCATCTACCCACCCTTTTACTAAATACCCCAATATCTGTTTACAAATTATTACAGGCCAATGAATAAATTACATAAGTAAAAATAGAAAATCAAGAAGCTATTCTATAGGGAGCCTTCAATTAGGCTCAAGTTCCATAGCCTCCAATGGTCTCACAAGCCTCAATTCCATAAACAAATCAGAGTCTAGGTGCATCAAAGTTCCCTAAGGATCTCAAGGATCCCGGGCAGTGCTTACACCTAGACTTAGTAACCAAAGATTGAACAAGTGCAGTGTGGAAAGGCCAGCCTTAGTATGCCAGAGTTCAGAGGGTTCTCAAAAGGTTCCCAAGGCAGTACACATACTAGAGGGGGCAGAACTTATTGACTAAGAGTAGAGTGAGAAGTTATGGACACAAGTTGAAAAGGTTTTAGAAGAAACTGCATTTTTGAAAATAATGTAGTAAAACAATCAGAGACTTGTTTGAAGAGATGAACAGAAGTTAAAATGCCTTAGGACAGGTTTACACATAGCTGGTTCATAAAACTAAGTAAATTCAGTAATCACACACAGGGGTCAAGGGGTTTGGGACACATAGAGCAGTTGACTACAAACACATAACCCAACAAGGGTCTAGGACTGGTTTAATCATGCTCAAAAATAGCTGACACTGGCATAGTCACAAAACAAGTCCGGAAAGACACAACCACATAGAGGGGTGATAGGGATTTACGAATTCATGGTATATAGGATAGTAAGTACACAACAAGTAGGAGATAAGACATGCTCAGAAACACACATAAAGGGGGAATACACTGACCTAAAGGAAGGGGAAGACATAATATCATGCTGATAATGTACTCTTAACTACAAATTTCACAACAGAAACACAAATAGAAGCAAACTAGAAACAAGAGAAACTGAAACAATAAGAGAATCATGTTGTTGTTGGAATTTTGAATTGAAACTAGGACATACCAATTAAGAGGAGAGTAAGCAGAATGAAAAGAACAAGAGAGAGCACAAATGATTAGCCTTAGCTTGTAGCCGGCTAACAGTAGCAAATAGCATAATAGAGAGCAGAGACTTTTAGTATGAGAGATAGTTTTAGACCCAAGTGTTCGTCTCTTGTGTTAATGAAAGACTAGAGTTTTTATAGTTGAAAACACGTAGTAAAATAAGGTAAGAATCATAGTAGTATGGTAATTAAGGAACTCAAAATCAGTTAGTCAGAAAATCAAGGTCAGTACTCCCTTAAGTTAAGGGAATTAATTCAAACGGTAAGAACCAGTAGCATATAAGGCAAGAGAAAATCAGTACATGACTAGTAAGGAAAGAGTCAAGGTTCAGTAAGC
Organism: Nicotiana sylvestris; assembly: GCF_000393655.2. Taxonomy (NCBI): domain Eukaryota; kingdom Viridiplantae; phylum Streptophyta; class Magnoliopsida; order Solanales; family Solanaceae; genus Nicotiana; species Nicotiana sylvestris. The sequence continues at coordinate 49,365,089 of NC_091064.1, forward strand.
ATCGGGTGGCCAATTAGGCCTAGGTTCAGCAAACTTCAATTAAGGAAACTTCAATTAAGTCAGAATAAAATACCACAGCAAATAAGGTAGGGAATCAGTCAATTTAAACAAATGAGGTAAAATTTTGGGGTTTCAAAATAAATCATTCAATGAAACCATCAGTTAAGAAAATCAGAATCAATCAAGAGGGAGTCATGATTCTATACCTCAACATATAAATAGAGAAGGACAAACAGTCGTGCAAACAAGCAAGGTCAGAAATATTTACAGAAAGAGGCAAGAGATAAACAAATCAAGATGAATATAATCACAGAGGTGATACAAGTAGACCAAGGACTCAATAAAACCCATTCGAAGCATGTTAACCAACAAAAACTTAACAAGAGTTGAGTAGTCATGCTAACACACAGAATCAAAACAAAGAAGATCTAAAAATTAGGACTTTTAACATAGGCGAGTTAAAAAGCAGTAATAACATAGAATCAGTCAAGATATGCGAGGAAAAAGGTTTAAACATAAAGAGAAATCAGTTTAAACAAGTGTAGAAGAAACTTTGAGAAACCCTAACTTTAAAGAAAGTAAAAACAGCTTAAAGTTGATGATTTTACAAAAGAAGTTTGAGAATAGTGTAAAACTTAGAAAGAAACAGACTTAAATCGTTAAAAGGAACACATATATGAGAGATACAAACGAAAGTTTGGGTTTCAAAACAAACCCAAATAGAAACGGAAGAACCTTCTATAAACTTCAAAGATCGTAACATATATGGTGTGATTTTGCCCAAAATCACACCGGAGAGGCCATGAACAACCAAACTAGAAACCCTAGATATAAATCGTCATGGACCAGGGCCCTTGATGGCCTCAGAGATGATGAGCAAGGCGATGGGCTTGGGGTTGAAAGGTGGTCGCAGGAGATGACCGGAGAAGGAGGCAGCGATTGAAGGGGATTAGGGTTAGGTTGAGAGAAGAGAGGAGATGAGAGCGTTTGAGGGCGGTGGAATCTCAGAAATGAGATAGGGTTAGTGGTCTTTAGGATTAAAAAAGGAAAGAGCTCGTTTAGACCGCCCTAGATCAACGGTCAGGATTTGACCGGGTATATGCATTCCGGGTTTGGGTAGGAGTTTATAAGGTCTGGGTCGGGTTAATTGGGTAGGAAATTGGGCTGGGGTTGGGTTAAAATTAGGCTAGAATTGAAAGCCAAATTTGACTATGATTTAAATAGCCACTTTTCCCTATTTTAATTTATAATAAATAATAAATAGTTTTCTGAAAATAATTCTTCTATATCAATATGATTTAAAATATATAATTATCATTTTAAATATATAGGGACCAATTTCACGCCTATAATATATAATTATACATTAAAATGGGCTAACATTGCAATTATATGCAATTTAGCTTAAAAAATACTAAATGTAATTATCAAAATGCATGAAAAACATATTTGTCATATTTTGGCATAAGTATAGAAATTAAATGAATAAATCTTCCTAACAATAATTTTGAAAATAATTATTGGGGATTTTATGAATAAAAAGGAAGAAAATAAATCAATTTAAACCCTTAAAATTATGAAACAATTATAAAAACATTGTGCATGCATATATATATATATACTATAAAAACCTTGTGCATGCTTACATATATATATATATATATGCTATTTCAAAGGTATTTATGCATATAAAAAATATATAGGAAAAAATTGGGTATCAACACCAGAGATATCCACGTGGATTGAATTTAAACAGTATTCTTGTAGTTTCTAGCTTGATTGCTATCCAAGATGATCAACATGTTACACCTTGTGCGTCCCAAGGTGACGTATAATGAATATGAAACTTGTTAATCATGATTTAAATGAGTTTAAAGTTATAATATGACTATATATGATGTTTGGATATAATATTTAAAGTTTGAAAAAAAATCGGATTTAGGTTGCGGAAAAACTAACTAAGGATTTGCCTTGTAACGAAGCTTTTTGAGCAATATATTTCATGTGCTATATGAGGTATTCTTGGGACATATTACATACCAAATTGAAGGTCTGGCAATTTAGTTTCTAAATCTCTGAATCATTCATTCATACAATATACGGATAGAAAGATATAAGTGTCGGAAGAAGAGCCAATGCTAGGGTGTCAAGCTAGCACCTCTTTGACTTTTCAAAAGTGGATACATATATCCCTTATGTCATCTCTTTCTTCATTATTCCCCAGACCACGACCAAAATAAGACCATAAACTTACCCTTAAGCTCTTTACAAGGGTTTCAACAAAGATTAACATCTCGGGTACAAAATCGAGAAGCGGTAACACTAGAACGATCCCTACGATGTAAGTATCATTATACCGCCTCTCTTTTTCTTTGTAGTTAGTTTTGGAAGGTACTTAAGAGTTTAAAAAATGCTTAATTTCTGTATTTAAGTTTTTAAATATCAAGTAAGGTTGATAAATTTGTTTCCTAATAGTTAGAACTCACGGGACGATGATTGGAAGTCGTGAGTTGATTTATTCCACTTTTAGTTGACTATTTTGTAGTCCATTCGTATTGGCTTATTTTGCTAATGATTTATGGAGTTTGGAAGGATGAAAGGTCGTGGAGAAATGCCACATGTGGTAGGTAATGGGCTGGTCGCTAAACGTTGCACTTTCATAACTTGATGATTGGATATGTTATGGTATATTTGGTGTTATTGAAGGTCCTGAATTGTAGTTGGGTTGTTTTTGAGGTGCTGATTGTATTGTGTTGGTATATCGCCTATAGTAGTCTTGAGGGAGCAGTAAAATCAGGGGAAATGCTGCCCGTTTTATTTTAGAATCGAGTTATCGTCTGAGATACATGATATACTAGCGTCATCTAAGTTGTACATGTATTTCTTTGTTATAGGGTTGGCGCGCTAGTTGTTATGAGCTTGTTGTTGAGTTGCACTGACGCCTCGAGTTATGCTATGGCTATCCCTTCTTTCCTTTTGGAACGATCCATATGATACAATGAAACGAGCAAGCATGCAACTTTCACAAATGATTCTATTCTTAGAAGAACTAGGGTTACCTATGTTCTTGATTCCCCATATGTCCTACTATCATATCATCTGTTCATGGGTCTCATGACATCCCGAGAGATCTTATTGACTTACTTATAGTATATGTATATGGGGTGTGGAGAAAGGTTATGGCATTATATATGCAACACCACCTGATCAGCTGACATACGTTGATGATCCCTGAGGCTGAGATGATATGATGGGTTGACATCAGAGGCCTGATGATGTTATGTACGCATATACCTATCCATGATATGATATTTATACGCATATGCATGACATTATAAGTGTTTTATGATTCACAGAGCTATTCAGACTTATAGGTTGAGTCCTTTACTCCACGTTTCTTTCATGACTTTTATATACCTTTTTTTATGACTTACATACTCGATACATTATTCTCACTGACTCCCCTATTACCTGGGGTCCTGCGTTTCATGCCCAAATGTGCAGGTAGACAGGCTGATGGTCCCCCTTCTTAGGATCCTGGCTCAGCGAGAGTTGGTTCACTCCACTTGATCTGGAGCTATTGTTGGGTTTTGGTACGATACTTTTGTATACATATATGGGTATGATGGGGCCCAATCCATCATTTATGTAGTTGTACACTTTATTAGAGGTCTGTAAATAGTCATGTATAGTTGGATAGCATATGGCCTTGTCGGCTCGCCCTATCGTATTCCGTATATATATGTATATATGTCTTTGGGGCATGTTTTCCTGCATATGTTATTCACATGAATTGGTAGTTTATTGCCAGAATTTATGCATGACCTACACTTATTTCATGTTTATATCTTAGAAGTATGCTTAGGGGTATTTGACAGGTAGAACTGGGGCACTCGTCACGGCCCATCAATTTAGGTCATGACAAAAGTGATATTAAAGCAGTTCCATCCTAGGCTTGTCTACAGACCGTGTCTAGTATAGTCTTGTTTATGAGTGTCTTGTGCATCACACTTATAAATAGAAGGTTACAAGACATATAGGATGTTATCCTCCCTTCTTAACTTCGATTGTGCGATATAAGGATTCATTTTCCTAACGATATGTTATGTTTTTAGTGATGCCCAAGAAGGCTACAGCCGCCAAGAAGGGCAATACTATGGCTGATGAGACTACAAGTCAAGTGCTACGAGTTACCAGGGCTCGGGGAAAGTCGCATAATTAGACTTTATCTCAGATTTCACATACCTTGCCCTCTCCAGAGGAGATCCGAGGGGCACCGCTTCCAGCACCCGCTCCAGTACCCCCAGCTCCTCAGCTAGATGAACTGTGTCAGGAGATGAGAGATGCTATTCAGCTATTGACTCGTAAGCTCGCTATGGTTCGGATTTTTTAGATTGAACTGTGCATTAAAAAGTTAAAGGAAAATGCTCACAGAAAAATGTGTTTCTGTGGCCCATCATGCGGCTGCATAATCACTCTACGAACTGCATATTGGACGCAGAGTGTGGCAGAAAATTTGGCCAATTTTGAGGCCAGTTATGCGATCACATAATCGCTTTGCGGGCCGAATATTGATCGTGTAATCGTTCTTGGGATTTTGCGAAGGGAAGTTCTATGGTGCAATATGTGACCGGAGAATAGGTATGCGGACCGTATACTGGTCGCATACCTGGGCAGAAAATTCAAGCCCCTAAGGGCTACTTTTGCGGTCACTTTGCGGGCCACATAACGATTATGCGGTCGCATATGAGACCGAAGATCCGTGTCGGGGCTCCAAAATTCTAATTTTAAAACCGATCCCATGTCGTTATAACTTATGCAAGGGCTCATTTTAAGCCTGTTTTCTAGTACTCCTAGAGTGAGAAAGAGGGTCTTAGAGAAAGGAAGTGTCCTTCATCACAATTTCTCCACAAATTCTTGTTTAATCGTTGAAGAATTGTCAAGTGAAGTTCCTCAAGTCTTCTCCTTAAAGGTAAGAATCTATGCCCAATTCATAATTTCGAAATTCTTCTAAAATGGGTAATTAGCAAGATAGTTCAAAGGCTTGGGGTTTATTTGTTTTGCATGCATGGGTGGTAAAGGAACCTAGGATGAATGTGAGCTAAAAATGGTAAAGGATGGGGTATGGGTTGATTAAATCTTTCACCAAAAGGCCTTAAAAACATAATGCACACCTAGTGCTTGACAATGAGCACAAATGGGCTAAAGTATCGATCATCCTTCTAACTCTTGAATCAACTTATGACATTTCTAAAATAGATTGAAGGTGCTAAGGATCCCCGAATTTGTTGTAGAACGTACGGAAAGCTCTATTGAGGTATGTATGGCTAAAAACCCCTATTCTTTAAAATTGAAACCCCCATGGTGTCCATACAATTGATGTAAGTCCCAACCTTGATTGATGTAGAAGATGATATTCCAAACGTGTTTTTGTTGTAAGAATCTATGTGCAAAAATGTATTTGAATGTTCCCATTATGCTGCCTTGTCACTTGAGGATGTGTTAAAGATATTGAGTATGTGTTAAATTGCCAAAGTATGTGGAAGCCTCTATATTTCCATGATTCATAAATTCTTCTGTGTGTGTACCTAATATCTTCAATTAAAAGGCTTATTGACAAAATTGATAATAATGTGAAATATGGGAAAAGAACCCGAATTATGAAATGCGGCCAAGTGCCAAGTGTGATATAATAATTATGGCCACTAGTGCTGAAGAGACTAAAATATGTGAGGGAAATATGGAATGAGATGATTGATGGAAAATGGAAATGTCTTGAGTAAGACGGCCTAGCCGATCGGGCTGTGATTGGATGTCATGCCACAGACATGGTGGTATTGTGTTGGAAAATGAACCTGAATTGAAACGGAAATTGAGATTCTGGAAAAATGTCTCCAAGGAGATGACCTAGCCGATCGGGTCGTGATCGGACCCCGTATAAGGGTACGGTGGTATTGTGAATAATGAGGTAGTAATGCTAATAATGGCCCAAGTTAAATCTATAGAAATCTTACTTCAAAACTTATGTGATCCCTTATTTGATGTTGTGGTGTTATCTACAGTTTTTCATCGATTTTATGATTACTTCTTCTTGTACTATTGATCTTTCTAAGGAGATGGTGTTTAAGTTAAGCATACTAGTACTATTCGACAGTACCAACATCCCTTTTGCCGGGGGTGCTACATCTTTAGATGGATGTAAGTGGTTCCGTAGCAGACAGTGCCGATTGCAGATAGCGGTGCATCCTCCTCTCAACAGTATTGGTGAGCCCCCTTTCTTCCAGTGGTCATGTAGTACATCTTTTGTTATAAGTTACCACATTTTGAGGTATAGCTGGAGCCTTGTTGCCAGCATTATCATAACTATCTTTTCTATCTTTAGAGGCTCCGTAGACGTTTATGTGGGTTGTGTATGAGTGTTGGATAGGTCACTGGACTATGTTGTATTTTAAACTCTTGTCCCACTAAATTGTAAACTGCATGTAATTTTGGGAACTTAACTATGGTGTAATGAATATGAAGTAAAATAAACTAGCAATGTTTATATACACGATCTCTCCCCTGTTTAACTAATGGTAATGCGTCCCCTTTTAGATCATGAACGAATCGGGTAGGAAAGGTCTAATAGGCTTGCTCGACCGGGTCCACCGATTGAGCACTAGTCGTGCTCCCCGAGGATGGGGCATGACAAACTTGGTATTAGAGCCTAAGGTTTTAAAGTGTCCTAGGATGTATCAGAGCCGTGTCTAGTAGAGTCCTTCTTATTGTTGTGTAGTCGACCACACCTATAAGATGGAGGCTACTTGGACATTTAGGAATAATACCCTTCATTATTTATCTATGTCGTGCGATAGAACTGAATGTCGGGTTGTTTTCCTCTAACTCGTGCATTGTTCTAACTTTCAATAATTGGCACCTAAGAAGAAAGCAAGAATTGGCCAAGAATACAATGCCACCCCAGGAGTGGCTGTTGATTCTCCACTTGATTTTTCCGGAGAGGATACTCCCCCAACTATTTCACTGCCTGATTCTTCTACACCAGAACTGACTGCCCCAGCCCCTACAACTATTGAGGGTGCAACTATCCCACCCACCGATACTCTTGTTTAACCTCCAACCCCAGCTTCCTGTTCTGGTATTTCTGATGTGGATCTTAGGGGAGCTATCTAGATGCTGACACAGCTAGTGGCTTCTCAGGCCTAGAGATCAAATGTTTCACCCAGCTCTTCTAGCCAGCAAGGGATTCTACCAGTGCTAGGTTGAACATATTTCTTCAGCTTGATCCTCTAGTGTTTACTGGTGCAAATCCCTTAGGATTTTATTGATGAGATGCACAAGACCCTTAGGATTATGCATGCAAATGAGATAGAGGGAGTGGAGTTGGATGCCTACCGTCTGAAAGGGGTGACCTATTTGTGGTTTGAGCCATGGGAAGACTCTCGTGAGGAGGGGAAACCTCCGGTGAAGTGGAGTGAGTTTGCTAACGCCTTTATAGATCATTTCCTGCCTGCTGAGACAAGGTCAACCCATGCAATAGAGTTTGAGAATCTAAAGCAAGGTAGCAAGGATGTGTGGGGGTACTACATGGATTTTGCATGTCTATCCAAGTATGTTATTCACATATCGCCTACTATGGAAGCCAGGGTGCGCCGTTTTGTTTAGGGCCTTAGTTCTTTGACTATTAATAAGGCTTCTACAGCTGCCTTGAATTCTGACATGAATTATGGAAAGATGGTGCCATTTTCTCAGGCCATAGAGAACCACAAATTGAAGAACAGGATGGAGCAAAAGGGTACCAACAAGGCCCGGTCTACGGGAAACATCGTGGAGTCATTTGGCGGGGCAAGATTAGCTTTTAGGAGAGGATCATCAGGGTCGTCCCAGTCTGTTGCACAGTCTTCAGCCAGTGTACCGCCATCAGGGCCCAGTCAGCAACAACAGTGGAGTTGTTTTAGGCCCAGTCAGGGCAGCAGGGGACCTCACCAGCAGGGTCGGTCAGGAGGGAGGTCCCAGCAGCAGCAGAGGCCCCCATGCCCCAGGTGCGTAAAGATGCACTCAGTGATTTGCTACATGGAGTTACTCATATGCTATGGGTGTGGGATGAGGGGCCATATTCAGAGACATTGTCGTGTATCCCGCCAGGGTGCGGATAGGGGCACAACATAGCTATCTATCCCAGCAGCTGCTACATCCTCAGCACCCTCTCCAGCTCGAGTTACTCCAGCACCCACAGGGCGTAGTACAGCTAGGGGTGGTGCGTAGAGTTCGGGGAGACCCAGCCGGTTCTATGCTATGAGTGGTCGCCAAAGTGCAGAGGCTTCTCCATATGTTGTCATAGGTATTATGGTTGTTCAATATCATGATATGTATGCTCTTATTAATCCCGGTTCCACCTTGTCCTATGTTACCCCTTATGTTGCTATGGAATTCGGGATAGAACTGGAACAACTTCGTGAGCCATTCTCGGTATCTACTCCGGTTGGTAAGTCTATTATGGCTACGTGAGTTTATAGAGATTGTGTTGTTATGGTACGTGGTCGGGATACCATGGCCGATCTCATTGAATTGGGGATGGTTGATTTTGATGTAATAATGGGGATGGATTAGCTTTATTAATGTTTTGCCAAACTTGATTGCCGGACTAGAACTATGAGGATTGAATTTCCTAATGATCCAGTTGTTGAATGGGAGGGAGATAATGTAGAGCCAAAAGGTAGGTTTATTTCTTACCTTAAGGCCACAAAGATGATCAAGAAGGGGTGTATCATTTAGTTTGGGTTTCGGATACTGATGGTGAGGTACCTACCCTTGAGTCTGTGCCAGTTGTGAATGAATTTCCGGATGTCTTTCTAGATGAGATCCATTGGATCCCCCCAGACAGGGAGATTGATTTTGGTATTGATGTGATGCCAGGCGTGCAGCCTATATCTATTCCGCCTTATGGAATGGCACCGGCATAATTGGAGCTAAAGGAACAATTGAAGGATTTTTTAGAAAAAGGTTTCATCCGACCAAGTGTGTCTCCTTGGGGCACACCGATTGTCTTTGTCAGAAAAAAAGATGGATAGCTACGGATGGTTATTGCCTACCAGCAACTCAACAAAGTCACAATCAAAAATAAGTACCCACTACCAAGGAAAGACGATTTGTTCGATCAATTGTAGGGTGCTAGGTACTTCTCTAAAATTGACTTACGGTCCAGGTATCATCAATTGATTATAAGGGAGCAGGATATTCCAAAAACAGCTTTCAAAACCCGGTATGGGCACTTTGAATTTTTGGCAATATCTTTCGGGCTAACAAATGCCCCGGCAACTTTAATGGATCTTATGAATCAACTCTTCAAGACTTTTCTTGACTCCTTTGTGATAGTGTACATTAATGACATTCTTGTGTATTCTTGAAGTCGGGAGGACCATGCCGACCATCTCAGGGCTATTCTACAAACTCTTCATCAACACCAATTGTATGCGAAGTTCTCTATGTTAATTTTGGCTTGAATCTGTCACATTTTGGGTCATGTTGTCTCTAGAGAAGGAATTATGGTTGATCCTCAAAATATTGCGGCAGTAAAGAATTGGCCTAGACCCATAACTCCAATGGAGATTCGTAGTTTATTAGGTTTGGCCGGGTATTACAGAAAGTTTGTGGAGGGGTTTCTACTCTTGCCTATCTGTTGACTAAATTGATGCAGAAAGCGGTTAAGTTCCAATGGTCCGATGCTTGTGAAAGGAGCTTCCAGGAATTGAAATCAAGACTGACTACTACACCGATATTGGCCCTGCCAGAGGGTACAGAAGGATTTGTGGTCTATTGCGATGTTTCAAGGATCGAGCTTGGGTGTGTGTTAATGCAACATGGCAAGGTTATAGCTTATGCTTCTAGGCAACTCAAGAATCATGAAAAGAACTATCCAACATATGACTTGGAGCTTGCGGCGGTGGTTTTCGCATTGAAGATTTGGCGTCATTACTTGTATGGAGTCCATGTGGATGTATTTACAAACCATAAGATCCTTCAATATATTTTCAAACAAAAGGAGTTGAATCTGAGGCAGAGAAGGTGGCTTGAGTTACTCAAAGACTACGACATTGATATTCTACATCACATGGGAAAGGCCAATGTTGTAGTGGATGCTCTTATCCGGAAATCTATGGTAAGTTTGGCTCACTTTGAGGCGTATCAGAGGTCGTTGGCCAGGGAGGTTCACCAGTTCGCTAGTTTGGGAGTTCTTCTTATGGAATCTAATGAATGAGGAGTAATTATGCAAAATAGGGCTGAATCATTGCTTGTGGCGGGGGTCAAAGAAAAGCAATACAATGATCCATTGTTGGTACAACTGAAGGAGGGGATTCATAAACACAAGACCACAACTTTTTCTCTTGGCATGGATGATGGTACACTACGGTACCAAGGGTGACTATGTGTTCCAGATATTGATGGTCTTTGGGAAAGAATCATGGTGGAAGCTCACTTCCAGGTATTCTGTGCACCCAGGTTCTACAAAAATGTATCATGACCTCAAGGAAATCTATTGGTGGAATGACATGGAAAGGAACGTGGCAGACTTTGTGGAAAGATGTCCGAATTGTCAACAAGTGAAGGCCAAACATCAACGTCCTGGTGGGTTAGCGCAAAGCATAGAAATTCCAGTGTGGAAATGGGAGATGATTAATATGGATTTTGTGGTAGGGTTATCGCGCACTCCGCACAAGTTTGACTCAATTTGTGTTATTGTAGATCGACTCATAAAATCAACACATTTCTTGCCAATTAAATCTACTGACACAGCGGAACAATATGCTCAGTTGTATATCAAGGAAATAGTCAGGCTTCATGGCACTCCAGTTTCCATCATTTTTTATCAGGGGACTTAGTTCACACCTAACGTTTGGAAGAAATTTTAGCAAGGTTTGGGTATGCAGGTAAATCTTAGCACAACCTTCCATCCACAAACCGACAGGCAAGCAGAACGGACTATTCAGATGCTTGAGGACATGTTATGTGCTTATGTTCTTGATTTCAAAGGTAGCTGGGATGATCATTTACCACTCATCGAGTTTGCTTACAACAACAACTTCCATGCTAGTATTCATATGGCACCATTTGAGGCATTATATGGTAGGAGATGTAGATCTCCTATTGGATGATTCAAAGTTGGAGAAGCTGAATTGATAGGACCAGACCTCTTACATCAAGCAATGGAAAAGGTTATGGTCATAAATGAACGGTTGCAAACTGCTCAGAGTCGTCAAAAATCCTATTTGGATGTTCGTTGCAGAGACGTAGAGTTAAAAGAAAATGTTGGGTATTCCTGAAGGTCTCCCCCATGAAGGGGATTATGCGATTTGGAAAGAAAGGGAAATTGAGTCCAAGGTATGTCGTGCTGCATAGAATCATTCAATGGATCGGTCAGGTGGCATACAAGCTCGAGCTACTACCCGAGATGTCATTGGTACACCCGGTATTCCATGTGTCTATGTTGAAGAAGGTAGTGGGAGATCCGTCCGCTATTGTGTCGGTTGACACTATTGAGGTTAATGAAGGGTTGTCATATGAAGAGATTCCAGTTGCTATTCTTGATAGGTAAGTCCGGAAGTTGAGAAATAAATAAATTGCCTCCGTGAAAGTGTTATGGCGAAACTAGCAGGTTGAAGAAGCCACTTGGGAAGTCGAGAAAGAAATGAAAAGAAGTACCCTCATTTGTTTGTATAGCCATGTAATAGCTTCTATGAATTTGGTTTCTGTAAACTTTGTATCACTTGATTAGTCTATGTAAAACTGTTCCACTTTGATTATATATGGCCTATGAGGCCATAGTTGGTGTTGTTATGAGTTATATTATGTCAATGGGTTTTGTATATGTTGTTAGGATGTGTTTCTGGGGCTCTATGGCAGGTGGATAGGCCTAGTTATAAAGGAAACTCTGGTAAACATTTTTGAAATTTAGGGAGTTAGCCAAAATTTAGGGTTGTTTGTATGTGGTGTAAAAATTGAAGTTGCATAAGGTGTTGATAAGTGAACCTTGATCCTCATTCGAGGACGAATGATCTTATGTGGGGGAGGATGTAAGGCCTAGTAAAATTCTTCCTAGAAATTGGGATATCGTGGTGCCAAGTTAGGGATTTCGTGTATTATATGAGGTATTGTTGGGGCATATTACATACCAAATTGAAGGTCTTGTAATTTAGTTTCCAAAGCTCTTAATCGTTCATTCATATGACATTTGGATAGAAAGATATAAGCGTCGGAAGAAGAGCCAATGCTAGGGTGCCAAACTTGCACCTCTTTGACTTTTCAAAAGTGGATATATATATCCCTTATGTCATATCTTTCTTCATATTTCCCCAGACCACGACCAATATAAGACCATAAACTTACCCTTAAGCTCTCTACAAGGGTTTCAACAAAAATTAACATCCCGGGTACAAAATCGAGAAGTGATAACACTAGAACGATCCCTACGACGTAAGTATCATTATACCACCTCTCGTTTTCTTTGTAGTTTGAGTTTTAGAAGATACTTCATAGTTAAAAAATGCCTAATTTCTATGTTTAAGTTTTTAAATATCAAGTAAGGTTGATAAATTCGTTTCCTAATAGAACTCACGGGACGGTGATCGGAAGTCGTGAGTTCGATTTATTCTACTTTTAGTGGACTGTTTTGTAGTCTGCTCGTGTTGGCCTATTTTGCTGCTGATTTATGGAGTTTGGAAAGATGAAAGGTCATGGAGGAATGCCACATGTGGTAGGTTAGTGGGTTTGTCGCTCATCGTTTCACTTTTAAGCTAATTGATAACTTGATGATTGGGTGTGTTATGGTATATTTGGGGTTTTTGTTGTATTAAAGGTCCCGAATTGTAGTTGGGTTGTTTTTGAGGTGCTGATTGTATTATTTTTGTATCTCACCTGTAGTAGGCTTGAGGGAGCAATAAAATCAGGGGAAATGTTGCATGTTTTATTTTAGAATCGAGTTATCGTCTGAGATACGTGATATACTAGCGCCATCTAAGTTGTACATGTATTTCTTTGTTATAGGGTTGGTGCGCTAGTTGTTATAAGCTTGTTGTTGAGTTGAACTAACGACTTGAGGTATTTTATGGCTAGCCCTTATTTCCTTTTGGCATGATCCATATGATACAATGAAACGAGCAAGCACGCAACTTTCACAAATGATTCTATTCTTAAAAGGACTAGGGCTGCCTATGTTCTTGATTTCCCATATGTCCTACTATCATATCGTCTGTTCATGGGTATCATGACATCCTGAGAGATCTTATTGACTTACTTCACTATGCATTGCATTCATTTATACATGTATATTGACCCATGACCAGATGGCCTTATATATGCGTATAGTATATGTATATGTATATGGGGTATGGAGAAAGATTATGGCGTTATATATGCAGTACCACCTGATCAGTTGGCATATGTTGATGATCACTGAGGCCGACATGATATATGGGTTGACCTCAAAGGCTTGATGATGTTATGTACGCATATACCTATGCATGATATGACATTTATATGCATATGCATGGCATTACAAATGTTTCATGATTCACAGAGTTATTAAGACTTACAGGTTGAGTCCTTTACTCCATGTTTTTTTCATGACTTTATTTACTTATTTTTATTTCTTACATACTCAGTACATTATTCGTACTGACGTTACTATTGCCTGAGATCCTGCGTTTCATACCCATAGGTGCAGGTAGATCGGCTGATGGTCCCCCTTCTTTGGTTCCTGGCTCAGTGAGAGTTGGTGAGCTCAATTTGATCTGGAGCTGTTGTTGGGTTTTGGTATGATACTTTTGTATACATATATGGGTATGACCGGGCCTAGTCTTGTCCTTTATATAGTCGTACACTCAATTAGAGGTATGTAGACAACCATGTATAGTTAGATAGTATGTGGCCTTGTCGGCTCACCCATCGATTTGGGTCATGACAAAAGTGGTATCAGAGCGGTTCCATCCTAGGGGTTTCTATAGACCGTGTCTAGTAGAGTCTTATTTATGAGTGTGTTGTGCACCACACTTATAAACAGGAGGCTACACGACATATAGGATGTTATCCTCCCTTCTTATCTTCGATCATGCGATAAAAGGATTCATTTTCCTAACGGTATGTTATGTTTTCAGCGATGCCCAAGAAGGCTACAGCCACCAAGAAGAGCAAGTTTGTGGCTGATGAGACTACAAGTCGAGTGCTACAAATTACCAGGGCTTGGGGAGAGTCTCATAATGAGACTCCATCTCAGATTTCACATACCTTGCCTTCTCTAGAGGAGAACCGAGGGGCACCAGCTCCAACACTCGCTCCAGTACCCCCAACTCCTCAGCCTAATGAACTGTGTTAGGAGATGAGAGATACTATTCAACTATTGACTCGATTAGTGGATGCAGAGGCTCCGTGCCAGGATGTAAGGCCCCATAAAATACTTCCTAGTAACCGAGATATTGTGGTTCCAAGTTAGGATTATGCATTAGAGATTTATGAAATTTTTCGCGGCTCGCAAGCTTGCTGCGGTTCAAACTTTTTGGATTGAACTGTGCATTAAAAAGTTAAATGAAAATGTTCGTAGAAGAATGCATTTTTGCGGCCCATTATGCCGACACATAATCACTTTGTGGACCATATATTAGCCGCAGAGAGTGAGGCAGAAAACTTGGCCAGTTTTGAGGCCAGTTATGCGGCCAATTATGCGATTGCATAATCGCTTTGGGGTCGTATATTGATCGCATAATCGTTCTTGGGCTTTTTTGAAAGGAAGTTATGTGGTGCATTATGCGACCACAGAATAGGTATGCGTATGGAATGCTGGTTGTATACCTGGGCAGAATATTCAAGCCACTAAGGGCTACTTTTGCGGTCACTTTGTAGGCCGCATAATAATTATGCGGTAGCATATGCGACCGCAGATCCGCGTCGGGGCTTCAGATTTCTAATTTTTAAAACTGATCCCATGTCATTATAACTTATTCAAGGGCTCATTTTAAGCTTGTTTTCTAGTACTCCTAGAGTGAGAAAGCGGGCCTAAGAGAACGGAAGTGTCCTTTATCACAATTTCTCCACAAATCCTTGTTTAATCCTTGAATAATTGTCAAGTGAAGTCCCCCAAGTCATCTTCTTAAAGGTAAGAATCTATGCCCAGTTCATAATATTGAAATTCTTCTAAAATGGGTAATTAGCAAGATAGTTTAAAGGCTTGGGGTTTATTTGTTTTGCATGCATGGGTGGTAAAGTAACCTAGGATGAATGTGAGCTAAAAATGGTAAAGGATGGGGTATGGGTTGATTAAATCTTTCACCAAAAGGCCTTAAAAACATATTGCACACCTAGTGCTTGACAACAAGCACATATGGGCTAAAGTATCGATCATCCTTCTAACTCTTGAATCAACTTGTGACAACAACAACAACAATAACAACAATCACCCAGTGAGATCCCACTGGTGGGGTCTGGGAAGGGTAGTGTGTACGCAGACCTTACCCTTACTCCGGGGGAGTAGAGAGGCTGTTTCTAGTAGACCCTCAACACAAGAAGGAAATAGATATTGTATCAGTAACAACAAAGGAATCCAAAAAGGTAATACCAGCAATGCAATAACCAGAAAATAGAGAGCAAAGTAATAACACTAAGCAGAATTAAAGGCACAGTACTACAGACGCAAGGGAATAATATATACACAAAGGGCCACTAAACATACTACAGCCTAACTTCCTAATGAAGTATTAAGACCACAATTGGAGCCACTAGCAGCCTAAAACAAAACACTATCATACTAGCCTCCTATCTCCTAACCTACAACCCTAATGCTCGACCTCCACAACTTCCTATCAAGGGCTATGTCCTCGAAAATTTTCTTCCGCACCATGTTATACCTGATCACCCCTTCCCAATATTTCTTAGGCCGCCCTCTACCTCTTCTCATACCTGTCAAGGTCATCCGTTCACACCTCCTTACCGGTGCATCCAGGATTCTCCTCTTCACATGCCTGAACCATCTAATCCTAGCTTCCCGCATCTTGTCTTCAGTGGGAGCCACGCCCACCTTCACCCGAATATCTTCATTCTCAATCTTATCTAGCTTAGTGTGCCCACACATTCATCTCAGCATCCTCATCTCTATAACTTTCATCTTCTGCGTATGAGAATTTTTAACTGGCCAAAACTCTACACCATGAAACATGGCGGCCTAACCACCGCTCTATAGAACTTTCCTTTAAGTTCCGGATGCACCTTCCTATCACGCAGGACACCAGATGCTATCCTCCAAATCATACACCCCACTCCTATGCGGTGCGTGACATCCTCATCAATATCCCCATCCCCCTGTATAATAAGGTGAAATATGGGAAAAGAACTCGAATCATGAAATGCGGCCAAGTGCCAAGTGTGATATAAAAATTGTGGCCACTAGTGCCGAAGAAACTGAAATATGTGAGGGAATATGAAATGAGATGATTGATGGAAAATGGAAATGTCTTGAGTAAGACAGCCTAGCTGATCGGGCCGTGATCGGATGCCATGCCACACACATGGTGGTATTGTGCTAGAAATTGAACTGGAATTAAAACAGAAATTGAGATTGTAGAAAAGTGTCTCCAAGGAGATGACCTAGTCGATCGGGTCGTGAACGGACTCCTTATAAGAGTACGGTGGTATTGTGAATAATGAGGTACTAATTCTAATAATGGCCCAAGTTAAATCTATATAAATCACACTTGAAAACTTATGTGATCCCTTATTTGATGTTGTGGTGTTATCTACAGTTTTTCATTGATTTTATGATTACTTCTTCTTGTACTATTGATCTTTCTAATGAGACGGTGTTTAAGTTATGCATACCAGTACTATTCGACAATATTAACGTCCCTTTTGCCGGGGGCACTACATCTTTGAATGGATGTAGGTGGTTCTATAGCAGACAGTGCCGATCACAGATAGCGGTGCATCCTCCTCTCAGCAGTCTTGGTGTGCCCCCTTTCTTCCAGGGGTCATATAGTACATCTTTTGTTATAAGTTACCACGTTTTGAGGTATAGACTGGGCCTTGTTGCCGGCATTGTCATAACTCTCTTTTCTATCTTTAGAGGCTCTGTTACACTTATGTGGGTTGTATATGGGTGTTGGATGGGTCATTGGACTGTGTTATATTTTAAACTCTTGTCCCACTAAATACTGCATGTAGTTTTGGGAACTTAACTATGGTGTAATGAATATGATGTAAAATTAACTAGCAATGTTTATATACACGATCTCTCCCCTATTTAACAAATAGTGACACATCCCTTTTTGGATCATGAACGAGTCGGGTAGGAAAGATCTAATAAGCTTGCTCGACCGGTTCCTCTTGGTTGAGCGTCGGGTGTGCTCATCAAGGATGGTGCGTGACACAAGAGGTAGGTATTGGTCATGCAGATAATGCCATCAGTGTAAGGGTTTGTGATTTCATTAATTTGTACCCTCTGATATTCACTGGATCAGCTCCACACGAGGATGCTCAGGTACTTATCGATAGGATGCAGAGCTCTTTAAGGGTAATGAAGGCCACTGCAACTGAGTCAGTTGAGCTAGCTTCCTATTGACTTCGGGATGTTGCAATTAATTGGTACAGTCTTGGAGTTGTCCAGAAGTGAGGATACCCTTCCATTAGTATGGCAGGAGTTTACAGAGGCTTTTCTTCGTCATTATTTGCCACCAGAGCTTAGACGGGCCAGAGTTGATAGGTTCTTGACCCTTCGGTAGGATAATATGAGTGTTCAGGAGTACAACCTTCACTTTGATTCTTTGGCTAGGTATGTTCCCACTATTATAGCTAAGATGGAGTATCGAGTTCACCAGTTCATGATGGGTTGGATCCGCACCTCATTAATGATTGTATGTCGGTCTCACTTCAGCCAGGCATTGATATTTCTCATATTCAGGTATACGCGCATGGTGTAGAGGAGCGTAAGCAGAAGCAAAGGGCCGATTGTAAGCATGATAGGGGCCAAAGTAAGAGAGTGAGATCTTCAGGTCCTTCTAGTGAGTTTCGAGGTGGTCAAAGATAGCAGTAGCCGATGTATCCAGCCCAGCTAAAGACTAGTGCGCCCGCTCTATTTGTTGGTAGGAGATTTGATCGTTCCATATATTTAGGGCCCAGTCATAGTTCTGGGGCCTCTAGTTCTCAATATAGGGGTGAGTCAAGTTAGATTAGGCCACCCTTTCCATGATGTACTCAATCTGGTAAGAAGAATGTCGGGCAGTGTCTTGTGGGGTTGGGTGTTTGTTATACTTGTGGTTATCCAGTCCACATTATGAGAGATTATCCGACAAGAGCTGGTGCAGGTATGGTTCAACTAGCAGGATCTGTATGGTTCGTCATCATCAGTATGCCCCATGGGCAAGGTTCACAGGCACCAGCCGGTTGTGGTAGAGGCAGAAGTGGAGCATCTAGCTTGAGCGGTCCTCAGAATCGCGTTTATGTATTAACGGGTTGACAGGATTAGGAGTCATCACCTGATATTGTTACGGGTATATTATAAGTCTCCTCATATGATGTATATGCGTTGATTGATCTAGGTTCCACCTTATCGTATGTCACTTCGTTGGTTGCTAGCAAGTTTGGGATAGAACTTGAGTTGATTAAACCTTTTGAGGTGTCTACACGTGTTGGGGATCCAGTGATAGCTAGACGGGTATATTGAGATTGTATAGTAGTAATTCATAATAATTCTATATAAGCAGGCCTGATTGAGTTAGATATGGTAGAATTTGATTTTATAATGGGTATGGATTTGTTGGCTTCTTGTTACGCTAACGTTGATTGTAGATCAAAGATGGTTCGGTTCCAGTTTCCAGGGGAGCCAGTTCTGGAGTGGAAAGGTAATACTGCATCACCTTGAGGTAGGTTTATTTCCTATCTGAAGGCAAGGAAGATGATCATAAAGGGCTATATTTATCATTTAGTTCGGGTACATGATGTGAAAACTGAGTCAACGACCCTTCAGTCTATCCCAGAGGTTAATGAGTTTCCCGATGTTTTTCCTGATGAGCTTCCAGACCTTCCTCCAAAGCGGGAGATTGAGTTTGCTATTGACATATTATTAGATACTCAGCCGATATCTATTCCTCCTTATAGAATGGCACCTGCAGAGCTTGGAGAGTTGAAAGAATAACTGAGGGATTTGCTTGAAAAAGGCTTTATCAGACCTAGTACATCACCGTGGGAAGCACCTGTGTTATTTGTGAGAAAAAAAGATGGTTCCTTGCGGATGTGCATTGATTATAGGCAGTTGAATAAAGTGACAATCAAGTATAAGTACCCGCTTCCAAGGATTGATGATTTATTTGATCAGTTGCAGGGTGCCAAGGGTTTGTCGAAAATAGACTTGAGGTCTGCATACCATCAGGTAAGGGTTAAAGAGAAAGATATTCCGAAGACAACATTCAGAACCATATACGGGCGCTTTGAGTTTCGTGTTATGTCATTCGGTTTGACCAATGCCCCAACAGTATTCATGGACCTGATGAACCATGTGTTCAGACCCTTTCTAGATTTGTTTGTGATTGTATTTATAGATGATATTTTGGTTTACTCTCATCCAAAGGATGAGCATGCAGATCATTTGTGTACTATGCTCAGAGTTCTACAAGAAAGGAAGTTGTACGCAAAATTCTCTAAATATGAATTCTGGTTGATTTATGTAGCTTTCCATAGGCATATTATTTTAGGTAAGGGTATCCAGGTTGATACACAGAAGATTGAGGCAGTGAAGACTTGGCCTAAACCTATGATACCAATGGAGGTTTGAAGCTTCCTGTGTTTGGCAGGTTATTATAGGAGATTTGTAGAGGGGTTTTCTTCTCTTTCAACACCATTGACAAAGTTGACTCAGAAGGCAACGAAGTTTCATCGGACTGATGCTTGTGAGCGGAGTTTCCAGGCATTGAATGAAAGATTGACTTCAGCACCGGTTCTAACACTCCTAGAGGGGACCGATGGTAATGCTATCTATTGTGATGCTTCGGGCGTTGCATTGGGTTGTGTACTGATGCAATATGGTAAGGTTTTGGCTTATGCTTCTAGACAACTAAGAAAGCACGAGAAGAATTACCCAACCCATGATTTAGAGTTAACCACAGTGATTCATGCACTAAAGATGTGGAGGCACTATTTATATGGCATTCATGTTGATATCTATACGAATCATAAGAGCCTTCAGTATGTCCTCAAGCAAAAGGAATTGAATTCACGTTAGAGGTGATGGTTGGAGCTAATAAAAGACTATAATGTAGATATTTTATACCATCCATGGAAGGTGAATGTAGTATACCCTCAGCCGTAGATCTATGGGTAGCCTATCATATTTACAGCTAGAGAAGAGTGAGATAGCCCGTGAGATTCATCAGCTAGTTAATCTTGGAGTTTGATTACTAGATTCAGGTGATACCGGAGTTACTATTCACACATTGCAACATCCTCTTTAGTAATTGAAGTGAAGGAACGCCAGTATGAGGATCCTATGCTAGCTCATTATAGAGATGTAGACCCTCAAAAGGAGAAGAAGCCATTTGAGATTACAGGAGATAGAGTCTTTAGATATCGAGGTCGATTATGTGTTCCTAATGTGGTAGGGCTACGGTAGCAGATTATGGGAGAAACTCACTATTCTCGTTATTCTATTCATCTAGGAGCAACGAAGATGCATCATGATATCAGCAAAATATACTGGTGGGACGAAATGAAGAAGGATATAGTAGAGTTTGTTACTCAGTGCTAATTGTCAGGAGGTTAAGATTGAGCATCAGAAACCCGTTGGATTATTGCAGGCTATAGAGATTTCGACTTGGAAATGGGAAGTAATTTATATGGATTTCATCATAGGCATACCTCATACCCAGCATAAGTTCGATTCTGTATGGGTGTTCGTTGATAGACTTACAAAATCTGCCCATTTTCTGCCTGTCAGGACTACGTATTCAATAGAGGATTATGCAAGGCTTTACATTAAGGAGATGGTATGACTTCATAGTGTCCCCATATTTATTATATCAGATAGAGGTGCTTATTTTACCGCTAATTTATAGAGATCCTTCCAAAAAGGTACGTCTTAGTGTATTCATCCCCAGACAGACGGTCAGGCTGATGTACTATTCAGACACTGGAGGATATGCTATGGGCTTGAGTTGGGGAAACTAAGTTACTAGGACCAGAGTTGGTACAACAGGCAGTTTAAAAGATTAAGCTTATACGGGAAAGGCTATTAGCAGCTCAAAGTCGTCAAAAGTCCTATGCAGATAATCGACGGCGAGACTTGGAGTTTCAGGTAGATGATTGGGTATTACTAAAGGTATCACCCATCAAAGGCGTTATAAGATTCGGTAAGAAAGAAAAGCTTAGCCTTCGGCACATTGGACCTTATAAGATTATACGCAGAGTAGGCCAAGTAGCATATGACTTAGACTTTCCTTCCAACTTGGAGTCTGTACATCTAGTCTTTCATGTGTCTATGCTCCATAAGTGTATTAGAGATATTTCTAGAGTCATTCCAGTTTACGGTGTTCAGGTCACAGAGCAGCTATAATATGAGGAAGCTTGCCATACTAGATAGACAAGTTCGAATATTGAGAACTAAGGATGTAGCTTCGGTTAAAGTATTTTGGAGAAACAAGAATGTAAATGATATGACTTGGGAAGCTAAATAACACATGAAGACAAGGTATCCTCACTTGTTTCCTCTTCCGGAAGAGGATCGAACTGAGACATCACACTTTGGATACGTATATGATACTAGATTCTTATGTTAATTACTGTCATTGGTCATGTTAGGCCACTGGTGTTATTGATGATTTTGGCCTTGTGTGGCTTTGTATTGTTGGGTTTTCTACATGACAGGTTGGTAGTAGTATCGTTATAGAGGAGACTCTGCCAACATTTCTATAGATCTCTGGGAGTTTAACATTCGAGGATGAATGTTTCTAAGGGGGAAGATTGTTACACCCTGTGCGTCCCAAAGTGATGTATAATGAATATGAAACTTGTTAATCAGGATTTAAATGTGTTTAAGGTCATAATATGACTATATATGATGTTTGGATATAAAATATAAGGTTTGGGAAAAATAAGTTGCGAAAAAACTGACTAAGGATTTGCCTTGTAATAAAGTTTTTTTAGCAATACATTTGTGTGATATATGAGGCCTACTTCGGACATATTCTATAGCAAATTAAATGTCTTGGAATTTTGTTTCCAATGCTCTTAACCGTTTGTTCATACAACATTCGGATGGAAAGATATAACCGTTGGAAGAAGAGTCAATGCTAGGCTGCCAAGCTAGCACCTCTTTGACTTTTTAAAAGTGGATATATATATATATCCTTTATGTCGTCTCTTTCTTCATTTTCCACATACCACAACCAAAATAAGATGATAACTTACCCTTAAGCACTCTACAAGTATTTCAACAAAGATTAACATGCCAGGTACGCAATCGAGAAGCGATAACATTAGAACGATCCCTACGACATAAGTATCATTATACCACCTCTCTTTTTCTTTGTAGTTTGAGTTTTGGAAGGTACTTCATAGTTAAAAAATGCCTAATTTCTTTATTTATGTTTTTAAATATCAAGGAAGGTTGATAAATGTGTTAATTAATAGTTAGAACTCACGGGACGGTGATCGGAAGCCATTAGTTTGATTTATTCCACTTTTAGTGCTCTGTTTTGTAGTCCACTCATGTTGGCCTATTGTGCTACTGATTTATAGAGTTTGGAAGGATAAGAGGTCGTTTTGAAATGCCACATGTGGTAGGGTAGTGGGATGGTCACTCATCATTGCAGTTTCAGGCTAATTGATAACTTGTTGATTGTGTGTGTTATGGTATATTTGGGATTTTTGTTGTATTGAAGGTCCCGAATTGTATTTGGCTTATTTTTGAGTTGCTAATTGTATTGTGTTTTTATCTTGCCTATAGGCTTGAGTGATAAATAAAATCAGGGGAAATACTGCCCGTTTATTTTAGAATCGAGTTATCGTTTGAGATAAGTGATATACTAGCACCATCTAAGTTCTACATGTATTTCTTTGTTATAGGGCTGGCGTGCTAGTTGTCATAAGCTTGTTGTTGAGTTGCATTGATGAATTAAGTTATGCTAATGCTATCCCTTATTTTCTTATGGCATGATCCATATGACACAATGAAACGAGCAAGATGCAACTTTCACAAAAGATTCTATTCTTAGAAGTACCGTGTTGCCTATGTTCTTGATTCCCCATATGTCCTACTATCATATCGTCTGTTCATGGGTCTCATGACATCCCGAGAGATATTATTGACTTACTTCATTATGCATTGCATTCATTTATACATTTATATTGAACCATGACCAGATGAAATTATATACACATATAGTATATGTATATGGGGTGTGGGGAAAGGTTATGGTGTTATATACGCACCACCACCTGATCAGCTGGCATACGTTGATGATTTCACCTACTGAGGCTGAGATGATATGATGGGTTGCCCTTAGAGGCTTGATGATGTTATGTACGAATATACCTATGTATGATATGACATTTATATGCATATGCATGACATTATAAATGTTTCATGATTAATAGAGCTATTCAGACTTACAAGTTGAGTCCTTTACTCCATGTTTCTTTCATGACTTTTATATACTGATTTTTATGCCTTACATACTCGGTACATTATTCATACTGATGCCCCAATTGTCTGGTGGCCTGCGTTTCATGCCCACAGGTGCAGGTAGACAGGTTGACGATCCCCCTTCTTAGGATCTTGGCTCAGCAAGAGTTGGTGTGCTCCATTTGATCTGGAGCTGCTATTGGGTATTTGTATGATACTTTTGTATACATATATGGGTACGACGGGGCCCAGTCCCGTCCTTTATATAGTTGTACACTCTATTAGAGGTCTATAGACAGTCATGTATAGTTGGATAGTATGTGGCCTTGTCGGCTCGCCCTACCGTATTCCGTATATATATGTCTTTTGGGCATGTTTTCTCACATATGTTATTCACACGAATCGGTAGTTTATTGCCACACGTTATGCATGACCTATACTTATTTCATGTTTATATTTTAGACGTATGCTAAGGGTGTTCGACAGGTAAAACTCAGGATCTCGTCACGGCCGGCCCATCGGTTTGGGTCGTGACACAACAGCTGATATTTATATGATTAACAACTAAAAGTAACTAAGAATCTAAAGTTATTGACTAATGACTACCGAGACAAGGATTAAGCAAATAAGGTTATTTGTGGGAGAAGATAGGGTTTTGATAGGATAGGTGCAAGATAATTGTTCGGGATCTAACTGTAGATAATTCACTTCTAAAGTTCAAGTGAGTCTATCGAATTCACTCAATATTAGTTCGAACGTTCTGCAAAAACTCCTCTCTCGATTAAGTCTTAACCTCACAAGATGAACCGATTTAAGCACGTGAAGATATGCAAGAATGCGTAGTGGATTGCTCTTTAGGAAAACCTCTTCCGATTATTCTCCTAACTGGGTTTAATCAATGATTCAACTAGTCCCTTTCGATTATTTAGAAGAATTTATGAACTCGACCAACAATATAGTGCAAAGATATCACATGTTATGCCTCTCTCGATTACATGAACTAGTGTACATAGATGCAATAATTAAATCATCCAAAATAGCTCAATACATACAACTAGAGTTATAATCTGCAAACAATCATCAATACACCAAATCCATCAAACTCTAAAGGGAACCACTCCATAGACATGGAGAAATTCATCACAAATATAATTAAAATATAGGAAAGCATAAATTCGATCAAAAGTCGGGTCTTGAGTGAGGAAGGAATGATGAAATCCTTCTGCTTGTGTTCTTCTAACTCCTCCTTAGCATCCTTAGGTCTAAAGTATGTCAAAAGTCGAAAAATAACGTTTTTTCCATGTATATATACCAAGTAGGATCGGGCCCAGATGAAACCACCCTTTTTCTAGCCGAAATATGAAAATCGCTCTGGGAAATTTGTACAAGCGCGCATGGGTCGATGCGCCATGTCATACGCTAGTGGAATTTTTTAGAGAGCTACACAATTGCAGGCAACAGGATTTTGCATAGCCGCAGCGCACCACACGCTGGGGTAGTGCAAAATTCTCAGAGTACGGATGCAAACTTGATTTTTGATGTCCAGACTTGGTCCTCGATCTCCGAATACGATCCTGACTTAATCCCTTGGGCTTTTACTCAAACTTCAAAGGTCCAAATAGCTCTAATTAGCTCCACAACATCTACATAACTCGGAATCACTCCTACAAGGCATAAAACACATAATAAGTGCAAAATTCTACCAATTAAAACTTGCCACAAGTAAAGTGTAGTGAATTAGAGTGCAATAAGCGACTAAAATACGTAATTACAGCCTACTATCAAGGGTCGGACATCTATTTTACTTACTATATAGAGAGAGTTGAGTCAGTATCAATAGGTAAGTGTATCTTCATATCATCTTTGACTCTTGGTTACTTTCAGTTATAATATTATTAGTTCAATATCATCTTTCATCTTTCATCTTTCAGCTATTTGGTTGCATTAGATACTTGGTATATTATCTCGTACTGACGTCCCTTTTGTTGGTGACGCTACATTTCAAGCCTGCAGGTCTTGATAGACAGCTGGATATACCTTCCCAGTAGACAGAGTCAAACATCAGCTTGGTTGGTAAGCTCCACTTCCTTGGGGTTACCAGGTCTAGACCTTGGAGTCTATTTTATATATACAGGTTTGATAGTGTAAGGCCCCGAAAAATTTTGCTAAGTAACTTAGGATTTCGTGGTGCCATGTAGGCTAATTATATTATTTTATGTGCTATTACCATGATAGGCATCAATTGGATTTGGTAAATAAGTGTATAAGTCTTATAATAGGTAATGTGGGGTCCAAGGAGGGGCATAAGTCTAAGACAAATCAGAAATTTTCATAATGGGCTAAAATTCAAAATGAGTTTGCACAAGTCCACACTTTGAACAAGCATATCTAAATATATATAAGGTTTTGTGTGATGAACAACCTATCATATGAAAGTTCTTCGAGTCTAGTTTCCAACTCTTCAAACCATTCGTCATTTGGACATTATTACACAAAGTTATGATGAAATTACCAAAGGCTAGAAAAATGTGATCCTGTGTCAGTTCTGCGATCGCAAAACCATTATGTGGTCCGCATAATTGATCTGCGACCGCAAATCTGGTCACAAACTGGACCAGTGTAGCCCAGTTTTGGACACCAGTTCCGCGATGTATTTCGCGACCCATATTCCTATTTTGCGGTCCGTTATGCGACAACAGACCCGATTTCGGAGGCTTATTTTTCTTATTTTATAACCCGGTCCCATTTTAATATATAGGCTTTGGGGCTTCATTTGGGGTCATTTTCTACTTATTTTAGAGAGAGTTGAGAGCATATAGACAGAGGAAGAAGGAGCCCAGCTTATAATCACCCAAATCTTGCTCAAGTTCTCAAGAATCAAGGAAGATAACCACTTGATTGTCCTCCATCCGGGTAAGTCTGTCTTCCAAGATTTCATGTAAGAGGTTAAGGGTTCAAATATGTGGTGGGGATTAGAAATAGGCTATGCATGTGGGATTAAGTTGTAGTATGTGATAGTAAAGAACTAATTTGGGTAGTTCCTGTTAAAATTGGTTGAGGAAAGAAGGAATTTCCATTTTCAGACCTTGTAGACTACTTCACATGTTAGGTGTTTGATGAAATTCCTAAGAGAGTTACACCATGGGTAATCTTCCTAATTATTAATCGATTCCCTCTATCTCCTTATAGATTGTTATTGCTAGAGGTGTTGGTGGACTGTAGAAACTTAAGGAAAAGCTCTTTGAGGTATGTATGGCTAAAACCCCCTCTTCTTAGAAATTTAGCTTCCATGGTGTCCGTGCAAATGTTGTAAGTCTGAAACTTGATTGATGTAGTACTTGTTATATCAAATGAATTGATGTTGTGAGAATGTTTGTGGAAGGTGCGTCTCTATGTGTTTTATATGTTATTATTCATAAAATTGAGGATATGTGAAAAACATGAACTATGTGCTAAAATACCTAAATTTCAAGTCAAGGTAACATTGTGATTATTATGCCGAACTAGATGAATTCCTTTCTATGCTTATAACTTGAATTGCCATTGTGTATGCCTATGATCTTAAATGGCAAGGTTAATATTGAAAATGGGAATAATATGAAACGTGAGTTATGGAATGTGGCCTAGTGCCAAGTATGATGTGATAATTGTGGTCCTAAGTGCCTATGAATTGTTATATGTGAAATAAAGATTGAAGTGAGATGATTAATGGAAAGGGTAACGTCTTGGTAAGACGGCCTAGCCGATCAGGTCGTGATCGGACGTCATGCTACACATATGGTGGCATTGTATTGATAATTGAAACTGGAAAGTGAGAATGAAATAATGATTGAGGTATATGTCTCAAATGAGGCAGCTTAGACGATTGGGTCGTGATCAGACTCCGCTCAAGAAAGCGGTGGTATTGTGAATGATGATGCAACAATATGGGATGCCCCAACCTAAAGTTATGGAAATTATGTGAAAGCTATGTGATTCTTTTTATTTGTTGATGTAGTGATTGTTTAAAGCTTTTGTTGAATCCTTATGATTTCTTTGTTCTTGTATGGTTGTTCTTTCTAATGAGATGGTGTTTAGTTATACATACTAGTGCTATTCGATGGCACTAACGTCCCTTTTTGCCGGGGGCGCTATGTCTTTAAATGGATGTAGGTGGTTCTATAGTAGGCAATGTTGGTCACAGCTAGTGACGCATCTCTCTTTTAGCTGACTTGGTGAGCCCCACTTCATTTCGGGGTCTTGTACCATTTTTAACATACTTTATATTTTGAGGTATAGCCGGAGCCTTGTTGTCGGCATTTCTATATTACTCTTCAGTTGTATTTAGAGGCTCCGTAGACAGGTTGTGGGTGGTGTCGGGTATTGAAAATTTGAACTAGATATGTTGTTATTTGGCAAAATGTTTCCTTCGTACCTATTAATTGTAACAATTTGGTTAGTATGGTTGAACTATTAATGAAAGACAAAGATAAAAATTGTCAATGTAATGCTCATAAAGTAGGATTTATGGAGTTCATCTCCTTGTTATCCATAAATTAATTTTTGGGTAGAACGAAACCTAATAGGCTTGCTCAGTCGGGCTTGCTCGGTTGAGCACCGGTCACGCCCCTCGGTTTTGGGGTGTGACAAACTTGGTATCAGAGCCTCAGGTTTTAAAGTGTCCTAGGATATCTCGGAGCTATGTCTAGTAAAGTCCTTCTTATCGGTGTGTTGTCGACCACATCTATAAGTTGGAGGCTACTCGGACATTTAGGAATTTCACCCTTCTTTGATACTCCAGATCGTGCAGTAGAGCTCAAGATAGGGAGCTAATTTCCTCATTATGTCTTATTACCAAGATGAGTAATCTTGATACCATAATCCATGAGTTTGAAGCAGTAAGGAGGGAATGACCCCACCATAGAATCTGGGTGAGATTTCCCAAGAGTTTGTTAGAAGAATGTATCGGGCCATGGAGGGATTGGTAGAACTTGTTGCTAAAGGGCGTACCCTTGTTCCTATTAATGTCACTGCACCACTGGATCATGCAGTACATTAGTATTTTACCAATGTATGTTACAAATATGAAGTCAAGGTGCATGAGTTAAGGCACTATCCCGCCAATCTAAAGTTACTAAGTAAGTCATTCCTTGCTAGATCGTTATGAACACCGCACGGTTTTCTTTTTGTATATGTGCATCCATATTGAAGAGTTCTCATAAACATGGTCTTAATAAGATGTTGAGTCATAAAAACTAGTGTGTACCTACTCCTTGAAGGAGACGTATTGTTCGTGAATCCACTCTATCACAAATTCTCTTATTTACATCCTCTTATGAATTAAGTTCTATAAATATGTCCTTGAATGGAGTTATAACTATAGGATTAATACTTCCCACTTTCTTTCCTAAATTCTCAACAGGGGACTACATCCGATGAATTTGTTACAAAATCTTTTTATGAACAACGTCTGCTCATTTGTGCATATGCATGCACCATCGTAAAGTTTACCTATGTGATGTCAAGTTCCATGTAAAGCATCCTAGTGTTGCGATCCTTCTCGAGTTACTCTTTTACTCACTTGTGTATATGGCTTATATGGTTTGAACAGTCACTCTACCCCCATTCGAGTATCATCATGAAAGTTTCTCAATGTCTAGTAACATAAGAGCATACCTTAACACCTATCACATGAGTGCATGTCAATCAAAATGGCCACCGTGTGCATAAAGTCTCTAATGGCATAAGTGTTGATATCTAATTTTTTCCTATATATTTTCAATATGCAAAATAACTTGAAAATGGCATATATATATATATATATATATATATATATATATGTAAGCATATCCAAGTGTTTTATTATTTTTCCGTAATTTTTAAAGGTTTTTAAATCAATCTATTTCCCTTTTTATCCATAAAATCCTAATAACTACTTCCAAAATTATTATTTTTTGGTAATTCATCTATTGGATTTTTATTTTTATGCCAAAATATAGCTAAGTTAATTTTTACATATTTTTTACAATTTTATTTAGTATTTTTTAAAGCTAATTGCATATAATTGCAATATTAGCCATCTTAAGGTTTAATTGTGTTCTATATTCATAAAATTAAGCCCTGCATTTTTAAATTTGTAATTGTATATTATAAATCATTTTCATTCTTTCAATTTGTTTCCAAAATGTATTTACTATTTTTTATAAATTTAAAAGGGGAAAATTGGCTATCTAAATAATAGCCCAATTGCATTTAAATTGTAGCCTAAATCTGACCCCAAATCAGACCCAATTTCCCCGTCCCAATTTTGTTTAAACCTGACCCCTAACCTAGTTTAACAGGCCCAACCTGGATTCCCCACCTACCCTTTTAAATCTAGATCGTTGATCATTTAGATCAACGGCCACCGTTCCCCCTTACCATTTTTAACCTTGAACGGCCCCTAAACCTAACTCATTTCCCACCACCCGCCTCCTATGAATCCCTTACCTCTCAGTTCTCTCTACACCCTCATATGAACCCTAGCCGCCGCCATCTAATTCCACCATAATCCACCTCAACCCCTCCCTAATCCATGGCCTCTCATGGCCATTTGAGATGTGTATCAGCATCCTATGGCTCCTGGGTGTTTGTTTCTGTGGTTTCATGGATAGACCTCGAAGGAATCTGGTCCAGTCCTTGCTCGACTTCTGTTCGTGGCCTTTCTCCGGCCATCCATGACCTTTCTCCGGCCATTCATGGCCTTTCAAGGCAGATCCTTGACTTTCCTGGTTAGATCGGTAACTCTCAAGGTCTTTCTCATCTTTTCTAGGTTTTCCGAAACCCTAAACTTTAACTTGCAATTTTCTTCAGATCTATCTTAGATCTGTGTTTACTACAAACTTCTTAAGTGCTTTCTCGAAGGTTCTTCAACTTTTCTTTCAAAACGACTCTTCATTTTTCGACGATTAGGGTTTTCCTTTAAATTTTTCAAAAGAGCTCTTCTCTAATTTTAATGTTGTCTGTGATTTTGCTATGTTTAAAACGGTTTTCTCATGTTGTTCTTCTATCTATTTCAGCATGTTAAAAACCCTAGTTCCTTTTTGGTCTTATCCGAGTTCTAAAATTGTTTGCTTAAATGTGTGCTTATTTTAGGTTCTTTGTTTATGACTCTCTTTTCCTTGTTTGACTCATCTGATTTTGAGTTCTTATCATCTCTTAAATTCGGGTATTGTTGAAGCCCTAATTTCTTAGAAGTTTTGCCTTACTTGTTACTGTGAGACCTTTACTTGTTTCTGACTCTCTTTACCTGTTACTATGTTCTTCTTCACTGTTGATTCTATCTGACTACTTGACCTACTTGACTACTGTGCTTCGAATCTTTTCATGCTACTGAACCCTAGCTTACCCCTACTGCTACTGTATGTTTGTGTTGCTTCTTTTTGTCAACATGTTTAACTTTGCATGCTTATTCATCCCTTGCTATTTATATGGTGAAGTGTAGAATCATGTTCATTTCTTGATTGATCTTGATTTCCTCGGTCTTCCGACTAATTGTAAAAGGTTTTCTTACGAGCCCTAATTTTTACTCATCTATTTAAATTAATTGATTCCTTTCCTTTAATGTGATGTTTACCTTGTTGAATCCTTTCCCAAAATAAGCCTATTTTGTACTTAGACTTGGTTATTTACTTCATTCTTTTACTGCCCCCTTATATGGAAATAATCAATTTGTCCCCAAACTGATTTCTTCCCTTAATTAAACATGTTACTACCCGTTAAATAGTGATTCCTTAATTAAAGGGAATCACTTATGTTAATTGATTCTGATTGTGATTTTTTCCGTGTTTGTGTTTAAGACTTTACCTCTTCTTCACTCGTTTTTAAAACTATAAATACCCATCCCCTCTTCTTTCAAAGACACAAACAATTTGAGTTCAAAAACACACACTTACACTCAAAACTTTCTCTCTTTTCTCTACTACTACTTGTGATACTGCTTTAGTCTAGCCGGCTGAAAGCCAAGGCTAGACTGTGGAATTTTGCTTACTTTTCTTTTCTGCACTTTGCTTCTCTACTGGTACATCCTAGTTAATTTTCAAGAATCAACAACAACATGTTTCTTTAATTGTTCCAACTTCTCACATTCTTGTCTACTTCTGCTTATGTTTCTGCAGTCAAGTTACATTAATAACATGCTGAAATATGTTCTCTTCCCCTTTTAAATTAATGCTCTCCTATGTGTATGAATACCAAACCCCATATCCCCTCTATGTGTTTGTGTTCCTTTGGTTGGTTTGTGGCCATGCCAAAACCCCTCTTGGGTCATGTGCTTACAAACAATGTATTCCCAAAACCCCTTTGATCCCTTTTATGACTATTAATTCAGTGTTTTGATTATTGCCCCAACTGATTTCAAACATTTTTGCTACTGATTACCTTCAAGAAAATGGACTTACCAGTCAAGTTTTAAACAAAATCTTTTTTTAAAAACTGTGTGTTCTGTAGTTCCACTATATTCTTAGAACCTAGGTTCTGCCCCTCTTGTTTGAGCCTTGCCTTGGGACCCTTGAGCTCCCTCTGAACATGGACACATAAGGGTTGGCCCTTCCACACTGCACTCATTTCTGTTTGGTTATGCAAACCTGGGTGTAAGCACTGTCCGGGGTCCCTTGAGGCCCTTAGGAACTTTGACACACCCAGTTCTGAGAAAGGCTTTGAAACAACATGGGCATTTGAGGTAGTTTATTCCATAACTCATAGAGGAAGTCAAGAATCAGTCTTCCTATGGTTGTAACTTCTTATTTTTGCACTTTTCTGATGTAATTCAGTCATTTTTGGTCTGTAATAATTTGTAAAAAATATTAGGGTTGGCTAGTGAAAAGGAATGGGGTGATTATGCATGCCTTAGCTATTAGAAGAGTAGATAACATGCCTATAGGATCTGTTTAATAAATTCTGCATGTTTTACTTTCACACTTAGATACCATGCCTATAGGGTCTAAATGGCTATAATAAGACATCATGCCAATAAGGTTCAAATCAGCTTTAAAATTAGATGTCATACCTATAAGATCAAAGAATCAATTTTCCATAGAAATCATGCTTATAGGAATTTTGTTGTGATCAAATGAATCCCGCCTGCTTCACTTCATTTTCAATTAGATACCATGCCTATAGGACCAAAATCAACCTTTAATACTTAGATACCATGTCTGTAGGAATTAAAATCCGCTATAATAGAGATCATGTCTGTAGGATCTAAAACCAATTTAGTTAAAAAATTGGTTTGACTCGTACAGTTCTGAATCAGTTTAAATAACCCGCACTTTTAAACTAATACGGTTAGAAAGCATGCTTATAGGATCCAAATCGCTCGTTTCAAATTTTTTATTGTTTTACTACACCCCTAATCAGTAATAGATATTATGCTCACTACTGCGCCTAGGCAAGCCTTAGGTAATAATGATAAAACTAAACTCACCTTTGTTTAATTAGCACTGCTACAACCAGCAGGCATGCCTGATTTGGACTTCTTATCTGAGTTATGTAATAAATTTTTCTGCTTCAACAATTAAAACACCCTGCCTTAGTACTTTAAATTTTGACCCCAACTGTGTTTAAGTCATGTTATTTATATACATTGTATGCGGAGGTATAGCCTCTTAATTGTTTATGTGTTTCCCTTTTAAATGCAGTCCTACATGTTTTGTCTGTCGCCTTAGCCTTTTACCTTTAAAACCTATGAGTCAGCCTAAATCCTCCCTCTTATAGGAATAGTAGTCCTAAATTCCTCCGGGACTGATAGGAATGGGACGGGTAATAGCATTCAATAGAGGTCGAGATCAATCCGTGCTTTAATACCATAACAGGGTGGGAAGGGTAGATATGGATATGATCACCGGTGCGCTAATACCACGTGTATCCCCTCTTCTAAGGATTGTCATACCGGGTATCGCATTGATGTGATCCATATTATAAACAAACCTAGGACCTCCCGCCCTCCTTTTTATATTCTTAAGTATTTGTAAAACTGTAACTCGTTTTTAAAATTTGCCTTTTAATGATTGTCTTCAAACTCTTATATTTTTAAACTTAAATCCCCTACTATTTGAGCATATACTTGTCTATTTTCTAATTGTACAAATTCACAAAACTGTCTAGACGGGAACCACACTAGTGGATCCTGAGGGGTGCCTAACACCTTTCCCTTGGGATAATTTCAAGCCCTTACCTTATCTCTGGTTATCAAACAAACTTAGAAATGAACCCTATAGGTGTCCTAATGCACCTTAAATCATTAGGTAGCGACTCTTCAAAATGCAAACCCCGTTATCAAAAGGAATGAGTTGTCTTATACCCAAAAATGTCATAAACCCGATTTCCGATGAAAATGAGGGAAAAATGGAGCGCGACAGCATGACAACTCTGCTGGGGATATTTAGGCTTTTACCATTTTAGATTGTTCTTGTGAATTTGTACTTCTCCCTTATGTGCAATTACTTGTTTAATTCCTTTAAGCGTTTAATTTCTTTTCAAAAGCAAAACTGACTTATCTTCTTTGTTTCTTTCCTTTATTGCTACTTTAAATTATGAAACTGCTGTATTTATCGCTTTATTAATGTGCAAATACGTGCCAACATGTTTTAATTATTGCATAATCATGCTCACCATCATATTCCACTCGTGCCAAACAAATGCCATAGCAACGCTTTTAATAAGGGGATGCGCTCTTCCTATATCATTACCCCCTAAATTCGGAAAGGCATATTTGCGGTAAAACTAGTCGATCAGCGGTGCAGTCGACAGTTCCGTGCCTTCCCCATTGAGTTGTCCACTCAAGAGTACCAGTCTAAAACCCTATAGAAACCTTACTCTGGTTAAAATTGTGCAAGCATCATGGTCAAACCTAGCCGGGTCAGTTATGTTGTCCACATAATGATCCTTTAAGACAGCCTTGTCCAAAGTCCACTGGGTTTCCCTGGACCCAAACGGACATCACCATGTTCTGTGCATTTATTTGGAGGACTAAATGCTTCATGCTAATTGTTGGTGTTAAATAGTTGAGTCTAGTGGGGGTAAGGGCCTAACCTTATTTTTCTTGCAGAAATATGAGGCACGAAGTCCCAAGATTCGGCACGGTCACCAACATCCACCCAAGACTGCTAAGCTGGTGGAAAGATCTACACTCTAGTGACCAAACTCTCATCCGAAAGTATCTGGGAAACCTGCCTTCCCTCTTGGAGATCCAACCTAACAACAAGATCATAGAAGTTGCCACACTGTTTTGGGATTGTGAAAGGGCTGTGTTCCGCTTTGGGGACAATGAAATGACACCCTTGCTAGAGGAGATAGGAGGACTGGCCGGTCTAGTTTGTGAAACTCTGGGTCTGCTAATTCCTGAGAACCGCAAAGGCAGGGGTTTCCTCAAAATGATGTGTCACACCTCCTTTTCTGCCTACACCCCGTAAAGGGCTATAATATAAAGGAGTTTTTCCAATTAAAGGACAATCGAAACGGGATTTATTGTTAAAAGATTCAGAGTCGCCACTTGGGAGATTTATGGTGTCCCAAGTCACCGGTTGAATCCCGAATGGAGGAAAATATGACTCTGTTTAATAGTCCCCGAACCAGAAATCCGAGTAAGGAATTCTGTTAACCTGGGAGAAGGTGTTAGACATTCCCGAGTTCATTGATTCTAGCACGGTCTCTCAACAATTATAATTGACTTAATTATCTGAATTTAGAACATTTTGAACCTATGTGCAAATTTAACCTTTTAACCGCTTTTAATTGATTTCTAAAGAAGATTGAACGTCGTTTAAAACGTGCCTTTGGATTGCGCCACATGAAATGCACCCGCAATCCGGAACACATCTTATTCAACGTTTAGGATTTGGATTTGGGTCACATGAAATGTGCACCCGAGTTTAGGAAAATAATATTATTAAACTAACGCGCCTAAAGCAGTTTCGCGTTGCAACTTTGCGAGGGCCATGGAAATTCGACTAAATGGCACGCCTCGATTTCTAAAGATTTGAATATTAATCAAATGCAGTCCATGTATTTTAAGATTCTATTCGGCACGGTGCACCTCAAAACTATTAGACTAATTTTAGTAGCTATGGATACTCACGTTTAAAACTAATTCGAAATTAATCATTGCAACTACGTCACGGGAACCATACCCGTAGTAGCAGTGCTTCTTAGATTGCAATTGAACAGTGAAATACTTTAAGAGCAAGCATGATCGAATTAACAAGAATACGAACTACAAGCTCTCTAAACTTGACGCCAAACAAGAAAAATGAATTAAAAAGAAAACACTGCATGCATTCCTAAATTCTAAAGCATTGATGCGTGAATCCGCGTACCCTCTGCCCACGAACAAAATGGTAATTCCAATCCTCTAAATTCCATATTCTACATCAGAAATTCCCATCGTACAATTGCTAAGCCCATCAATAAAGACAACAGTTTGCATTGGGCAGTTATTTATACGGATGATAAACTAGTCATCCACTTTTCACTATTTCCACAAAATTTATTACCTTCAAGCTTCAGTGTTAGTTTCAAAATTCCAGTCCCTACTCCTGATCTCAAATACCACTTCGATCCGTTATTGTAATAATGCATTACGTAACAGGAGTGAATCAATTCAATTTTACTCAATTAGCATAAGAGTTCAACAAATTGCACCAATTAAGATAGCAATAACGAAACTTCAATTTCTGAACTAAGTAATCAACCTTTTCGACTAAACCCATCCCAACCTTTAAGAATCGAAGTGATAAGCTGAGAGTAAAACAACACACACCATTAGCCATAGCACTCTTC
Source organism: Nicotiana sylvestris (assembly GCF_000393655.2). Lineage (NCBI taxonomy): Eukaryota > Viridiplantae > Streptophyta > Magnoliopsida > Solanales > Solanaceae > Nicotiana > Nicotiana sylvestris. The sequence goes on from NC_091064.1 coordinate 49,401,531, forward strand.
TAGTTTCTAGAAAAACTTGCATTAAACTAGCAAATTCAACACCTAGTAAAACTTGAGTTTTTCAAACAACACTAAAGCTTAAGAAGCAAACACAAAAAACAGAGGAAAATCACTACTAGTTGAACGCATAATCAATCTGAAGCTAAGAAGTGCTATTTTCAAGCATAATGTTCATTAACAACTTCAACACAAATGAGTCCACTTCAAGATCCACAATATAGCAGGCTTAATAGCCTTGAACAATGTCATTTAAAGGTTTAAAACAGTCCCTGAAGCAACTATGCTCAAACAAACTCAAATCCAATACTTAAAACAGAACACGTGACATGAATGATTACACTTAAGAAGCTAAACAAATAAAAAAGGGACATCAAACCAAAATAAGATAAGGTCACATAGCCAATAGGTAACAGAGTGTTAGCATTGATCGACTTCCTCAACTCGAATTCATAAACAACATCATAGTTTAGCCAGAACTTCATTTCTCACTCATGGTGTGAAAGGAATACCTGGATACAGCAGTCAAAACAAAAGAAGAGAGATGATTAAGGGTCAAAGCTTCAGCTCACAGCAGCAGTGTAACAATGAAAACCAAGTTCAAATCGAAATGATGCACAGCAGATCGAAACTAGTTTCAATTAAGCTGTAATCAAGCAGACTTCAAACCGGCCTTTCATAAACCCAAACTTAAACCCTTTTGAATCACACAATGAGGAACTACTGTTTTCAGACGTTCGAAAAAGAATCAGAAAATCACTGGAATTCAATGATACAGTAGATTTTTTTTCTATTTTCTGGATTTTTTTCTCTTCTCCAATCTCCATTGAGCCTCAAGTAACAATGCCTTTATAGGCAAGCTACTACGGCAGCCTCAAAGATTTCAAAATTTGCACTTAAAACCTTCTGAAATTTTCATTTTATCATAGAAATCCCTAATGTAAACCTCATAATTTCAAAATAGCCCCCACCCCAACTTCTAGGAAGCTTCCTAGTTCAGTTATATAAGATTCCCCTACATGTACTACCCATATTACCCTTCTCACCCCTGAAAATTACCTTGAACCCCAAATGAGTCATGGGTCGAATTGACCCGGCGGTTTAACCAGGTGAACGGGCTGTCCTTCCTTTATAGATGGGTCAGACCCAAAGTCCAAACAGCTAAATAAACCCAACTAAATTGGTAACAACAAAAATAACACACAAACGATTTCTTAAAACTAAACTGATTGATTGATTAGCCAACACAAACAAACAAGGAATTAACTAACCCAATTAATAGACCAGAATAAACTAATTAAACTAAACTAATGAGGCCAACATAAAATGGGAGAAAATCAGAGGCTTGACTATAACCTTAATAAAACTCAACAAATCAATAACACACACACATTTTTTTAAAAGGATTTGAAAGAAAATAGAGAGAACAGAAAACAATTCAAAACATCGGAAAATAGGTCAAATCTTCTAACAGAGAAAAGGAGAAGAAAAGAAGAGGGACGAAAAGGTGAACTAAAACACAATTGGTCATGCAAAGGGATAGAAACTCACCAATCGAACTCGAAATCGGACAGACACAAAGAGCTAAGCCAAACTTATGTCGATCCTTTGTTCTTTGTCAGGAACAATTGAGCGACATCCGTTTCGCCGAGTCCGAACCTCAAAGCTTGATAGAATAGCGCTCCCCGAACATGCATGCTACCAGGATTGACGAAAAAATGATTTTGAACTTTTGGGGGCTGACCTCAGATTTAAAATTCGCGGAGCTCCGGGCAGATTCGAAGGAGAGTAGTTATGGATTTGGTATGAGGGGATCATGAGGGTTCGGTGGTGTGATTTTGGTGGTGTTTGGAGGTGGTGCCACCACCGGAGGCCAAGGATTTGGGGGCGGCTCAGCTAGGGTTTCGGGGTGTTCTGGTGGGGGTGTTGGGCAGAAGGGGTTCTGAGGGGGGAAGGTTTCGGACAGTTATATACTCCCAGGGCTTCAGTTTTGAGCCGTTCGATCAAGGGGAGATCAATGGCTCAGATCAATACTGATCGAAACGACGTCGTTTCGTTTGGGGGGGATCCGGACCGGGTCAGGCGTGGGTTGGGCCGGGTATTGGGCAGTTTCCATTTGGGCTGGGACGGTTGGATTGGGTTTGAGCCCAGATTTAGGTCTTCTTATTTCTTTCTTTTTCTTTTTCAATTCCACAATTCTTTTCCTTTTTCCAAAATTAAAATAAATCCTAAATTAATTAATAATAATGTTTAAACTAAATTATCCTACCCAATTAGATTAAGCACTCATCATGGTATTTACAATAACTAATTAAATCCTAAATTTAAAGAAAAATTATACAATTCAAAATTAAAAAGTAAAATGCAAAATGAATTATTTTTGTGATTTTCATTTTTATAAAACAAACTAATTTTCTAATTAATCTAAAAATATAAAATCAAATCCTAAATGCAGATGCAACATATATTTTTTTGTATTTTTCATGAATTAAATAAAATAAACGTGCACAGACAAATGCAAATAATTAACAGAAAATGCCACGAAATCCAACAAAATTGCAAACACTGAAAGAAATTATTTTGTTTTGAATTTGTTGGAGTAATTCATATAGGGCAAAAATCACGTGCTCACAGCTACCCCTCTTTGCCCGGAAACACGAAGAGTTTTCGTGCTAAGATAAGTGAGCGGATACGAGCGATTTTTGCCCGTTTGAATACTCTGTGGGAAGCATTATTGAAAGATTTGACCGCACCCTGCTTCCGAGGTTGCCTACATATCCTTGGCTAAAAAGGAATCAGGTCAGTGTAGTTCAGGAATGTCTGGTAGCTGGGACTACCATGGAGCTGTGATTTCACTGCTGCTGCTGCTGCTCACTGAACCCCTTATTACACCGTCAAAATAAAACAAGAAGCTAGACTAGCCTATGATCTATGGATTACAAAAGTGCTATCTATATCTTCAAGCTTGCTCTTGTGTTTCTTGTTGCCTTGTTGTCCTCCATTCTCTCGGAAACATCCGTTTGTTGCCACCTTGAATTGTAAACTGAGGTGTTTTCCCCTTCTTCAGGTGGGTGCCTGACTGCTGAACTTGATATGTATTCTCATGCTATCCAGGCGGGCTCCTGACTTCAAAATGTGAATGTATTCCCATGTTATCCGGGCAGGCTACTGACTGCTGACTGGAAACGTATTCCATGCTCTTCAGGCGGGCTCCTGACTTCAAAATAAACAAAGCAAAGAATTTGAGAGCTAAAACTTAAATGGTACTCTCTTGTTCTCCAGGCGGGCTCCTGACTGCTGCATTTGAAAGTATTCCCTACTCTCCGGGCGGGCTCCTGACTACTGACTTGAAACATATTCCCTCTTCTTCACGCGGGCTCCTGACTTCAAAATAAACAAAGCAAAGAATTTGAAAGCTAAAACTTAAATTGTACTCCCTTGTTCTCCAGGCGGGCTCCTGACTGCTGCGCTTGAAAGTATTCCCTGCTCTTCTGGCGGGCTCCTGACTTCAACATAGACAGAACAAATAATTTAAAACTAAAACTTAAATTGTACTCCCTTGCTCTCCAGGCGGGCTCCTGATTGCTGACTTGAAATGTATTCCCTGCTCTTCAGGCGGGCTCCTGACTTCAAAATAAACAAAGCAAAGAATTTGAAAGTTAAAACTTAAATTGTACTCCCTTGTTCTCCAGGCGGGCTCCTGATTGCTGGATTGAAATGTATTCCCTGCTCTTCAGGCGGGCTCCTGACTTCAAAATAAACAAAGCAAAGAATTTGAAAGCTAAAACTTAAATTGTATTCCCTTGTTCTCCAGGCGGGCTCCTGACTGTTGCGCTTGAAAGTATTCCCTGCTCTTCAGGAGGGCTCCTAACTTCAACTTGAAATGTATTCCCTGCTCTCCAAGCGGGCTCCTGACTTCAACATAGACAGAACAAAGAATTTGAAAACTAAAACTTAAATTGTACTCCCTTGTTTTCCAGGCGGGCTCCTGATTGCTAACTTGAAATGTATTCCCTGCTCTCCAGGCGGGCTCCTGACTTCAACTTGAAATGTATTCCCTTCTCTCCAGGCGGGCTCCTGACTTCAACAAAACAGACAAAAACAAAGAAAATTTTTTGCCCCAGTTTGGCGGCTGGGGACAGATGTGATTGTAAAACTAAATCATATTACCAAGTATTACTAAGGATTTGAAAGCTAGGTCCCATTATTCATGGGGGATCCTGACAACTCTTAACTAAACGACAATTTAAAATCTAAGTTATATCTTCTACAGGTGTGACTTCTGCTAAATCTTGCTATCTAACAGGATCTTTAAACTACTCCCTGTTATCCAGGAGGGTCCTGAAAATCAAAGGTCAAATTTTATCTTAAGGGTGACAACTTTCATGTCTAAATTATACTACCCTACAGCAGAGTTTACGCTAAATGTTGTTATCTAATCAAAATCTTAAAACTAAGTCTCATTATCCAGGGGGGTCCTGAAAACTCCTAATTGAATCCTATCTCGAACATGCAAACTTCTAAGCTAAATTATATTCTTTTGGGATACATTTATGCTAGATTATGTTATTTCTGAACTTTAAACTAGGTCCCATTTTCCAGGAGGATCCTGAAAATCAAAAATCAAACCTGTTTGGTGACTGCCTTTCTCCACGGAGAGTTCCTCTGAAACAAACGAACTTTTCGGCCCCTGTTTCAATCAAAGAAAATTTGTCAGTTTAAAATGGTGGTAAGCCGATGGCATTCTTGCTGATTATCTTTCCGCTGCATTGTTTTGTTTTGACTGGCTTCCCCGAACTGGCCCTGAACCACTTTGACTTTCTGACTGACTTTCAAACCCCATGACCTTTGACGAGCTGAGTGTTTTATACCCCCACTGTTGTTTTACCTCTGACCTTTTATCTGAAACTTTGCATCTCCCATGACATTACCAATCCATTCCACCGATGAAACTTCCGGTGATTCCTTGTACCCCTCTCTTACATCATGTTATCCTTAGTATGCTTTGACTACTCCGTGCTTTGCAATTTTGGAAGTTGGTAGTGAGTTTTGAAATCCTTTTCCCTTGATTTGAACAAGACTCACATTGAAACATCTTTAGATAAATACCCAAAAGAAAATGAAATGCAATGACTTTGCGGGTTAAGGATAAGAAGAATCCAAAACCAGATGACTGCTACAAAAGGAAAAAGAAAAGGAAACTTATCTGAGTGGAACAGCTAGTACCAATGATTATGACATGCATTTCGGATTAATCGGCCCAATCTGTCCAACCAATCAACTTTCAGTTGCTGTAATTTGTTGCCTCAGGATTTCCATGAACTGATTACTTTACCCAACCCTTGACCTTGTTCATCCTGCGGCGCTTTGAAAGGTTTTCACCAGCAGACCTCTTTCATTCGTTCATCTCTCAACTCACTTTCACCTTACGGTGCCCGTGAGGGTTTTCACCAATAGGACTCTCTCATTTTTTTTCTCTCAAACTCCCGTCGCCTTACGGTGCCTGTGAAGGTTTTCATCAATAAGACTCTCTCATTTTTATTTCTCTCAACTCTCGTCGCCTTACGGTGCCTATGAAGGTTTTCACCAATAAGACTCTCTCATTTTTATTTTTCTTGCTTGAACCAGAGTGTTGCCCCTGACATGAATTACATTTACCTGCTCGACTTGGCATTTCTCAAAGACTGATCAGAAGGTCTTTCTTTGGACCGTAATGCGGGCTTTTGGACAGGGTTAGGAAGAAAGGGTATAAAAGGCTCAAAACAATTCAACTGGGTTAAAATTACAACTTTCGGAATCAGGTTTCTCACAACAACCATAACTTCTGCCCCAATTTCTTGCATGGGGACTTTTGGATTTTGTTTTGATGGGACCGAACCGTGAGGCTGCCTACGTATCCTTAAAAGGAATCAGGTCGAACGTAGTTCATGTCATAGGAATTACTTTGTTGTTGTGATTTTTCTTTTCTCTTTCTTCTTCTCTTTTTTTTTCTCTCTTACTTTTCTCTTTCTCTTTTTTCTCTCTTTTTTTTTCTTTTTTTCTCTTCTTTTCTTCTCTTCTTTTTTTCCTCTTTTGCTTTCTTCTTTTTCTTTCCTTTTCTTTCTCTTTCATGGTTGTGTTTCTGATATTCGCTAATGATTCCGAAAGAGGGGTATGAAAGAAAATAAATGAGGCTCAAAAGGGGGTAACAAAAGATAAAGTGTTTAGATAGCAGAACAAAACGCCTTCGTCATTTCAATCTTCAAAATATGCCAAATACAAACAAGTACAATCAAAGGAAGAAATCATACATAGTATATTTTGACTGCATTGGAATTGATAGCCATTTCTACACATTTCCCTTCAATATCTGTCAAATACAATGTGCCATTGGACAATACTCTGGATACAATAAATGGTCCCTGCCAGTTTGGGGCGAACTTTCCTTTTGCTTCAGCTTGATGCGGCAAAATACGTCTCAAAACTAACTGATCCACTTCAAACTTCCGTGGACGTACCTTCTTGCTATATGCCCTCGCCATTCTCTATTGGTACAATTGGCCATGACATACTGCTGCCAATCTCTTTTCATCAATCAGACTTACTTGCTCCAAGCGGGTTTTGACCCATTCAACGTCATCAATTTCTGCCTCAGCGACAATCCGAAGGGATGGGATTTCAATTTCTACGGGTATTATTGCCTCCGTGCCATACACCAATAAATAAGGAGTGGCCCCTACTGACGTAGGAACAGTAGTGCGATAACCCAACAATGCGAAAGGTAACTTCTCATGCCACTATCTAGAACCTTCCACCATTTTTCGAAGTATCTTTTTTATATTCTTGTTGGCTGCCTCGACTGCTCCATTCGCCTTAGGGTGGTATGGGGTGGAATTGCGATGTATAATCTTAAACTGCTAAAATGTCTCTGTAATCAGATGATATTGAGATTAGCACCATTGTCCTTGATGATTACCTTCGGAATCCCAAACCGACAGATGATATTTGAATGCACAAAATCGACCATTGCTCTCTTGGTCACAGATTTGAAAGTTTTCACTTCAACCCACTTGGTAAAGTAATCAATGGCTACCGGAATAAACCTGTGTCTGTTTGATGCTGCTGACTCGATTGGCCCAATGATATCCATGCCCCAATCAACAAAAGGTCATGGTGCCGACATTGTATGCAATTCAGATGGTGGGGAATGAATCTAATCCCCGTCCACCTGACACTGATGACACTTGCGCACAAAACTGATGCAATCTCGCTCTATAGTGAGCCAATAATAGCCTGCTCGGAGAATCTTATTTGCCAGAATGTACCCACTCATATACGGTCCACAAACCCCGGAGTATACCTCGGTCATGACAGTTATGGCCTGTCTGGCATCTATGCATATTAACAATCCAAGATCTGGAGTTCTTTTGTATAACACCCCTCCACTGAAGAAAAATCTACTTGTCAATCGTCGAATTGTTCTTTCTGATCACTTGTGGCCTGTACCGGATATACCCCCATCTGGAGGTATTCTTTGATATCATGGAACCATGGCTCCCCATCAACTTCTTCTTCTACCATATTACAGTAAGCATGCTGATCGCGAACCTGAATCTGCAAAGGGTCCACATAAGCCTTATTTGGATAAGGTAACATTGATGCCAAAGTGGCCAAAGCATCGATGACTTCATTATGGATCCTCGGGATATGCCTGAATTCTATCGACTGAATCCGTTGACAAAGATCATGCAAACATTGTCTGTACAGTATGAGTTTCAAATCCCGTGTTTCCCATTCTCCCTGAATCTGGTGCACCAGGAGGTCCGAGTCACCCAAGACCAAGACTTCCTGGACACCCATATCCACAGCTAACTTCAAACCCAGAATACATGCCTCGTACTCATCCATGTTGTTGGTACAGTAAAAATGAAGCTGGGCCGTAACAAGGTAGTGCTGTCCTATTTCAGAAATAAGTACTGCTCTTATCCCCACGCCCTTCATGTTTGCGGCTCCATCAAAGAAAAGTTTCCATCCAGGCTTCTCGACTTGTTCCAACTCATCAATGTGCATCACCTCTTCATCAGGGAAATAAGTTTTCAAAGGTTCATAATCTTCATCAACCGGGTTCTCGGCCAAATGGTCTGCCAAGGCCTGTGCTTTCATTGCAGTTCGAGTCACGTAGACAATATCAAACTCTGTGAGCAGGATCTGCCACTTTGCAAGCCTCCCTATGGGCATAGGCTTCTGAAATATATACTTCAATGGATCCAAGCGAGATATGAGATAGGTAGTGTAAGATGACAAATAATGTTTCAGCTTCTGCACCACCCAAGTTAGGGCGCAACATGTCCTCTCAAGCTGAGTGTACTTGACCTCATACGGTGTGAATTTCTTGTTGAGATAATACATGGCCTGATCCTTCCTACCAGTGATATCATGTTGACCCAATACACAGATGAATAAATTGTCCAATACCGTCAAATATAGAATCAAAGGTCGCCATGGTTCTGGCAGGACCAACACGGGTGGATTTGACAAATACCCCTTTATCTTATCAAACGCCTCCTAACATTCATCTGTCCACTTGACCGCAGCATCTTTATTTAACAGCTTGAAGATAGGCTCACAAGTTGTCGTGAGCTAAGCGATGAACCTGCTGATATAATTCAATCTCCCCAACAAACTCATCACCAAGGTCTTGTTCTTCGGAGGTGGCAATTCCTGGATGGCCTTGATTTTCGATGGGTCCAATTCAATGCCCCGGCGGCTGACTACGAACCCCCAACAACTTTCCAGATGGCACCCCAAAAGCACATTTTGCAGGATTAAGCTTGAGATTGTACCTGCGAAGCCCTCCGAAGAACTTCTTCAGATCCTTGACATGGTCAGACTGCTTTCTAGACTTCACGATTATATCATCCACGTACACCTCGATTTCCTGGTGTATCATATCATGGAATATTGTTGTCATTGCCCTCATGTAGGTTGCCCCAGCATTTTTCAAACCGAATGGCATGACCAGATAGCAGTACGTTCCCCACGGCGTGATGAATGCTGTCTTTTATGCATCCTCCTCGTCCATCATGATCTGATGATAACCCGCGTAACAGTCCACAAAAGAACCAATCCCATGTTTGGCACAATTGTCAATCAATATATGGATGTTTGGCAGGGGAAAAATATCCTTCGGACTTGCTTTGTTGAGATCCCTATAATCAACGCACACCCTGGTCTTGCCATCCTTCTTTGGCACAGGCACAACATTGGCTAACCAGGTGGGATACCGCGTGACCCGAATAACTTTCGCATTGAACTGCTTGGTGACCTCTTCTTTGATCTTTACACTCATATCCGTTTTGAACTTTCTCAGCTTCTGTTTGACAAGAGGGAATGCCGGGTCAGTGGGCAACTTGTGAACCACTAAATCAGTGCTTAGACCCGGCATGTCATCATAGGACCATGCAAAAACATCTTTTTATTCGAACAGTGCTTTGATTATCTCCTCCCTGAGTTGAGGTTCCAGATGGACACTTATTTTAGTTTCAAGGACATTTTCTTGATCCCCTAGATTAACAGTTTCTGTATCGTTCAAATTAGGTTTGGGCTTTTCCTCAAAATGACTTAGTTCCTTACTAATTTCTTCATAGGCCTCATCATCATCAAATTCCAACTCGTCGTCACACTCAATTTCTTGTATTATTATTTCAGAGTTAGATTGGCTTTTAAAACTGGGCCGAATATTCCTCATGTATGTCATGTCATTGATATCAGCATAAAAAGAACTGTACAAAAGAAGAAAACAAAAATAAAATTAGAAGAAATGAAGGAAAAGGAACAATTGCATTTCATTGAATATAAAGATAACAGGGTTTTAACATATCCAACTAGACGGAACATAATATCTGAATTACAGACCCTGGAATAATCCAGACAACTAAAGAAAATCAAAACCCACTACAAAGACTCCCTCCGGGTAGGAAGAGAAGCAGTTTCCCAGTTGTTGACTTTTGCACGTGGTCCCACGAATTGCACATCTGCCCTGCTGGATCCTTACCCAACCTGAACCATGTTAACCTTAGCAAATAACCTTTCAAACCCTTTCTCCAAGTCTCCATCGGCACCAATCAGTGGTCCAGGAACCTTTGACAATAGTTGCTTTCTGATACCCGTCCTGACAAATGATCTGGACAAACGCGGGATTGGCTTTGGCAATGCCCATGCTTTCTATTTCATTTTTCTAGCTCTTCACACGTCTGCAACGGTAGGCTTGAACCCTAGACCAAAAGTATCCAAATTCTTTGGAAGAGAAACTGGTTGCACAATACCTTGCAGAGATGCACCCAAACCCTTGCCCGGTACGAAACCATTTTTCAACATTTCAACAGCTACCATAACTGATGTCGCAACCATCTTTGGAGTTGGAACGCACTTTCCCTTTGGAATTTTCTCTACCGATACTGTGTTGAAAACCTGATAAACCCATGGTCCCTTGTCATCGTCAACCTCTATGAACGGAACAATGGCACCATTGGGCACACACAAATTGTCTTTGCCGTGTACAACAATTTCTTATCGATCCCATTCAAACTTGACCATTTAATGCAGAGTAGATGGGACTGCTTTGGCCGCATGGATCCAGGGTCGTCCCAACAACAGATTGTATGAAACAGCCATATCGAGCACCTGGAATTCCATAGTAAATTCAACTGGCCCTATTGTGAGCTCAAGGTCTATGTCCCCGACTGAATCCTTCCCTCCACCATCGAATCCCCGGACGCAAATACTGTTCTTGTGAATTCTTTCATCCTCCACTTGCAATTTGTTCAATGTGGAGAGAGGATAGATGTTCGCGCTAGACCCATTATCAACCAGTACCCGAGTAACCACAGAATCTTCGCATTTCACCGTAACCACGGGCAACACATCATCAGAAAAAGTGACTTTGTTTACCTCAAATATCTTGTTAGCTATATTTTCCAAGTGGTTTATTGAGATTTTGTCAGGAACGTGGGCTTTGTTGAAGAACTTCATCAAAGCACGACAGTGTTCGTCTAAATGGATCAATAATGACAAGAGCGAGATTAGAGCTGGTGCCTTCCTTAACTGTTCAACAATGGAATAGTCTTGCGCTTTCATTTTTCTCAGAAATACTTCTGCTTCCTCCTTAGTCACTGCTTTCTTCACCAACATTGGATTATCTTTTAAGGTCTTAGCTTTTCTCAACTCTTAGGGGGCAAAGCATCTCCCCGATCAAGTCAAACCATGGGTCTTACATACTTCTTCTTTAACCTCTTTCCCCTGGTAAGTTACTGTCACTCGTTCATAATTCCACGGGACTACCTTGTTGTTGACTACTGGAAGCTGAGTTACTGGTTTTATAATAACAGGCTCTGTGCGAGCACCCCTCACGACCACAACAGGTTTACTTGTAACCCCTGGTACCACCACTTTAGCTTTCTCCGGTCTTACTGCAACAGTGCTTGAAGACCCTTTCTCGGCTACCACAACTGGCTTATTGTCTGCCCCTTTCAACTGGACCACTGATTTCCCACTGGTTACCTTTTCCTTGGGACTGGTTTCACTGGAACGAATCATCATCACTGTCTACGAGGGTTTCTTAGGCTCCCCTCCCTTGTGTATCAACTCAATCATATGGGTCTCATGGTGAGCTGGTAGCGGATTCTGATTGATATTTGGTGCTTCTGGGGCCTGAACCTCGATCCGATGAGTATCAATAAGCTCTTGGACAGCCGTTTTTAGTTTCCAACACTTCTCTGTGTCATGTCCCGGGGCCCCCAAACAATACTCACAACTCAACGAGCGGTCAAGATTTCTGGGAAAGGATTCGGCATTTTGGCCTCAATCGGATTCAACATACCCAACTGTCTCAGTCTGTGGAATAGGCTGGTATATGATTCTCCCAATGGAATGAAAGTCTTCTGCTTCTGCAACCTCTCATTCTTAAAAGCTTGATTGGGCCGAAAACCTGTTCCAAGAGGATTTTGTAGGCTTTTGGGGGTGGATGGGTATTTTGTGGAGCTTGGTAGGGACTCTGTGGAGCTAGCGCATGCCATTGTGTGTGAGCGAGAGGTTGGGTATAGGTTTGTGCGTGATAGACAAAAAAATGGGGATCTGGCGGTGGGTAGTAGTGTTGTGGCGGGCTATATGGAGTGTGGGGGTATGTTTGGGGATAGGGTCGAGGCTGGTTGTAGAACGGTGGAAGGTTCTTGGATCCACCCCAAGCTGCCGACTCGATCGTTGCAACATCCTCTTTCTTCTTCTTTCCGAGTACACACCCAGTACTATTTTGAATGGCTTAGGTGGTTGCTTTGATTGCTCAATAACTCATGATCTTATTGGACTTGAGTCCCTCCTCAACCATGCCTCCCATTTTCACAACTTCATTAAAGGATTTGCCCACTGCTGACACCAAATGGCCAAAATAAGTGGGCTCCAAAGCCTATAAGAAATAAACATCTTACTCTCTTTCATCGGGGGGTCAACCCTCGCTGCTTGCTCTCTCCAACGAAACCCATATTCTCGGAAACTCTCACCGGGCTTCTTCTCAAGCTTTGTCAACAACAGACGATCCAGGATAATTTCCAGGTTGTACTGAAAATGACAGGCGAAGGCTTGGGCCAAATCATCCCATGTGTACCACCTGCTATGATCTTGTCTGGTGTACCATTCTAAAGCCGACCCACTCAAACTTTGGCTGAAATACGCCATCAGCAATTCAACTCTTCCGCCTGCTCCTCTCATCTTGCTACAGAATCCTCTTAAGTGTGCTACCGGGTCACCATGCCCATCATACAGATCAAACTTGGGTATTTTGAACCCCGCTGGAAATTAAACATCTGGGAATAGACATAAGTCTTTATAGGCTACACTCACTTGACCTCCCAGCCCCCTCATATCTCGGAACAATTGCTCTAAGCTTTTGACCTTTTCGATCATCTCTTCATGCTCGGGATTTTTGGGCGGTTTCTTGATCTCTGCCGGGATATCAAGATGAGGAGTGTAAGGATATGGTTCTGGAACTTTGAAGGTGGGTTCAGGGGGATAGTACTGGTTATCGTGAGTTTGGAGCAGGGGTTCACTAGAAGATCGGTGTAATGTAGCAGGTGGAGGTGCCACAAAAACGGGTGTAATTAGTGGAGGAGGGTACGGGACTTGTTCGGGTGGTGGAGCTTGGGAAGTATGGGAAGTGGTGCCATGGCATTGTTGGTAAAGGGGAAAGGATGGAGATAAGTTCACAGTGGGAGGCTCCGGAGGTTGGGCTGATGGTGGGATATAGGCAGGGTTGGCGGGATAAACTGGTGGTGGATGCCCCTTTGCCCAGGCTTGGTACATTTCAGTCATTTATCTGCTACTTCAGCTTATATATTTCTTCCCTCATTGCATTAACGTCCATTTCTTCCACCTCTTTCGATGGGTCGACAATACTTGTTTCCGGTTCCTGGTCGACCATATTCAGCTTGTCTTTCGATCGGGTGTTGTAGGAGTGAGTTACCAGAATGCCAGTCAACTAACCACCTACCTAGACTTAATATATCAAACAACAACCTTGTTAGCGATTAGGCTTTAACAGATTGGTAACCGCACATTGGGCATGAATGCACCTAAACAGTTAACCGACTTTATCATGTATTTGATCGGTTGCATGCGTCATCTAGGCCTTTTCTTTCTTCCAATTGCAAACTTCCTTCTTTTCTTTTCTTTTTCGTTTCCTTCCTTTCACTCTTGCCTCTATGCTCTCTTTGTTTTTACTCTCTCTTGATTTCTTATTTTCTCTCTCTTTTGTTTTTCCGCTCTTTTCTTTTCTTTACTCTCTTGTTTTCCCTTTTATTTTCTTTCTCTCTCTTATTTTTCCGCTCTTTTCTTTTCTTTACTCTCTTGTTTTCCCTCTTATTTTCTTTCTCTCTCTTGTTTTTCTGCTCTTTCTTTCTCTCTTCTTTTTTTTATTATTTGGTTACGGTCGAATCCTATGGAGATTGCCTACGTATCATGACCCCGCATGAATCAGACCAAGCGTAGTTGTTGTAGATAAGTGCGAAATAAAACATTTTTGGGATTTTCAGTTTTCATAAAATAAAATAAAAACAACAAATGCTCCTATTACAAAACTCAAAATTAATAACTCCCAAAAGACTAACAGATTTCGATGCAAAGATGAAATATAGACTCCGAAAATAGACATCAACAGCAGAAAATACAGAGTCGAAAATAATTTACCCAACTCTAGCAGAAAGAAGATACAAGCTCAACATGACTGACAGACGCTAACAAAAGGGAAATGCAGACTCAAATGGACAAATCATGAATACATCAATGCTCCTGGTGCCCGCGGGACATCATTCGGTCTCGCCGCAGGCCTATATGCAAGCTCCCTTTGAAGTCGATCCAAGTCGCTCATTATCTGTTTGACAAATGTCATTACTGCTGCAAAGAAGGTAGTGCGAGTCATATCCTCACAGATCTGGCACTTCATAACGATGTAGTCAGCAATGTTTCTAATTCTCTCTCTTATGACGCATTTTTCTTGTAACAAACGCCCAATCTTCTGGGCCCTGGCTTCCAAAGTTTGCTGAGCCGTATGATTTTACTCCTGAAGTTGTTGCAAATCTATTTCTAATTGCGCCAATGTTGTATAACAATGTTCCCTTTTAACTTTGAAGTCTTTTGCCTGTTTGATCATTTTGTTTTCCGTGGCGATGACCCTTTTCTTTAACCCTGCGACCTCATAGTCGTACCTTTCTCTCAACTGCTTAACCAGGCATACCCGTTCGTCTGCGTTCGTAGCCAATTGTTTTTTAGCCTTTGCTAGTTCACTTTCGGCTTTGTTCAAATCGAAACTATAGTCACTCACTTTCTGCCTCAGGATAGCTATGAGCTTTTCATCTCTGTCACTTCGGACTGGATTTTCTGCCGCTACTTTCAATTTCTGAATTTGAGCTCGAAGGGCTTCATTTTCTTTGGCTAGCCTTTTCTTTTCTCCTTCATCCGCCACGACCTGCAAGCTATTCTCGAATTGAAGTTCTCTGACTTGCTTTTCCAATTTGCTTATGGTAGCCCTGTATTCGTTTTCTTTGGTCAGCCAGTCCCATTGCGCTTGTGCTCCATTGGTAAATTGCTGGACATGGGGTCTCTTTGCGGGTATGTCAGGTTCATGTTGCGCTCGAGATCTTTTACCATACCAAGCAGTATAACTAGGCTCCACCTCGCCTCTGGGTAGGTCTCGTACTTGAGTATTAGGCCCTAAGAATCTGCACCGATGCCAAATCCGGCGCACTTTCTCTTCTGGGAAGGCAGCTTTGGATCTAACTCAATGATTTGCTGACTCAAATCTTCATCGTGTGGGATGGTCTGGTATCGGCCCAACTGTCGCAAGACTTTGTGCGGAGCATAAGGCTGGATACTCCGAAGACCCATCAACAGCAAGAAACACACCTCAGCAAACATATAGATTACTTCGTCGACTGAAAGCCAACCAAATGTCCATTCGATCTTATTTGCGGTCAAAGATCTCAGATGAGCATGCCATGCTTTCGTACCATCTGGAAACTCATAACCCTCTATTCGCTTTTCATGTTTTTCAATGCACTCGAGGCCAGTCATACCGCAATTCAAGTATCCGGGATGGTGGCAAAGGTGTTCCTCCATCCATATTTGTAACAGCATATTGCACCCTTCAAAGAACTTTGCTCCTTCTCGACAACGAGTAAGAGCTCGGTAAATTTCTGCCAAGATCAGCGACACTATAGTCCCATTTACCTTTATCATCATAAAGTCAGCTATCCCTACTTACCCCATTTCTATGTTCCCGTCTTTTCTCGGGCAAACAAAAATACCCAGGAACGCCACTATGAAAGCTAATCCTCTCCGAGCTTCCCACTTGTCTTGATTCCCAGCATGAGTAAGACTAGTATCTGGTGTTTCAAAGCTATGGGGATTCCCGTATCGTCGGTACAGAAAGTAGAAGGTACAAAATCCTTTGGCCAAATTTCCATCTCGGATGTCCCGACTGATGCTTACCAAGTCCAAAAATTTGTGAGGGGTCACTGTTCTTGGTGCTACCGGGTATTGACTTCTGAGATTCCCTTCGAAACCGGCATAGCCTGCTATCTCTTCTAGCGTAGGAGTTAACTCGAAATCTGCAAAGTGGAACACATTATGTGTCGGGTCCCAAAACGGTATCAAGGCCTCAATCACACCTTTTTGGCGCTTAACCTTCAAAAGCCCAATAAGACCGCCCAACGCTTTTGTCACAACTTTCATGCTGTCATCCCCCAAATCATGCCACCACATATGTAGCTCCAAAGGGATCTCTTCACGGACTGAGAAAGGTTCATTTTGATTTGTGCTCATCCTGCACATTTATTAAGGTGATTTTAATTAAAAGAAAACTATGATTCATTTTGACTTAAGAGAAAAGACCATTTTCAAAATTTTCCACAAAACATCCGGCCTTGCCAATGCTGCCTTTCAGCACTTCAAAAATGAAGATTTTAAGGCTGTGTCAGCTAACCAGCCAAAACCTTTAACAGTGACAAAAAGTGGATGTTCTTGAAAAAACAGCCTTCCGGCGCCCTTTTAGGGACATTCGGCTATTTCTGAAAAGAATGGCATCACCCTAATTATTTTCAAATTAAAGTAAAAAAAAATTCTGGTTACTTTTGTAAAAGGAAGTTGGACCCGATGGGGGTTGCCGACGTATCTCACACCCTGTGAAAATCAAACTAGCGTAGTTCGGGCGAATGAAACAAACTATTTTTGAAAACAAGACTCTTTTTTTATTATTTCATTGGCAAATAAAACTATTTTTTGAAAATAAAAACTTTTTTTTCTTTTTTTTTCCTCAAAAATACGGCAGAGTTTCGACGCTATTTGGACATTGGTTTTTTTTCAAGAATAGGTGATTAACTCTCATACTGCAATTTCTCTTACCTCAACTTTTCCCAATATTCATAAGCCGGTCAGCATGCAAGTCCGAAAATAAATGCACAAGTATCAAGTAAGATGCATCAGGATGGTCTTTTTTATTTCGGGTGCACCTGTCCTAGACAGACCCGACCCTTGTGTTGAGTCTCCAAAGTCAAAATGCACATGATGCAAACAAACGTTCCTACTAGGAATCCGGCATGAGGTCTTGTTATACTAGGTTTATATCCTGGGTTTATTGTTCTAGACCGGGCTTACCCAAGCGGACAGCTCGAGCCGGGGGGGGCAGCATACCGGGAATACAGAAGCTTCGCCGACTTTGCAACTTGTCCGAACCTCGTTCTAAATTTGGAATATGACTCTAACAGAAAAGAAGTCACACGAAGTGCACACTTCTTCCTGATTTAGAAAACTCAGAGAGAAGAGGGATGTCGCAATAATTTATATACAGTTCACGGAATATCAAAGCGGTAAAAGCAATCAATTAGCACATAAGGCCCAAATCAAGTAATAAAATCAGATAATGGATAAAGCCAACTATAACAATTATTCTAAGCTCGAATTCTTGAACCCTGAACCAGAGATTTTGGGTTCGATTCCCCAGCAGAGTCGTCAAAGCTGTCACACCTCCTTTTCTGCCTACACCCCGTAAAGGGCTATAATATAAAGGAGTTTTTCCAATTAAAGGACAATCGAAACGGGATTTATTGTTAAAAGATTCAGAGTCGCCACTTGGGAGTTTATGATGTCCCAAGTCACCGGTTGAATCCCGAATCGTGGAAAATATGACTCTATTTAACAGTCCGCGAACCAAAAATCCGAGTAAGGAATTCTGTTAACCCGGGAGAAGGTGTTAGGCATTCCCGAGTTCCGTGGTTCTAGCACGGTCGCTCAACTATTATAATTGGCTTAATTATCTGAATTTAGAACATTTTGAACCTATGTGCAAATTTAACCTTTTAACCGCTTTTAATTGATTTTTAAAGAAGATTGAACGTCGTTTAAAACGTGCCTTTGGATTGCACCACATGAAATGCACCCGCAATCCAGAACACATCTTATTCAATGTTTAGGATTTGGATTTGGGTTGCATGAAATGCGCACCCGAGTTTAAGAAAATAATATTATTAAACTAACGCGCCTAAAGCAGTTTCGCGTTGCAACTTTGCGAGGGCCATGGAAATTCGACTAAATGGCACGCCTCGATTTCTAAAGATTTGAATATTAATCAAATGAGGGCCATGTATTTTAAGATTTTATTCGGCACGGTGCACCTCAAAACTATTCGACTAATTTTAGTAGCTATGGATACTCACTTTTAAAGCTAATTCGAAATTAATCATTGCGACTACGTCACGGGAACCGTACCCATAGTAGCGGTGCTTCTTAGATTGCAATTGAACAGTGAAATACTTTAAGAGAAAGCATGATCGAATTAACAAAAATACAAACTACAAGCTCTCTAAACTTGATGCCAAACAAGAAAAATGAATTAAAAAGAAAACACTGCATGCATTCCTAAATTCTAAAGCATTGATGTGTGAATCCGCGTACCCTCTGCCCACGAACAAAATGTTAATTCCAATCCTCTAAATTCCATCTTCTACATCAGAAATTTCCATCGTACAATTTCTAAGCCCATCAATAAAGACAATAGTTTGCATTGGGCAGTTATTTATACGGAAGATAAACTAGTCATCCACTTTTCACTATTTCCACAAAATTTATTACCTTCAAGCTTCAGTGTTAGTTTCAAAATTCCAGTCCCTACTCCTGATCTCAAATACCACTTCGATCCATTATTGGAATAATGCATTACGTAATAGGAGTGAATTAATTCAATTTTACTCCATTAGCATAAGAGTTCAACAAATTGCATTAATAAAGATAGCAATAACGAAACTTCAATTTCTGAACAAAGTAATCAACCTTTTCGACTAAACCCATCCCAACCTTTAAGAATCAAAGTGATAAGCTGAGAGTAAACAACAGACACCATTAGCCATAGCAGTCTTCTAGTTTCTAGAAAAACTTGCATTAAACCAGCAAATTCAACACCTAGAAAAACTTGAGTTTTCCAAACAACACTAAAGCTTAAGAAGCAAAAATAGAAAACAGAGGAAAATCACTACTAGTTGAACGCATAATCAATCTGAAGCTAAGAAGTGCTATTTTCAAGCATAATGTTCATTAACAACTTCAACACAAATGAGTCCACTTCAAGATCCACAATATAGCAGGCTTAATAGCCTTGAACAATACCATTTCAAAACGTGAATGTGTTCCTGACTTCAAAACGTGAATGTGTTCCCCTGCTCTCCAGGCGGGCTCCTGACTTCAACTTGAAATATATTCCCTGCTCTCCAGGCAGCTCCTGACTTCAACAAAACAGACAAAAACAAAGAAAATTTTCTTCCCCAGTTTGGCGGCTGGGGACAGATGTGATTGTAAAACTAAATCATATTACCAAGTATTACTAAGGATTTGAAAACTAGGTCCCATTATTCAGGGGGGTCCTGACAACTCTTAACTAAACGACAATTTAAAATCTAAGTTATATCTTCTACAGGTGTGACTTTTGCTAAATTCTGCTATCTAAGAGGATCTTTAAACTACTCCCCGTTATCCAGGAGGGTCCTGAAAATCAAAGGTCAAATTTTATCTTAAGGGTGACAACTTTCATGTCTAAATTATACTACCCTACAGCAGAGTTTACGCTAAATGTTGTTATCTAATCGAAATCTTAAAGCTAAGTCCCATTATTCAGGAGGGTCCTGGAAACTCCTAATTGAATCCTATCTCGAACATGCAAACTTCTAAGCTAACTTATATTCTTTTGGGATACATTTATGCTAGATTATGTTATTTCTGAACTTTAAAATAGGTCCCATTTTTCAGGAGGATCCTGAAAATCAAAAATCAAACCTGTTTGGTGACTACCTTTCTCCACAGAGAGTTCCTCTAAAACAAACGACCTTTTCTGCCCCTGTTTCAATCAAATAAAATTTATCAGTTTAAAATGGTGGTTAGCCGATGGCATTCTTGCTGAAGATCTTTCCGCTGCATTGTTTTGTTCTGACTGGCTTCCCCGAACTGGCCCTGAACCGCTTGGACTTTCTGACTGACTTTCAAACCCCATGACCTTTGATGAGCTGAGTGTTCTATACCCCCACTATTGTTTTACCTCTGACCTTTTTTCTGAAACTTTGCATCTCCCATGACATTACCAATCCATTCCACCGATGAAACTTCCGGTGATTCCTTGTACCCCTCTCTTACATCATGTTATCCTTAGTATGCTTTGACCATTCCGTGCTTTGCAATTTTGGAAGTTGGTAGTGAGCTTTGAAATCCTTTTCCCTTGATTTGAACAAGACTGACAGTGAAACATCTTTAGATAAATACCCAAAAGAAAATGAAATGCAATGACTTTGCGGGTTAAGGATAAGAAGAATCCAAAACCAAATGACTGCTACAAAAGGAAAAAGAAAAAGGAAACTTATCTAAGTGGAACAGCTAGTACCAATGATTATGACATGCATTTTGGATTAATCAGCCCAATCTGTCCAACCAATCAACTTTCAGTTGCCGTACTTTATTGCCTCAGGATTTCCATGACCTGATTACTTTACCCAACCCTTGACCTTGTTCATCCTGCGGCACCTTGAAAGGTTTTCACCAGCAGACCTCTTTCATTCATCTCTCAACTCACTTAAGCCTTACGGTGCCCGTGAGGGTTTTCACCAATAAGACTCTCTCATTTTTTTTCTCTCAAACTCTCGTCGCCTTACGGTGCCTGTGAAGGTTTTCATCAATAAGACTCTCTCATTTTTATTTCTCACAACTCTCGTCGCCTTACGGTGCCTATAAAGGTTTTCACCAGTAAGACTCTCTCATTTTTATTTTTCCTGCTTGAACCAGAGTGTTGCCCCTGACAAGAATTACATTTACCTGCTCGATTTGGCATTTCTCAAAGACTGATCAGAAGGTCTTTCTTTGGACCGTAATGCGGGCTTTTGGACAGGGTTAGGAAGAAATGGTATAAAAGGCTCAAAACAATTCAACTGGGTTAAAATTACAACTTTCGGAATCAGGTTTCTCACAACAACCACAACTTCTGCCCTAGTTTCTTGCATGGGGACTTTAGGATTTTGTTTTGATGGGACCGAACCGTGAGGCTGCTTACATATCGTTAAAAGTAATCAGGTCGAACGTAGTTCATGTCATAGGAATTACTTTGTTGTTGTGATTTTTCTTTTCTCTTTCTTCTTCTCTTTTTTTTCTCTCTTGCTTTTCTCTTTCTCTTTTTTTTCTTTTTTTTTTTCTTCTTTTCTTCTCTTCTTTTTTTTCCTCTTTTGCTTTCCTCTTTTTCTTTCCTTTTCTTTCTCTTTCATGCTTGTGTTTCTGATATTCGCTACTGATTCCAAAAGAGGGGTATGAAAGAAAATAAATGAGGCTCAAAATTGGGTAACAAAGGATAAAGTGCTTAGATAGCAGAACAAAACGCCTTCGTCATTTCAATCTTCAAAATATGCCAAATACAAACAAGTACAATCAAAGGAAGAAATCATACATAGTATATTTTGACTGCATCAGAATTGATAGCCATTTCTACACATTTCCCTTTTATATCTGTCAAATACAACGTGCCATTGGACAATACTCTGGATACAACAAATGGTCCCTGCCAGTTTGGGGTGAACTTTCCTTTTGCTTCAACCTGATGCGGCAAAATACATCTCAACACTAACTGATCCACTTCAAACTTTCGTGGACGTACCTTGTTGCTATATGCCCTCACCATTATCTGTTGGTACAATTGGCCATGACATACTGCTGCCAATCTCTTTTCATCAATCAGACTTAATTTCTCCAAGCGGGTTTTGACCCATTCAACGTCACCAATTTCTGCCTCAGCGACAATCCGAAGGGATGGGATTTCAATTTCTACGGGTATTACTGCCTCTGTGCCATACACCAATAAATAAGGAGTGGCCCCTACTGACGTATGAACAGTAGTGCGATAACCCAACAATGCGAAAGGTAACTTCTCATGCCACTATCTAGAACCTTCCACCATTTTTCGAAGTATCTTCTTTATATTCTTGTTGGCTGCCTCGACTGCTCCATTCGCCTTAGGGCGGTATGGGGTGGAATTGCGATGTATAATCCTAAACTGCTGACATGTCTCTGTCATCAAATGACTGTTGAGATTAGTGCCATTGTCCATGATGATTACCTTCGGAATTCCAAACCGACAGATGATATTTGAATGCACAAAATCAACCATTGCTCTCTTGGTCACAGATTTGAAAGTTTTCGCTTCAACCCACTTGGTAAAGTAATCAATGGCTACCAGAATAAACCTGTGTCCGTTTGATGTTGCTGGCTCGATTGGCCCAATGACATCCATGCCCCAAGCAACAAAGGGCCATGGTGCCGACATTATATGCAATTCAGATGGTGGGGAATGAATCTAATCCTCGTGCACCTGACACTGATGACACTTGCCCACAAAACTGATGCAATCCCGCTCCATAGTGAGCCAATAATAGCCTGCTCGGAGAATCTTCTTTGCCAGAATGTACCCACTCATATACGGTCCACAAACCCCGGAGTGTACCTCGGTCATGACAATTGTGGCATGTCTGGCATCTATGCATCTTAACAATCCAAGATCTGGAGTTCTTTTTTATAACACCCCTCCACTGAAGAAAAATTCGCTTGCCAATCGTCGAATTGTTCTTTTTTGATCACCTGTGGCCTGTACCGGATATACCCCCATCCGGAGGTATTCTTTGATATCATGGAACCATGGCTCCCCATCAAGTTCTTCTTCTACCATATTACAGTAAGCATGCTGATCACGGATCTGAATCTGCAAAGGGTCCACATAAGCCTTATCTGGATGATGTAACATTGATTCTAGAGTGGCCAAAGCATCGATGACTTCATTATGGATCCTCGAGATATGCCTGAATTCTATCGACTGAAATCGTTGACAAAGATCATGCAAACATTGTCTATATGGTATGAGTTTCAAATCCCGTGTTTCCCATTCTCTCTGAATCTGGTGCACCAGGAGGTCCGAGTCACCCAAGACCAAGACTTCCTAGACACCCATATCCACAGCTAACTTCAAACCCAGAATACATGCCTCATACTCAGCCATGTTGTTGGTACAGTAAAAACGAAGCTGGGCCATAACAGGGTAGTGTTGTCCTGTTTCAGAAATAAGTATTGCTCCTATCCCCACTCCCTTCATGTTTGCGGCTCCATCAAAGAAAAGTTTCCATCCAGGCTTCTCGACTTGTTCCAACTCATCAATGTGCATCACCTCTTCATCAAGGAAATAAGTTTTCAAAGGTTCATAATCTTCATCAACCGGGTTCTCGGCCAAATGGTCCGCCAAGGCCTGTGCTTTCATTGCAGTTCGAGTCACTTAGACAATGTCAAACTCTGTGAGTAGGATCTGCCACTTTGCAAGCCTCCCTGTGGGCATACGCTTCTAAAATATATACTTCAATGGATCCAAGCGAGATAAGAGATATGTAGTGTAAGATGACAAATAATGTTTCAGCTTCTGCATCACCCAAGTTAGGGCGCAACATGTCCTCTCATGCTAAGTGTACTTGACCTCATACGGTGTGAATTTCTTGTTGAGATAATATATGGCCTGCTCCTTCCTGCCAGTGATATCATGTTGACCCAATACACAGACGAATGAATTGTCCAATACCGTCAAATATAGAATCAAAGGTTGCCATGGTTCTGGCAGGACCAACACGGGTGGATTTGACAAATACCCCTTTATCTTATCAAACACCTCCTGACATTCATCTGTCCACTTGACCGTAGCATCTTTCTTTAACAGCTTGAAGATAGGCTCACAAGTTGTCGTGAGCTGAGCGATGAACCTGCTGATATAATTCAATCTCCCCAACAAACTCATCACCTCGGTCTTGTTCTTCGTAGGTGGAAATTCCTATATGGCCTTGTTTTTCGATGGGTCCAATTCAATGCCCCGGCGGCTGACTACGAACTCCAACAACTTTCCAGACGGCACCCCAAAGCACACTTTGCAGGATTAAGCTTGAGATTGTACGTGCGAAGCCTTCAGAAGAACTTCTTCAGATCCCTGACATGGTCAGACTGCTTTCTAGACTTCACGATCACATCATCCACGTACACCCCGATTTCCTGTTGTATCATATCATGGAATATTGTAGTCATTGCCCTCGTGTAGGTTGCCCCAGCATTTTTCAAACCGAATGGCATGACCCGATAGTAGTACGTTCCCCACGGAGTGATGAATGTCGTCTTTTCTGCATCTTCCTCGTCCATCAAGATCTGATGATAACCCGCATAACAGTCCACAAAAGAACCAATCTCTTGTTTGGCACAATTGTCAATCAATATATGGATGTTTGGCAGGGGAAAATTATCCTTCGGACTTGCTTTGTTGAGATCCCGATAATCAACGCACGCCCTGGTTTTGCCATCCTTCTTTGGCACAGGCACAACATTGGCTAACCAGGTGGGATACCGCGTGACCCGAATAACTTTCGCATCGAACTGCTTGGTGACCTCTTCTTTGATCTTTACACTCATATCCATTTTGAACTTTCTCAGCTTCTGTTTGACAGGAGGGAATGTCGGGTCAGTGGGCAGCTTGTGAACCACTAAATTAGAGCTTAGACCCGGCATGTCGTCATAGGACCATGCAAAAACGTCTTTGTATTCGAACAGTTCTTTGATTATCTCCTCCCTGAATTGAGGTTCCAGATAGACACTTATTTTAGTTTCACGGACATTTTCTTGGTCCCCTAGATTAACTGCTTCTGTATCGTTCAAATTAGGTTTGGGCTTTTCCTCAAAATGACTTAGTTCCTTTCTAATTTCTTCATAGGCCTCATCATCATCAAATTCCAACTCGTCGTCACACTCAATTTCTTGTATTATTATTTCAGAGTTAGATTGGCTTTTAAAACTGGGCCGAAGATTCCTCATGCATGTCATGTCATTGATATCAGCATAAAAAGAACTGTACAAAAGAAGAAAACAAAAATAAAATTAGAAGAAATGAAGGAAAAGGAACAATTGCATTTCATTGAATATAAAGATAACAGGGTTTTAACACATCCAACTGGACGGAACATAATATCTGAATTACAGACCCTGGAATAATCCAGACAACTAAAGAAAATCAAAACCCACTACCAAGACTCCCTCCGTGTAGGAAGAGGAGCAGCTTCCCAGTTGTTGACTTTTGCACGTGGTCCCACGAATTGCACATCTGCCTTGCTGGATCCTTCCCCAACCTGAACCATGTTAACCTCAGCGAATAACCTTTCAAACCTCTTCTCCAAGTCTCCATCAGCACCAATCAGTGGTCCAGGAACCTTTGACAATAGTTGCTTTCTAATACCCGGCCTGACGAATGATCTGGACAAATGCGGGATTGGCTTTGGCAATGCCCATACTTTCCATTTAATTTTTCTAGCTCTTCTCACATATGCAACGGTAGGCTTGAACCCCAGACCAAAAGTATCCAAATTCTTTGGAAGAGAAACTGGCTACACAATACCTTGCAGAGATGCACCCAAACCCTTGCCCGGTATGAAACCATTTTTCAACATTTCAATAGCTACCATAACTGATGTCGCAGCCATCTTTGGAGTTGGAACGCACTTTCCTTCTAGAATTTTCTCTACCGATACTATGTCGAAAACCTGATAAACCCATGGTCCCTTGTCATCATCAACCTCTATGGACGGAACAATGGCACCGTTGGGCACACACAGATTGTCTTTGCCGTGTACAACAATTTCCTGTCGATCCCATTCAAACTTGACCATTTGATGCAGAGTAGATAGGACTGCTTTGGCCGCATGGATCCAGGGTCATCCCAACAACAGACTGTACGAAATAGCCACATCGAGCACTTGGAATTCCATAGTAAATTCAACTGGCCCTATTGTGAGCTCAAACACTATGTCCCCGATTGAATCCATCCCTCTACCGTCGAATCCCACGACGCAAATACTAATCTTTTGAATTCTTTCATCCTCCACTTGCAATTTGCTCAACGTGGAGAGAGGACAGATGTTCGCGCTAGACCCATTGTCAACCAGTACCCGAGTAACCACGGAATCTTCGCATTTCACCGTCAGATAGAGGGCTCTATTGTGCTCGGTACCCTCCATGGGCAACTCATCATCAGAAAAAGTGACTCTATTTACCTCAAATATCTTGTTATCTATCTTTTCCAACTTGTTTACAGAGATTTTGTCAGGAACGTGGGATTCGTTCAAGATCTTCATCAAAGCACGATGGTGTTCGTCTAAATGGATCAATAATGACAAGAGTGAGATCTGAGCTGGTGTCTTCCTTAACTGTTCCACAATGGAATAGTCTTGCGCTTTCATTTTTCTCAGAAATTCTTCTGCTTCCTCCTTAGTCACTACTTTCTTCACCAACACTGGATTATCTTTTGAGGTCTTAGCTTTTCTCAACTCTTAGGGGGCAAAGCATCTCCCCGATCGAGTCAAACCATGGGTCTCACACACTTTTTCTTTAACCTCTTTCCCCTGGTAAGTTACTGTCACTCGTTCTTAATTCCACGGGACCGCCTTGCTATTGACTACTGGAAGCTGAGTTACTGGTTTTATAATAACAGGCTTTGTGCGAGCACCCCTCACGACCACAATAGGTTTACTTGTAACTCCTGGTACCACCACTTTAGCTTTCTCCGGTCTTACTGCAATAGTGCTTGAAGACCCTTTCTCGGCTACCACAGCTGGCTTATTGTCTACCCCTTTCAACTGGACCACTGATTTCCCACTGGTTACCTTTTCCTTGGGACTGGTTTCACTGGAACGAATCATCATCACCGTCTACGAGGGTTTCTTAGGCTCCCCTCCCTTGTGTATCAACTCAATCATATGGGTCTCATGGTGAGCTGGCACCGGATTCTGGTTGATATTTGGTGCTTCTGGGTCCTGAACCTCGATCCGATGAGTATCAATAAACTCTTGCACAACTGTTTTTAGTTTCCAACACTTCTTTGTGTCATGTCCCGAGGCCCCCAAACAATACTCACAACTCGCCGAGCGGTCAAGATTTCTGGGAAAGGGATTCGGCATTTTGGCCTCGATCGGATTCAACATACCCAACTGTCTTAGTCTGTGGAATAGGCTGGTATATAATTCTCCCAATGGAATGAAAGTCTTCTGCTTCTGCAACCTCTCATTCTTAAAAGCTTTATTGGGCCGAAAACCTGTTCCAGGAGGATTTTTGTAGGCTTTTAGGGGTGGATGGGTATTTTGTGGAGCTTGGTAGGGACTCTGTGGAGCTAGCGCATGCCATTGTGCGTGAGCTGGAGGTTGGGTATAGGTTTGTGCATGATAGACAGAAAAATGGGGATCTGGCGGTAGGTAGTAGTGTTGTGGCGGGCTATGTGCAGTATGGGGGTATGTTTGGGGATATGGTCGAGGCTGGTTGTAGAACGGTGGAAGGTTCCTAGATCCACCCCAAGCTGCTGACTCGATCGTTGCAATATCCTCTTTCTTCTTCTTTCTGAGTATACCCCCAGTACCATTTTCAATGGCTTAGGTGGTTGCTTTGATTGTTGAATAACTCATGATCTAATTCTTGAGTCCCTCCTCAACCATGCCTCCCATTTTCACAACTTCATTAAAGGATTTGCCCACTGCTGACACCAAATGGCCAAAATAAGTGGGCTCCAAAGCCTGCAAGAAATAATCAACCATCTCACTCTCTTTCATCGGGGGGTCAGCCCTCGCTACTTGCTCTCTCCAACGGAACCCATATTCTCGGAAACTCTCACTGGGCTTCTTCTCAAGCTTTGTCAATGACAGACGATCCAGGATAATTTCCAGGTTGTACTAAAAATGACAGGCGAAGGCTTGGTCCAAATTGTCCTATGTGTACTACCTGCTATGATCTTGTCTAGTGTACCATTCTAACGCCGACCCACTAAAACTTTGGCTGAAATACGCCATCAGCAATTCATCTCTTCCGCCTGCTCCTCTCATCTTGCTACAGAATCCTCTTAAGTGTGCTACCGGGTCACCATGCCCGTCATATAGATCAAACTTGGGCATTTTGAACCCCGCTGGCAACTGAACATCTGGGAACAGACATAAGTCATTATAGGCTACACTCACTTGACCTCCCATCCCCCTCATATCTCGGAACGATTGCCCTAAGCTTTTGACCTTTCTGATCATCTCTTCATGCTCAGGATTTTTGGGTGGTTTCTCGATCTTTGTCGGGATATCAAGATGAGGAGTGTAAGGATATGGTTCTGGAACTTTGAAGGTGGGTTCAGGGGGATAGTACTGGTTGTCATGAGTTTGGAACAGGGGTTCACTGGAAGATCGGTGTAATGTAGCAGGTGGAGGTGCCACAAAAATGGGTGTAATTGGTGGGGGAGGGTACGAGACTTGTTTGGGTGGTGGAGCTTGGGAATTATGGGAAGTGGTGCCATGGCATTGTTGGTAAAGGGGAAAGGCTGGAGATGAGTTCACAGTGGGCGGCTCCGGAGGTTGGGCTGATGGTGGGATATAGGCAGGGTTGGCGGGATAAACTGGTGGTGGATGCCCCTTCGCCCAGGCTTGGTACATTTCAGCCATCTGCTGCTTCAGCTTATACATTTCTTCCCTCAACGTATTAACGTCCATTTCTTCCACCTCTTTCGATGGGTCGACAATACTTGTTTCTGGTTCCTGGTCGACCATATTCAGCCTATCTTTTGATCGGGTTTTGTAGGAGTGAGTTGCCAGAATGCCAGTCAACTAACTACCTGCCTGGACTTAATACATCAAACAACAACCTTGTTAGCGATTAGGCTTTAACAGTTTGGTAACCGCACATTGGGCATGAATGCACCTAAACAGTTAATCGACTCTATCATGTATTTGATCGGTTGCATGCGTCATCCCGGCCTTTTCTTTCTTCCGATTGCAAACTTCCTTCTTTTCTTTTCTTTTTCGTTTCCTTCCTTTCTCTCTTGCCTCTATTCTCTCTTCGTTTTTACTCTCTCTTGATTTCTTATTTTCTCTCTCTTTTGTTTTTTCGCTCTTTTCTTTTTTTTACTCTCTTGTTTTCCCTCTTATTTTCTTTCTCTCTCTTGTTTTTCCGCTCTTTCTTTCTCTCTTTTTTTTTTTATTATTTAGTTACAGTCGAATCCTATGGAGATTGCCTACGTATCATTAGGGGTGGGCATTCGGTCGGTTCGGTTCGGTTTGAAGAAATTCGGTTCAGTTATTCGGTTTTCGGTTTTGTAAAAGTAGTAACCGAAACCGAACTAAAATATGTTCGGTTCAGTTCGGTTATTCTAATTTCGGTTTAGTTATTTCGGTTCAATTTTTTGTTTGAACATTATCATATTCGACTCCTTCTATGTAATAATACGACTGGCGAATTTGTTGATTTTTCCCAAAACTTCGAAATTATTGGAAATATTGTGTTTATAGAAAAAAAATAGACTAAACTTTGCACACTTTATGGATCATAAAATTCAAACATAGTGTAAATTACAACTCTGTGTGAAATTCTCCTGGTATCTATCACATATGTTATGGAAGTTTTAATAGACTGAAAGTATTTAAGATTGGAAAGTTGATGGACTTACTTAATTGGGTTGAGTCTTTGATAGATTGGACCTAATAGTATTAATTTATTACCTATGGGCTTAGCCTATGTATAACTTAAAGAACGTATATGTTAATAATTCGGTTTTTCGGTTAACTGAACTAAAAAACTTAATAACCGAAAAACCGAAATTTTAAAATTTTAAACCGAAACCGACCGAACAACCCGAATAACCGAAACCGAAATAAAAAAAAATCAGTTAGGTCGGTTTATTTGGTTCTGACCGAAATATGCCCACTCCTACGTATCATGACCCCGCATGAATCAGACCATGCGTAATTCTTGTAGATAAGTGCGAAATAAAATATTTTTGGGATTTTCAGTTTTCATAAAATAAAATAAAAACAACAAATGCTCCTATTACAAAACTCAAAATTAATAACTCCCAAAAGACTAACAGATTTCCACGCAAAGATGAAATACAGACTCCGAAAATAGACATCAACAGCAGAAAATACAGACTCAAAAATAATTTACCCAACTCTAGCAAAAAGAAGATACAAGCTCAACATGACTGACAGACGCTAACAAAAGGGAAATGCAGACTCAAACGGACAAATCATGAATACATCAATGCTCCTGGTGCCCGCGGGACATCATTCGGTCTCGCCGCAGGCCTATATGCAAGCTCCCTTTGAAGTCGATCCAAGTCGCTCATTATCTGTTTGACAAATGTCATTACTGCTGCAAAGAAGGTAGTGTGAGTCATATCCTCACAGATCTGGCACTTCATAACGATGTAGTCAGCAATGTTTCTAATTATCTCTCTTATGACGCCTTTTTCTTGTAACAAACACCCAATCTGCTGGGCTCTGGTTTCCAAAGTTTGCTCAGCCGCATGATTTTGCTCCTGAAGTTGTTTCAAATCTATTTCTAATTGCGCCAATGCTGTATAACAATGTTCCCTTTCAACTTTGAAGTCTTTTGCCTATTTGATCATTTTGTTTTCCGTGGCGATGACCCTTTTTTGTAACCCTGCGACCTCATCATCGTACCTTTCTCTCAACTACTTAACTAGGCGTACCCGTTCGGCTGCGTTCTTAGCCAATTGTTTTTTAGCCTTGGCTAGTTCACTTTCTGCTTTGTTCAAATCGAAACTATAGTCACTCACTTTCTGCCTCAGGTTAGCTATAAGCTTTTCATCTCTATCACTTCGGACTGGATTTTCTGCCGCTACTTTCAATTTCTGAATTTGAGCTCGAAGGGCTTCATTTTCTTTGGCTAGCCTTTTCTTTTCTCCTTCATCCGCCGCGACCTGCAAGCTATTCTCGAACTGAAGTTCTCTGACTTGCTTTTCCAATTTGCTTATGGTAGCCCTGTATTCGTTTTCTTTGGTCAGCCAGTCCCATTGCGCTTGTGCTCTATTGGTAAATTACTGGACATGGGGTCTCTTTGCGGGCCTGTCAGGTTCATGTTGCACTCGGGATCTTTTACCATACCAAGAAGTATAACTAGGCTCCATCTTGCCTCTGGGTAGGTCTCGTACTTGAGTATTAGGCCCTAAAAATCTGTACTGATGCCAAATCCGGCGCGCTTTCTCTTCTGGGAAGGCAGCTTTTGGATCTAACTCAATGACTTGCTGACTCAAATCTTCATCGTGTGGAAACATAACCCATCTGGAAACTCATAACCCTCTATTTGCTTTTCATGTTTTTCAATGCACTCGAGGCCAGTCATACCGCAATTCAAGTATCCGGGATGGTGACAAAGGTGTTTCTCCATCCATATTTGTAACAGCATATTGCACCCTTCAAAGAACTTTGCTCCTTCTCGACAACGAGTAAGAGCTCGGTAAATTTCTACCAAGATCAGCGGCACTATAGTCCCATTTGCCTTTTTCATCATAAAGTCAACTATCCCTACTAACCCAATCTCTATGTTCCCGTCTTTTCTCGGGCAAACCAAAATACCCAGGAACGCCACTATGAAAGCTAATTCTCTCCGAGCTTCCCACTTGTCTTGATTCCCAGCATGAGTAAGACCAGTATCTGGTGTTTCGAAGCTACAGGGATTCCCGTATCGTCGGTACAGAAAGTAGAAGGTACAAAATCCTTTGGCCAAATTTCCGTCTCAGATGTCCCGTCTGATACTTACCAAGTCCAAAAATTTGTGAGAGGTCACTGTTCTTGGTGCTACCGGGTATTGACTTCTGAGATTCCCTTCGAAACTGGCATAGCCTGCTATCTCTTCTAGTGTAGGAGTTAACTTGAAATCTGCAAAGTGGAACACATTATGTGTTGGGTCCCAAAATGGTATCAAGGCCTCAATCACACCTTTTTGGGGCTTAACCTTCAAAAGCCCAATAAGACCACCCAACGCTTTTGTCACAACTTTCCTGCTGTCGTCCCCCAAATCATGTCACCACATATGTAGCTCCAAAGGGATCTCTTCACGGACTGAGAAAGGTTCATTTTGATTTGTGCTCATCCTGCACATTTATTAAGGTGATTTTAATTAAAAGAAAACTATGACTCATTTTGACTTAAGAGAAAAGACCATTTTCAAAATTTTCCACAAAACATCCGGCCTTGCCAACACGGCCTTTCAGCACTTCAAAAATAAAGATTTTAAGGTTGTGTCAGCTAACCAGCCAAAACCTTTAACAGTGACAAAAGTAGATGTTCATGCAAAAATAGCCTTCCGGCGCCCTTTTAGGGACATTCGGCTATTTCTGACAAGAATGGCATCACCCTAATTATTTTTAAATTAAAGTAAAAAAAAATTCGGGTTACTTTTGCAAAAGGAAGTTGGACCCGATGGGGGTTGCCTACGTATCTCACACCCTGTGAGAATCAAACTGGCGTAGTTCGGGCGAATGAAACAAACTATTTTTGAAAACAAGACTCTTTTTATTATTATTTCATTGGCAAATAAAACTATTTTTTGAAAACAAAAACTTTTTTTCTTTTTTTTTCCTCAAAAATTCGGCAGAGGTTCGACACTATTTGGACATTGGTTTTTTCCAGAACAGGCGATTAACTCTCATGCTGCAATTTCTCTTACCTCAACTTTTCCCAATATTCATAAGTCGGTCAGCGTGCAAGTCCTAAAATAAATGCACAAGTATCAAGTAAGATGCATCAGGATGGTCTTTTTATTTCGGGTGCACCTGTCCTAGACAGACCCAACCCCTGTGTTGAGTCTCCAAAGTCAAAATGCACATGATGCAAACAAACGTTCCTGCTAGGGATCCGTCATGAGGTCTTGTTATACTAGGTTTAAATCCTGGGTTTATTATTCTAGACCGGGCTTACCCGAGCGGACAGCTCGAGCCGAGGGGGGGCAGCGTACCGGGAATACAGAAGCTTTGCCGGCTTTGCAACTTGTCCGAACCTCGTTTTAAATTTGGAATATGACTCTAACAGAAAATAAGTCACACGAAGTGCACTCTTCTTCCTGATTTAGAAAACTCAGAGAGAAGAGGGATGTCGCAACAATTTATATACAGTTCACGGAATATCAAAGCGGTAAAAGCAATCAATTAGCACATAAGGCCCAAATTAGGTAACAAAATCAGATAATGGATAAAGCCAACTATAACAATTATTCTAAGCTCGAATTCTTGAACCTTGAACCAGAGATTCTGGGTTCGATTCCCCAGCAGAATCGCCAGAGCTGTCACACCTCCTTTTCTACCTACACCCCGTAAAGGGCTATAATATAAAGGAGTTTTCCAATTAAAGGACAATCGAAATGGGATTTATTGTTAAAATATTTAGAGTCGCCACTTGGGAGTTTATGGTGTCCCAAGTCACCAGTTGAATCCCGAATCGAGGAAAATATGACTCTATTTAACAGTCCGCGAACCAGAAATCCGAGTAAGGAATTCTATTAACCCGGGAGAAGGTGTTAGGCATTCCCGAGTTCCGTGGTTCTAGCACGGTCGCTCAACTATTATAATTGGCTTAATTATCTGAATTTAGAACATTTTGAACCTATGTGCAAATTTAACCTTTTAACCGCTTTTAATTGATTTTTAAAGAAGATTGAACGTCGTTTAAAACGTGCCTTTGGATTGCGCCACATGAAATGCACCCGTAATCTGAAACACATCTTATTCAACGTTTAGGATTTGGATTTGGGTTGCATGAAATGCGCACCCGAGTTTAGGAAAATAATATTATTAAACTAACGCGCCTAAAGCAGTTTCACGTTGCAACTTTGCGAGGGCCATGGAAATTCGACTAAATGGCACTCCTCGATTTCTAAAGATTTGAATATTAATCAAATGAGGGCCATGTATTTTAAGATTTTATTCGGCACGGTGCACCTCAAAACTATTCGACTAATTTTAGTAGCTATGGATACTCACTTTTAAAGCTAATTCGAAATTAATCATTGCGAATACGTCACGGGAACTGTACCCATAGTAGCGGTGATTCTTAGATTGCAATTGAATAGTGAAATACTTTAAGATCAAGCATGATCGAATTAACAAGAATACGAACTACAAGCTCTCTAAACTTGACGCCAAAAAAGAAAAATGAATTAAAAATAAAACACTGCATGCATTCCTAAATTCTAAAGCATTGATGCGTGAATCCGCGTACCCTCTGCCCACGAACAAAATGGTAATTCCAATCCTCTAAATTCCATCTTCTACATCAGAAATTTCCATCGTACAATTGCTAAGCCCATCAATAAAGACAATAGTTTGCATTGGGCAGTTATTTATACGGAAGATAAACTAGTCATCCACTTTTCACTATTTCCACAAAATATTACCTTCAAGCTTCAGTGTTAGTTTCAAAATTCCAGTCCCTACTCCTGATCTCAAATACCACTTCGATCCGTTATTGGAATAATGCATTATGTAACAGGAGTGAATCAATTCAATTTTACTCCATTAGCATAAGAGTTCAACAAATTGCACCAATTAAGAAAGCAATAACGAAACTTCAATTTCTGAACTAAGTAATCAACCTTTTCAACTAAACCCATCCCAACCTTTAAGAATCGAAGTGATAAGATGAGAGTAAAGCAACAGACACCATTAGCCATAGCAGTCTTCTAGTTTCTAGAAAAACTTGCATTAAACTAGCAAATTCAACACCTAGTAAAACTTGAGTTTTCCAAACAACACTAAAGCTTAAGAAGCAAAAACAGAAAACAGAGGAAAATCACTACTAGTTGAACGCATAATCAATCTAAAGCTAAGAAGTGCTATTTTCAAGCATAATGTTCATTAACAACTTCAACACAAATGAGTCCACTTCAAGATCCACAATATAGAAAGCTGAATAGCCTTGAACAATACCATTTAAAGGTTTAAAACAATCCCTGAAGCAACTATGCTCAAACAAACTCAAATCCAATACTTAAAACTGAACACGTGACATGAATGATTACACTTAAGAAGCTAAACAAATAAAAAAGGGACATCAAACCAAAATAAGATAAGGTCACATAGCCAATAGGTAACAGAGTGTTAGCATTGATCGACTTCCTCAACTCGAATTCATAAACAACATCATAGTTTAGCCAGAACTTCATTTCTCATTCATGGTGTGAAGGGAATACCTGGATACAGCAGTCAAAACAAAAGAAGAGAGATGATTAAGGGTCAAAGCTTCAGCTCACAGCAGCAGTGTAACAATGAAAACCAAGTTCAAATCGAAATGATGCACAGCAGGTCGAAACTAGTTTCAATTAAGCTATAATCCAGCAGACTTCAAACTAGCCTTTCATAAACCAAAACTTAAACCCTTTTGAATCACACAATGCGGAACTATTATTTTCAGACGTTCGAAAAAGAATCAGAAAATCATTGGAATTTAATGAAACAGTAGAATTTTTTTTTTCTATTTTCTGGATTTTTTTTCTCTTCTCCAATCTCCATTGAGCCTCAAGTAACAATGCCTTTATAGGCAAGCTACTAGGGCAGCCTCAAAGAGTCCAAAATTTACACTTAAAACCTTCTGAAATTTTCATTTTAGCTTAGAAATCTCTAGTGTAAACCTCAGAATTTCAAAATAGTTCCTACCCCAGCTTCTAGGAAGCTTCCTAGTTCAGTTATATAAGATTCCCCTACCTATACTACCCATATTACCCTTCTCACCCCTGAAAAATTACCTTGAACCCCAAATAAGTCATGGGTCGAATTGACCCGGCGGTTTAACCAAGTGAATGGGCTGCCCTTCCTTTATAGATGGGTCAGACCCAAAGCCCAAACATCTAAATAAACCCAACTAAATTGGTAACAACAAAAATAGCACAAACGATTTCTTAAAACTAAACTGATTGATTGATTAGCCAACACAAACAAACAAGGAATTAACTAACCCAATTAATAGACCAGAATAAACTAATTAAACTAAACTAATGAGGCCTACATAAAACGGGAGAAAATCAGAGGCTTGACTATAACCTTAATAAAACTCAACAAATCAAGAACACACACATTTTTTTTATGTTTTGTCTTCATGTTTTGTTTCCTGGGGCTGATCGTGTTTCCGATGAAGAAAGGGAGAATCTATACCAGGTTGGTTGTGGTAACTGAGACCCTAATGGAGGGGATTGGTGGGCAGCCATTCAGCATCATGCCCATGATCATTGCAGACATATATCGAGCCTTGGAGAAGTGTCAATGAGGAGCAAAACACTTCGAAGTCTACAAGTTATTACTCCAACTCTGGCTCATGGAACATCTCCAAAAGGGCGAATACCGACAAGAGATTCAACGAAGGGACTAGGATGATCACATCGCTTTCTATCATCCAAAGCGAATGAATTACATCCCCGATATGTTCGCTCAGCCTGAGAATGCCAAAGGATGGGTTGAGCTATTTGACAATCTGACTGAAGAACAGGTTCAATGGATGTTCGAGTGGTTTCCGACCGAGGA
This sequence comes from Nicotiana sylvestris, assembly GCF_000393655.2. NCBI lineage: Eukaryota > Viridiplantae > Streptophyta > Magnoliopsida > Solanales > Solanaceae > Nicotiana > Nicotiana sylvestris. The sequence goes on from NC_091064.1 coordinate 49,437,970, forward strand.
GTTCATCGCTCGATCCAGAGATGTACCTTTCCTGATACTGATTGGTCTGAGAGTAACATACCCTTACGTCCCTCTCCGAGTTATGAGGCAAGCTGATAGGAAGCAGGTTATACCCAGGGTTGACAAGATGAGTCATTTCCGAGCTGTCTTCCAGAATGATGATAGTCCTTACAAGTGCCAAGCTCAGCATATGTGGCACTACAAGATCATAATGGGGAGAGATACCATCGAACCAGACAGGTATCATGCTGATTACTCTCTTTTCTACTCAGGTTGGTTGGAAGACAATCATGATGGTCTGGGTCAGCCAGGGTTTGTTCGAGGTCACAGGATTATAGATTAAAAGGTCGAAGCGCAGGTCAAGTACAACCAGCTGCGCAAAAGGATCTATGAGTACAAAAGCAAACATCGCGAAATACAAGAGTCTAGCCAGAAGCTGAATGAAGAATGGAAGGACATGGCTGTTAGTGCCAATAAGCGGCTGGGATACTTGGAGCTAGGCATAGTAGAATTGGAGAGAAAATTTCTTAAGAGGGTCGAAGATTGTCAAAATGCTGAAGGGACCGAAGGCGGACATCTAGGTAGAGCATACCTGTTGCTGGGACTCCGTGAGTTGGAAACGCTGTTCGACGGAGCCAAGGATGTTGAATCTGGGGAAGGTCCTTCAGGGACCAAGTAGATAGGAGTTCACATTTTCGCTTTATAAAATGTAATAAGGCCAATGGCCATTAATGACTTTTATTTTCCTGTTTATTTAGTATCAATTTGGGATTCGTCTTATTTTCTATCAATAAAATGAGGCATTTAGCATTCTAAGTTCTCCAAAATAATTTGTCGCTAGGCCTACCTCGGGCACAAAGAGGTTCCCAGATTAGGACACGTTTTACATTCCGCACTAACTTGATTACCTTTTGTTTTATTATTCCCCTCCCCAAAGGTTAGTTCATGCACTCTGGCATCATCATCTTATTCCATAAGATCCAGGGGCCCTCCACCCACTCCTCCTCTTAGTCCTGTCAAAAACAAGAACAAAAGCAAGATGGAAGATCTAAACAACATCAGGAAGGACAATCCAACTGAACGGGTAGAGGCCACTAATGGCCATGGTACTTAGGTTTCTAAGGAGAATGTGTCACAACTAGAACAGAAGTTGCTGAAATTCCAAGAAGAGCTCGATCAGGTTCGAAATCTAGCAAACCTATCATTTTCCCTCAACACCCCAGATGTCAACTTTCCCCACACTCAAAACCCTACACCTCCTTAAAATATCCCAAAGCAACAGAATCCTCCTGCTCCTCACCATCACGTTGCTCCACCAAAGAATCAATGCAACACCTGCCATACCCTAAACAACACTCCACTACTCATCCCAGAACCTCAGAACTCCACAAATGACCATTTCCACATACCAGGCCATCATAACACTCCTATCTACGTGGGATATGAATACACCTGGGAAGAATTCAATAACTGGTTGCCACCATGGCGCGGTCCTTACTGTCCACTGGAGCAGCCAATACCACGTCTGGAGCAGACTTTCCAATAGGCTTACATTGTTTATGGGTCAGAGAAAGAAGAGGCACTTGCAGCGGTGAAGAACTTGTTTCTAGAAGACAATGACATGGATTGTTTTGTTGTTCTCGAGGAGGAGGGGAGGAAGGCCCTTTCATACAGGCTGTGAGAAGAGGGGCACGCCTCAACAATTGGACCATCAGGACAACCAGAGCCCGACGAGCGTCGAGGTAGCAAGGCTAAAACAAGCATCATTCACTGTTTTATTTACTAATGATTTTCTTTTCGCATTTTTCAATTCCCGCAATAAAACCTTCAATGTTCAAAATAGTTATGCAATTTATAATAAACATTTTGACTTTTCTTATGAATTAACACTCATTATCGTTTTCTCTCATTACTTTACTTATACAGCATTACTATTACTTATCTTGATGAACCAATGACTGTGACATGCAATGAGACAATGCAACAAACGGACATTAATTCAGAGGAAATGACATACCCGACGAGATTGTTAGAGAAGTTGAGAACTTTGAGAATAGACCTAAGTCCAACCTGGATGAGACCGAAATTGTTAACCTAGGAGATGCAGAAAACATCAAGGAAACACGAATCAACGTTCACCTATCGCCATCAGAAACGAAAGAATATGCAGAACTTCTAAAGGAATATGAGGACATATTCGCCTGGTCGTATGATGACATGAATGGTCTGAGTACGCCTATTATGGCTCATAAACTGCCAACCGATCCGACATGTCCGTCGGTAAAGCAAAAGCTCAGAAAGTTCAAGTCTGATATGAGTTTGAAAATCAAAGAAGAAGTCATTAAGCAAGTCAAAGCTAAGGTTCTCATGGTAGTAGAATACCCGACATGGTTAGCCAACATCGTGTCAGTGCCAAAGAAGGATAGGAAGGTCAGAGTCTGTGTCGACTACCAGGATCTCAACTGGGCCAGTCCGAAAGATGACTTCCTTTTTGTCGAATATACACATCCTAATTGACAATTGCACCAAGCATGAGTTGAATTATTTGTATATTGTTTCTCTGGTTATCATCAAATCTGGATGGATGAAGAAGATGCTGAGAAAACGGCTTTCATTACGTCGTGGGGAATGTACTGTTACAAGATGATGTCGTTCAGCCTGAAGAATGCAGGAGCCACCTACTAAGGGCTATGACTACCATTTTCCATGATATGATACACAAGGAGATTGAGGTATATATAGATGATGTCATCATCAAGTCCAAGAAGGCCACTGATCACATGGAAGATTTGAGGAAGTTCTTCAATAGAATGCGAAGGTATAACCTGAAACTGAATCCCGCGAAGTGCGCATTTGAGGTTCCTACTAGAAAATTGCTTAGGTTTATTATGAGTCGCTGAGGAATAGAACTATATCCATCAAAAGTCAAAGCTATTCAAGAATTTCCACCGCCAAAGAACAAGAAGGATGTGATGAGTTTCTTGGGAAGACTTAACTACATCAGTCGGTTCATAGCATAGTCTACAGTTATCTGTGAGCCAATCTATAAGATGTTGAAAAAGGACGCCGCTACCAAATGGACTGATGACTGCCAGAAGGCCTTCGACAAAATTAAGGAATACCTATCAACACCACCAGTCTTGGTCCCGTCTGAGCTAGGTAGACCCTTATTACTCTACCTTGTAGTATTAGATGGAGCTTTCGGTTGCGTTCTGGGGCAGCATGATGAAACGGGGAGGAAGGAGCAGGCCATCTATTATCTCAATAAGAAGTTCACCCCATACGAGACCTGGTATTCTCTATTAGAGCGCACTTGTTGTGCTTTAAATTGGGTAGCTTAGAAGCTGACGCACTACTTTTGTGCCTATAATACATATCTCATATCAAGGATGGACCCCTTGAAGTACATCTTTAAGAATCCCATGCCCACTGGCAAGCTAGCCAAGTGGTAAATCCTATTAAGTGAGTTCGACATTGTTTACGTAACTCAGAAAGTGGTCAAGGGACAAGCACTGGCAGACCACCTTGCTAAGAATCCCGTGGATGGAGAATATGAACCCCTAAAAACGTACTTTCCTGATGAAGAGATATCATTCATTGGAGAAGACATTACAGGACCTTATGACAGTTGGAGAATGTTTTTTGATGGAGCAGCGAATTTCAAATGAGTTGGCATAGGAGCTGTCCTAGTATCAGAACCGGTCAGCAGTATCCGGTGTCCGCCAAACTTAGGTTCCCGTGCACCAACAACATGGCCGAGTATGAAGCTTGCATCCTAGGTCTCAAAATGGCCATTGACATGAATGTTCAAGAGCTACTAGTGATTGGAGATTCAGACTTACTTATACATCAGGTACGAGAAGAATGTGCAACCAAGAACTCCAAGATACTTCCGTATCTGCATTATATACAGGAACTGAGGAAAAGGTTCCCGAAGACGGAGTTCCAACATGTTCCAGAGTCCAGAATGAGTTCGCCAATATATTGGCTACCCTGTCATCTATGATACAATATCCGAACAAGAATTTCATTGATCCTATTCCAGTAAAAATCCATGATCAGCCAGCTTACTGTGCCCATGTTGACGAAGAAGCAGACGGAAAACCTTGGTTTCATGATATCAAGGAATATTTGGCAAAAGGAGAGTACCCAGAGCTTGTAAACCCTACTCAGAAACGCACACTTCAGAGGTTGTCCAACAATTTCTTTCATAGAGGAGGAATCCTATATAGGAGGACTCCCGATTTGGGATTACTAAGGTGTATCGATGCAAAGGAAGCACCCAAGTTACTAGATCATACGCTCCATGGCCCAGGATGTCATGGTCTAAGGACTTCATCATAACCGTCCAAAGACAACATTTATGGTTCGATGGGAATTTGTATCATATTTATAATTTATGCACAGTATACGCTTGTATTGCTTCTATTTGTAGGTAAACTGGCGAGCAACAGCCATCCCGGTAGGAGCAATCCTGCTCCAGTTCCTGCAGCCATATTAAACCTTAACCATTCCCACAAGCTGTCAACTTACCCCGCCCTGGATATTGCATCCGTCTTTGAAACCGCTTCATCGATATACTCCGCCGATGGATCCTTAATTACATATGGCCTAATTCCTATAAAACCAGGGATATGTAAGCAGCTCAAAAGCTAGGGTACAGCCTAAACCTCTTCAAACAATTTCGCTCGAAAAAAATTGGCCATCAATCTTTACCCGACAACTCTTTCATCCTTCCCGGGTAAAGAGGGGCAGCTGTTGATATCCAATTTTTTCCTATATATTTTCAATATGCAAAATAACTTTAAAATATATATATATATATATATGCATATGTAAGCATATCCAAGTGTTTTAATATTTTTCCATAATTTTTAAAGGTTATTAAATCAATCTATTTCCCTTTTTATCCATAAAATCCCAATAATTACTTCCAAAATTATTATTTTTTGGTAATTCATCTATTGGGTTTTCATTTTTATGCCAAAATATAGCTAAGATAATTTTTATATATTTTTACAATTTTATTTAGTATTTTTTAAAGCTAATTGCATATAATTGCAATATTAGCCATTTTAAGGTTTAATTGTGTTCTATATTCATAAAATTAAGCCCTGCATTTTTAAATTGTTAATTGTATATTATAAATTATTTTAGTGCTTTCAAGGTTTCCAGAATTTATTTACTATTTTTTATAAATTTAAAAGGGGAAAATTGGCTATTTAAATAATAGCCCAGGTGCATTTAAATTGTAGCCTAAATCTGACCCCAAATCAGACCCAATTTCCTCGGCCCAATTTTGTTTAAACCCGACCCTTAACCCAGTTTAACCGGCCCAACCCGGATTCCCCACCTACCTTTTTAAATCTAGGCCGTTGATCATTTAGATCAACGGCCACCATTCCCCCTTACAATTTTTAACCCTGAACGACCCCTAAACCTAACTCATTTCCCACCACCGGTCGCCTCTGAATCCCTTCCCTCTCAATTATCTCTGCAACCTCACATGAACCCTAGCCGCCGCCATCTAATTCCACCCTAATCCACCTCAACCTCTACGCAAACCAATGCCTCTCATGGCCATTTGAGATGTGTATCAGCCTCCTATGGCCCCTGGGTGTTTGTTTCTATGGTTTTATGGCCAGACCTCGAAGGAATCTGGTCCAGTCCTTGCTCGACTTCTGTTCATGGCCTTTCTCCGGCCATTCATGGCCTTTCAGGGCAGATCCTTGACTTTTCTGGTTAGATCGATAACTCTCAAGGTCTTTCTCATCTTTTCTGGGTTTTTCGAAAACCTAATCTTTAAGATCTTGCAATTTTTTTCAGATCTATCTTAGATCTGTGTTTACTACGAACTTCTTAAGTGCTTTCTCGAAGGTTCTTTAACTTTTCTTTCAAAACGACTCTTCATTTTTCGACGATTAGGGTTTTCCTTTAAGTTTTTCAAAAGAGCTCTTCTCTGATTTTAATGTTATCTATGATTTTGCTATGTTTAAAACGGTTTTCTCATGTTGTTCTTCTATCTATTTCAGCATGTTAAAAACCCTAGTTCCTTTTTGGTCTTATCCGAGTTCTGAAATTGTTTGCTTAAATGTGTGCTTATTTTAAGTTCTTCGTTTATGACTCTCTTTTCCTTGTTTGACTCATCTGATTTTGAGTTCTTATCATCTCTTAAATTTGGCTACTATTGAAGCCCTAATTTCTTAGAAGTTTTGCCTCACTTGTTACGGTGAGACATTTACTTGTTTCTGACTCTCTTTACCTGTTACTATGTTCTTCTTCACTGTTGATTCTATGTGACTACTTGACATACTTGACTACTGTGCTTCGAATATTTTCTTGCTACTGAACCCTAGCTTACCCCTATTGCTACTGTATGTTTTTGTTGCTTCTTTTTATCAACATGTTTAACTCTGCATGCTTGTTCATCCCTTGCTATTTATATGGTGAAGTGCAGAATCATGTTCCTTTCTTGATTGATCTTGATTTACTCGGTCTTTCGACTAATTATAAAAGGTTTTCATACGAGCCCTAATTTTTACTCATCTGTTTAAATTAATTGATTCCTTTCCTATACTATGATGTTTACCTTGCTGAATCCTTTCCCAAAATAAGCATATTTTGTACTTAGACTTGGTTATTTACTTCATACTTTTACTGCCCCCTTATATGGCAATAATCAATCTATCCCCAAACTGATTTCTTCTCTTAATTAAACCTGTTACTACCCATTAAATAGTGATTCCTTAATTAAAGGGAATCACTTGTGTTAATTGATTCTGATTGTGATTATTTCCATGCTTGTGTTTAAGACTTTACCTCTTCTTCACTCATTTTCAAAACTATAAATACCCACCCGCTCTTCTTTCAAAGACACGAACAATTTGAGTTCAAGAACACACACTTACACTCAAAATATTCTCTCTTTTCTCTACTACTACTTGTGCTACTGCTTTTGTCTAGCCGGCTGAAAGCCATGGCTAGACTGTGGAATTTTGCTTACTTTTCCTTTCTGCACTTTGCTTCTCTACTAGCACGTCCTATTTAATTTTCAAGCATCAACAACAACATGTTTTTTTAATTGTTCCAACTTCTCTCATTCTTGTCTACTTCTGCTTATGTTTTCGCAGTCAAGTTACATTAATAACATGCTCAAATATGTTCCCTTCCCCTTTTAAATTAATGCTCTCCTATGTGTATGAATCCCAAACCCCATACCCCCTCTATGTGTTTGTGTTCCTTTGGTCGGTTTGTGTTCATGCCAGCATCATCTATTGTTGTGCATGAACAAGCCAGACCCTGCTGGGTCATGTGCTTACAAACAATATATTCCCAAAACCCCTTTGACCCCTTTTATGACTATTAATTCTGTGTTTTGATCATTGCCCCGACTGATTTTAAGCACTTCTGCTATTGATTACCTTCAAAAAATTGGACTTACCAGTCCAGTTTTAACCAAACTCTTTTTTTAAAAACTATGTGTTCTGCACTTCCACTATACTCTTAAAACCTAGGTTATGCCCCTCTTGTGTGAGCCTTGCCTTGGGACTCTTGAGCTCTCTCTAAACTTGGACACATAAGGGCTGGCCCTTTCACACTGCACTCATTTCTATCTGGTTATGCAAACCTGGGTGTAAGCACAGCCCGGGGTCCCTTGAGGTTCTTAGGGAACTTTGACACACCCAGGTCTGAGAAAGGCTTTGAAACAACATGGTAATTAGAGGTAGTTGATTCCATAACTCATAGAGGAAGTCAAAAATCAGGCTTCTTATGGTTGTAACTTCTTATTTTTGCACTTTTCTAATGTAATTCAGTTATTTTTTGGTCTGTAATAATTTGTAACAAATATTGGGGTTGGCTAGTGAAAAGGAATGGGGAGATTATGCATGCCTTAGCTATTAGAAGGGTAGATAACATGCATATAGGATTTGTTTAATAAATTCTGCATGTTTTACTTTCACACTTAGACACCATGCATATAGGGTCTAAATGGCTATAATCAGACATCATGCCAACAAGGTTAAAATTAGCTTTGAAATTAGATGTCATGCTTATAAGATCAAAAAATCAATTTTTTATAGAAATCATGCCTATAGGAATTTCGCTGTGATCAAATGAATCCGGCCTGCTTCACTTCATGTTCAATTAGATACCATACCTATAGGACCAAAATCAGCCTTTAATACTTAGATACCATGTCTGTAGGAATTAAAATCAACTATAATAGAGATCATGTCTATAGGATCTAAAACCAGTTTAGTTAAAAAATCTGTTTGACTCGTACAGTTCTGAATCAGTTTAAATAACCCGCTCTTTTAAATTAATACGATTAGAAAGCATGCCTATAGGATCCAAATCGCTCGTTTCAAACTGTTTACTATTTTACTACACCCCTAATCAGTAATAGATATCATGATCACTACTGTGCCTAGGCAAGCCTTAGGTAATAATGATAAAACTGAATTCGCCTTTGTTTAATTAGCACTGCTACAACCAGCAAGCAAGCCTGATTCAGACTTCTTATATGAGTTATGTAATAAATTGGTCTGCTTAAACAATTAAAACACCATGCCTTAGTACTTTAAATTCTAACCCCAACTGTGTTTAAGTCATGCTATTTATATGCATTGTCTGCGGAGGTATATATGAGCCTCTTAATTGTTTATGTGTTTCCCCTTTAAATGCAGTCCTACATGTTTTGTCTGTCGCCTTAGCCTTTTACCCTTAAAACCTAAGAGCCAACCTAAATCCTCCCTCTTATAGGAATGGTAATCCTAAATTCCTCCGGGACTAATAGGAATGGGACGGGTAATAGCATGCAATAGAGGTTGAGACTAATCCGCATTTTAATACCTTAACGCGGTAGGAAGGGTAGATATGGATATGATGACCGGTGCGCTAATACCACGTTTATCCCCTCTGTGACGACCCGGCCAGTCGTCTCATGAATTACCACTCCATTTTCCCATTCCTGCTTCTTTAGGTTTTGTTCATCCGTATTTTGTGGTATCATCTTGGTCAGATCGAATCCGGAATGATTTTGGTAAAATTTGAGACACTTAGTCTCCTTTAAGGAAGTTTAAGTTGGAAAAGTCAACCGGATGTTGACTTCTGTGTTAGAGGGCTCAGATGTGAGTTCCGGTGGTTCGGTTAGCTTTGGAGGTGATTTGGGACTTAAGAGTGCGATCAGAATGGTTTTTGGAGGTCCGGAGTAGATTTAGGCTTGAATTGGTGAAGTTGATATTTTGGCGATTTCCGGTTGGTAGGTGAGATTTTGATATAGGGTTCGGAATGGAATTTTGAGAGTTACAGTAGTTCCATTATGTCATTTGGGATGTGTGTGCAAAAATTCAGGTCATTCGGACGTGGTTGGGTTGGGTTTTTGATCAAAAGCGAAATTCGGAAGATTTTAGAAAGTTTGGCTTGAATCCGATGTGTTTTGGGTTATTTGATGTTGTTTGAGGTGTTTTGATGATTGGAACAAGTTTGAATAAGGTATTAGGATATGTTTGTGCTTTTGGTTGAGGTCCCTGGGGCCTCGGGAAGATTTCGGATGGTTGACGGGAAGTTTGGATTGTTGTTGCAGCTGCTGAATTGCTGCTTCTGGTATTTTCGCACCTGCGGATTAGGGACTGTAGGTGTGGCGCCGCACGTGTGGGAGATCCATCGCAGAAGCAAAAAAGGGCCAGGTTAGCAGAGACCACAGAAGCGGTAAGGTGACCCCATCTGCGATGTCGCAGATGCGAAAGTGTGGCCGCAGATGCGATTTAGGCTGGATAAGTGATTTCCGCATAAGCGGAGGATTTAACCACAAATGTGGTACCACAGAAGCGGATATTGTGTCGCAGATGCGAAAAGGTCTGGGCAGAACATATAAGTTATTTTATTTCGCGAATTTGAGCTATTTCACCATTTTTGACTTCGACTTGTGAGCTTTTTGGGCGATTTGAAAGAGGGATTTCAAGGGAACTTCATTAAGGTAAGGAATTTGGACCTAAAACTCATTATTATGCTATTATTACATGGATTAGACCTAGACATCATGGAAATAAGGGTGAATTGGGGAAACTAGGGCTTGGAAACTTTGACCTTTAATCGGGGATTTGAAGGACCATTTGGGGTCGGATTTGAGAACTTTTGATATGTATGAACTCGTGGGGAGATAAGAAATCTATTAATGTAAAAATTATTGAATTCTGAGATATGGACTCCAAGGTCGGGTTTTGGTAATTTCGGGATTTGTGTCGTTTATTGATTGTTTTCGCTTGGGCTTCGTTCCCTTAGCATATTTTGCCGTCCTCGTTCTGATTTTGGATAGATTCAATGCGAGTGGAGGCCGATTCGAGGGGTAAAGGTGCCACGAGCTAGAGACTTGACCAGTTCGAGGTGAGTAATAATTGTAAATGATGTTCTGAGAGTTTGAAACCCCAGATTGCACATCGTAGTGCTATATTAAGGTGAGGCACACGCTTGATGATGAGCGTGGGGTCGTGCACTGTTGGAGATTGTGACTTGGTCTGTCCCGACTGATGATTTTACCATGTATTTGACTGAAATCTATTTGTCATCATCATTATTTGGGCTAAATGCCATATTTGGGCCTTGTGCCAACTATTTGAACCCTTCGGGGATTTTTACTGGTATTTCCTCACTGTTTTGACTTTATACTGGAAATCGACCATGTTATATTTCACTGTTTTTCGTACTCAGCCATGTCTACTCTGTTTTAACACTTACATGATCTTTTAAATAATATTTTTTGGCCGAGAAACATGTTTTACTACTGCCCAAGTGGCTTGTGAGGATTTTTGACTGAGTAAGGCCGAGAGCCTATGTTGTGAGGAAACATTTGATACTGGTTATGAGGCCGAGGGCCCGAGATATGTATGCCACGAGGTGGCTTGATTGATATGAGGCCGAGGGCCTAGTGATAATGCCACGAGGTGGCTTGATATTGCGCTTGGGCCGTAAGGGGCCCCTCCAGGAGTCTGTACACCCCCAGTGAGTGCGGGTACCCATTGTGATGTGAAATTGAGCCTGAGGGGCTGGTATTGTTCTATGTGATTGCCCGAGGGGCTGGTACTATTCTTAGATGTTGCTCGAGGGGCGGATTTGTTGATACTATGCCCGAGGGGCGAACCTCTATGTGTTTATTTTTCATAATTGACTGTCAATTACCTGCTTAATTATTGAAAAAGGCTTTTCATGAAACTATGTTGAGTTAAAGAATTTTTATCTATCTTCACTGGTTTACTATTTTAATTGTTTTACTGCTTCATTATAGAATGCCTTGTGCCTTACGTGTTTTCTTACTTTCAGTCATTATTTACATTTGTTACTCACTGAGTTAGAGTACTCACTTTACTCCCTACACCCTGTGTGCAGATTCAAGCGTAGCTAGTTCCGCTCCCGAGTGTTGATCCCTCCAACTTCAGGCGGACATTCGGAGTTCACGAGGTAGTTGTTGGTGTCTGCAACCCCGTGTCTCTACTCCTTTATCACTTCTATCTCTTTTCAGACAGTTGTACTAGTTTATTGACTTAGCAGATTTGTATTATGACTTATAGATGCTCATGACTAGTGACACCCCGGTTAGGGCTGTGTATGGGTGCTCTTCCGCGTATTTATGTTATCATGGTTATTTCGGATTTATTTTATCATGTTTAGATCGTTTCTTAAATGCTTAACTATTAATAATTGGAAAATGGGAAGTGTCGGCTGCCCTTGTCTTCACGAGAGGCGCCATTACGACCGGGTCCGGGTTAGGGTCATGACACTCTCTTCTGAGGAGTGTCATACTGGGTATCGCATTGATGTGATCCATATTATAAACAAACCTAGGACTCCCCCCCTCCTTTGTATATTCTCAAGTATTTGTAAAACTGTAACTCCTTTTTAAAATTTGCCTTTTAATTATTGTCTTCAAACTCTTATGTGTTTAAACTTAATTCCTCTACTATTTGAGCCTATACTTGTCTATTTGCTAACTGTACAAATTCACAAAACTGTCTAGCCGGGAACCACACTAGTGGATCCTGAGGGATGCCTAACACCTTCCTCTTAGGATAATTTCAAGCTCTTACCCTATCTTTGGTTATCAAACAAATTTAGAAATGAACTCTATAGGTGTCCTAATGCACCTTAAATCATTAGGTGGCGACTCTTCAAAATGCAAACCTCGTTCCCAAAAAGGAATGAGTTGTCCTATACCCAAAAATGTCATAAACCCGATTTTCCGACGAAAATAAGGGAAAACGAGGTGCGACAGTAAGTAGCTCACTTTGTTCCTAGTATCGTGGTTGCCCGAGGCGTGGTCGTGTATTGCAGTTGAGAGTTAATATAGCAGAAGCATGTCCAGCTCATAACAAATGTTTATTTTCTCTTTACACCTCCATGACATGTGATAATTGGGTTCCTTAGTTAGTGGATTCATTGTGCTAGTTTCCCCACACTTGTTCGATAACCATGAGAGAACATATCCTTCTATGTGTCATTGTAACACTTCCTTTCTCCTAAGGACCCTTACTAGGCTCTCCGTCAAGACCAAGCACACCTTTGGGGGTTATCGCAGCACAACGCCTGTTTCTCTTGTTTTCTGTCTTTCCTTAGCATCTGGGTATTTCTTAAGTCAAAATCCATGGAGAACTCATTATGAACATATTCAAACCATCCATGATTATTTTATACTATCTCATTGGGTTCCCACCTCACTTCAAGTTCATCTAGGGTTGATAGCATGTCGTAATTGCTGAGATTGAATGATCTCCTTTCGGTAATGGATTATCTACACATGTGCTAGTCCAACGATCTGCTTACCAGTCTAACTCTCGCCTTTTGGTTTTGGGCTGACCAAGGAGCAATACACCTATTAACATGTTCATATGTCAAATCCTTTCTCTCAGTCAAGTCTTATAGCATCTTACAATGTGGTTGGTAATAGTTGGTTGTATAGAAGTGTGTTGTAGTTCTACATTGTGAAGTAGAGTTGCTAAACATAATTGGATTTTTGAATTCTGCATCTATACATCACGTGACTATATACAGAGATCTTCTTTCAAAAAATTTAGCTTCTCGTAATCCCTTATATTACCACCCTTCCTAGTGGTTACAATGTAAAGGTTACTTCTATAGGCTCTCTCACTTTCTTTTCATTTACCTTGCATCATGTGTTATTTGTCCATATTTTTCAATACGATCTTATCTCATTTTCTCGACTAGCTATCCAACTATATGATTCGATTCAATTCACCCCACTTTTATGTACTCTACAATCCCCCCCCCCCCTTATAAAAAGGACACTGGAAGTGGGTAAATCCCCCTTTACTATAGACTTCTAATGTCTTCAACTCAATTTAAGCTTGTTGGTTCCAAATGGTGCTCTTTAGTTTTGCTGCCCTACTATCTATTTCATCTGATAGCTCTCATTGTAAAACTCATTTTATGTTTTATGGCATCAAAGAGGAAGTCTTATAGCATCAAGGATGGGGACATATTCCTTTTGTTAGAATAAATAAATATTGTTGGTATTCTTTGTAGATGTTCTTCTAACAACCATTTACCTGCTCTGCTTGTCCCTGTGACTAGATAACCTAGGTTATGTTTCCCCGATAAATGCATTAAGACGTCTCACTCTTTCAAACTTATTCATGTGGGCACTTTGAGGCCTTGTTCTATACCAACTCGTAATGATTTTAAGTACTTTCTCGCCATTGTTAATGACTTTCTAGGGCTACGTGGGCTTGTCTCATGGGTTCCAAAAGTAATGATTTTCCCTAAGTTCAAGATTATATTGCCATGATTTCAAACCAAAGTGCATCCCCTTTTCAAAAGTCTTAAATGGGTCGGATTGTATGGGTTACGTGGCCTTCTGCTCACTTGGATTCTAGGATTATTGACGATGTCATTGTCATGTATGGGGAGTTTTGCTACCCTTGGTATTCCACCTTCTTGGGTGGATAGGAGAGTTATTTGTCTTTCTCCCCGGAGTATCATGTTAACCAGTAGAACCCCTCTAACCAATACATGATTTTGTCCCAATATTAAGATGTCCTATCTATGTGGTTCCACTCGTGAAAGGTTGAGATTAGATGCCTTCAAATTTCAGCACATATCATGAGCATATTGATTTGGAAGACAAGTTGTCGTATCTTTAGTTCTCTCATATAGGATCAATTATCAAGAAGGGTTAAGCTGTTTGAAATATGATAATCTCATAAGTGTTCAACTTCTTTTTATCCTCATGGGCTTGTGGCATAGATTTCTTGTGTCAGTTAACATTAGGAGTGTAATTCAACTTCGTGTATTTTGAATCCCATATCGCATTCAAGGTGTCAGAGTATTCTCATTCTTGATAAACTGATTTTCCCTATACTCCAGGAGACGACTGGGTCACGTACTTGAATATTCCTCCCTAATGATTCCTATTGCCAATGTACTAGTTACCCCTGTGCTTCATTTGTCTAATAATTGATGTCGTCACCACAGTTAACCATGTTAGTGTTATTAGTAGTAATCTTTGTGTCTCTTCGCATATAACCTCATGAAATAACTCTACTCAGCACATTAATGGGTTCCTGAATAATTCCAGCCTGATCTTGAACTCCGTTGCTCCTCATTGTATTAAATATATTGGGTATTGAAGGTTCAAACATGTCAAAGAGGGAGCATCCCTGTGTGATCGCATATATTCAATAGGTAATTTTTATGGTCAGTTCAAGATAGCACATCTTAGTGTAATCGTTGAAGGTTATCAAAGGTTTAGTGTGGGTGTTCGCGTAGAGATTTAGAATTTAGGAGGGCGAACAGGTTATTCTCAATATTTTCCCATTAAGATGTTATGTGAATTGATAATGAAGGGACATAAGAGCATTTCCCATTAGGCTGCACTAGTAGTATGACGTTTCCCCATAGTTGTTTCTCACGTATTTTATGTTTTCATATGTTTATGTTTAATAAGGTAGTTGGAGATCCTTTGTGTGTCATCCCGGTGGAAATTATTGAAGGTGAAGTTAATGGATAGTTAGCTTATGTGAGGTAACTAGCTGTCATCCTTGTTAGATAAGTTTGGGGTTGGGATTGTTTCGGTAAACGTGTTATAGCAAGCCTGTAAGTCGAGGAGGCCACCTTGAAGGCCGAGAGTGTCGTGGAAAGAAAATATTTTCGCTTGATTATGTAATAATTAGTTTCAATTTGAAAGGTACCTTATAGGTGTTATGATTTAAAAATGTGCAGTCCATGTTCAGGTATCATTATGATAATATAGCACTTGTAATGGTAAGATTAGTGTTATGTAAATATACATTGTGGTGCTTTTGTCAAGTTGTGGATGAGTTGTTAGGATGTATTGGTTGTTCTCTGGCTGGTGGATAGGCCTAGTTACAAAGGAGATGCTGCCGAAATTTCTAAAAATTTTGGGAAGTAGTAAATATTTAGGGACTTGAGGTAGGTTAGAAAATAGATATGTTATGTTAAGTGTTTGGGGTGGGTTTTACCTCTCATTCAAGGACGAATGATCCTAAGCGGGGGAGAATGTAAGGCCCCTGGAAATTTTGCTAAGTAACTTAGGATTTCGTGGTGCCATGTAGGCTAATTATAATATTTTATGTGCTATTAACATGATGGGCATCAATTGGATTTGGTAAATAAGTGTATAAGTCTTATAATAAGTAAGGTGGGGTCCAATGAGGGGCCTAAGTCTAAGACAAATCGGAAAATTTCATAATGGGCTAAAATTCCAAATAAGTTTGCACAAGTCCACAATTTGAACGAGCATATCTAAATATATATAAGGTTTTGTGTGATGAAAAACCTATCATATGAAAGGTCTTCGAGTCTAGTTTCCAACTCTTCAAACCATTCGTCATTTGGACATACCTACACAAAGTTATGATCAAATTACCAAAGGCTGGAAAAATGTGATCCTGTGTCAGTTCTGCGATCGCAAAACCATTATGCGGTCCGCATAATGGATCTATGACCGTAGATCTGGTGGAAAACTGGATCAATATAGCCCAGTTTTGGGCACCAGTTCCGCGATGCATTTTGCGACCCACATTCCTATTTTGCAGTCCATTATGCGATCGCAGACCCGATTTCGGAGGCTTATTTTTCCTATGTGTATAACCCGGGCAATTTTAATATATAGGCTTTGGGGCTTCATTTGGGGTCATTTTTCTACTGATTTTAGAGAGAGTTGAGAGCATATAGAGAGATAAAGAAGGAGCCTAGCTTATAATCACCCAAATCTTGCTCAAGTTCTCAAGAATCAAGGAAGATAACCACTTGATTGTCCTCCATCCGGGTAAGTCCTTCTTCCAAGATTTCATGTAAGAGGTTAAGGGTTCAAATATGTGGTGGGGATTATAAATAGGCCATGCATGTGGGACTAAGTTGTAGTATGTGATAGTAAAGAACTAATTTGGGTAGTTCTTGTTAAAATTGGTTGAGGGAAGAAGAAATTTCTATTTCCAGACCTTGTAGACTACTTCACATGTTAGGTGTTTGATGAAATTCCTAAGAGAGTTACACTATAGGTAATCTTCCTAATTATTAATCGATTCCTTCTATCTCCTTATAGATTGTTATTGCTAGAGGTGTTGGTAGATTGTAGAAAGTTAAGGAAAAGCTCTTTGAGGTATGTATGGCTAAAACCCCCTCTTCTTAGAAATTGAGCTTCCATGGTGTCCGTGCAAATACTGTAAGTCTGAAACTTGATTGATGTAGTACTTGTTATATCAAATGAATTGATGTCGTGAGAATGTTTGTGGAAGGTGCGTCTCCATGTGTTTTATATGCTATTCTTCGTAAAATTGAGGATATGTCAAGAACATGAACTATGTGCTAAAATGCCTAAATTTCAAGTCAAGGTTACATTGTGATTATTATGTCGAACTAGATGAATTCCTTTCTATGCTTATAACTTGAATTGATCTTGTATATGCCTATGATCTTAAATGGCAAGGTTAATATTGAAAATGGGAATAATGTGAAACGTGAGTTATGGAATGTGGCCTAGTGCCAAGTGATAATTGTGGCCCTAAGTGCCTATGAATTGTTATATATGAAATAAAGATTGAAGTGAGATGATTAATGGAAAGGGTAACGTCTTGGTAAGACGGCCTAGCCGATCGGGTCGTGATCGGACGCCATGCTACACACATGGTGGCATTGTGTTGATAATTGAAATAGGAAAGTGAGAATGAAATAATGATCGAGGTATATGTCTCAAATGAGGCAGCTTAGCCGATCGGGTCATAATCGGACTCCGCTCAAGAAAGCAGTGGTATTGTGAATGATGATGCAACAATATGGGATGCCCCAACCTAAAGTTACGGAAATTATGTGAAAGCTATGTGATTCCTTTTATTTGTTGATGTAGTGATTGTTCAAAGCTTTTGTTGAATCCTTATGATTTCTTTGTTCTTGTATAGTTGTTTTTTCTAATGAGATGGTGTTTAGTTATACATACAAGTGCTATTCGGTGGCACTAACGTCTCTTTTGTCGGGGGCGCTATATCTTTAAATGGATGCTTAGGTGGTTCCATAGCAGGCAGTGTTGGTCGCAGCTAGTGACGCATCTCCCTTTCAGCTGACTTGGTGAGCCCCACTTCATTTCGAGGTCTTGTACCGTTGTTTATCATGTACTTTATATTTTGGGGTATAGCCGGATCGTTGTTGCCGGCATTTCTATATTACTCTTCAGTTGTATTTAGAGGCTCCGTAGACAGGTTGTGGGTGGTGTCGGGTATTGAAAGTTTGAACTAGATATGTTGTTATTTGGAAGAATGTTTCCTTCGTATCTATTAATTGTAACAATTTGGTTAGTATGGTTGAACTGTTAATGAAAGACAAAGATAAAAATTGTCAATGTAATGCTCATAAAGTAGGATTTATGGAGTTCATCTCCTTATTATTCATAAATTAATTTTTGGGTAGAATGAAACTTAATAGTCTTGCTCAGTCGGGCTTGCTCGGTTGAGCGCTGGCCGTGCCCCTCGATTTTGAGGCATGAAAGATGGGTAGGTTGAGGCCCTGTCCCGACCATGATATAGCTCAGCTATCTCTAGAGGCTTGTAGACGAGTCCTGTATAGTTTGTATATCAGTAAATGTTCATGGTAGCCTCGATATATATATATATATATATATATATATATATATATATATATATACATAAGCCTTTGGGTATGTTTACCCCGTAGATGTGAGAGATGATATTTTCAGATGATTCACAATATGGCCTCACCAGCCTAAGTTGAGGGTTACCCCTCCAAAGTTCACAATTACAGAGTGGTACACTCGGGTCGAGTATGGCACCGGGTGTCACTCACGCCTCTTTAGGTTTGAGGCGTGACAGATATGATATGATGGGATCCCTTCAAAGGCTTGAGGATGTTTTGTACTCATATATCTATGCATGATATAATATTTATACGCATATACATGACCCTATAAAGGTTTCATAATTCACTGAGCTATTCAGACTTACAAGTTGAGTCCTTTACTCCATGTTTCTTTTATGTCTTTTATATACTGCTTTTCATGCCTTACATACTCGGTACTTTATTTGTACTAACGTCCCTTTTGCCTGGGGATACTGCGTTTCATGCCCGCAGATCCCGATAGACAGGTTGACAGTCCTCCTAGTAGGCTATCAGCTCATCGGAAGGTGTTGGTGCACTCCACGTGCTCCTGAGTTGCCTATTTGGTCAGTATGCTTTGGACATGTATTGATTGGTATGGTGGGTTCCTGTCCTAGCCTTTATAACATTTATGTACTCGTAGAGGCTTGTAGACATATGTCATGTATATGGATGATTGTACTACCTTGTCGGCCTATGTTTTGAGTGTACAAATGATCATTTCGGTTTTATAGGCCCGTATGTCACATGTATAAGTTTGTATAACATATTGGGTCGTCCTATGTCGAGTATTCTCTTATGTTTAATTTTGATTATCTCATGACGGCCTTTCTGGCTCATTTACCCGTGATAGTATTATAAGAAGGATATGTTACATTGATACTCGGTTGAGTTAGGCACTGGGTGCCTATCGCGACCCTTCAGTTTAGGTCGTGATAAAAGTGGTATCAGAGTGGTTCTATCCTAGGAAGTCTACAAGCCGTGTCTGGTAGAGTCTTGTTTATGGGTGTGTTGTGCACCATACTTTTGGGAAAAAATGTTTCTAAAAATATCTAAAATGTAAGGCTCATGCGGTGATATAAGGAAAGATAATGATTGAGATTGTGAAATCTGAATATATGGCATGACACCTCGATTGTGATTCTTGTTGACTTTTCTATGTTAAAAAGGCTTGTTGGTTGAATAGTTTTGTTACTTCTTCATTTGTCTTACGTGTATTTGACAGCATTGATTCCTTGTTGTTCTTTTTATGTGGTCATCACTTGTTGCCTTTTTTGCTTTAAACTCCGTTGTTAGCTTACATTATTGAACCGCTTTATTGTCATTCATTTCCTCTCTTTTCATTACTTGAATATACTATACTCTGTTCACTTTTCTAGTCCTAGTAGGTGTCTTAATCTGGCCTCGTTACTACTCTACCGAAGTTAGGCTTGATACTTACTGGGTACCGTTTGGTGTACTCATGCTACATTTTTGCACATTTTTGTGCAGATCTAGGTACATCTGCTTGTGCTGGATGTTAGTGATCATTCAGTCATTTTCGGAGACTTCAAGGTATACATGCCCGACGCTTGTAGGCCTCGGAGTCACCTTCAGCCATATCTTTATTACTATTTATCCTATTATTAGACAGTGTTGTATTAGAGTTTTTAGTTCATTTCTGTAGAGGATATGACACTGTTTCACCGGGTTTTGGGAGTATTGTAACTGTGATTCAGCATTGAGATTATTATGATACTTATAAGTTTATATCATGTTTTAGTCGCTATTTCTATCATATTCTCTTGCTTGTTAGGCTTACTTAGCCTTAGAGATTAGGTGTCATCACGACATCCTAAGGTGGGAATTTAGGGCCGTGACATGACCGAATTTAGAAAAACAACATTTCACAAAGAGCTCGTCATATTTAATCAAGTTATTGTAAGCTAAATCATGGTCTCTAGCATTGAAATTTGTGCTCATACTATTATAGAAGTCAAGTAAAGCATGAGGCACAAAAATCACAAAGTCCAACAAGGCACAAAGAATCATATAATCCACCCTGAGCATGGATAACCCTAGAACATGCATGTACGCTCGTCACCTTGCATATACATCGCTCACACGTGTAGCAAACAATATCATTTATTAGAAAAATTGCCTCAACAAAGCTAGGTAGGATACTTACCTCAAACAAGCCAAATTAATACTCTAAAAATGCTTTCTCGCACGAATCGAACTCCGAACGGCTCAAATCTAGGCAAAAGTTACCCAGTAACATTAAATAATACCATAGGAATCAAACTCAAATGATAAAGGTCGAATCTTTAATCAAATACTCAAAGTCAACAAAAAAATGTCAACCCAAGCCCCCACCCCGGAACCCGACAAAACCCACAAATTCCAATAGCTCATTCGATTACTAGTCCAACCATACTTGTTTCACCCAAATCCGACTTTGAATCGATGTTCAAAATCCAATTATTCACTTAAGAAAAGTTTTGATAAAAACCCCCAATTTCTCTTTCAGATCCATTAATCAATGCCAAAATCAAAGATGGAATCATAAATAATAATCATAACCGATCAAAAACACTTTCCCCAATCCAAGTAGTGAAAATCACCTCAATCCGAGCTCCCCATCACAAAACATGATAAAATGAGCTCAAAGTCCAAAAATGACAACTAGTCTAACATCATCGCGAACGCGAGCACTAGTCGCGAACGCGCTAGCCTTCAGCTCGACCTCTTCCACCACTCCGCAAAAGCGGTCCCATATCACCAATATGATGCATAAATTTCACGCCTACCACATTTCTTCTCTGGGAATGCAGAAGCTTGACCGCAAACGAGATGATCATCTGACTCACTAGAGAACCAGCAACGCAACACAACTAAAAATGGTCTGAAACCACTCTGAAACACACCCGAGCCCCTCGGAGCCCTGTCCGAACATACTAACAAGTCCCAAAACATAACACGGACATACTCGAGGCCTTAATCCCACATAATAACATCAAAACCACAATCACACCCCAAATCAAGCTTAATGAACTATTTCAAAATTTTAAATTCCAAACTTACGCTGAACACGTCTAAACAACTCGGAATTACCTCAAATTTTGCACAAAAGTTCCAATTGACATAACAAACCTATTCCAACTTCCGGAACAACAATCTAAACTCAATAATATTGAAGTCAACTCCTGGTCAAACCTATGAACTTTCCAAACCTTCAAATTGTTAACTTTCGCAAAATAGAACCAAAACCTTCAAAAACATCCAAATGCAAATCCAGTCATACACCCAAGTCCAAATCACCATCTGGGCCTAACAGAACCATCAAAACTCCGATTTGTGATCAATTACACAATAGTCAAACTTAGTCAACTCTTCCAACTTAAAGCTTCTTAGATGAAAATCATTATTCCATCAATCCCAAACCACTCGAAAACTAAAATAGACCATACACGCATGTCATAATACAATATATGAAGCCACTCAAGACCTCAAAACACCGAATGAGAACGAAAATGCTCTAAATGACCGGCCGCGGCATTACATTTTCCCCCACTTAAACATATGTTCGTCCTCGAACGTGCCAAGAGCCCTTCCAAAGCCATCAAATCACCGTATAAACTCTCCATATATATACCCATGGGTGATCCCACGTCACTCCAATCTATATAAGCCTATCAACACCACCAAATCGGAGATTCTTTCTTCAACCTTGGTTCACAAAGCTTAGAACCCAATCTCCAACACCTGAAATTCATTATAAGACCCAATTCTCGCATCGATACACTGTATAAGTTTGAACAAGCTATATCAAGCCATAACCGTATCCCAAGATATAATCACATGATATACCACATAACTCGGATACTCATAGCAACAACGTCTGACCTTAATATCTGGTTATTATCAAACTCGGTAACGGAGACATACCTCATATCAAATAAAACCTCGTTCTGAACCTTCGTACACTTTCAAGGATGAAAGAAACACATAGAAACTCATAACCACTAATCAGATCAACAAGTCATGGGGCTCACTTGCCTGATAAGAACCATTGCCTAATTCTAAGCTGACTAATGACATTATTCTTCCAACTTATCTTAACCAAATCCTATATCACTAATTCCATGTCAAAAATCTCATTTCACCCAGTGAAAGCTACTCGACTGAACGGCCACACTAATGACACCTAGAGCCACATATAATGCAATTCGTGCATCAAACAAGCAACAACCCGAATGTAACCAAAGATGGAAGGAGAGCCAAATAAGCAAACCACCCCACAAGTTCAACAAATACCACCACAAAGCACAACACTATGAACCCATATCATAAGGGAGAATCAAAACACACGAAGCAAGGGCAAAGATCATATCCCAACAAAACTCTGATGTGATGCGTGACCCGATCCAAGCATACCAATCTATACGAAATACTCATCGAGCCATAATGCTCATAGTCGACAACCACATGTGTACCAATAGCAAAAACGTGAAATGCATTACCATAACCATAGAGAGACGGATAGCACAATATACCCCATATAGGAATACCATAACCAAGGCGCAATAAACAATTTAACGCACCAAGAGCCATCTCACTCGAATCTAATCATAAGGCCCAAATAGAACCGCATCATGTGTGTAAATAGTCAACAGTCTCACAACCCATCATCGAATGGAAGAGTAACACATGAAACATATCCGAACACAAAAAATATCAACTCTAACCGATGTCACACCCCTCAAAACTAGTTGTGCGGAGTAAACAGATCTGATCCGATGTAGAACACACATTCTCATTAGGCCTACAATTGTGCCCCCAAATCAACTCTGATCATCCATGAATAGGTGAATAACCCTCAAAAAGCCCCCAGTAACCTATCCATAACACATACCATCAACTGAAAACTCTGTCCATATCTTCACAATCCACAACTAAGGAACAATCTGCCTCCGAAACTCCCTGTCTTCAAATCCCTAGAATACAAGAATCTCCACATCTGATCCCAACTCCACCACACAAATAATTGACACATCTCTCATACACAATCATCTCACGAGAAATACTTCCATGAGTCTTCCGTGCTACGTAGAAAAATTTGAACATCGGCAGCCAACAACCAGGCGATTACTATAATACTAGTCAAGCATCCACAAGTTAAAATACAGTGCGTCTTCTGAAATGTGCACCCTTCTTGGGTGATACCCATTAGTGCCAGCATTCTTCTAAACGTCTAAAATCATCCATGTTGTCTAAACTCGTGGTCTCCCTTCGAAATTGAACAGCATCCTTGTACATGCAAATTTCAATCCCACAAGACGTACCTCATTCATCACGCCATCATATGAAAACACGAGAATCCCATTATCAATTCTGAATCACAAGTAGGATAAACTTCACATCAACCAAAAATCTTCCACTAATTTAATTTTGTAGAACAAAATCACAACACGTAACGAACTCCCCATTCCAGTAGAGTACATCAACCCCAAGTCATAGCCAAACCATCGCAAACTCTTTAAAATCCATTGGCACATAATCAAATCATTAGAATTAAACCCCTGAAATCAACCAAGTCAGGTAGACTGCTAAAGCAAGAGTACCTCAACATGAAAATGCCTGCACTGAAGAACCCTTTGGTGAATCCGAAATTATTTCTTTCACCTTTCTAATACGGCAATGTGGGACCAAAAATTATATAGAGTATCGCAAGTCTCGACACCATCCAATTCAAGCTCCAAGTCCTAACCATACGCGAACCCAAAAATCCTCAAATACCACATGAGTCCGGAACCCGTTGGGACCTTCTCGAAAGACATTCACCTTGCTCTAAGTCATCCCTGATGTAACCTTTCTCAAATCATAACCAATCTGCAAGCACATCCTAGTCCAAGAACTAATATAGCGCATGACTATGCAATTCGATCGTTAATGGTAGACTCCCCCACTTGGCTCGCAACCATAGAACACATCGTCTGTAACCTATAGATCCCTTCCTTCGTAGTTTTTCCGTTCTCGCACTATTAATCAACTGAATACTTCTTAAACTCATGTGACTCTAGTCATAAAATACTCCAAAGACTATGCCAAGTGCATACTCACCTTGGCGATAGTCAAGCAAACTTCTTCAAGCCCTCTGAAATGGTAGTATATGCATTCCACTAAATAGAAGCCTCGTAAAATCACACAACCTCAAATCCCATCGACTAGCCTCAAATAAACATATCCCTATGACGCTACCATGGTCATAACAACTAGGAAACCAGTTAATCCTCCTGAATTTGTACTCATCAACAAGATACAAGAATCCGCTGCATCCCACAAATGAACAATTGAAAGGTATGCCACTGCATCCACTTCCAAGACTAGACGACATAACACAACTATAATCAAGCATCCATAGCCCTCGTATCCCATCATATCATCGATGCATAGCTCATACCGAGTGTGCAATATCACATACGAGTGGATGGAAGGAATTCAAAGAGACATGCTTCAAGCTGAATCAATGTCGCATGATAAAGAAAGAAAGATGGGATGTTTCCTAGATGCCATGTGGCCTCTCGAAGATAAGTATGTACGTTATCATATCGATCTGCAAGACTCTACTAGAAACTTGCTCATGACTCGTAAAACCTAGGAACCTAGAGCTCTAATACCAGCTTGTCATGACCCAAAATGTCACTCAGTCGTGATGGCACCTAACTCAACCCGCTAGGTAATCCCACCAGTATACATCACTTTTATAAATAGAAACCAGTAGAAAATAATGAATGAGATATCTAAAAGAGTTCAATAAAACTATCTCATGAACTGGTAGAACAAGTCATGAGCCACTCTGATTCGGATTTACAAGCTGCTCAAATGAAACAAATACAACATATGTTCGAAAGCTACATAAACAGAAATACAATCCTAAGCTACCATGAATAAGAAGGTAGCGTGAATCCAGAACGCTGGTATGTCCCTAATGTAAGGTTCCATCTTCCACGGCTACACAAATCCAAGATCTGCACGCAAGGTGCAGAAGTGTAGTAGGAGTACAACTAACCCCATGTACTCAGTAAGTATCTTGACTAACCTCAGTGAAGTAATGACGAGGTTATTAAGTCAAAAGATACTCATGAATATAATTTGTTCAGTTAAATTGAAGTAGAGAGAACAATTGAAAATAATAATGTAATAGCAAGAACAAAGACGAGAGATAGTGAAATGATTAACTAAAAGGAATAATGATCATGTTCCTCAGTATCGCAACCAACCCTTTTCTTAATAGTTCAAGTCGAGAGGTTAAGGTAATAACCATTAACAACATAGTTAACCCACAATTTCATAATAAGAATACAAAATCAAATGCCACGGCAACACCCTTCGTGCATTTATCTCATCCTCATCAAGTGTAAGCATGTATGTCAAATCAAATGGCACGGAAACACCCTTTGTGAATTTATCTCATCCTCGCCAAGTAGATGTATAACGGTACCAATCAGGTAGAAGGAATATCGATAATACTAGCAACAAAGTAGAAGGCACACGTCTAACAGTAACAAATAAGGCAGAAGCATATAGATAATGGTAATAGACAAGGTAGGAGGCATAGAAGTGATGATGGCAAATAAGGTAGGACAACATAGATATTAGTGATAACAAGGTAGAAGGTTTATAAAATAATGAAAAATGTGTGGAGGCATAGATATAAATATAACAAGCAAGCAGGAAAGCATGAATGTAACAAAATAAATAGACAAAAGGTTTGGATATACAATAACAAATAAGGTGGAAGGCCAAGATGAGACACCAATGAGCAACATAGAAAGCATAGGTGCAACAATAACAACTCACGATAAAGGCACAAATGTATACGCAAGGGAAGAATAGCACAATATAGTCCATGTCTCTTATCTTCGCTTGCACGGAAACACCCTTCATACCATGAACTCTCATCCTCACATTATAATATAAAAACAGTTGCAGGACATCACCCTTCTTGCTTTTACTCTCCTTCTGACATGATAATGTAAAAAACAATGGCAGGGCATCACCATTCGTGCTTTACACTCTTCCTCACATAATAATGTAAAAATAATGGCACTGCATCGCCCTTCATGCTTTGCACTCTTCCTAACATAATAATGTAAAAATAATGGCACAACATTACCCTTCGTGCTTTACACTCGTCCTCACTAAGAACATATATATCAACAACAAACAAGGTAGGAAGTAGGGATATCATCAAGAAGAGTGGTTAAGAAAAATACATGACGTGAACGACCATCATGGCTTTTGCACCAATAAAAATATCAATAAACTTCAAGAACCCCATCTTGGAAGTATCGCAACAAATCTCAAACATGACTCTAACATAAGTATGAAACCCAAGTATCTTGTCACGACCCAAACTCCCACTAGGGCCGCAATGGCGCCTAACACTACTTGCTAGGCAAGCTAACATTTTTACAATAATAATGAGCTCAACAATCATAACTTGATAAACAAAAAGCACAAATATAATGAAATATCTAAGAAGACAATGATTATACAACTACCACCATCCCAAAGATTTGGCATCAATGAGTACATAAGCACTACTGAATATCGAAATACAAGGCCAAATCCTCAATACAACCATCTGAACAATAGAGAAGTAATAATGAAAGAGGACTCAAAGGTCTGCGAACAACATAGCAACTGCCTCTTAGTCTCCACACATTGGTACCGGTGCAAACTCTAGGAATCACCGTGCCCAGAAGTACCTAGATCTGTACATGAAGTGCAGAGTATAGTATGAGTACAATCGACCTCATGTACTCAATAAGTAACAAACCTAACCTTGGGCTGAAAGCAGTGATGAGCTCGGAAGAAGAGTTAGTAACCAACATCAAGAAACAATAACAACACAAGATATAATAATTCTAGCAATAGTAAATAACTTAGAAGATATCATGTTCAGCTCATTCACAATTATGGGAATTTAGACATGCTTTCCAAGTATAACAATCAAAGCCCAACACAGAAAAGACATTTCATTTACCAGCTAGCATGAGGAAAATACATCTTTATGCCTACATGTCAAATATACATGTCAAGTCAATATCATCTCAGTATAATCATCAAGTATAATGACACTCAGCACGCTCACGGTGCCTGGCACAAGGGCCCCTCACCATCACACATACAACCACACTTAGTACTGTACGGGTACCTGGCACAAGTGCCCCTAAACAAAGTACATATATTATTATATGCCTGTAGTCACTATGAATACCAAAATCCAGAGGGGCGGATCCTTCCCCAAGCTCTAATCAATATCACATAGCCCAACTGTGGGACCTAGCGCACGCGTCACCCCAAAACAATGCCACTTAGCCCAATATGGTCCTGGCACATGCATCACCTTAAAATCGGTTCCAAATTTGCACTATGGCCCAAACTCAGTCAAAAACCGCTGAAGTCTCAATTAACCATATCTCATAGTACTCAGTTCAACAGTGTTATATATATGAGGCATCAATAACATTTGAGAAATCAAATAGAAGTGCACCGAGATAGGGATATCATATATGGATATAACATCATGACTAAGAGAATATTTACAATTAAGGCAAAACATATCAAAACCGCAAAAATATCTTTATCATGTCTCAACAAATAAGCACATAGCCTAGATAAGATTTCTAACATGAATCTTAGATCAGATAATCCTATAAGTAGAGAAAACACGAGTCCAACAAGGCATGCTAGCAAAACAAGGCACATAATAGCCTAAAAACTACCCGGATCATGACTACCCCGGTGCACGCACACACGCATGTCACCTAGCACGTGCGTCAACCACAACACATTTCAAATATCATAGTTCTCATGGATAATTACCCTCATATCAAAGTTTAGATATGTTACTTACCTCAACAACAACAACAACAACAACAACAACAACCCAGTATAATCCCACAAATGGGGTCTGGGGAAGGTAATACGTACGCAGACCTTACCCCTACCCCGAAGTGTAGAGAGGTTGTTTCCAGGAGACCCTCGGCTCAAAAAGCAACAGGGGCCGATATATTAGTACCATAAAATGCATAATAAAATAACATCAATAGCAATACAAGATAAAAAGCCCTTCCCACACAAATCGACCTTCGAGCGACACGAATCTAGTCAAAACAACTTACTATCACTAATAAAAGCCATAGGAAATAATTTCAAATGATAAAGCTTAGATATTGAATCAATTATGCAAAGTCAACCTAAAGAGCCAACACCGAGCCCACACCCTCGAACCCAAAAAAACTGACAAACTACAAACACCCATTCCGATACGAGTCCAAATATATGTGTTTCACCCAATTCCAACCTCAAATCGACCTTCAAATCATCAAATCTCACTTTCCAAAACCATAGTCCAACCTTCCCCCCCCCCCAAATCCCACCTTTAGTTCATGTAAATTAGGTGTAATAATCTATGTGTAATCAATATCTAACACAAAACTTGAGTACAGATCACTTACCCCCTTAATTGTGATGAAATACCCTCCAAACATCACCTCCAACCGAGCTCCACAACTCCAAAAATGAGAAAATGACTAAGCCCTCGATATTAAATATTCTGCCCAGCAAAATTGCATATGTGGTCCAAAGATCACATTTGTGAGTCCCACTAATTTCCCTACCATGCGCATTTGCGGTCACTCACCTGCATCTGTTGAGTTGCATCTGCGGAAATCCCCTCGCATATGCGAAAGACCTAGCTCTACCCAAAGTCCGCTTCTGTGCCCTCTTGTCTGCATATGTGAACTCACATAAGTTGCATATGCGGACCATGTCCTCTTCTGCGTGCACGCACTTGCGATCCATAAGTTGAAGGTGTGAAAGCACAAGAACTGATCATCTCAAACGGCCATAAACAATTTAAAGCCCTCTGAAACTCACCCGAGGCCCCCGGGACTCCATCCAACCATATCAAAAAGTCCTAAAACACAACACGAACCTGCTCTAGGTCTGAAATCACGCAAAATAACATCAAAAACATGAATTGTACCTCAATTCAATCCTGAGGAACTAACGAACTTTCAACTTCCAAAACTCATGCCAAACTATATAAAATCAACTCGGAATGACCTCTAATTTTGCACACAAGTCCCAAATGACACAACATACCTATTCCAACCGCCAGAATGAAATCCGAACCTGATATCAATAAAGTCCACTCTCAGTTAAACCTATCAACCTTTCAAACCTTCAATTTTAAAACCTTTCCCAAATAGAGCCAAATCAACCTACAAGCCTCCAAATCCACATCCAGACATGCGCCTAAGTCCAAAATAACCATAAGAAGCTATTAGAATCATCAAAACACCATTCCGGAGCCGTCCGCAAAAGGACAAACTTCAATCAACTCTCAAAACTTAAGCTTCCAACCTTTAGACTAAGTGTCCCTATTCACTCCAAAACCTCCCCGAAACTAAACCAACTACTCCGGCAAGTCACATAACCACAAATACATATATGTAAGGCATCAAATAGAGGAAACAGGGTTAAAATACTCAAAGAGACCGGTCGGAGAATGTACATTACATTCTCCCCCTTTTAAACAAATATTCATCCTTGAACGAGTCTAGAATCATACCTGGAGTCTCAAAAAGGTGAGGATATCGGCTCCGCATCTCCTACTCAGTCTACCAAGTAACCTCCTCGACCGGTTGACCTCTCCAATAAACCTTCACCGATACTATATTCTTCGACCTCAACTTTCGAACCTACCAGTCTAAAATGTCCACCGGGCACCGGCTCCACATTATAAGTCAAATCCTCGTCTAGCTTCACCGTGATGAAGTCTAAAATATATCCTCCAAAATATAAATAGTACTCTTAGAATGCCTATATGTCTGGGGACGAAATGCTATACTCAGCTCGAGCTGTGTGCCCAACTCTCACTGCATTACTCTCTAAGAAAGTGATATAAATTATGTGCTTCGATCCGAGATAATAGACACGGGCATACCATGAAGGTGAACAATCTCCCATATATAAATTTGAGCGAGCTGCTTTGAAGTGTAGGTAGCCATGACTGAAATGAAGTGCGCAGACTTGGTCAGTATGTCCATAATAACCCAAACTGCATCAAATCTCCTCAAGGTTCGTGGAAGTCCAACTACAAAATCCATAGTGATACGCTCTCACTTCTACTCTGGAATGTCTAGACTCTGAAGAAATCCATCGGGTCTCTAATACTTGTGCTTCACCTACTGATAGTTCAAACACCAAGCAACATACTCAACAATATCCTTCTTCATCCTCCGACACCTATAGTGCTGCCTCAGGTCCTGGTACATATTTGTGGCACTCGTATTAATGGAATACCGCAAACTATGCACCTCCTCAAGTATCAACTCATGCAACCCATCCACATTCGGAACACAAATCCGACCCTACAACCTCAACACCCCATCATCCCAAATAGTAACCTTCTTGGCATCGTCGTTTTGCACCGTGTCCCTTAGGACAAGCAAATAGGGATCATCATACTGATGCGTGTTGATGCACTCAAACAAGGACGACTGTGATACTACACAAGTAGGAACTCTACTAGACTACAAAATATCCAGCCTCATGAATCGATTGGCCAAAGCCTGAACATCTAATGCTAACGGCCTCTCACCAACTGGAATGAAAGCAAGACTACCGATGCTCTCAACCTTCCTACCCAAAGCATCGGCCACCACATTGGCCTTCCCCAGGTGATAAAGAATGGTGATATCATAGTCCTTCAGTATCTCTAACCACCTCGGTTGCCTTAGTTAAGATCCTTTTGCTTGAATAAGTGTTAGAGACTCTAGTGATCTGTGAACACCTCACAAGACACGCTATAAATATAATGCCTCCAAATCTTAAGTGTGTGAACAATGGATGTCAACTCCAAATCATGCACTGGGTAGTTTTTATCATGGGGCTTCAACTATTACGAAACATAAGCAATAACTCTACCCTCCTGCATCAACATACACCCAATACCAATCCGTGAAGCAATACAATAAACTGTATAAGAATCTTATCATAAAGGCAAAACCAGAACTGGAGCTATAGTCAAGGCGGTCTTGAGCTTCTAAAAGCTCTTCTCACACTCATCAGACTACCTGAATGGGGCACCCTTCTTGGTCAATCTAGTCAATAGGGCTGCTATAGATGAAAACCCCTCCACAAAACAGTGATAATACCCAAACAACCCAAGGAAACTCCGGATCTCTATAACAGTAGATGGTCTAGGCCAACTCTAAATCGCCTCAACCTTCTTCAGATCCACCTTAATCCCTTCACGAGATACCACATGACCCAAGAATGTGACTGAATTAAGACACAACTCACACTTAGAGAATTTAGCATATAGTTTCTTCTCCCTCAAGGTCTGGAGCACGATCCTTTGATCCTCCTGGCTCCGGGAATACACCAATATATTATCAATGAAAACTATGATGAAGGAATCAAGATAGGGCTAAAATATGATGTTCATCAAGTGCATAAAAGTTGTTGGAGCATTAGTCAGCCCAAAAGAGATCATCGGAAACTCATAATAACCATAGGGAGTCCTGAATATCGTCTTCAAAATATCTAAAGCCCAGATCTTCAACTAGTGGTACCCCGATATTAGACCAATCTTCGAGAATACCCTAGTACCCTGAAGCTGGTCAAACAATTCATAAATATGCGGTACTGGGTACTTGTTATTGATAGTAATCTTGTTCAACTGCTCATAGTTAATACACATCCTTATAGAACCATCGTTCTTCTTCACAGATAGAGCCGGAGCATCCCAAGGTGAGACATACGGTGTGATGAAACCCTTATCAAGAAACTCTTGAAATTGTTCCTTTAATTCCTCCAACTCTGTTAGGCCATATGATATGGTGGAATTAAGATGGGCTGAGTGCCCGACACTAGATCAATACCAAAATCAATATCCTTGTCGTGTGGCATGCCCCGCAGATCTGCAGAAAACACATTTTGAAACTCCCTCTCTACTAGAACTGACTCAACAATAGAAGTACTAGCACTAACATATCTCACAAATGCCAAATATGCCAAATACCCCTTCTTAACCATCTGTTGAGCCTTCAAATATAAATCACTCTACTGGGAGTGTGACCAAGAGAACCTCTCCACTCCAACCTAGGCAAACCTGACATCGCCAATGTCATGGTCTTAGCGTGTTAGTTAAGAATAGCATGGTACTGAGATAACCAATTCATACCCAAATCACCTCAAAATCAACCATGTTAAGCAATAAAAGATCGACCCTAGTCTCATAACTCCCAATGGTAACCACACATGATCAACATACACGATCCACCAGAATAGAATCACCCACCATTGAAGGTACATGAACAGGCATATCTGAAGAATCAAGAGGCATATCCAAATAACGAGCAAAGTATGAAGACATACATGAATAAGTGGAACTAGGGTCAAATAACACTGAAGCATCCCTATGGCACAAGGAAATAATACATGTGATCATGGTGGTTGAAGCAACTGTCTCTGGCCTGGCAAGAAATACGTATCAACGAGCTTGACCACCACCTAACTAACCTCCCCCTCTAGAGCAACCTTATCATGTATGACCTCCACCCCAAGCTAGTTGAGCTAGTGGTGTAGCAACTAGTGCGGGAGTCATAGTTTGGCCTCCCTACTGCACTGAACATCTGTAATAGCGGAGGCAATACTTCCTCACATGCCCCAACTCCCTACAATCATAGCAACCTCGAACGAAAAATGACTACAGGGCCTGAATCATACCTAGTGAACTAGAATAACCACTAGAAGGACTTGGCACTGACAAACCCTGAACTAATGGAGTATAGTACGATCCTTGAACTAGGAGTGCACTGTATGATGAGTGAACTAGGTAAGCACTGTATGAATTGTAGCTAACTGATGAACCACGAGGAATCTAACAAGTTGTTTGAGCGGGCCTAAAAGGATTACCTCTGCTATGATATGAGTGGCCTCCAAATGAGGCACCACTAAAACTACCTGAACCACGAGGCCTCTTGGTATCCCACTCCTCACGCTCAAGCATGCGAACCTGCTCCAAATGTCTAGCAATCTCAACCACCTGGTTGAATCTAGGATTTGTCTCAGCCTCTCGAGCCAAACTGTAATGCAGGTCGTAGTTGAGGCCATCAATGAACCTCTTGATCTTTTCTCTCTCAGTGGGAACCAATCATACTACATGATGTGCCAGATCTACGAATCTCATCTCGTACTAGGTCATAGTCATATCTCCCTAGCGTAGCTGCTCAAACTCTCTATGTAGCTCCTCTCAGCAAGTCTGTGGAACAAACTTCTCTAAGAAGAGAACTGAGAACTCATGCCATGTAAGTGGTGATGTGCTAGCTGGCCTACCTGACTCATAAGTCCACCACCATCTGTAGGTTGCCCCTATCAAATGAAATGTAGTAAAGGTAACCCCATTGGTCTTCATAACACCCGTTGTTCGAAGAATCCGATGACACCGAACCAAAAAACCCTAAGCATCATTTGACTCTCCTCCATTGAACTCGAGAGGATTAAGCCTTTTAAACTGATCCTACCTCTTTTGCTCCTCATCAGTCATAGGTGGAAAAATCTCGGCCCGAGCAGTAATAACTAGCTGAACTAGTAACACCCCTGGTGTCTGATAACCTTTAGCTAGCTGCTCAGGTGTACGGGCGATGGGAGTCTAGGCTCCTCCCCCAGACTGTGAGGTAGTTGGTACAACTGGTATCATACTCGCCTGAGCTAAGCTCGTGCACAAACTCAAGATATGAGCCAATGCCTCCTAAAGACCAGGTATAACAAATGGTACCGCCAATGTCTGAACTGGTCCCACTGGCTCAATCATATACAGAATCTACTCCCCTATTGAAGCAACTGGTGCCTCTACAGGTGCTGCTCTAGCTGTAGTTCGAACCCCACATCGGCCTCTACCTCAGTCATGGCCTCGCGCGGCCCTAACTGGTGGCTCTGGTGCCTGATCAACTGAATGTATCCTCACCATCTATAAGTGAATAGAAGAGTAAAGGATCACATTTCGGAATTAAAAATTGACACGACAAGAACGCAAGAAGATGAAGTTTACTAATAGTTTGGTAGCCTCTCGAAGATAAGTAAAGACGTCTTCGTACCGACCGGCAAGACTTTACTAAACTTTCTCATGACTCGTGCGACCTAGGCAACCTAGAACTCTGATACTAACTTGTCATGACCCAAACTCCCACCGGGGCCGCGACGGAGCCTAACGCTGCTTGCTAGGCAAGGCAACAGTTTCACAACAATAATGAGCTCAACAGTCAGAACTTAATAAACTCAAAAGCAGAAATATTAAGAAATATCTAAGAAGACAACGATAATACAACTACAATCATCCTAACGATCTGGTATCAACGAGTACATAAGCACTACTAAATATCAAATACAAGGCCAAATCCTCAATACAACTATTCTAACAATAGAACAGTAATAATGAAAGAGGACTCCAAGGTCTGCGAACAACATAGCAGCTACCTCATAGTCTCCACACACTAGTACCAGTGCAAACTCTAGCAATCACCGCACTTGGAAGTAGCTGGATCTGAACATGAAGTGCAGAGTGTAGTATGAGTACAACCGACCCCAAGTACTCAATAAGTAATAAACCTAACCTTCGGCTGAAAGCAATAACTAGCTCGAAAGAAGAGTTAGTAACCAACATCAGTAAATAATAATAACACGGGATATAATAATGCTAGTAACAGTAAATAATTCAGAAGATATCACGTTCAACTCGTTCACAATTACAAAAATTTGGACATGCTTTCCAAGTATAACACTCAAAGACCCACACAAAAAAGACATTTTATTTACCAACTAGAATGAGAAAAATACATCTCTATGCCTACATGTCAAGTCAATATCATCTTAGTATAATCATCAAGTATTATCACACTTAGCATACTCACAGTGCCTAGCACAAGTGCCCTTCACCATCACACACATAACCACACTCAGCATTGTACAGGTACTTGGCACAAGTACCCCTCACCAAAGCACATGTATAATCATGTGCATGTGCTCACTATGAATACCAAAATTCGGAGGGGCGGATCCTTGCTCAAGCGCTAATCAATATCACATAGCCCAATTGTAGGGCCGGTGCACACATCGCAGCAAAATAATACCACTTAGCCCAATATAGGCCTGGCGCACGCGTTACCTCAAAATCAAAACCAAATTGGCTATACGGCCCAAGCTTAGTCACCAACCGCTCAAGTCTTAGTTAACCACATCTCGCAGTACTCAGTTCAACAGGGTTATATATATGAGGCATCAATAACATGTGAGAAATAAAATAGAAGTGCACTGAGACAGAGATATCATACACGGATATAGCATCATGACTGAGAGAATATTTATAATTAAGGCAAAACAGCTCAAAACCACAAGAATAGCTCTATCATTTCTCAACAAATAAGCACATAGCCTAGACATGATTTTTAACATGAATCTTAGCTCAAATAATCATACAAGTAGATAAAATACGGGTACAATGAGGCATGATAGCAAAACAAGACATATAATAGCCTAAGAACTACCAAGATCATGAATACCACGGTACACACACACACGCTCGTCACCTAGCATGTGCTTCAACCCCAACACATCTCAAATATCATAGTTCTCAGAGATAATTATCCTAGAATCCAATTAACCTCAAAACACGAAAATCAATACTCTAAAAAGCCCTTCCCAGACGAATCAACCTCTGAGCGACTCGAATATGTCAAAACAACTTACTATCATCAATAAAATCTATAGGAAACAATTTCAAATAATAAAACTTAGATCTTGAATCAATTATGCAAAGTCAACCCAAAAAGTCAACCATGGGCTCGCACCTCGGAACCCGATAAAGCTCACAATTCTGAACACCCATTCGGATACGAGTCCAAATATATGTGCTTTACCCAATTCCAACCTCAAATCAACCTTAAAATCATCAAATCTTATTTTCCAAAATCATAGTCCAATAAACCCTCAAATCCCACTTTTAATTCATGTAAATTAGGTGTAATAATCTATGGGTAATCAATATCTAACACCGAAATTGAGCAGAGATCACTTACCCATTCAATTGTGATGAAAAACCCTCCTAAAATCGCCACCAACCGAGCTCCACAACTCCAAAAATAAAAGAATGACTAACCTCTCGATATTAAATATTCTGCTCAGCAAAACCGCATATGTGATCTACTGAGTCGCAGCTGTGACACGGCATTTGCGGTCCAAAGTTCGCATCTGCGAGTCCCACTAATTTCCCGACCACGCGCACCTGCATTCACTCACCCGCATCTGCGAAGCCGCATCTACAAAAATCCCCTCGCATATGCTAAACGTCCAGCTCCACCCTTTTGTCCGCATCTACGGACTCAAAGATGCGGAAATATGCACTTGCAGTCTAGAAGTCGCAGGTGCAAAAGCATAAGACCTGATCATCCCAAACAGCCATAAACAATCCGAAGCCCATCTGAAACTCACCCAAGGCCCTCGGGACCCCATTCAACCATACCAACAAGTCCTAAAACATCATACGAATCTATTCGAGGTCTCAAATTACACAAAATAACATCAAAACCATAAATCGTACCACAATTCAAGCCTAATTAACTAACGAACTTTCAACTTTCAAAACTCATGTTGAACCAAATCAAATCAAATCGGAATGACCTCAAATTTTGCACACGAGACTCAAATGACACAACGGACCTATTAAAATCCCCGAAACCAAAATCCGAACCTGATATCAACAAAGTCAACTCTTGATTAAACCTATCAACCTTCCAAACCTTCAACTTTTCAACCTTTGCCGAATAACACCAACAACTTATGGACCACCAAATCCATATTCAAACGTACACCTAAGTCCAAAATCACCATACGAATCTATTGGAATCACCAAAACATCATTCCGGAGTCGTCTACACAAAAATCAAACTCCGATCAACTCTCACAACTTAAGCTTCTAACCTTAGGACTAGGTCCCAATTCACTCCAAAACCTCCCCGAAACCAAACTAACCACCCCGACAAGTCACGTAACCACAAAAATACATATGTAAGGCATCAAATAAAGGACATGGGACTAAAATACTTAAAACAACTGGCCGGATCATTACATATTGATGACTTCCAAATCCACTACTAAAAAGTAAATGGGCACGGTCTAATGAAATATAATTTACCTAACTATGAGTCGGGGTCGAATCCCACTGAGAACAAAATGTAGGCAATTAGGCGTGTAAGAGAATTATCACTTATTATGCTAATCCAAACACTTAGAATGGTTTTGAGAATATTTATGTCTAAATCCAGAAACGTAATCTAACCTAGAAAGTAAGTAAAATGATCAATGGCTACAAGTATGGATGCAGTGAGAATTACACTCAAGTAAGGATCCAATGTATTTCACGATTCTATAAATATGAGCGAATTCATGTTAATTAGCCTCGGGTAATAATTCATGAGCTTCTTCTGAAGACTAACACGACTTCCTAATTGAATTATTCCTAAAACAATTTCTCCCTCCGTTTCAATTTATGTGAACCCATTTGACTGGGCACGGAGTTTAAGAAAAGAGAGAAGACTTTTGAACTTGTGGTGTAAAATGAGGCACATATATTTTGTGTGGCTATAAATCATTACATAAAGGTAAATTGTTTCCAAATAAGAAAAGGAGACATTCTTTTTGGCATGAACCAAAAAGGAAATAGGTTCACATAAATTGAAACAGAGGGAGTATGATATTAAGCAGACCTGAATATGGGTACAAGTAGTTCAATCATATCCCTAGGTAGAATCTATAAAGTGAGGGTTAAAGCCTCAAGTTCTTGTAATCCCAACCCAAATTATCTTTCCCAAAATTAATTCGAAGTATATGGGTGAGTCCTAGGGTTAGCTAATCCCTTTGGAAACATAAAAGAATAAGAATAATTAAAGAAAGAACAACTCACTTCATAAGAAACAAAAATCGTTCAATACATAAGCACAACAAGATATTTAATCCACACTTTAAATATGAATATTCCCATAAACAAGATTCAATTGTTGAAAAAAATACTACATACTTAGATATACAATACCAAGCAAGGAAATGAAGAAATGAACATAAATGGGTAAGAAATTCTCAACCAAAAGCTTCAAATCTTCAAGACCAAAGTGTGTGTGCAAGAACCCTAGCTCCAAAACTTGTCTTCTCTAGTCTAGGAACTGAAAAATAAGCCAAAGATATTTTACAAATGAGCTAGGTCGAGTATTAAAGGGTTTGGGATGAAACAATGTGAAATTCTAGAACTGCCTAGTTTTTTCGCCCATTTCTTCTTCGCGTTCGCGAAGGTTTGTTTCCTTCAACTTCGCGTTCGCGATTGTCCCTTTGTGTTTGCGAAGGTTTGTTTCCTCCAGCTTCTCGTTCGCGAACAACACTCCACGTTTGCGAAAGTTTGTTTCCTGAAGCTCCGCGTTTGCATTTAACCCTTCGTGTTCGCGAAGGGTAATTTACTAGGCAGTGCTCCTGTTTTCATTTTAGCTCCTTTTTGGACTTGGTTTCTTCACAATCACTTCTAAACCACATAAAACCCGTAAAATGGATGTAAATGACATTAAACACGCGATTTACTCAATCAAACATAGCAAGAATCTAAGATTAACGACGAGATAAGTTGGTAAATACCAACTTATCAAACCCCCAAACTTAAACTATTGCTTGTCCTCAAGTAATTCAACAACTAAAAACATCCTTCTATAAAATCATCAATTAAGCTTACCAAATACATTTCAAGTCAAAAATGTTCAAATTAAACACAATCTAGCGACTTCGGTTGGTATCAACAAATAATCCAAGGCATATGAATCACCGACAACTTCATAAGAATATCATTTCATTTCAAGTGCTCAAACACCAAGTTAGTCAAAGTAGCAATCAAGTCATGGCACTAGAGCTTCAAAATTTGCCTCTTTATCACAAATAACTTTCCCTTGTTCATTCCTCTAAATTAGAGATTGGATTAAGTTCACAACTCAAAATTTCATGTGTCCCCATACTTAAGAGAGAATCCCAACTTATAAATTGTAATTTAAATATAAATGGAATATCAAATGGAAAGAATTAACTCTCACTCTCACAAAGATATTCAAATGCACAAAAGTAGCGCCATAGGCTTGCCCTTCAGGTATTTCTCCACTAATGCAGACACACTTAGTTCAAAATCAAGTAGGACTTAGAGGATTGTAATGTAGGTTTTTGGTTAAGGTAGGGCACAATTTGGATAAGAGTCACCCAAAACCTCCCTAAGCACTATAATTTGCAACAATTAAAGGACACTTCCTTCAAAAATATTTTTCATCCTTTCTTTACTTTCCATTCCACACCTAATCTTCCCTTTATTCACAACTCCTTATTTTTCCTTCCTTTTTTCTTCTTTCTTACTAATCATTTTTTTTTCAAAATCAAGGAAGGTTCCATATATATATATATATATATATATATATATATTACCTTTCACCTTTTAAGCAACTTTCACATCACAACTTTTCCAACCTTCACCCCCAAACTTAGGCTTTTAGCCTATGTTTACACTCTCAAAGTACTTAGGGAGGTAGAATGCCAAAAGATAGGTCAATAAAGAACGAAGGGTTAAAGCTTGTAACATGGTTGCTAAAGAAAAAGTTTAACGGCTCAAAAGGGGTTGACTAGGGAAAATATGCAAGGGTAGGAAATTTAAGGCACAATAACGGTCCAACGAAGGCCTAACATCATTTTTCAAACCAAGTTAGTCTAGGATTTTGCCTTGAAGCGCATTCCAGGCAAGCTCTAGACTACAAATAATGCAAAAGAATTCACAACAAATCTCACCACACATGGCACATGCAAACTCGAGTGACATAAATCCAGAATCCAATTAAAACCAATGAACCCAAAGAAAATTATATATAGCCTAAAAGACTATTTAATGAATCAAAGAGCCAAAAATAGAACCTAAAAGTCACAATAAGGATTATCACTTCAATCATTTTTCATTTTAAAGATCAAAACTTCATATGCCAAAGTTTAAATCAGGTTGGTACCGAATAAGCCACACGTTGGTTTATGGACAAAAGATCACAATCACTTCAATCATTTTTCATTTTAAAGATCAAACTTTATATACCAAAGTTAAAATCATGTTGGTACCAAACAAGCCACACGTTGGTGTATGGACAAAATATCACATCCAATAACTAATTTATTCACTACTAGCTGCTAAACTAACTAAAAAAATACTTACTTAAAAAAAAGAAAAAAACTAAACAAGACAAATCCCTTAAGAAAGTTGTCACGCCATCCATCATAGGGAAAAGTCACCCGGTTCAATACAAAAATATTCCTCGGGAAAGAACCGTAGCATAAAGAAAACCAAAGGAGATCTATTGAAAAGTATATTACTACTAGAGAGATAAAATAATATAAACTAAAAACTACTAAAGGAATAAAAATAAAAATAACTAAAAACTAATAACGAAAATAAAATAACAAAAGTGACAAATCCACCACTATATTAATCACAACACAAGCCCGACAAGGGCACACAATATCCATACAAACTCATTATCCCGACAAGGGCATAAGTCAAGAATAAATATATAAATAAAGTGTGTCACCCCCGACTAAAATAATTGCAGTGTCCTCACTGCACAATATCAAAACAAAAAGTATAATAGTTAGAGGGGCTCCCTGAATCGGCCTCAGTCGGAGCTGGAGGTGGAAAGAAATTTGAGCTCCTCCTCATCATCATCATCATCAGAGTCATTTGAACTGTAAAACGACCTCAGCATATCCATCATTTTGTTTAGGAATTTGCTCTTTTTCTCTTCGTGATCCCTGAACTTTCTCTGCCGCTTCTCAATTTTCCCTTGTCGGTGGCTCATATTTTCCAACCTGTTGTTCATGGCCTCCATCTTGCCCGTTATTGATTTTTGCTCTTTGACCATGTCATCCAGGGATGGTGGGGTAGCAGTACCAGTAGATGTGCTAGCCCCAGATGGGCCAGTAGGGAGGCTGTCACACCTCCTTTTTTACCTACACCCCGGAAGGGAGTATATAAGGGAGTTTTTTCCAACTTAAAGTGACAATCGAAACGGGATTAACAAATTCAGAGTCACCACTTGGGATGATTTATGGTGTCCCAAGTCACCAATTTTAAATCCTGAATCGAGGAAAGATTGACTCTGTTATTCAATTTGCGAACACAGAAATTCAGGTAAGGAATTTTGTTAACCCGGGAGAAGGTGTTAGGCATTCCCGAATTCCGTGGTTCTAGCACGATCGCTCAACTATCATTTTTGGCCTATTATCTGATTTTAATACATGTTTTAGCCTATGGTGTGATTTTAGTTTTATAACCACTTTTATTTAATTATTTTTTAGGAAGATTTCAAAGTCATCTAAAACACGTCTTTGGACCACGCCACATAAATGCACCCGCGATCCATGACACATTTTATTTAACGTTGTTGAGATTCGGATTTGGATCACATGAAATGCACACCCGAGTTTATGAAAGTAATTTTTAAAATAGCGCGCCTAAAGCAACTACGCACTTTCAAATTTGTGAGGGTCATGGAAAATCAACTAAATGGCACGCCTCGATTTCTAGGATTAAAATATTAGTTAAGCGAGGTCCATGAATTTTGAGATTTTGTTTGGCATGGCACGCCTCGAATTATTCTAAAGGGTTTTACTCAATTGAAGCAAACTAAGGATATTCATAACTTTTATGTCTGCATTTTTAAGATCTCAAACAGTAATAACGTAATAGAGGCTTGTTTTCCAGCTCTAAGACTAAAACATTCTTCTTTTCCCACTAAAGCAAGGATCACATCTGAACACATATACTTTATATTCTCATGACGTTTCTCAAAAGGTATCATTACCTTCTTCAAGAGTTCCAAGCATATGATCAAGATTAAGTAATCAGCTACTTCCTAAACTTGACAAAAAGCTACTTCCAAACCTTAGCACCATAAGATCACTGACTAAATAAATAAATAAAACCAGCATATGGATATTAAAAATGTTAAACCAATATGAATACACCCCGACTCGGACTATCATTTAAGAAATCGAATTCCAAATTTTGAGAAAAATATACAACACTGCACATTAACATGAAAGCATTAAACTAATCAGACGAGAAGTATTAAGTAGCAAAAGTTTTTGGTGTTAGGATTTAGCTCATATACTATCTCTGTTGAGATTAATCTAATTACCAACCCAAATGCCAACCAAATGAACAAACCAAATAGACCTTCAAAGGTATTGATCCCTCAAATCAGAATTTTTAACATAACCAACTGCTTTCAACAAATTTTAATCAATAGTTCACTTCAACGAAAACAAAACAAGCAACTAATTCATACATCTCAAATGACCCTTCATGATCATTTCACCAATCTTCTGAAAATTTTAACGAGAAGGAGCACATGTTTAATCAATCTTGACCACAAGAATATCACTTCCGTGCATGGGATGCCAAGCAACTGCTCACAAATGCAACAGATGCACAGTTTCAAGAATATGGAACTTAAAACTGCATTTTAACATGAGGCAGGGATACGAATTGGCGCAAGCATCGAATAGAAACTAGACAAAGCAGATAAATCAAAGCATCAATACACCGAAGCTAAGTCGATCACCCATAAATGGAGTTACAACCTAAACACTTTAATTTCCAATCGCTCATGTTCAAACATATCAATCCACCAAACCGAATTTCTAACAACGAAATAGAATATCAGACATTGTTCTTAAGCACAAATTGAGACTACAATCACAGTAACTAAGAGAATAGGGCATCACCATATTTCAATCACAACAATATGAAAGTAACATCTAGAATAACAGAGGAATGGAGAAAAGATGAACCTGTTTATTCGAAGTTCTTTTAATAACAATAGAAAAATCAGCAGATACAATGTTTTGGTCCAAACTCCAACTGAAAAGAGCAATGTTATCGAGCAGAAACAGCAAGCCAAATCGAAACCACGAACCTCGGACGGAACTGAAATCGGTGACTTCGCGACTGAACATAGACCTCACATGTACTGGAAATGAGCTGATGGAAAACATGTATATTTGGTCAGATCCGTTATCCTCGTCGCAGCAGTAATAGAGAAAATGGATAAACGAGGGAGAAAGAAGAACAATAGTCATCGCCGGAGCTCGAAACCAAACAGATCGGCATTCAAGCTTCACTGTCCAATCTGAACCTTCCAGCCAAACTCCAACGATAAGTATCGATTTCTCCAACCAGTGGAGCTCCGTTTGGTTGCGGCTGTAGGTTGTGAGTGTGGTTGCTGGCCGGAGTTCAAGTCAGGGAGGGGATAGAGTGAAATTTCGTTGGTTTTGGAATGGAGAAGATGACTAACGGGGGGTCATTTGGGAGAAGACGGAGTCGGGGGTACGATTTGTTTTTTATTTTGCTCAAATTGCGGCCAGCTCTAGGTTAACTCCTCATTTCTGTTTAAGAAAAGCTGATGGGTCTGTTCCATTTCCTAAACAAAACGCTGATAGCTCCTTCAGTGTATATCCCAGGCGTTATTTTGTGATCCCCCTCTCATTGTAGGCGTTAGTCTCTAATATAGGTCTAGGTTTTAGGTGTATTTTTTTGTGTATTTGTCAATTAGTCCCTAGGTCTTTTTGTGTTAAGTCCTTAGGGTCTTTTTATTTATGTTTTGTTTCAAAAAAGAGTCTAGAAAGGTCCCTAGGGTTGGCTTAATGGGTATTGGGTATTGGGCTAAGAATTGGGCTCTAAAACTCTTAAAATTGTGGTCTAACACCTTAATTGACTCTTTTTAAAATAAGATAGAAATACTACACAATGTCAAAGCTAATCCTAATTAATTAAACTAAACATGAAACTATTTTTGTGTTTTGGAAATTATATAAAGATAAAAATAAGATATTATTTTTGTATATTTTTTAAAATTTATGAAAAATACATAAACTAAAATATATATATATATTTTAATTTTTAATTTTCTTGTAATAAAAAAAAAGTAAAAGAGTCAAAATGAGTTGAAATAGCTATATTAGGCCTAAATTAAATATTTACGTGCTAAAATATAAAAAATCTTGGGGAGGGTCAAAAATCACATGTTTACAGCTGCCCCTCTTTGACTGGAAACGCGAAGAGTTTTCAGACAAAGAATGACTAGACAGGTTTTTTGACTTGACCCTTATTTAAAGAGTCCAAAACT
Source organism: Nicotiana sylvestris (assembly GCF_000393655.2). Taxonomy (NCBI): domain Eukaryota; kingdom Viridiplantae; phylum Streptophyta; class Magnoliopsida; order Solanales; family Solanaceae; genus Nicotiana; species Nicotiana sylvestris. The sequence continues at coordinate 49,482,408 of NC_091064.1, forward strand.
AAGAGAAAAGGGGAATGTGATCGAGCCCTGGTATCTGAGCTGCTTACATATCCTTGGCTATAAAGGAATCAAGTCACGTGTAGTTTAGAGGTGAGTGAGGCGATGGAGTATACCGAGGTGGAGAGTCGGTCGAGGTGCCGTTCCGCCGAGGTTCCGGTCCGCGGTCCTGATGTTACATCAAAAATCAAAACATGAAAAAGACTAGTTAAGCCTATCAACTATGAGTTACAAGATTCCTATCTATAAGTCTTCTGAAGCTTGATCTTGAGTCTTGAATGGTTCTTCATGCAGACTTTGGATTTGAACCTTAACGCTTGCTAGTTGCAGGTGCTAGCTCGTTCTTCTTCAGCCTTTTGGATCAAAACCGGGCATGCAGTGCTTGTGACATCAGCCATGTCTTGAGCAGCCCACATCTTTCATCAACTTCTGCATTTGGATTAACTTCTTGCCATTCTTTCTTTTTTCCTTATTGTGACTAACTTCTGTTGATCACCTCGGACTGTTGACTCGCATTCTTGCCACGAGCTTCTTTTGTTGCTAACTTGAATTGTAATCTGAGATGCTTTCCTTTATTCTCTAGGTGGACGCCTGACGGCTGAACTTGAACCATATTCCCTTACTCTCCAGGTGGGTTCATGATTGCAAAAACTTCAACTGTATTCCCTTGCTCTCCAGGTGGGCGCTTGATTGTTGAACTTGAACTGTATTCCCATGCTCTTCAGGTGGGTGCCTGATTGCTGAACTTGAACTGTATTCCCGTGCTCTCCAAGTGGGTGCCTGATTGCCAAAACTTGAATTGTATTCCCGTGTTCTCCAGGTAGGCTCCTGATTGATGAACTTGAATTGTATTCACGTGTTTTCCAGGTGGGCGTCTAATTGCCAAAACTTAACTGTGTTCCCTTGCTTTCCAGGTGGGCGCCTGATTACCAAAACCTTAGCTGTATTCCCTTGCTTTCCAAGTGGGCGCCTGATTGCTGAACTTGAACTATATTTCTGTGCTCTCCAGGTGAGCGCCTGATTGCCAAAACTTTAACTGTATTCCCGTGCTCTCTAGGTGGGCGCCTGATTGCTGAACTCGAACTGTATTCCCGTGCTCTCCAGGTGGGCGCCTGATTGCCAAAACTTTAACTGTATTCTCGTGCTCTCCAGGTGGGCGCCTGATTGCCAAAACTTTAATTGTATTCCTGTGCTCTCTAGGTGGGCGCCTGATTGCCAAAACTTGAACTATATTCCCGAGCTCTCCAGGTGGGCGCCTGATTGCTGAACTTGAACTGTATTCCCGTGCTCTCCAGGTGGGTGTCTGATTACCAAACTTGAACTATATCCGTGTGCTCTCCAGGTGGGCGCCTGATTTCCAAAAATTTAGCTGTATTCCTGTGCTCTCCAGGTGGGCGCCTGATTGCTGAACTTGAACTGTATTCTTGTGCTCTCCAGGTGGGCGCCTGATTGCCAAAACTTTAACTGTATTCACATGCTCTCCAGGTGGGCGCCTGATTGCCAAAACTTTAACTGTATTCTCGTGCTCTCCAGGTGGGCGCCTGATTGCCAAAACTTTAACTGTATTCACGTGCTCTCCAGGTGGGTGCCTGATTGCCAAAACATGAACTATATTCCTGTGCTCTCCAAGTGAGTGCCTGATTGCTGAACTTGAACTGTATTCCCGTGCTCTCCAGGTGGGCTCCTGATTACCAAACTTGAATTGTATTCTCGTGCTCTCGGGGTGGGCACTTGATTGCCAAAACTTTAACTGTCTTCCTGTGCTCTTCAGGTGGGTGCCTGATTGCCAAAACTTGAATTGTATTCCCGTGCTCTCCAGGTGGGCGCCTGATTACCAAACTTGAACTGTATTCTTGTGCTCTCCAGGTAGGCACCTGATTGCTAAACTTGAGCTGTATTCCCGTGCTCTCCAGGTGGGCGCCTGATTGCCAAGACTTTAACTGTATTCCCGTGCTCTCCAGGTGGGCGCCTGATTGCTGAACTTTAGCTGTATTCCCGTGCTCTCCAGGTGGGTGCCTGATTTCAACAAAATAGACAAAACAAAGAAAATTTTCTTCCCCAGTTTGGTAGTTGGGCACATATGTGAGTGTTTATCGAATATTTTTAAGAATTTGAAAGCTAGATCCCATTATCCATGAGGGTCCTGACAACTCCTAGTTAAATGACAGTTTTCTTAAAAGCTGAATTATGTTTCTAAAGGTATGACTTCCGCTAAATCTGGTTAACTAAGAAGGTCTTAAAACTACATCCTATTATCCAGGAGGGTCCTGAAAGTCAAAAATCAAGTATTATCCTAAGAGTGACAATTTTTACGGCTGAATTATACTACCCTACAGCAGAACTTACGCTAAATCTTGTTATCTAATAGAAATCTTAAAGTTATGTCCCATTATTCATGAGGGTCCTGAAAACTCCTAATTGAATCCTATCTTAAACATGCAAACTTTGAAACCAATTTATATCCCTTTGGGGTACACTTACACTAGATCTTGTTACTTAAGATTGTTTTGAATTTTAAACTAGGTCCCATTTTCCAGGAGAGTCCTAAGAATTTATGGTCAAACCTGTCTGGTGCTTGCCTTTCCTTACGGGGGGTTCCTCCGAAACGATCGAATTTTTCTGCCCCTGTTTCAAATCAAAGAAAAATCTTGTCAGTTTAAAAATTTGGTGGTTGGTTTGTGGCCTTGACTTTGAGGGCGATTGCTCCTTTACTTCCCATGATAGCTTTGATTTCCACTCGGAGACCTTGCTTGTTTATTGACTAACCACTTTCTCTGTCACCCTTATCACAGAAAATACCTCTTCTCTGTTCAGACCCAATACCATCTACCTGTTGCATTGCTCATGAACTGATATTTACCCAACCTTTGTGTTTCACATGAATCCCAAAGCACGTCAATTGCCACCCACTCAGTGCATATATTGTTCTTTCTTGACTTAAACCAACAGCCTTGGCCTTGAGGTCTATTGCTCTTTCACTTGCCATGATAACTTTGATTTCTGCTTTGAAGACCTTGCTTGTCCCTGGTTAACCACTTCCTTTGTCAATCTCATCACAAAAAATACCTTTGATCCGTTCACCTAACACCCCCCATCTGTTGCATTGTTCATGAATTGGTATATACCAAACCTTTGTATTTCACATGGATCCTAAAGCATGTCGACTGTTACCAACTCGATGCGCTTGTTGTTGTTTCCTAACTTATGACACTTTGATGTGCTAGCCAGATCCCGTTTTGTGCAATTGGAAAGCTGGTGGCAAATTTTGATGTCATTTCTCACTTGTTCTGACCAAACAGACTCAGGAAGAGGAAGTAAACAAGACAAAAGGAACAAAGTAAAGGACAATGGAAAGAGATGATTCCTAACAAGAAAACTACAAAGTAGAAACCTATCAGATATGGATACCAACTCTAATGACCATGACATGCACATGTTGATTAAGTGGCCTAATCTGTCAAACAAGTCTGATGTTCAACTCTTGTTGTACCTCTGAAGCGTGAAACTGGGCTTCAATGCTCCGATTATCCAATCTGATTCACGATCCTTATTCGACTTGTGGTGCCTGAAGGATTTTCACCATCAAGCCTCTCTCATTTTGTTCTTTTTCTCAACTCACCATCGCCTTATGGTGCCTGTGAAGGTTTTCACCGATAAGGCTCTCTCATTTTTGTTTTCTTTGTGCAGAACAGAGTGTTTCCCCTGATGTGAATCATACCTCTAACTCGCTTGACCTGGCACTACTCAAAGATTGATCGGAAGGTCTTTCTTTAGACCGTAATGCGGGTTTTTGGATGGGTTAGAAAGAAAGGATAAAGGCTCAAAAATAGCTTAGAAGGGCTCAAAATTACAACTTTTGGAATCAGATCTCTAACCACAACTTCTTCCCCAGTTTCTTTGCTTGGGGACTTTTGAATTTTTATTTGATGGGACCGAACCGTGAGGCTGCCTACGTATCCTTAAAAGGAATCAGGTCGAACGTAGTTCATGACATAGAAATTGCTTTGTTGTGGTGATTTTCTCTTTTCTCTTTCTTTTTTTTCACTTCTTTTCTTCTTATTTTTTCTCTTTTTTGTTGTTTTGTTGATTTTTTTCTTTTTTTTTTCCTTCTTTTTTTTTCTTTTTTTTCATTCTCTTTTTTCCTTTTCTCTCTTCCTTTACTTATCTTTTGCGCTTGCATTTCTGATCTTTGTTGCTGATTCCAAAAGAGGGGTACGAAAGGAAATAAATAAGGCTCAAAGGGGTAACGAAGGATAAAGTGTTTAGATAGCAGAACAAAATGTCTTTGTCATTCCAATCTTTAAAACATGCCAAGTACAAACAAACACAATTTAACCAAATGAATCATATATAATATCTTTTGACTGCATCAGAGTTGATAGCCATATCCACACATTTGCCTTCTACATTTGTTAAATACAAAGCAACATTAGACAACACTCTCGTTACCACGAACGACCCCTGCTAATTTGGGGAAAACTTGCCTTTAGCTTCAATTCGATGCGGCATGAAGAATTTCAATAAGGTTTCTTTACGTTCTATCTGGCCCAGTTTCCCCAATTCGGGCTTGAAGTAATCTCAAAATGTCTTTACTTATTTCCCTCAAATGTCCCTATCTTCTTCAAAATTGTTTCATTGCTTCATGACTAAATTGACTTTTCAAGACCAGGCTGGGAGTTACGCGTGCATGTCATGTCACTAGAGTCAACAGGAAAAGAACTATAAAAAGAAAAGAGAACTAAACAAAATGACCGAAAATAGAAAATTGCATTAGACAGATGGTGAAAGGGCTTGAATAACAAAACAAGTAAACTAAACTGGGGTTACAAACCTGAAACAAACCTAAACAACACTAAACGAGCTACTACGACTAAACAAACTAGGCAAAATAAAAGGATAGAAGGGTTTGAGTCACAAGACAATATCCGAATTACAACCCTGAAAATAACCCGGACAACAGAAATGACAACAAAATAAACCGCCAAGACTCCTCCCCAGCTAGCCAAGAGAGGAACGTCTTTCCAATTACCAAGCTCTGCATCTTAGCCACTGAGTTCAACATCAACATTGCTAGAACCTTCACAAGTCTTCATCTCATTGTTCTTAGCAAATTGCTTTTGGGTCCCTTTGGCTGGCTCATTCTTATGATCAACTTTCGGAACCAAGAGTGATAGCGCTGAAAGCTTTGCGGCAACTGGCCCTCCGAGGATCTCAGAATAGTTCTCATATTCCTTTTCCACACAAATCATGTCCTCCATATGTGTCTCAAGCAATGGACTTTGGCTAGTATCTGATGCATTTGGATTTTGCGCGGTAATGCCACCTACATCAATAAGCTTCTAGACTGCTCCTTTCAGATGCCAACACTTTTCTATGTCATGCTCCGGGGCATCTGAGAAATATGTGCACCTTTGAGAAAAATCAAACTTCTTTGGAAGCGGGTTTGACATTTTTATCTGAATTGGCTTCAACATGTCCAATTGCCTCGGCCTCTGGAACAAACTGGCATACGATTCTCCAATAGGGGTGAAAGCCTTTTCCTTTTTCAGTAGTCTTTTCACTTTATACTCTGGCCTCGGTTGAAACCTTTTGCGGGCAGGTGGTTGATATGCCTGAGGAGGCGGGTAAGACATTTGTGGAAGTGGTGTGGGCCATCGCGGGCCTCTTGGACGTGGAGCATATGGTGGTGCATTGTGGATGGGGTATCGGGAAAGTGATGTACGATTTTAGGGGTTATGTGGAGAGAAGTAGCAGTGGAGAGGATTACAAGGATATCCACGGGGTCGACATTGAGGCTGAAAGCGTTTAGCAAGAACGACCACTGGACCCTGTCGTCGGCAGGGCTCAGCAACATCTTTTCTATCAATGGGAGGACTATCCCGAGCAACTTGTTCATTCCATCTGAGCCAAAAATCCCTAAAACTTTCCTTGGATTTCTTTTCCATCTGAGATAGGGATGAGCGGTCTGGGACAATGTCTATGTTGTACTGAAAGTGTCGCACAAAATCATGAGCCATGTCGCCCAATGTATGCCACTTACCGACATCTTGACGATTATGCCATTCCAAAGCTGCCCCAGTCAAGCTCTCACTGAAATACGCCATCAACAAATCATCTTTCTCGCCAACACCTCTCATTTCACTGCAATAACCCCTCAGATGAGCTACTGGATCTCCACCCCCATCATACAAGTTAAACTTTGGCACTTTAAACCCCGCGGGCAGGCGAATGTCAGGGAACATACACAACTCTTTGTAAGATATGCTAACCTGGTCTCCCGTCCCTTGCATGTTCTTTAAAGACCGTTCTATGCTTTTCAACTTCCCGGATATCTCATCTCGCCCTTCTTTTCCTGTAACCTTTCCATTTTCAGCATGAAGCTCATCCCGATGGCTCTTCTTGTATGAGTCAGGAACCTTGTGGGCAACCTTTGAGGGGTAATATTGGGCATCATGAGCTTTGAGTGGGTATTCATTGTTGGGAATAACGAATATGACAGGAGGACAATTTTGGGGAGAGGTAATTGGAGGATGAGTAATGGAGCTACTAGGGTGGTTGGGAAAGCTGTGATAAACGGGTGGATCTGGAAAGTACGGGGAATCATCCGGCACTATGACCGGAGTTTGGGTAAGGGTAGCATCTAAGCAACCAGGTGGTGGCGGGGGTGGTGCCTTCCCAGTCATCCAAGCCCGATACATATCCGTCATGTGTTGTCTTAACATCCTCACCTCTTCAACCAACCCATTGTCCTGTTCAACTAATTGCTTTTGGACACTCGTATCAACCAACTCAGTTCTGTTGTCATCTGTCACTGCCTTTCAACTTTATGTTGTAGAGAAGAGTTACCACTTTAAGAACCACAAACCAACCACCTTTCTGCTACAATAAAGATAACAAAAGGAACAAAATGAAGTCATCACGTTAGCGTTTAGGGCATTTAACATAAGATAATCTCACTTTATGTGTAATGCACCCAGCCACAGTTATCGGTTCTAAAATGACTTCGGGGGTACAAAGGTCAGTTGGCATCATCCCAATTTGTTCATCTCAATCCTCTCTTTTCTTTGCTTTTCTACCACTTGCTTGCTAATTTTCCTTCCTCTTTTTTTCGCTAATTATCACTCTCTTTTTTCTTCTCATTTCTCACATCCCATCATTTCACCCCCCCCCCCCCCATTTTCTTTTCTTTTCTTTTTTTCTTTTTTTTCCTTTTGTTTTTTCATAAAAATAAAAAAATTCGATCGAACCCTATGTAGGTTGCCTATGTATCATGACGCCGCATGAATCAGATCTTTGCGTAGTTCTGGAAGATCGGAAATAGACTAAATGAACTAACGTTCTTTTTTTATTACCTTAAAGACTATTCTGATGAGAAAAGAGAAAATAAAAGAAGCAAAACCCTTTTTTCGAATTTTCTAAACTTAATGTTCTATAACCTATTCTAAACTCAAGCTTAACGGATTTTTTTTCTTTTTCTTTTCTTTTTGGAAATAAATACTCTATTAAGGAAAAATCCTAGAAGAGAGAAAGATATTTCTTGACTTTTTTTTTTTGAATTTTCATTTGATATTCCTGAAGAAAAACTTCGTAACGAGAAATGAAAAAGATAAAAAAGTTTTTTGATTTCAATTTTTAATTACCTAAAGGAGAAATTTTAAAAATAAACAGAAGATAAGGTATCTTATTTCTTCTATTTGCAATGTCCTAAATCTAGTAAAAAAAAATCTATAACCTCAAAAGATTTTTTTTTTTTTGAGTTTTTGGAATTAATATCTTAGAGAAAACCTTTAAAGAGGTACTAAAAACAAAAATTCTCGTTTTTTTAGTCCCAATATACTAAAGGAAATATAAAAACAAATTTTTATTTTAAGTTCTAGATATTAATTGCCTAAAGGAAGAACCACATCAAACGATTTTTTTTTAATTTCTAGGAGTAGTATTCCTAAAGAAAATTCTAATGGAAATATAAAAACGCAAAATATCCTTTTTTTTTTATTTTTGATTTATAACATATCTTTTTTCAATACAAAATAGGAAATACAAAAACAAAAGACCCAACATTACTGTACAAAACTAGAAGGTAAAGACGACATAAAAAAATAATAGACTCAAAACATAATAACTAAAAAAAATCTCCTTAAGCAAACTCCTGACCGGATGGTCCTAAGGCGTCTGTCATGCCCAAACTCCGGTAAGTAGATCCACACCTGTATGACAAAACTGAAACCAACACTATGTGAGACAATAATATTCCTTACTAGACAGACATGATCGAAGCTATTTCTGCAAAATTAACCTATGCGGCTAAAAGTGGATAAAATGCAAGATTTGGCTAAGACCCCGCGAAGCCAAGAACCTAAGACTTACTAGGAAGACCGGACCCTATGTGGGTTGCCTACGTATCCCACATCCGATGAGAATCAAACTCGCGTAGTTCGGGCAATTTTGACAAAACAAAAAACAACTATTTTTCTTCTTTTTTTCAAAATTTTCTCTCTTTTGTTTTTCAAAATTCCGGCAGAGTTTCAATATATTTTGGGACATCGATTTTTCCAAAAAACAGGCAATTATTTCTCTCAGCCCTCACATTGACTTTCATTCTCTCAACTTTCCCCTATAAGTCGATCAACATGCAAATCCGAAACAAATGAATGCACAAGTAGCAAGTAGGATGCATCAGGATGGTCTTTTCATTTCGGGTACACTTATCCTAGACAGACCCAACCACTGTGTTGAGTCTCCAAAGTTAAATGCACATGATGCAAACAAATGTTCCTACTAGGGTTCCGGCATGAGGCTGAGTTATTCTAGGTTCAAAACCTGGGTATTTGTTCTAGACTTGTGTACCCGAGCGGACAACTCGAGCCGAGGAGGGGCTACGTACCGGGAACCAAAAGGCCATCCGGCTTAGTAACTTGTCTGAGCCTTTTTTCTTATTTCAAGGTATGACACTAACAGAATAGGGGGTCACGGCCAGCGTGCACATCCCCGAAGATGAGAAGAGAAGGGTTTCGTAACAGCTTATATACAATTCAGATAATATCAAAGCGGTAAAAGCAACATTTAGCACATTTGGCCCAAACATGTAATAAAATCAGATAACAAATAAAACCAAATATAACAATTCATCTAAGCTCGAATTCTTGAACCCTGAACCAAAGATTCTGGGTTCGATCCCCAGCAGAGTCACCAGAGCTGTCACACCTCCTTTTTTACCTACACCCCGGAAGGGAGTATATAAGGGAGTTTTTTCCAACTTAAAGTGACAATCGAAACGGGATTATTTCATTACAAATTCAGAGTCGCCACTTGGGATGATTTATGGTGTCCCAAGTCACCGGTTTTAAATCTCGAATCGAGGAAAGATTGTCTCTGTTATTCAGTCCACGAACACAGAAATCCGGGTAAGGAATTCTGTTAACCCGGGAGAAGGTGTTAGGCATTCCCGGATTCCGTGGTTCTAGCACGGTCGCTCAACTATCATTTTTGGACTATTATCTGATTTTAATACATGTTTTAGTCTATGGTGCGATTTTAGCTTTATAATCGCTTTTATTTAATTATTTTTTAGGAAGATTTCAACGTCATCTAAAACACGTCTTTGGACCACGCCACATAAATGCACCCGCGATCCACGACACATTTTATTTAACGTTGTTGAGATTCGGATTTGGGTCACATGAAATGCACACCCGAGTTTATGAAAGTAATTTTTAAAATAGCGCGCCTAAAGCAACTACGCACTTTCAAATTTGTGAGGGCCATGGAAAATCAACTAAATGGCACGCCTCGATTTCTAGGATTAAAATATTAGTTAAGCGAGGTCCATGAATTTTGAGATTTTGTTTGACATGGCACGCCTCGAATTATTCTAAAAGGGTTTTACTCAATTGAAGCAAACTAAGAATATTCATAACTTTTATGTCTGCATTTTTTAAGATCTCAAACAGTAATAACGTAATAGAGGCTTGTTTTCCAGCTCTAAGACTAAAACGTTCTTCTTTTCCCACTAAAGCAAGGATCACATCTGAACACATATACTTTATATTCTCATGACGTTTCTCAAAAGGTATCATTACCTTCTTCAAGAGTTCCAAGAATATGATCAAGATTAAGTAATCAGCTACTTCCTAAACTTGACAAAAAGCTACTTCCAAACCTTAGCACCATAAGATCACTGACTAAATGAATAAATAAAACCAGCATATGGATATTAAAAATGTTAAACCAATATGAATACACCCCGACTCGGACTATCAGTTAAGAAATCGAATTCCAAACCCAAACTGATTCCTTTTGACTACATTTTGAGAAAAATATACAACACTGCACATTAACATGAAAGCATTAAACTAATTAGACGAGAAGAATTGACTGGCAAAAGTTTCTGGTGTAGGATTTAGCTCAAATACTATCTCTGTTGAGATTAATCCAATTACCAACCCAAATGCCAACCAAATGAACAAACCAAATAGACCTTCAAAGGTATTGATCCCCTCAAATTAGAATTTTTAACATAACCAACTGCTTTCAACAAATTTTAATCAATAGTTCACTTCAAAGAAAACAAAACAAGCAACTAATTCATACATCTCAAATGACCCTTCATGATCATTTCACCAATCTTCTGAAAATTTTAACGAGAAGGAGCACATGTTTAATCAATCTTGACCATAAGAATATCACTTCGGTGCATGGGATGCCAAGCAACTGCTCACAAATGCAACAGATGCACAGTTTCGAGAATATGGAACTTAAAACTGCATTTTAACATGAGGCAGGGATACGAATTGGCGCAAGCATCGAATAGAAACTAGCCAAGGCAGATAAATCAAAGCATCAATACACCGAAGCTAAGTCGATCACCCATAAATGGAGTTACAACCTAAACACTTTAATTTCCAATCGCTCATGTTCAAACATATCAATCCACCAAACCAAATTTCTAACAACGAAACAGAATATCATACATTGTCCTTAAGCACAAATTGAGACTACAATCACAGTAACTAAGAGAATAGGGCATCACCATATTTCAATCACAACAATATGAAAGTAACATCTATAATAACAGAGGAATGGAGAAAAGATGTACCTGTTTATTCGAAGTTCTTTTAATAACAATAGAAGAATCAGCAGATACAATGTTTTGGTCCAAACTCCGACTGAAAACAGCAGTATTATCGAGCAGAAACAGCAAGCCAAATCGAAACCACGAACCTCGGACGGAATTGAAATTGGCGACTTCGCGACTGAACATAGACCTCACGGGTACTGGAAATGAGCTGACGGAAAATATGTATATTTGGTCAGATCCGTTATCCTCGTCGCAGCAGTAATAAAGAAAACGGATAAAGGAGAGAGAAATAAGAACAGTAGCCGTCGCCGAAGCTCGAAACCAAACAGATCGGCGTTCAAGCTTCACTGTCCGATCTGAACCTTCCAGCCAAACTCCAACGATAAGTATTGATTTCTCCAACCAGTGGAGCTCCGTTTGGTTGCGGCTGTAGGTTGTGAGTGTGGTTGCTGGCCGAAGTTCAAGTCATGGAGGGGATAGAGTGAAATTTTGTTGGTTTTGGAATGGAGAAGATGACTAACGGGGGTGGGGGGTTCGTTTGGGAGAAGACAGAGTCCGGGGGTACGATTTGTTTTTGATTTTGCTCAAATTGTGGCCAGCTCTAGGTTAACTCCTCATTTCTGTTCAAGAAGAAGCTGATGGGTCTGTTCCATTTCCTAAACAAAACGCTGATAGCTCCTTCAGTGTATATCCCTGGCGTTATTTTGTGATCCCCCTCTCATTGTAGGCGTTAGTCATAATATAGGTCTAGGTTTTAGGTGTATTTTTTGTGTATTTGCCAATTAGTCCCTAGGTCTTTTTGTGTTAAGTTCTTAGGGTCTTTTTTTCCAAAGAAGAGTCTAGAAGGATTCCTAGGGTTGGCATAATGGGTATTGGGTATTGGGCCAAGAATTGAGCTCTAAAACTCTTAAAATTATGGTCTAACACCTTAATCGATTCCTTTTTAAAATAAGATAGAAATACTACACAATGCCAAAGCTAATCCTAATTAATTAAATTAAACATGAAACTATTTTGTGTTTTTAAAATTATATAAAGATAAAAATAAGGTACTATTTTTATATATTTTTTAAAATTTATGAAAAATACATAAACTAAAATATTGTTTTTTGTAATTTTCATTTTTCTTGTAATAAAATAAAGTAAAAGAGTCAAAATAAGTTGAAATAGCTATATTAGGCCTAAATTAAATATTTACGTGCTAAAATATAAAAAATTTTGGGGAGGGTCAAAAATCACATGTCTACAGAGGCCAGCTATAAGCTGCCTAATGTGTGCATCTACTTTATGTATCTGATTGGATAGGTGACGCATAATGTGAGGGCCGGATTGGAGTGGTCCTATGAGGTCAAATGACCCTGGTGCAGGTGCAAAGCATCCGGCGGGATCAGTGGTGGCCTTAGAGAACTGCCCAAATAAAGAGGATGCAACATCAATCCTTCTCTTTTTTGCTTGTTAGTGGGTCCCCTTTGCATCAATGGGTGGATCATCGGCTTTCCTGGACCTTTCTTATCATCATTTGGGCGTTTTAACACCCTAAAATCATAGCATAGTCGAGTGATCAATGATGGGAAGAATAGACTCTTGGACCTCCTATGGGTGGCTTCCTCGATTTCTCTAACAATGTGCTCCCCCTCGTTCACGGGTAGTCCATCCATGATAGCAGCAATTATCAGTGCCCTCTCTGGTGTCACATAAATGTCATTTGTAGAAGGCAAGACTCTTGCACAAATAATAAATAGCCACGTATTTGCCTCAGCAATGAAGTCATAAGAATTAACTCCCTTGTGCACTGTCAACCACTTCGGGGTCACCCCATCATCCAATTTGTCCACCAACAATTGGTTTCCTCATGCTTTTGCTCTGTCTCTGTAAACCTCATTATCGGTATTGGGAAGACCATAAATTTCGTTGATTATCTCAGGGATAAAATTGACTTGCACACCCCGCACAGTAGTAACTAAGGTTCCTTGGAAGTCGGTCCCCAAGGAGTTTGCATAAAATTCCAACATTATTGTGTAGTTGGCATCATTTGGTTGAGCGGCAAACAAATCCACCTACTTTCTACCAATCTTGTGTAGAAATCCGGCATTTTAGCTTCAAGCTTTTCCATGTTTATGCCTCTTTCCTTGATAATGGTTTTTGACAAGAGTTCGTCATATTTTCGTTCATATTCAGCAGATAAAAATCGGTCATGATCTAAGGGTTCCTCTTGTTCAGCTTCGGGGATATGTTTTTGCTCAATTTCATTGTGTTCCAAATCCATTTTATGCCCAAAGTAACTACAAAATAGACCAAAAATGTTAAAAGCTCATATAGACACTTAAAACAATGTATTACGAGGCATTTAGGACAAAGACATAGGTAAAAAAGATCCCAGGCAGAGCTGTGCAAAGCTACTGTTTTTAGCCATTTTGGGGACTGCCAGGTTTTGCTCTTCACGTTCGCGTAAGGCCCATCACATTCGCAAAGAGCAAGAAATTTTTCCCCAAAATTAGACCTTCGCATTCGCGAGCAGAACATCACATTAGCGAAGGTCATCTTCATCGCCCAGACCTATTTTTCTTTCGGGCATTTTGTCAAATAGTATGTGTGCCCTCTTTTCCTTGTTCATTTTCCAATCACTTTTAGCACACATCTCGCCCGAAATTGTACAATAATAATCACACAGTCACACTCAACAAGCCTCACCCAGCAAGCAACAACAAATTCACGCACAAGGTTGACATTTAAGACTAAAAATTTACAACCCTAAGCACAAAACAACCATGGCTGATCTTGTATTGTTTCACACCAAGAAAATGAAGAAAGAGTTAAGAGACAAGAGAGGAAATAACATACCTTGCAAATGAAAATGGAAAATTGCAATGGACTTGAAGAATATGGGGAATTTTATTTTTAGGGATTTAAGGAGGAGGAGAATTGTTCTTGAGCCAAAAGGGAATTAAGTGGCCTGTTTCCAGTGTTTATAGTGTTTTTACAATTTTCAACTTACCTGACATGTCATGTTCGCGAAGGCAGAGTCGTCTACGCGAAGAGTAAAAACTGGTCAAAGATCACGAATGCGACAAAGTTATCGCGAACGCGTAAGCTTAATATTTTATTACACATTGCATTCGCGAAGATCCATCACGAACACGAAGTAATTATTCTGCAATTTCCAACAGCTAATGGCTTTGGGTTGTCCCGTTACCTCGACCTGCTCAAATCAACTCCAAAAAATCTAAAACTTGGCAGATTAGTCAAAAATAATATACTAAGCTATTCTAAAAAGGAAAATTTGAAAAATGACTAAAATTTTTGAAAAATGATGGGTTGCCTCCCACCAAGCGCCGCATTTAACGTCGTGGCACGACGCGAATCGACTTTACCACTTTTCATGCCACTTGGACGATATCAATTGGGTACCTAACTTGGACTCAAGCTTGTGACCACGATTAATGGGGGTGGTAAGTAGATGATCAAGCTACGCATTAATTTCTTCATTTTGCATTTCTTAGCTTTCTCGTGAGGAATGTCATTTTGTCTTCTTGAATATGCAAATTGCAAAATGTATGGCTCTTGTTTTTCTTCTTTGCTCTTCCATATGGATTCTCATGGCTCAATTCCCATATCACCATACAATTCCAAAGTTGAAAAATGCTTGGAATGCAAACTCAAGCCTTCAAATTGCAATTCTTCCTGAATTTTGACATCGTGTTTTTCCCCCAAATTAGAGTCAACTTTAACCATATTTTCAATTACACCGATTGTCTCGAATTCCATATTTTTCTCGGCATCACTAACAAGTATGAAGTCGGTTGGCGGATGTTCAATTCTTGATTCCTCAAAATAAAAGTTCACTTTCTTCCTCGAAGTTGGACTCTTCATGACCTCTTTCCACACTTTCAAATTGATAGGCATAATGAGCCTCAATCAATGATTTCATTTGATCTTCCAAATTGTGGATAGTCTCATCATTTCGATGTAGTGCTTGTTTTAAGTCCTCGAGTGCCAAGATTTGCTTCTCCTCATTTTCAAGAATGGCATCTAACATGAGCATAATCCTCTCATTTTGAGCATTTGAGAGTTCTTCTTGGTTTTGATCAAGTGCCAAAGAATGATTTTTGGCTTCAACCTGTAAGGAAGGTTCTTGGCTATCATTCACTTTCGCGGCTTTTCAAACCTCTAAAGCTTCAAGTATTTTTCCCATTTGTACGTTTAGCCTTTTAAGCGCCAAATCATTTTGGAAACTATTTTTCAAAAGCTCCTCTAAGGTATTTTGCTTTTTGTTTCCTCCTTTAAGTAGGAATTCTAACATGAGCTTGAACTCTCCATTTTGACCATGCTCAATTTCTTTCACTTCCATATCCCTATAATTTTCATCACAAAAAGTAGAATCATCATAGCGGGGGATCGAAGAAGGAGGGACAAATAAGCACAATTATCCCAATGACCATTTTGAACACCACACTTATCACATATACTCCACTCATGGGATTAGATATCAACACCTATTTGAGACTCCAGTTATGTTTCTAGACCTGTTCGAGGACGAACGTTTGTTTAACAATGGAAGGATGTGATGACCCGGCCTGTCATTTTGAGAGTTATAGCCTCATTCCCCTATTTCTTGCTTATTTTGTGTTCTATAGTTGTATTATGACTTACTGGGTTAGTTGGTTCAGGTCCAGAGTGATTTTGGAGGGAATTGAGACACTTAGTCTCTTAATTGGAAGTTTAAGTGAAAAAGTCGACCGGATGTCGACTTAAGTGTAAACGACCTCAAATTTGAATTTTGATGGTTCCGATAGGCCCGTTAGGTGATTTTGGACTTAGAAGCGTATCCTGGATGTGATTTGGAGGTCCGTAGTAGGATTAGACTTGAATTAGCGAAAGTTGGAATTTTGGCGAATTTGACCGGCAGTGGAAATTTTGATATGGGGGTCGGATTGGATTTCCGGAAGTTGGAGTAGGTTCGTGGTGTTATTTATAACTTGTGTGCAAAATTTGAGGTCAATCGGACGTGATTTGATAGGTTTCGGTGTCGTTTGTAGAATTTGCAAATTTCAAAGTTCATTAGGCTTGAATCTGTGTGTAATTCATGTTTTTGATGTTGTTTGAGGTGATTTGAGGATCCGACTAAGTTCATATGATATTTTGGGACTTGTTGGCATGTTTGGTTGAGGTCCCGAGGGCCTCGGGTGAGTTTTGAGTGGTTAACGGATTATTTTTTATCTTTGGGAGATAGCTAATAGCTGCTGGTATTTTCTTCTGGTTTCCTTATACGCGATCGCATAACTTCATCCGTTATCGCGTAAGCTAATTTGGGGTAGAGGTGATTTTTTTCTATGCGGTCGCAGAGTAAGGAACGCGATGTGTAAGTGTATTAAGTTGTGCTTCGCGAACGCGTGGATAAGGTCGCGTTTGCGTAAGAGTAATTGAGCAGAAGAGGAGGTGAGGCAACTGTTCTACGCGATAGCGTGAGGCTGGACACGTTCGCGTAGGTTTGAGAGGTAGTGATTCGCGATCACGTAGGTTATTTCGTGTTCGCGTAGGCTAAAAGTGTGGGCAGTCTGTTTTGTGCTTCCCGATTGCGAGGATATTTCCGCGATCGCGATGAAGGAAATCTGGGCAGACAATATTAATTTTAAAATTGAGGGTTTGAGCCCATTCTTCATATTTTGAGCCAGAGACCACACGGATTCGGGTGATTCTTGAAGGGATTTTCGTAAAGTTGATTGGGTTAAGTGATTCTTACTTGGTTTTGGTTAAATCCCTTGATTATATCTTTAATTTTATCATCTAATTTATGAATTGGGGTGAGCAATTGGGGAACAAGAGGAAGAATTCTTGAGTTAGGATTTTGAGGTTTTGAATGGAATTTTATTATCGGATATGAGTAAACTTGGTATGGTTAGACTCGTGAGTGAATGGGCTTTCGGATTTTGTGATTTTTGTCGGATTTCGATACAAATAATAGTTTTTGAAAACTCAAATTGGAATTCAAAACTTCGAAGCTTTTTACTGGCTGTCAATGGTGGAAAGTCAAAATTTATTAATTGATAATTTCAATTCGAACACCAATTGTACAACATGAAAGAAAATTGATAAGTTAAAACTCTCTAGTAATACGATGGAAATCCATTGATGAATTCCATTAAAACTATATACAACATGAAAGGATAAAAAGCATAGAATAACAAAGGAAGAAAAAATGGGGAAAGAACAGAGAATGAGAGATTGAGAGATAGAGACAAAAAGAGAGAGAGAGGATACTCATTTAAAATTAATTTGTATATAACTGATAAATTTTATATAACCATGTACCTAAGTTAAAATTAGGGAGGGTAAATAAGTTTTTTATGTAGTATAGATAGGTAAAAATCTCTATTTTTATGTAGTAGTTTTTAAATATGTAAATTCTTTTTATAAAAGGAAACTTTTTTTATGTCCAAATTCCAAAAAATTGGTTAGTTTGATGCTTTCTAAGAGAAAAAGATTATAGTAGTAGATTTTTCTTGTTCCAAAAGGCCAATGACTTTCACTTGTCATTTAACACCACGCTATCGTCCGGAACTGAGATTCCATAAACCCCTTAAACCCCTTAGCCGTAGAATGACCATAAGGCTCTTCAGATATGCTCGTTTTGTTGGTCATCCTTTCAAAATCTCTTCAAGATTCATATGCTCCGAGAATAACCTTGTTTCATTGGTAGACCCAGAACTGAGATTCCCAGAAAATGAATCTTTTCAACAAGAAAAGAAGATGGGTGGTTCATTTTCAGTCCAAGAAATGGATTCAATCTTGGGTGCTGAAGTTATCTCCAAAGATGAGATTGGTAAGTTTTCAGATGATGCTTTCTTGATTATAAATGCTATAAGGAAGGGTAATGATGGGTTTGGAGAGAGAACTGAGAGAGTTGTTAGGCATTTTAGGGAAAAGCTCAACCCTGGTTTAGTGGTTGATGTGTTGAGAAATATACATAACCCTGAATTGGGTGTTAAGTTTTTCATGTGGGCTGGTAGACAAATTGGCTATGTGCATAATGCATCTGTTTATGATGCTTTGTTGGATGTAATAGGGTGTGATGTCCCATTACATTTTGTTCAAGATATAGGAAAAGATGATAGGGAAGTGCTTGGCAAGTTGCTTAATGTGTTGATAAGCAAGTGTTGCAGGAATGGGTTGTGGGATTTAGCATTGCAGGAGCTGGGAAGGCTCAAGAATTTTGGTTACAAGCCCTCGGCGGCCACTTATAGTGCTCTGATTCAGGTGTTTCTGCAAGTAAATAGATTGGAGACTGCATCTTTGATATACAAGGAGATGTCAGCACTTAACTTTAAGATGGACAAGCGTACATTAAATAGCTTTACGCGATCATTGTGCAAAGTGGGTAAATGGAGAGAAGGCCTTGATTTAATTGACAAGGAAGAGTTTGTGCCTGATACAGTGATTTATACTAATATGATTTCAGGATTATGTGAAGGTTCCCTCTTTGAAGAAGCAATGAATTTTCTCAATATAATGCGGACTAGTTCGTGTATCCCTAATCGTGTAACCTATGAAGTTTTGCTTTGTGCACTTTTAAACAGGAAAAAACTTGGTCGTGTCAAGAGAGTTCTTAATCTTATGATTTCTGAAGGTTGTTATCCAGGTCAGAAAATATTTAATTCTCTTGTACATGCATACTGTAGATCAGGAGATTACTGGTATGCCTATAAATTGCTCAAAAAAATGGATGGCTGTGGCTGTAAGCCAGGATACGTAGTTTACAACATATTGATTGGTGGTATTTGTGGCATTGAGGAGTTACCAAGCAAGGATGTGCTAGAATTGGCTGAAGATGTGTATAATGAAATGCTAAATGCAAGACAAGTACTGAATAAAGTCAATGTGGTCAATTTTGCACGATGCCTTTGTGGATTTGGAAAATATGAGGAGGCTTTTAATGTTATTAAAGAAATGATGAGCAAAGGTTTTATACCTGATGTCAGTACATACTCGAAAGTTATTGGTTTTCTTTGTAATGCCTCCAAAGTAGACAAGGCATTCCTGTTGTTCCAAGAAATGATGAGGAATGGAATTATTCCAGATGTTTATACTTACACAATTTTGATTGATAGCTTTTGTAAATCTGGCCTTATTCAACAGGCTCATAATTGGTTTAATGAAATGATTGAAAAGGGTTGTACTCCTAATGTAGTGACTTACACAGCTATTATCCATGCTTACCTCAAGCAAAGGCAAATCTCAGATGCAAATGAGCTCTTTGAATTGATGTTAATGCAAGGATGCGTTCCAAATATTGTCACTTTCACTGCTTTGATTGATGGATACTGTAAAGCTGGACACATAGAGAAGGCTTGCCAGATCTATGCAAGAATGAAGGGGAGTCTAGATACTGCTGAAGTAGAGTCGTACTTCAAGGTTGATCTTGATGGTAATAAGGAGCCAAATGTCGTTACATATGGAGCTATGATTGATGGTTTGTGCAAAGCACATAGGGTGAAAGAAGCTCGCAATCTTTTGGATGTCATGTTAATGGAAGGATGCGAGCCAAATCATATTGTTTATGACGCATTAATTGATGGGCTTTGCAAGGTGGGTAAGCTAGATGATGCGCAAGAGATATTTACCAAAATGTCAGAATGTGGATATAGTCCGAGTGTTTACACATACAGCTCTCTAATTGATAGGCTATTTAAGGATAATCGTTTGGATCTTGCTATAAAAGTCTTGTCTAAAATGCTCGAAAGTTCTTGCCGCCCAAATGTCGTTATATACACAGAGATGGTAGATGGCTTTTGTAAAGTTGGTAAAATAGATGAAGCTTATAAACTTATGTTGATGATGGAAGAAAAGGGGTGTCATCCAAATGTTGTGACCTATACTGCAATGATTGATGGATTTGGCAAAGCTGGAAAAGTGAGTAAGTGTCTTGAACTCATCGAAAGGATGGGTAATAAGGGTTGCGCACCAAATTACATAACCTATTCAGTTGCAATAAAGCATTGTTGTGCTGCAGGACTTTTAGATGAGGCTCTCCAACTTCTTGAGGAAATGAAACAAATAAGTTGGCCGAAACACATGGCCAGCCATCGTAAGGTTATTGAAGGTTTGGAAAGAGAGTACTTAATCAGTCTGGGTCTTTTAGAGGACATGGGCAACAAAAATTCTCTTCCAATTATTCCAGTTTATAGGGTTCTAATTGATAGCTATCAAAAAGCAGGAAGACTTGAATTTGCCGTGGAGCTACTTAAAGAGACTTCATCATCTTTGCCATTTTCAAATCTTGATAAGAAAATGTACTCTTCCTTGATCGAGTGCCTTTCTGTTTCAAACAAAGTTGAATTGGCGTTTGAATTATATGTAGACATGATAAAGAAAGGTGCAGTTCCAGAGCTTACGGACTTTGTTAACCTCATTAAGGGATTAGTAAGCATGAATAGATGGGAGAATGCACTTGAACTCTCCCAGAGCTTGTATTACATGGTCAGTACCTCTTCGTTTCAGCTCTGTCTTTCAATAGATATAACAAATTATTTGTTGGTTTCATATGTATTTTGTACGCTTTATAAGTTTTGAAGTTCTGCAGTTAACGTTTCCAATGTGGTCCGTGTTGACATAATAAACTAAATCCAATAACAGAAGGAGCTGGTAGAACTAAACCTATTCCTATAAACATAAGAACAGAATGTTTCAGATTCATAATATTCATCATCTCTAAGATAGGAAAACTTCGTTTTGACTCTTGATTTAGATCCCAAGTGTTAGAAGTAGGAAAGAACTGTATTTTTTTTTTTTTTTTGGTAATTAAAAAAGAACTGTATATTTATGTACACATTCCAGTAGATTCTACCTAGTGACTTTAACGCCGTGAGAAGCAGCTCATATGTTTATCTGTGTACACTCTTTAAAGTACATGTTCTTGTGTGGTTTTAGTGTTCTTAATCCACTGAAGTTGCTATGTTCTTTGTTGGTTTCTGAAGCCTTTGCGTGTAATTCCTTGGTAAATATATGTAAATGTTGAGGTTCTTCCTTCACTTCCTTTTTCTACCATTCTTTTTTCCCAGTTACATGCATCGAAATCCACCACCATTCGGCTCCTTTAAAGGTCAAGAAATGATACGTTGAGTCTATCTCATTATGAGGCACTACCTGTTGGCACCTGATATACATACTTGGAGCTGCACTAGTTGACAGGCTGCAGTTTGACCTTGTTATAACCAAGTAAGTAGCATATACACAAATATCACAATCTCACTAGCTTTGCAAATTATTCTCGTCTCTATTTTTGATACATTTATTTGACGTATACTTGATTGTTAGCTTGCTATTAGAGTTTCTGGTTTGTGTTTCCTATGTGTCTGTATTATTTCAAATATTTTCATCTACCTTTCATTTTTATATAGCTTGAGGAAATTGACGACCATGGCAGGATTCTATGCCTAGCTTCAACGTTGGACCATAGGCATCTGAATGAATTACTTACCCCCACCCCCCAAAAAAAGGAAAAGATATTCGAATGAATTACTTGCTACAAAGAAGTTGGGTCGTACAGTTTACGATGGCTTTCTTCTAGCAGTGTTGGAGAACAGTCAAAGAGGATATTATGAAAGCGATATCGCCAATACCGTACTATAAGGAAGCATGAAAAGAGCCTCAATTCTTCTTTTATTGCGAAATACAAAAGAGCGAATGGGCATCAACATTAAGAGTCTACTGGAAAGCATCTATAAAATTTTTGCATGTTGCTTTCCGTTTTGACTTAAGAGAATGTTAGACTCCATTGTTTCAACGTCCCAAAATGGTTTTGTAGAAGGGCGACAGATACTTGAAGCGGATTCAATTGCAAATGAGCTTGTGGACTAGAGATCAAAAACTGGAAAAGTAGGTGTGCTTTGCAAGCTGGATTTGGAAAGGCGTATAACCACATCTATTGGGTTTTCAGGAGTATGTAATGGGGAGATTGGTTTCAGGAAAGACATAGACTTTTGGCATATCCACATTGAGATTATTAGTTTTGGTCAACGAGGTTTTGCCTAAGGCAAAGAGTCCCCTTGTTTCACATGCTATTTTTTTGGTTAAGAAAGCATTGGACAAGATAATGAATAGGGCGACAAGGGTAGGTTAGTTCAGAGGCTTCAAGGGCAACGGAGGAGGCAAGATAGCATACGGGCGTACCACCTACCATTCGCAGATGATACAGTAGTGTTTTAGTGTTAGAATCTAAACAGATCTCTTCTATGCTTCTAGGCAGTCTCAAGTTTGAAGATCAATTTAGGGAAGTATGAGATCTTTCTGGTGGGTGAGATTGAGAATATTGGACAGCTAGCAGACACTTTTTTTTGATGATGCTAATAGATCAGCCCATGGGCATCTTGATGCTGTCTTGGTATGAAACGATGCTTTGAACACACAAGGGAGGATGAATCAAGTAGAAGTTTCAATATGGGTCAAGAAATATGCTGAAATTATGCAAGCAGCTTGGTCTGCATGCTATGGAGTACAAAGATGATCTATTAAAGTTTTTTTTACGCATTGAAAAGAATAGGTTTGATAGAAATTCTAGTTCAGTGAAAAGCCCTTTGCCGAAAAGGTAGAGTAGCAGAAAGCTAAAGCAGCTATTGGAATTCAATGTTAAATTTGGTGAAAGCAAGAATAGAGGTAGAAGTTTTGTCACTGATAAGAGATGAAGCCGAAAATTTTCTATTGGAAGTTTGGAAATTTAGGGCATTACACAATAGAAACAAAAGGATGATGATAATACTAATGGTGCATAAGTGGAATTCCGATATATTTTGCTTCACTAAAACAAAGCTTAAACATTATAATTCTTCAATCATCAAACAAAATGAGGGAAATCGATGGATGAATTTGTTTGAAATAGAGGCTCAAGGTAATAGTGGGGTATCATCATTATGTGGTATAAAAGGAGATGAGACTGTTATGACAGCTTCTTAGGTATCAATACAGTTTCTGTATGGATGGAAGAGCTTAACACTGGCTTCAAATGCTTTCTTACTAGAGTATGGGCCTTGTGATAGAAAAACAGTCGAGAATTATGGAAAGAGATTGCAGCTGTAAGAGGATTGAATGAATTGTTCTGGGTCATTGGAGGTGATTCTAGTTTTGTAGGTTTGAGGATGAAACAATTAGTAGATCTAAAAATGCTAAATTGATGAAAGACTTTTCTAGATGCTAAGAGATTAGGGTGCAAATCATTTAAAAAAATAAGATAAGGTGTGAACTGCAGAAGAGCGCATACATTAAGGGTGCAAATTACAAAAAACCCCATTGATCTTCCTCTCATGGGGGGGGGGGTCGGCATACATGGTTTAAGGGAAATAGGGAGGATGCTGCTTCGAGGATTACTTCATGCGTGAAGCGATGCTCACCAAAGAAGAGAGTGCTTAAGACAATGAGTAGCAAGTCGATTCTTTAAATTTCACAACATCATGCAATGAGTAACTAATGTCCTCCATTTATAATGATCAAAACATGATTCATATTCTACACCTATACCAAGAAACTGGAATTAATGGAGCCGCGTGTCCTTTTGCTGTATGTGCGTGCTACACAACAATGTAAATACTAGAGGGCTGGCACATCAGTTGGCACAAGTGCTACAACTTTTATATGTAAAATTGACAATTTTTATATTCCCTGGTTATTTCGCGCATGTGCACTGACATTAATGAGAAAAATTGACAGAAGTCCACCACATATGCGCCTATATTTATTCATACAACCTGGCATAGATCTAGCTCATATGCCAACATTTATGCACAAAATTGATAGAAGTCCATCACATATATGCTAGTATTTATTCATAAAAGTGGCAGAGACCCCGTGCATGTGCTGTTATGCTCCACTGTTGTAAACCGTAGCAACTTTTTTTTATAATCCGAGAAATCCCTGAGGGTCAATGGCCAATGACTTGAAAATCGGAGGATAATGGGCCTGCCTTTCTACCCTTCTCTACTTAAATATTAGGCTTTTGTCTACGACATGGTACAAATCCGTGACATGCGCCTAACCTACACATCACATATACTTAACACTAGATTAGAGCCTTGGGGGCTCAGCCAATAAGAAATTGCTTTCCTGGGTTGAAATGGTTTCTACATTTTGGTGTTTTGTGGGACTAGAATCACTTGCTTCACTTATGCATCTAACGATTTTAATGCCTCTTTTCACATTATTGATGTCCAAAACACTTAGTTTCATCAGTTAGACATGTATTCTTACACATCTACCGGAAATGCTTCGCTGATTTACTCCATGAAAGATGTGCAATAAAATGTTTTCACACCAATTTTATTTGACCAGGAGACAAGTCAGGGCTCCAATCCAGTGAAGGAATATCCACTAGGGATCAAAACTTTGTTAAAACTACTTACTTGATTCTCCTTGCGGAAAGCACAAGAACATTCCAATACTTGAGTCATGGGGCAAGGAAACCTTCTTTTATTGAGAGATTCCTCAGGTTTCACAACCTAAAATTCTCCCTTTGTTGCAATTCTTCTATATGAATGTGTGTATGTTTTCTCTCTTTTTGGTTCTTTCTTGTGTGGAAATGACTTCGTTAATGTTGGTTAATTAGTAAATGTTTAGTGCCTATAAGAATGGAGCACCATTATGGGTTGACGCAACCCCCATAGCTAGCAGAAAGTAAATTCTTACACGTCAAATTTGAATTCTTAATTGTAAGAGATCTCTGCTCAAATGTGGCTGTTTCTGGGAAAATATTAAATCCTTTTCTGAAAATATTCTTTAAGAGATCTTTTTCAATGTGGCTTTTGCATTGTGAGGATTAATCATGAATTGACTAGTTTTACGCTGGTTGGCCGCATACTGCAACCCTCCTTTATCCGAGCTTAGATCCGGCAATGCGACCAAGTTCATATAGGCAGAGTTTGGACTCATATAGCCGATCCCATTTGCTTGGGGCTAAGGCGTAGTTGTTGTTTCTATATGGCTTTTGTAGAGCAACTTATCCGAAACTGCTCTATTCCAGTTCTGAATATAATAATAAGAGATCTATTGCAGCTCAAAATGTGGCTGTCGCATTGCAACTTATTCAAACACTCTAACGATTGAGAATATGCTGAAATGAGAGTTTTATAAAGCAGTATGAACCTTGTGGGCCTTGTAACAACTTTGATTCCGTTTTTGTTTTCATTTTGACACAATTTCTTTGATTCTTAGCGCATCTTACATTTTTACATATATTTGTGGACATGTTTTCTATTTTCTAACTTCGGGCTTTTGTTTTTGTATTGCAAAGGGTTGCACTTTGAATATGCTTGTAATGGAAAGAAGTAATACAGCAGTGCTTTGTTCTCCAAGGCTTCAAGGTGTGGTCATGTTGGATACAATATGAAGGTTGTGTTCCAACCCATGTGATGTTCTAGGTATGAACGCTTCGATCCCCATTCAAATCTTCCTGCCTTCTCCATCGTTAAAATAAAAGTGGAAAGGAAAAAGAGACCGTTGCATTTCTTTATTGGTAAGCTCTTAAATCAATTGTTAAAACCAATCAAGGCCACGAAGGGCAATTACTTCTTTACTATCATTACGATGTGTGCAAGGATGTATTCATGAGTAGGTTAATTTGCTCTGTTTAACACAATTCTAGTTAATCTCTTTCTATTTTCCTACTTCTTTTGTGTTGATGTGGTGTCCTTCCAGCTTGCACGCGCTAAACCACCAGACAACTTGCTATAAGCCACATGCACAGGTGATGATTACTCCCTATCTGTCTCTATCCACAAATACTAGTTAGTCTTCTGTCGTGACTATTAGGTTGAAGCAAATACTTAATGTAAAAACCTGATAATTCCTGGTCTACAATTTCGTTGCTGCCTTGCTGGCAGCCAAGGTTCTCATACCTGCATTTACTCTTGGAATAGCTCCGTTTTATATCCCCTAGCTACTGCTGTGATAACTTAAGCGGCTCAAGGGAGGAGGGGGTATGCGAACAAAATATTGCCTGAAGTATTAGTTGAGATTTAAACTTATGTCATTTTAATTTACAAGTATCCATGAGTGGCGTGGTCATTTTGTCTAAACTGAATAGCTTGTATGAAATTGATCAAAGTCTAAGCTGGTCAATGTCATTTGGCATATTAGATGCAGGCATATCATTATATAAAATATCAATGAAAAAACATTTACCAGCATTCTTGCAGATAAAGATGCTTGTGTGTCTGCACGAATATAACTCACATATATATAGATACGTGTTGAAAGAACAGAGTTGTTTCTCCTTTTGTTATGTGCATTTCCAGCACCCACATAGTGCTGGACGTCTCTTATATAGATAGATGTCATGTCATTCCAATAAGAGAGTGTTATTAAAGGTAAAATGGGAATGATAGAAAGGTGTCAATCTTTTTGGAGAGGGCTAAAAGGGAAAGAGTGTCATATAAAGTAAAATGGAGGGAGTATTATTATTTACGTTTGTGGTATAATTGACAAACTGGATCAATTAACTAATTCGCTTGTTCCTAACTCTTTCCCCTTCCCCTGATGTATACACTGACTGTAGTTCACACAATTTGATCTCCCTCGCAATATAAGATAGTTATGTAAGTTCATACAATTTGGTTCCCTTTTGCAATATAAAATGTGTATGTAAAGTATCTAATATCTGTTTTTAACATTATCCAACAGGAACTTTGTTTGCTGCTTGATGGCTATTGAGACGAATTTGCCAAAAAATCCTATTTATTTTTCAGCAGGTTCTCTCTTAATCTCCTTTACTTCTTTTTATTATATCTTTGAGGAATTCTTGGCCCTTCTTGATTCATATTAAAGAGACGAATTATGTCCATTATTCTTTTACGCAAGGCCTGCTCTCCTAGTCCTTCTAATAGATTCTGCTTTGTTAGATGTGGTTTGGCTAGACGATGGGGACACGTCGATGTCAACTAAAACACCCAGCAGAATCTGGTTTGATGAGAACCCTGCTAGGTTTTTTTCTTTCTCATTTCCTCCTAAATTGGTATAGTTTCATTCTATACAAGGTGTTTCTTATCTCTATCTACTTGTACGCCATTCTAGTCCTTTAACCCTTTGGTTTTCTTTCAAGTTTCAAGGATTTCATGGTGAATTTTCATGCTGAATGACTCCTAGAAATAGTCAATTGATATTGTTGGCTTATGATGATGATATAGTAGTAATACGAAAGTTTCTGATATTTTCTTTTCCATCTCAAAAGTATTATCTATTTGTTTTCTTTTGGAGTACTTCCGATCCAGTTATGTGTCTTGTATTATCTATTTGTTTTCTTTTGGAGTACTTCCGATCCAGTTATGTGTCTTCTTCTGTTGTTACCTTTCTAATGTAGTAATTGATCTTTCAAAGAATCTAACTTTGCCTGTTTATTGGATGCTTGTGCCAGATTCATCAAACCTTTTACTACACACCCTGATCTGAGGAAACCGTGTATCTTGTCTAGTTTCTGTCACGCAAGGATTAATACTCGGTACATAGCGGTAAGCCCAAGATGGTGTTACTTAAAGAGAATTGAATTAGATCTGCAGATTCAGTATGTAATCCTGCTTATATGAGTGTCTCCATTCCGTAATCTACGTTGAAGCTGGTGTATCGTACGCATTTCTAAGAAGTTCTTTCTGCCCAAGCTGCAAGTTTATGGTTTCAGGAGTTGACATGGAATTAGTTGATTGTATGTGAGAATCAAGTCTTTTAAGTATGTACTCGCATGCCAAAAAGAAACAGTACCAAAGAATTTGTCCATCAGAAATGTTGAAGTGTGTGACCGTCTCATCTAAAAGCTTAAGCTGTTAGAGAGAGAGCACTTCTATTTACTTAATTATGTCTTCAACAAGAAAGAGCTTATGATCACATAGGAGCAGAATATCATGAAGTTCAGTTTGCTCACTGTTGAGAGGGGCTTGATACCATGAGCTCAGAAGTGTAGCTCTGTCACTAGGAGAAAATGCATCTCTTTCTCTTAATAAAGGTTGGTTTTATTAATGTTGTTAATCTCTCGAATGATTAGTTGAGATCATCTTTAGTTGCAATCAATTTAATAATTTTTCTAGTTTAAAGTGGAATGCCCTCATGTATCCGTCCTGGCTATACATCTGAGCTAGTAAAATTCTGCTGCATTTAATTAGCAGGAGATAAGAAGCAAGCTTCTGAGGTTATTTATTCATGAAGAATTTGAAACTTTAATACTTCATTAAGGACTGATTACACTATTTTATTCCGGAAGTCTTAAAGCTTATTGCTATGACTTGGACGATCCATTGGTACTTGACTTCTACCAGCTTGCTTGTCAACATTTTGTTTGGTTGAACTGTTGAAGCAACAAGGCATCTGCAATAATAGTACTGTTTCTCTGAGTCTCTTCTGCACGCATTTCAAAGGGAGACTGATAATTCCGATCCTCATATTTCATTAATGTATTGGTTTACCAGATAACCTTTGATAGGCAGCTTCATTTTACCATGAAGATTGTGGAGGGTGAAGCTGAGGACCTGAGAGAAATTCACATTTGTTTCTTGAGCAGCAGTTCTTATGTCAACAGTTATTAGGTTGGAGTTTGGACAACTTATAGATTAAAGTAGCAAATTATTTTGTTTGCTGCTAAGGAGGGCTCGTTTTGGATGAGAATTAAACAATGTTTTGAAGTGTCGAAATAGAAGACGAGTACCAGGTGGTCTATTTTTGGATTAATTCAAGACAAAGTGTAGGGATAACTATTACGCCCTCTCTTTCAATGTGTTAACTTAATAGATTGCCCAAGGTCAAGTTATCTCCACTCATCCTTTACTTGCTGCCACGTGGGGGCTTTTTCCCACCTACAATTATCCACAAATCCTTAATTACATGGTTAATCTCCCATTAAATCAATAATTAACCAATTATCCACATAATTAGGAATTATCTCAAATTACTTAAAACACTACTCACCTTTAATACACTTTGCATACCTTTCTATTATGGCCATGTGGTACCTTGTATGGCACTAGGTCATAAATACGGGATATTATAGCTTAGACCATATTTTACCCCAACATGTCACATTTCGACGAAATTCATTTTCTCCTATTTGCTTACCTTTTCTCCTTCACGAATTTTACTCATCATTTGTTTGAAATAGCATAATGCGTATAATCCCAAAATAACCTCAAAATAATTTCATTCCCGGACTTACGTTAAGTAACTTATGACAAAAATTTAGCATACGAAAATGTGGGATGTAACATCTTGTTCTCGAGTTTTCATCAATTCACTTATGACATATTTTCACATACGAAAGCATGGGGTGTAACATTATTTCGCCCTTTGGAACATTCATCCTCGAATGTTGACCGATGCTCTTATCATTTTCATAACTTATAACTCTTGTGAATACCTTAATACTCTCACTGCCCTTTTAGGCAGTTGTTCTGTGACTAAAGCCAAAGGCCAGGGCATTCCCCCATTTAGGCCCCTTTCCCACGCCATGACTTGTGATCGAATTCTTTCCAATCTCGTAACTGTTGCTATCTTCTATCATGCAGCCTTTACGATACTAACCTTGTAAGTGTGCCTATGTGACTCTTCTCTCCCTTTTCCTTCAGCTTTTAGCCAATCTTTAGGCCTTACTTTGTAAACATATACAAGGCTTAATAGGATGCCTCTCTGGGCATCTATAGGTGTACTGAAGTTCTTCGCTCGGTACTTTGTAGAACTTGCGAATATGGCTATATCTTATTTCATAGACCTAGTTATCCATTCGTATGACTTTACTGCATCTATGTAGGTCATACTGTACCATAATTCTTACTTCAATTTATCGTTACTGAGGTCTGCAACCAACTCCGGGTTACTCTCGTTGCTTATCCTTAAAACTGATGGTCTAATCTCATCTCCACTGTTGAACTTTTATCCATCTATTGTTGATTCACCTTGATGTCGATTCATCATCTACTACTGATAACTTGATCTTTTATGTAACACTGCCGCTAGGGCTCGCGTCTCATCGGTGACATCTGGAGTAATTAGATTGATCCACCTAGGGGTTATACTATACTTTAATAATCGTATTCTATAGCATCCCAATGTGTTTCACCTTACGTGGGTATTTTAATTCCGTACAATCCATGAAATCCTCTTCAAATCATTGCTCAATCGAAGGCTCAAACATCATCCTTTATCTATCACAATTACACCTTTATTCTATTACCAGGGCAGTATTCCATCTCTTTTAAATGCTACTAGTCTTAAATTCCTTTGAGTTCATTCAGGTTATACTGAGCTTTCTATAACCTAAAGAAGCCATCAGCTATCTTGTTTTTATGGGCTTAATCCCGAGGACTCATCAGTTTCTCGTTACCTTCTCACTCACCCATTCTTTTCCTTACTCTTGTCTTCCTAAAACCTTGTCGCTCTATCATACTTTAGCTTGCGACCTACATATATCCATATATACTGCTCGCAACCTTGCTTGAACCATAGATTTCATCGTATTATTCTGGAACATCAAGCGAGACATCACATCATCTCTAACTCTTCTTTACTCTCCCAACTAGATCTCTCGGCACCTAGAAACCATAGGCTAGAAGATATGCTATTGACGATGACGCTATCATTCCTGGTTACGGAATACTCGTGCTTCTAGCCTTTTATCTGCAGTATGGACTATTCACCACATCCTGCATTTGAGTATCTCGTACGTTGTTCACATTTACCTTACTTACCTTAAAATCTCGCATCACCTCTTCCATCTCTTTTATGACCCCCCTTTCCACATAGGTATAATTCACATCCACAACTCGATAATACTCGCACCTCTGGTGCATATGCAATCCGGTGGGATCTTCATACTACCTTCTTATGAGGCTCATACTTTCTAACTAGATTTATCGTAGAGCCGTTATAGAATATAGTTGTTGTGCTATATCTCTTAAACCTCTAATATTAAGAATGATTCTGCTATGTTCTCAATCATGATTCCTATAACTTCTGGGTCCAATGATCGGATTCCTGATTTACTTCGTTGATGTAACTCTTTAGTTTCCTCCTTCTTCTGGTCAGCCTTTATGTCGGCTTAAATCATCTCCTGATCTGTGGTTCATGGTATTAGTTATTCTGTTTAGCCTTTCGCAGGCCCTGAGGAATATGCATGATATAATCCTTTAACAATTTAATCTTTCGTCTAAGACCTGGGCTCAATTCTTTCTTTTAACATATACCAGAATCTTCTACGGCTGTATATGCTGCATTTATAAAACTCTGAACCCTTAAGTGTGTTCATAACGTAACCCACTCTGGATCATTGATCAAATAATTTCTTTTGTTCTATCTTAGCTTTCTTTCAACATAAGCTATTACTTTTTCTAGTCTTTCTGTCCCCTTGTTGAGTCCATACTTCGCTTATCTTAGTGCCCACATATGCCAGAGTTTTCATACAACTCATATGATCTCAAATATTACTTTTAATTTTACTTCCCGTTCATTAGCCACGGTAGGTGCCGCTTTCCTTTGGAGTGCTTACAATGTGGTTGCGAGACTGTGGTTACACGACCATTTCCTCTTTAGGTCGTTGTGCTTAGGTTGAAGCCTTCTTCCTTATTTCCTCAGCTAGTTTTTTGTTGTAGTACTTAGGGAGAACCCTTGACTCTCATAAAGCTGTGAGCTTATTACAGACCTTTTTGATGTCCTTCTTGCCTATAATCATCCGTAGTTGCTTACCTCCGTGCCCTTGTGCTTGTAGGGTTTCTTCTGAACTGATATTTTGATTGCCTTCCCAGTGACACTTTCTTTTATCCCCGTAACACTCATACGGTACCTTTAACTATCCCGACTCCTATTTGAATGTATCTCAAGTATTATAATGACATTACTACAAGGCTGAATTCTCCATGTTGGGTTTTTCTACATTTATCTTGCATGATGTGCTGATTTGTCTGTAACTTCTTGTCTGGTCATGACTAGGCTCTTCCTGAGTCAACTATTAACTACTTATCGGCCCATTCTCATATCCATATTCCGCGTGATATTTCTTAGGTTATTTCCTTATCTTAACTTACTTCACGTACTGGATCCTTATCTATCAATAACATCCCAGGCATGAATACTTACTTCCTTCTTCTGACATCGTGCTTACATAACGTTCTGGAATCATAGCATATCTGTAACACTTGGATAAGTGCAATCTCATCCCTTTCTCATTTTTTATCGCATTCTTCCTTTATCATTCCATATTTTCCCTTTTAGGGGAGTACTAAGACTTGGAGCTATGATCCTATAGATGTTTTTCCTCTTCATCTTTGGCATCCTCTCACATCATCAATGACCCTTACTCACCTTGCGGTAATCCTACTGGCACATACAGTCCCTTAAGCTTAACTTTGCTCATATTGCTTGCTTTAGGGGAATGTCTCCCTGAATGACCATTCTCTGAATTCATCATGGATCTTCTTTTGTTGTCCACTCTATTGTTTCCGGAATGCAATATGAAATTCTGATGATGCTGACGATTATCAAATCACTCAGTTCCTAATTCATGTTTAGTTTATCCTTGTTCACCAGTCCATACTGATTTCTATTACTCTAGGGTCTAACTTTTCCTTTTGTAACACTCTATTGTTTCCATCCATGTATCACATCTCACTCATAATGTTTCATTATCCCTCTTCGTACTTCCCTGCTAATATTTTTATCTATCTCTTTATCTTGAAGACTTTAACAAGAAATTCTTTCGCTTTTAGCTTCCCTTGCTCCATATACTGGCTCTTCGGGCTGCCTAACATTCTCCCTCTACTAGGGATGGGAGCCATACTAAGGTTATATTTATCCCTTCAAGGTTTTCAGTTCCTATCTTTGTAGTACTCATATATAGCTGTACTATTTTAGTGTGCACTATCTGGGTGTTTCACAAGGAGATCTATTAGCACATTTGCAATATCCTTCGGAAATGTCAACTAATGCAAACAATCCATCCACCATTTTGGGTCACTCTAACCCCAACCGGATCCTTATATTCGTCCTTCTCCTATACTACTTTTGTTAGCCCCCATAGGGCATAAATTAGATGAGTGTGGTCAATTGTACATACCTCTGTTATTGTTGAAGGTAACTAAAAAAGGCTTATATTCCTCTGCCTGAATTGTAAATACTAATAATCTTCATTAACTGGGCGCCTCGTACCCTTCTTCATCTTGCTTCTTTTACTTGTTCAAACTTGTATCTAACTTCCAAATCTCTCATTGCCTTTCACCATAGGGGTGGAGATATTCTTGCCTTAAGGCTCCTTGTGAAGAGACTTATACATCTTAGTACACACATGATCTACTGAAGACCTTACATTTACTCATCATAAGCATCATGAAAATTGAGTTCCCCTGACTCAACTCTTCCATAGCCACATTCAATCTCTTACCAACTGTCTTTCTGGATGTAGGCATCCTCGTATTATGAACAAGATCGAGTATAGGAAATTGTGTTCTTACAATTGAGCTCAATGACACAATCTAGAATAAAAAGAAAGAGTGACAGTCCTAAATGCCTTGTAACCTCCTGCTTATAAGTGTGGTGCATAACACACCCATAAACAAAACTTTACGAGATACGGCTTGTAGACTCCCTAAGATATAACTGCTCTGATACTACTTTTGTCACGACCCAAACTGATGAGCCGCGGCAGGCACCCGGTACCTTACTCAACCGAGTACCAACGTAACGTATCTTTCTTATTACATCATCATAGATAGGTAGGCCAGAAGGCGCTTCATGATACAACCAGTGTAAATATGAGGGAATACCCGACATGGAACGACCTAGCCTGATATATAGAAACTTATACCTGTGACATACGGGCCTATAAGGCCAACATGATCCATTATATACTTTAAATATAGGTTGACAAGGCCATACAAATATCTGTACACATGATATCTGTCTACAAGCCTCTAAGAGTATATACTTATCATAAAGGTCGGGACTGACCCCGTCGTACCAACCAATATATGTACTAATCATATTGACCAAATAAGCAACCCCAGAGAAATGGAGTGCATCAACATCTTCCACTGAGCTGATAGCCTACTTGGAGGATTCTCGACCTGTCTATCAGGACCTGCAGGCATAAAACGCAGCGTCCCCAGGCAAAAGGGACATCAGTACAAATAATGTACCGAGTATGTAAGGAATGAAAATCAGTAAATAATAAACATGAGAGAAACATAGAGTAAAAGACTCGACATGGAAGTCTAAATAACTTTGTGAATCATTAATATGTATAATTCCATGCATATGCGTATAAATGTCATGTCGTGCATAGGTACATGTGTTAATAACATCATCAAGCCTTTGAGAGCATCCCATCATATCATCTCGGCCACTGTGGGCAAAATCATCAACGTATACCAGCTGATCAGGTGGTGGTGCGTATATAACGCCGTAACCTTTTCCCATATCCCATATACATATATTTACATATATACGCATATATATATAACACCATCTATGTATATATACATACATATATATATGTATGTATGTATATATACATACATATATATATGTATGTATACATACATATATACATATATATACATACATATATACATATATATATACGCGTATATAACGCCATCTGGTCATGAGTCAATGTACATAAATGCATGAGAAGTACGTCAATAAAATCTCTTGTAGTGTCATAAGACCATTATGCCTCTGAATATTATCATGAAGTAAACTTTTCAACTTACATATTTTTCTGAGTCCCATGAACATATTATAGAATAGTATGACACATGGCGAATCAAGAATATAAGCATCTCTAGCATTACTATGAATAGAGTCATTTATGGAAGTTGTGCATTTGCATGTTTTGTTTGCATCGTATAGATCATGCTAAAAGAAAGAAGGGATAGCCTTAACATACCTGGACTACGGAAAAATCCGTGTGATATTCTTGAGAAAGATTACACCTTTCTCCCTTAAAATGGAAAAAATCCCGTTGCTATCATAATATTTCGTTGTCCACAGTTTCCTCTGCATTCGTTGCAACCTTTCTGGTAGGTGTCAGATGCTGATCATTTTGAGAGGTACATATTATGCCTTTCAATGGCACTTCCCTTCTTCAAGGTGTGTACTATTTTCCTTTAAGTTGTCCAATGTATAGTACTCTTGCAGTAGTCATTGACTTCACATTCATTTGTCTTTAGAGGGGTGCATCGGCAATTAAGTTTCTCAAATATCTGAACAAGCAAATCGTGCTTTATAGTACTAATGCAAATGTTTCTGCTGCAAGCTTTATTTTATGTTTTCTCCTGATTTTATGCATTGATGCAGTAGAAACATTTGTTTCTTGTTATTATGGTTAGAATGCGTAAGATCCATTACTCTTATGTATACGGTGAATGGTCGCTTATCAACAGTTACTAGGTTGGAGGTTGGACACCTTATAGATTAAAGTAGCAAATTATTTTGTTTGCTGCTAAGGAGGGCTC
Organism: Nicotiana sylvestris; assembly: GCF_000393655.2. Classification (NCBI taxonomy): domain Eukaryota; kingdom Viridiplantae; phylum Streptophyta; class Magnoliopsida; order Solanales; family Solanaceae; genus Nicotiana; species Nicotiana sylvestris. The sequence continues at coordinate 49,517,940 of NC_091064.1, forward strand.
GTTTTGGATGAGAATTAAACAGTGTTTTGAAGTGTCGAAATAGAAGAGATGAGTACCAAGTGGTCTATTTTTGGATTAATTCAAGACAAAGTGTAGCGATAACTATTAAGCCCTCTCTTTCCATGTGTTAACTTAATAGATTACCCAAGGTCAAGGTATCTCCACTCATCCTTTACTTGCTCCCACGTGGGTGGGGGAGAGCTTTGTCTCCACCTACAATTATCCACAAATCCTTAATTACATGGTTAATATCCCATTAAACTAATAATTAATCAATTATCCACATAATTAGGAATTATGTCAAATTACTTAAAACACTACTCACCTTTAATACACTTTGCACACTTTTCTATTATGGTCATGTGGTACCTTGTATGGCACTAGTCCATAAATACGGGGTATTATAGCTTAGACCGTATTTTACCCCAACATGTCAAATTTTGACGAAATTTATTTTCTCGTATTATAGCTTAGACCGTATTTTACCCCAACATGTCAAATTTCGACGAAATTTATTTTCTCTTATTTGCTTACCTTTTCTCCTTCATGAATTTTACTCATCACGTGTTTGAAATAGCATGATGCGTATAATCCCAAAATAACCTCAAAATAATCTCATTCCCGGACTTACGTTAAGTAACTTATGACGAAAATTTAACATGCGAAAATGTGGGATGTAACATCTTGTTCCCGTGTTTTTATCAATTCACTTATGACATATTTTCACGTACGAAAACATGGGGTGTAACATTCATGGCCCACTATCCAAGTGTCTAGGTCTGAGAGAAATTGATTATGTGATTAGGGAAGTAAACAAAGGTAGTTTTTGAAACCACTCCGGAAACGATTCGTTGGTTCAAAATTGACGAGGGCTCGAGTACTATTGATACAGAATGGAACAAGACACTAAGGTTTTTGCACAAAAGGTGCGACAAGTACCAGTGGCATGCCTAGATGTTCTATCAGCTGTCAGAACACCTTCACTCGGTTATCTCAAAGTGGACATTCATGAAATGGGGAATGGACGTAGTAGACCCATTGTTTCTGGCACCTGGTCAGGTAAATTTCTACTAGTGTTGATTGACTATTTCTCAAAATGGGTCGAAGCAAGAATTTACTAGCAAATTCAAGAATTAGAGGTGATCAACTTCATTTGGGACCATATTATATCTAGATTCTGTGTCCTAAAGGAGATAACTTGTGATAATAGACCCAAATTCATTGGCACCAAGGTAACCCGATTATTCGAAGGGTTGAAGATCTAAATAATCATGTCAACTCCCTATAATCCTAGTTAAAATGGTTAAGATAAGTCAACGAATAAAACTTTGATACACAATATCAAGAAGAAGCTAGAGTAGTGTAACGACCAGATTGGTCGTTTTGAGCATTTGCACTTCGCTCGGTGGTTTGTGGGCATGAGTAGCTCTGTATGATGTATTATGACTTGTGTATATCTTCAGTTTTGGTGTTCGGGTGATTCAAAATTAGTTTGGAAGAATGAATTTCATGTTTGAAGCTCTAAGTTGGAAGGGTTGACCAAGTTTGACTTTTGAGTATTTGACCTTGGATCGGAGTTTTGATGGTTCCATTAGGCCTGAATGGTGATTTTGGACTTGGGCGTATGCTCGGTTTGCATTTGAATATTTTTAGAAGGTTTTGGCACTAATCGGCGAAAGTTAGAAATTTAAGGTTTGGAATGTTCATAAGCTTGACCGAGAGTTGACTTTGATGATATTAGGTTTGAATTGTTGTTCCGGGAGTTGGAATAGGTTCATTATGTCATTTGGAACTTGTATGCAAAATTTGGGTTCATTCCGGATGGTTAGGCTTGAATCGGACGTTTGGTTCGAAGTTTGAAGTTTATGAACTTAAGAGATTGATCTTGATCGACGATTCATGATTTTGATGTTGTTGTTTGTGATTTGAGGCCTCGAATAGGTTCATGTTATGTTTTGGAACTTGTTTGTATGTTCGGACGGGGTCCCGAGGGGCTCGGGTGAGTTTCGAGGTGGTTTCAGACCATTTTTAGGCCATTTTTAGTTGCTGGTTTTTGGCCACATGGGTGTGCACTGCGATCATGGGCTTTGGGTCACGTTCGTGAAGAGCAAATTTTCTATTTTGGCACTGTGAATTGCAATAGCAGAAGGCTTTTCACGATCACGTGGAGAAAAATTCTGTTGTCACTGATGTGACTTTGGAAGCTTATATCCTGCAATCTGTAAGGAATTTAGAAATGATCCAAAAATGAAAGTTTTAGTATTTTGTATCTAGTTTTCAGAAAATTAAACCATTTGTTATTTGGAGTTATGTAAGAAAAGTTATGGCTGATAAACTACAGGCTATCTGAGAAGAGTTTGGGAAGGGTTAATGGAAGTTTGTTCATCGCGATCGCGGTGAAATGGCCGCGATCGTGTAGGGTAAAAATTGTCAAGAAAATTTTTGTAATCACGATCGCAAGGTTTGTGACCGCGATCGCGAAGGGTACCTCTGGAACAGTGTATAAAGTACTATATTTCGAAGGTTTTAGATCGTTTAGCATATTTTGAGCTATGGAGCTCGGATTGAAGTGATTTTCACCACATGGATTAGGGTAAGTATTTTCTACTCGGTTTTGATTATATTTCATGAATCCATATTCGATTTTGGCATTTGTTAGATGATTTTGAAAGAGAAATTGGGGGGTTTTGTCTAAATGTTTATAAAGTAAATTTTTGAGTTTTGCACATCGATTCGGAGTCGGATTTGAGTGAAACTAGTATGGCTGGACCTGTAATTGAATAGGTTGTTGGATTTTGTTAGTTTGTTGGGTTCCAAGGTGCGGGCCCGAATTTGAGTTTTTGGTTGACTTTGGGATTTTGATTAAAAATTCGACCTTTATCGATCAGGTGTGTTTTCTTTGGCATTATTTGATGTTCTTGAGTTGCTTTTGGCTAGTTTCGAGCTGTTCGGAGGTCGATACGCGTAAGATGGCATTTCTAGAGTATTGTTTGACTTGGTCTGTATTGAATTCGGCTTGTTCGAGGTAAGTAACTTATCTAATCTTGGATTTGAGGGTATTTAACCCTGGGAACTGTGTTTTAAGAGATGTATTGAGGTGATACACATGCTAGGTGACGAGCGTGTGGGCGTGCACCGAGGAAATCATGATTTTAGTTGGCTATTAGACTGTGCTTGGACTTGTTTTATTGTTACATCTTGTTACCTCCATGTTCTCCCTACTTGTTGATTATATGAGCTATGAATCTTGTTAGAAATCATGTTTAGGCTATATACTTATTCTGTTGGGACCCACTGAAGTTATTTCTGCAGTTGAGGTATTTGCTTAAATTGCATTGCGTACTCAGTAATATCCATTCATTTGCATATCATATCTCAGTCTCTGTTATCATTTGTTGTCACATCATATATCATTGTTTTGGCTGATTTACATAAGATTTGTGAGCCTGAGAGACTGGAGAGATTGGTGACTGAGTTGGGGCCTGAGGGCCGGATTGTGAGTGATATTGATGGAATCTGGTTGCACGTCGCAACATGTATTATTGATTCAAGATGGGATTGGACTGTACGCCGTAACATGTTTTATTGATTAATGATGGGATCGGGCTGCACGCCGCAACATGACATGTTGGCTTATATTAGCGCTTGGGTAGGATCCGCCTCTCCAAAGTCTAACATACCGGCAGTGAGCACAGGTACGAAGTGTCGAATGATTGAGTGTACCGAGTGATTGAGTGTGAGACAGTGAGATTGAGCACTCTAAGAGTGTGAGCACATGAGTTCATCATTGTGATGCATTACATTTGACATGCATACTTGGCATGTAAGTATAGAGATGCATTTCCTCGTGCTAAATGGTATTGTGATATTCATGGCTTCACATACACAATGACATGTAGGCATATAAGTGTACTTTAATCATGCTATCTAAGAATGAAACATCTTATCTGTTGTTGAAAGTTTTGGGAAAACCACAGTTTTCTGAAATACTCATATTTTGGTGATTTCGGTGAAAGATTTGGGTTTTACTGTTATACCTTAAAAAGCATGCCTATTTTCCGTAACTCTGAACGAGCTATGCATCATATCTTTGAGTTATTACTTGTACTACTTTTATTATATTTTTACGAGTCATTCTTGGCTATTGGCGTTGGACTTTGACCGTTGTCCAAGCTCATTACTGCTTTGAACCTAAGGTTAGGTTTGTTACATATTGAGTACATGACGTCGGTTGTACTCATACTACACTTATGCACCTTGCGGCAGATTTTGGAGCTGATGTTGCTGTGTATGACGGGAGCTGGCATTGAAGATGTACCTGCGTTCTGGTTATAGCTTCCTCTTATTCTTGGTAGCTTTAGATTTATAAATCTACTAGTCTCTGAACACGTGCGTTACACGTGTAGTCCATATCAATTTTCACAAAATCAAAATAATTGTGATTACAAGTATATTGTATATAATAGCTTTTGTTTGAAACAGAATTATAAATTAAACTGTACAAAAAGTTACCACTACAATACTGATTATTTATGTATAACTATATTAGTTTTATTTTATGAGGTACGAATATGTAATGTTGGTATATGTTTTATCTTATTATCTCAGTTCACTTTATTATTACCATAACTCTTACAACAAACATAAATATCCCTTTTATACTATATACATAGTTGTTCATGTGATAAAATATGTTTACAAATTATTAACCATGAATTTTATCTAATGCAAAAAAAAAAATGCATTGAAAATTATGTTAGAAAGAAATTACACACCTATCATTCATTTTCTGATAGGAAATGTTGTATTTTATTTAAAATGTCTCCCTCCTCCTTCTTTGTTGATTTTTGATAGAGAAGCTCCTATTATAGCCCCTTAAAAATCAAGATGTTTCGCTAGAATATAACTTCTATTGGAAATACAATTCTGACTAATAATCGAGAGCAAAATCTTGCTCACATAGCCATACATGAAACATCATCAGCTAAGCTTTCATTCCAAAATGTCAGTATGAATACATACATAGAAATTGAGAACCAAATAAAAAATAAAATAAAATTAACACTCAATGAACATATACTACAATAATTGCTACAACAATTTTGAATGACCCGAATTAATATAGATTCAGAAACTTTTACATATACAATCCAAAAATTATGCACCAAATAAAGAAAAAAGAAGATGGAAACGTTACATGAACCAGTTACTTCCTACTATAGTAGAGAAACCATGTCTTGCCGTAGACCCCAGATTTTGCTTTTTCCTTTAAATATCAAACATGGTATAAGCAAAATGCTTAAAAGTTTGCTTGTAGAATGCTTTGACATTGTCTAGCCACGCAAGGATGAATAATGTTATAATGTCATTAGCAATAGAGGAAACAACATCACAATAATGAGATGGCAAATACGACTTTTCGATTTCTATAACGGATGAATCATTTAGCCATTTATTTAAGATAATAAAAATAATACTATTGACACTTTATTCTTTGGGTTGTGTTCTAAATATATTGAATTAGAAACAATTCAAAGGTTAGTGATGCTTAGAATTCCCAAGAAATTCTAGAACGTAGGATTTCCAATTAACAACATTTAGTAACTATTGTTTAATATTAAATAGGAGGTTACTAATTAGTGGTGAAAGTCAAAGGGCTGCCAATTGCATGCTTATCTTTATTTCAATTAAATATTTTCTTTTTTATTAGTTTTATTAGTATGTATATTTACATTTTTTTGTACAAAATTGTATTTGAAATATTATCATGTTGAAGGGTATTATAGTCATCTAGTTTTATAGGGTTATTTCAGTCTTTTAAGTTTCTAGTTTGGTCTTCATGCTTATAATATAGTATGATTTATGCATATGTCAAACAGATGATGTATTTATTTCATACCAGCTTTGTAAACTCTAAATCTTGGAAGCTCATGATTTGTACTACCAATCCTTGGGTTGTTATATAAAAGCTCAGTTATTTCATCATTTTATTCTCAGTAAATCTCATTTGAAATTCGATTATTATTAAATTGGCTTACATAGCGGGTTGGGTTAGGTCTCATTTAAAAATTTAAAGCTAGAAAATTGAGCAAAAGATGGGAAGGATCGTATCGATTTATTGGAATAAACGACAAAGGTGTATACCGACTCGCAAACAAGGCCAGGGAGGAATTACAAAGTAATTGGAATATCAGCCATTTGAAGTGATATTATTGCTAGAACACATGTATGCTTCACATTCTTTGTCTTGGCTATTTTTACTAACTTTTGGTCGTAGAAATAATACATCCATAATATCGGGACCACAAGCGTAGAAGCATCTCCGGTGACACGGAAAACAGCAAATCCAAAAATACATGTTGTAGTCTTTTCCTTAGCTGCGGTTTTTATCCGGGAATGGATTTTGCCGGCAAGGTTTTTTTTAGGAAGAAACAAATATAAAGCATTTACCACGAGAATGTATTGGGGCTTCAGAATGCAGGACCAACAAAAGACTCTAGTGCCTAAGTATTCATCCTTCATACTTACACATTAGGGGGAAGTTGATATCAGGACTGCCCATATTGAGACTGCTATGAAAGACAGACAATGCCAAACGGGATCCGATGTGGGGAATGTTTCTTTTTTACCATACCTTGTAAAAGTTCATAACCTTTTCCGAGGAAACTCGCAAAGATTTATGCATAACTAGAGCCATTTGCCCCTCCAAAAAAATAAAGCGAGTATCAAATTCAAAAACCTTCTCTCGTTTTCTTTTACTACAGCAAGTCTCTGAACTCATATGTACAGTTTTCGCCAAAATCAAACACACAACACAGTTTTCGGGTCGTAAACACGTGACACAGTCTCCGGACTCAGATTATAAAATTCACAACAAACATGCGACACATTCTCTGTATTAAAATCATAAAATTTGGTTACATGCTATTATTGATGCTTATTTCTGATTGTTGGTGGATTGCCTTGGCTAGCAAGCGGTGTTAGGAGTCATCACGACTCCGGTGGAATTTTTGGGTCATGACACTTTTCCACTAGCACCTCTGTATCATCTTTTGCTATGGGTGGCGCTTTATATATATATATATATAGTTTCAACCGAAATTTTCGGGTGGAATACCACGCCCTCGAGCCTAACAAGATCTGCTTTGATAATAATCTGAATGTGAGGATGGACTTGTTTGTGAACTTTCAGAGTGCAATACTAGCAAAATCCATTTCACAGTTCAGCTTCTCAGAGGTGATTTCCCTTCAGAATTGCTGCCTGAAAATGAAAGAGTGCAAGCAATTCCAACCCGATATAATTGTAGGAAGTTGTAGAATATTTACAAGAATTTGAAACCATGTTTAGTTGATATTATTTTTTGCAAGATATATCTGCAGCTTGCTAAGTTTACTTCAGGTGGATGCAAGTGTAGTGTTATGGCTATGTTATTTTTAAAACAATGACTTTCTATTCAAAAAGAAAAAGAGAATTCATCCGTAGCGGGAGAAGTGATAGAGCCACATGTAAAAACTATAAGGCTAAACAGTAAACCGGTCGAACTACACAACATAGAGAGACAAATAAAAACATAAGATCAAATAAGAAAATAAATAATAAGGTTTACGGAAATAACAACAAGACATATCCTTGTGACACAAATGCCACAAAGGAGAAACAACAAACAAAAACTAAGCACAAGACATCATATCCGTTGCCGTGTGCAACCCTATCCAACCTCAATACTATTGCAGCATGAAATACGATACTATTTTAATGCCATTATAGTATGCAATCTGATCCAAATCACAATACCACTGCAGCGTGTAACCCGATCCAATTTCCAATAACAATTCATATGAAAACACCCAACAAGCAACAAAAAGTCAAGGAGCATAACATAATACCGTGGTGAAAATGAGTAAGCATAATAGATTAAGGAAAGGATGATGTGACGACCCAAATTCCCAATCAAGAGGTGGTGATGGCACCTAACACTGCTTGATAGGCAAGCCAACACTTAACAAAAATAAAGGATCAAAACTAGGTATAAAACACCATGATATTACAATAAAGGATAAAGTTCAGTAAAGAATAACAAGACCAAAATCAAAAACTCATCTAAAACCTGTTAGAACTAGTGTCACTAAGTGCATGAGCTTCTATAGAATTACTAAATACAATGTCTGAAATGATAAATATATGTTGATACCCAATTTTTTCCTATATATTTTCAATACACAAAATACCTTCAAAATAGCATATATATGCATATATAAGCCTGTCCAAGGTTTTTATTATTTTTTCCATAAATTTAAGGTTTTAAATTGATTTATTTTCTCCCTTTTATCCATAAAATCCCCAATAATTATTTCCAAAATTATTATTTTTTGATAATTCATCTATTGGATTTCTATATTTATGCCAAAATATGGCTAAGGTAATTTTTATATATTTTTATAATTACATTTAATATTTTTAAAGCTAAATTGCACATAATTGCAATATTAGCCCTTTTAAGATTTAATTATGTTTTATATGCATAAAATTGGATCCTGTATTTTTAAATTGCTAGTTATATATTATAAATTATTTTAGCATTTTTAAATTATTTTTTTAGAAAATATCTACTATTTTTATAAATTAAATAGGAAAAATGGGCTATTTAAATTTTGGCTAAATTGGCTTTCAAACCTAGCCTAAATCCAACGGACCCCCAACCAAATTAAAAAACTCACCGAACCCAAGCCCAAACCCAAACCAAACCCGGAATCTACCTACCCATTTAATCTCAACCGTTGATCTGGGAGATCAACGGTCCCCATTAGTCCCTTCCATAATTAATCCCAAACGACCCCCCAAACCCTTTCATTTTCACCAAACAGCCGCCCTGAAACCCTTTCCCTCTCCAATTCTCTCTGAGACCTAAACCTAACCCTAGCTGCCACCACCTAAAACCAGCCCTAATCACTTCGATCCTCACTCGATCCATGGATTCCCATGGCTGTTTGAGACGTATATTTGTCTCCTACATCTCCTGCTTGCTCGTTTTTGTAATTTCATGGAAGGATCTCGAAGAGATCTAGACCATATCTTGTTCAAAACTCTCCGAGAGCCTATCTATGGTCTTTCATGCCATTTTTCCGGCCATCCATGGTTGTTCGAGTAAGATCCATGACTTTTCCGGCTAAAACCGGTAACGTTCTAAGGTTTTCTCATCTTCTCTGGGTTCTCTGAAATCCTAACTCTTGAGATTTTTCACTTTTCTTTAGATTTGTCTTAGATCTAGGTATATCCATGAATTTTTAACCGATTTTTCCTCATCTTTACTATCTTTCGAAACCCTAGTTTGCTACTGCTCGATTCTTCTCAGATCTATAAAGATTTGAGATGATTCAAGTATTATTAAGCATTTTCCTCTAAAAATCTCCTGTTTTAACTAACTATTTCGATTTTTGTCATTCTTTTCTAAAACTAGGGTTTCTCGGAGTTCTTTTACGCATGTTCTAACTGATTTCGTTATGATTAAACCCTTTCCCTTGTTTGTTTTGACTGATTTTGTGCTCTTACTGCTTTTAACTTGACTCTGTTAAAAGACATTTTTTAAAGATTTTCTTTACTTTGTTTCTATAATTTTCCTTACTTTGTTTCTCTGAGTGTTAGCATGCTTTCTTTACTTCGTGTCTGTATGTTAGCCTGCTTACGTGAGTCCTGTGATTACTCTGCTTCGAATATGTTTTCCTGAATCCCTATCCTACTTATGTCGCTTTAGTATGACTATGCTCACTTTGTTTGTTCATCTTTTGCTTCTTCTGTGACTATGCTTCAAATGTGTTTTTCGTGCTACATCTGTGGACCTCCTCTATTTATATGATGAAAGTATAGAGTCATGACTCCCTTTGATCAAGTCTGATTTCCTTAATCAATGGTGATTGAAAATTTCTTTCAAAAACCCTTAAAACTTTGCCCCGTCTATTAGGCTGACTGATTTCCTTACCCTATTTTTCTATGATACTTATTTTTTCTACTAAGTTGTGTCCTTAATCAGAGCTTCATGAATTTTGTCCTACTCTATGCTACTGAATCTCGACCCCTACCTTTCTACTTAATTTGATTAGTTGTTTACCTTAATTAATTCCCCTTACCTTGTCTGCATTACTACTGATTGTCTTCTTAGTATGAAAACTTTCTGAACCTAGCCTTAAATACCTATTCTATACTGATACTATTTTTGAAATCTTTCCTTATTTGTTATACTCCAACCATGTATGATTTCTTTCCTTATTTGTCACTTGCCCTTTACCATTCACACTGACTCCCTTAATCAAAGGGAGATTCGAACCAATTTTCTATGCTGAGTTCTATAATTACTGAACAATTGATTCTTGCCTTATTTTAACCAGTTTTCAAACTACTATATAAATGACTCTCTTTTACTTTCTTAACACATGAACACAGGCCAGAATACAAACACACACACTTAAACTCTCTCTCCTTTCTCTACTACTTGTGCTACTGCTTATCTAGCAGGCTGAAAGCGAAAGCTAGACTGTGGAGCTCTACTTGCTTTACTTTTTCTACACTTTGCTTCCTTAACTGGTATGTTCCTAGTTCAATTCTGAAACTCAACTTATGTGCTCCATTGTTTGTCAATCCGTGTCTCTTTCTGCACTGACTTAATAGCTCATGTTGTTTAATTGCCCTTCTTGTTTACTGCTTTATTCAGCATGCTTAAGTTCTGCCCTCTCTTGTTCAAATGTAATCAGCATGTCTACTTGAGTTCCTATTTACGTCCCTCAACTAGTATGTCTTCTAATGTACTTGGTTAACACTAAGTCATGACTAATTATGTGTAATATACCCTGCATGACTACTCCCATGCCCTGTCCCTATGTCTTATTACTATTCTAATTTCAAGCATGATTCCCTTATTAACTCTTTGAAGTAGTAGTTATTACTTGTTCTTTGTGCTTGCTGGTCTATATGCTTCTCTTCTCATCCATGTTTATATGTTTCTGATTTGGGCCTTTTATGTCCCCAACCTCTTACTTCCCTGCTTGTGAATGTTGAAATGATACTACACTTTGAGTTTGTTCTATGTGTGCTGGCTTGTTCCATGTTATTATTGCTTCTATTCCCTTCTCCTTTTCAAAACTGTTCTGTTGTTTTTGCAAACTTATTTCAGACATGCTGTTTCAAAACTGTTTTCCAATTCAACCCTTTATTTAAACCATGACAAGCACTCCCACATATACTCTTAGACCACTAGGTTCTGCCCCTTTTGTGCGAGCCTTGCCTTAGGACCCTTGAGCTCCCTCTCAACTTGGACACATAAAAGCTGCCCTTTTCCATACTGCACTTACTCTGTCTTGGCTATGAAATCTGGGTTGAGCACTTCCCGGGATCCCTTGAGGTCCTTAGAGAACTCTGACATACCCAGATGTGAGAAAGACTGTGGAACAATCTTGGCACCTAAGGTGGTTTATTACATAACTCAAGGAGGAAGTCCAAATCAGGTGTTGAAAAATCTGGGCCTGTTTCAGACTCTCTATAGTATAATTTTTACTTTTCTCATATAATTCATTCACATGGTCTGTAATAATTTGTAAACGAACATTGGGGTTTGGATAGTGTAATAGGGGGAGAGGGTAGCTATGCATGTTATAGATATCAAAAGGGGTAGAAGCCATGCTTTAGGTCTATATTTCATGTATGCGAAGTAGAAACCATGCTCTTAGGTCTCATGTATACTGTTTCAGCATCTCATTTTTGACATTCTTATCACTCAGAAATCCTGTTTTAGGATAAAGGGTCACTGAAACAAAGATTGCTACTCTTGCACACTCGACAACATGGTCTATAATGTCGTAACCTTTTTCTGCATTTAGAAACCCTGCTTTAGGAAAATTCTGCAATCCCGTCGTGCATTTAGAAATCCTGATTTAGGAATTCTGCATATAAACCATCATAAGCTTTATACATGCATCTTAGATACCATATTTTAGGATCTCATTCATACCTGCATTCACACTTAGTATAAACTGCTAATTATAAAAGAGGTAAAAATAGCTTCACATTTGATTATCCTGTTTAAAATAAACTGGTAACAATCCCTGTATTTTATAACACCTAGAACAACATACTCTTAGGCAAAAACGACTTCTGAACTTCTAATGGTTCTGGTAAATGCTTATGCAATCCTTAGGTATCCAATCTCTTATAAAACTGGAAACTGCTCTTTGTGTGTACTGCTTAATAATTAACAGGCTTAAAATTAGTAGGCAAGCCTGATTCGGACTTCTTTTCTGAGTCATGTAATAGATCTAGTTATGATATTATCACTTAGATACCATGCTTAAGATCTAAATTCAGACCTTAATTGTGTACGAGTCATGCTGTCTATGTGCATTACTTGTGGAGGTGTATATGAGCCTTCTATCTGTTTTTGTGTTTTCCCCCAAATGCAGTCTTATGTGTTCTTATTTGATTCCTAGTATTTTGCCTTTAAACCTGAGGGTCCTCCTAGAACATTCCCCTTTTTAGGATAGGAGTCCTAAATTCCTCCGGGACTGATAGGAAGGGACGTGTAGCAACATGCAATAGGAGTCAAGACCAACCTTCGCTTTAGTTACCTTCACGTCACGGTAAAGGGTAGATATGGATATGATGTCCAGTGTGTTAATTCCACGTGTATCCCCTCTTTGAGGAGTGTCATACCGGGTATTGCATTGATGTGATCTGTATTACATCCCCTCTTTGAGGAGTGTCATACCGGGTATTTCATTGATGTGATCTGTATTACAAACAAACCTAGGACACCCCTCTACATTCATAACATGCTTAGATTGTAACTCTTTTCAAAATCTCGTTTTTTTTCACTAGTTGTTTTTCAAATACTTGTGTATTTAAACTTAAATCCCCTACTATTTGAGCCATACTTGTTTATTTGCTAATTGTACAATTCACAAAAAATGTCTGGTCGGGAACCACACTAGTGGATCCTGAGGGGTGCCTAACACCTTCCCCTTAGGATAATTTCAAGCCCTTATCCTATCTCTGGTTACCAAACGTAGTTATGAATGAACCGTATAGGTGCCCTAACGCACCTTAAATCGTTAGGTGATGACTCTTCAAAAATGAAACCCCCTTTCCCAAAAGGAAAGAGTTGTCCCAACCAAATGTCATGAACCCGATTCCGCGAAGGAAAAAAGGGGCACGACATCATGGTCACTCTACTGGGGATATTTAGGCTTTTACCATTTCATACCGTTTTTGTGAATTTGTACCCCTCCCTATGTGAAATTACTTGTTTAATCGCTTTAAGCATTTAATTTCTTCTTCAAAAGCAAAACTGACATATCTTTCTTGTTTCCTTCCTTTACTGCTGGTTTAAATTATAATCAAACTGCTATATTTATCGCTTTCTTAACGTGCAAATACGTGTCAACATGCTTTTAATTATTGCATAATCATACTCAACATCACACTCCACTCGTGCCAAACAAATACTATAGCAACGCTTGATGAGCGGTTGCGCCCTTCCTATATCATTACCCCTAAATTCGGAAAAGCTTATTTGCAGTAAAACTAGTCGATCAGCGATGCAGTCGACAGTTCCGTGCTTTCTCCCTTGAGTTGTCCGCTCAAGGGTACCAGTCTAAAACCTCATAGAATTCTTACTCTATTTAAATTGTGCATGCATCATGGTCAAACCTAACCGGGTTAATTATGTCGTCCGCATAATGATCCTTTAAGATAGCTTTGTCCAAAAGTCCACTGGGTTTCCCTAAACCCAAACGGACATCATCACGTTCTGTGCATTTATTTGGAGAACTAAATGTTTCATGCTAATTGTTGATATTAAATAGTCGAGTCTGGTGGGGGTAAGGGCCTAACTTTGTTTGTCTTGCAGAAATATGAGGCACGAAGTCCCCAGATTCGGCATGATCACCAATATCAACCCAAGATTGCTAAGTTGGTAGGAAGATCTACATTCTAGTGACAAAACCCTCATCAGAAAATATCTGGGCAATCTACCATCCATCCTGGAGATCCAGTCTAACAACATGATAATAGAAGTTGCTACCTTATTTTGGGATTGTGAAAGGGCCATGTTCCGCTTTGGAGACATCGAAATGATACCTTTGCTAAAGGAGATAGAGGGATTGGCTTGTCTAGTGTCGGTAACTCCGGGTTTGCTGATGCTTGAGAATCGCACAGGCAAGGGTTTCCTTAAAATGATGGGTTTGAAGAAGAATGCAGAATTGGTATGCCTGAAGGAATCATACATTCCTTTTGACTACTTGTATGAAAGGTACGGTCACAACAAATCCTACCGTACCTACCCTAACGAGTTTGCCATCATGTCCTTGGGACATATTCATCATAGGGTGTTCGTCTTCATGTTTTATTTCCTGGGTCTGATCGTGTTTCCAATGAAGAAAGGGAGAATCCATACTAGGTTGGATATGGTAACCAAGACCCTAATGGAGGGGATTGGTGGGTAGACATTCACCATTGTACCCATGATCATCGCAGACATATACCGAGCCTTAGAGAAGTGTCGACGAGGAGCGAGGCACTTCGAAGGGTGCAATCTACTACTTTAGCTTTTGCTCATGGAACATCTCCAAAAGGGTGAATACCAACAAGAAATTCAACGAAGGGTCTGGGATGACCACATCGCTTTCCACCATCCAAAACGAATGAATTACATCCCCGACATGTTTGCTCAGCCTGAGAATGCCAAAGGATGGGTTGAGCTCTTTGATAATTTGACTAAAGAACATGTTCAATAGATGTTCGAGTGGTTTCCAATAGAGGATTTCATCGTCCAATCCAGAGATGCACCTTTCCTGATACTGATTGGTCTAAGAGGAACATACCCTTACGTCCCTCTTCAAGTTACGAGGCAAGCATGTAGGAAGCAAGTCATACCCAGGGTCGACAAGATGAGCCATTTCCGAGCTAACTTCCAAAATTATGATAGTCCCTACAAGTGCCAAGCCCAACACATGTGGCATTGCAAGATCGTAATGGGGAAAGACACCATCGAGCCAAACAGATATCATGCCGGTTGTACTCCTTTATATTCAGGTTAGTTGGAAGACAATTGCGATGGTCTGGTCCAGACAGGGTTCGTTCGAGGTCACAGAATTATAGATGAAAAGGCCGAGGTGCAAGTCAAGTACAACCAGATGTGTTAAAGGATCCGTGAATGCGAGAGCGAACACTGCGAGATACAAGAGTCCAACCAAAAGTTGATTGAGGAATGGAAAGACATGGCTATCAGTGCCAACAAAAGCCTAGGGTACTTGGAGTGAGGCATAGTAGAACTAGAGGGGAAATTTCTCAAAAGGTTTGAAGACTGTCAAAAGGCTGAAGCGATCGAAAGTGGACATCTAGCCAGAGCATACCTATTGCTAGGACTTCGCGAATTGGGGAAGCTGTTCGACGGGGCCAAGGATGTCGAATCTGGGGAAGGTCCTTTTAGGACCAAATAGATAGGAATTTACTTTTTCGCTCTATGAATGTAATAAGGCCAATGTCCATTAGTGACTTTTATTCCTTGCTTATTTAGTGTCGTTTTGGGATTCGCCTATCTTTATCAATAAAATGAGGCATTTAGCATTCTAAGTTCTCCAAATCAATTTGTTGCTAGGCCTACCTCGGGCACAAAGAGGTTCCCAAATTAGGATACTCTTTACATTCCCGCATTATGTGCTTAAATATTGCAATACTTTTCATAATCCTCACTGACTTGATTACCTTTTGTTTTATTTTTGTTTTTATTATTTCCCTTCCCAAAGGTTAGTTCGTGCACTCTGGTATCATTATCTTATTTCACAAGATCCAGGGGCCCTCCACTCACTCCTCCTCTTAGTCCCATTAAAGGCAAGAACAAAGCAAAATGGAAGATTTAAACAACATCATGAAGTAGAACATAGTTGAACGAGTAGAGGCCACTAATGGCCAGGGTATTCGGGTTCCTAACGAGAATGTGTCACAACTTGAACATAAACTATTGAAATTCCAGGAAGAGCTCGATCAGGTTTGGAATCTGGCAAACCTGTCATTTTCCCTCAGCACCACAGATATCAACTTTCCCAACGCTCAAAACCCTACACCTCCTCAAAATATCCCAAAACAATAGAATCATCCCGCGCCTCACCATCACGCTGCTCCACCAAAGAACCAATGCAACACCTGCCATACCCCAAACAATACTCCACTACTCATCCTAGAACCTCAAAACTCTACAAACGACCATTTCCACACCCATACACGAGGCCACCATAACACTCCTATCTCTATGGAGACTGTGCCACCCTCCACCCAACCTATCACACGCATACCTGAATCTGATGAAAAGGATCTACTTATCAGGAACTTGGCCGAGGAACTTAAGAAATTGACTAGCCAAATTCAGGGAGTTGAGGGAAGCAAAGGAATTGAGGGGCTGAACTACGAGGACCTTTGCATACAGCCTGATGTCGAACTACCTGAGGGGTACAAACCTCCTAAGTTCGAAATGTTTGATATTACGGGTGATCCAAGGGTCCATCTGAGGACATATTGCGACAAGTTGGTTGGAGTAGGGAAGGATGAAAGGATCCGCATGAAGCTGTTCATGACGAGTTTGAAAGGAGATGCATTATCTTGGTACATCAGCCAAGATCCTAAGAAGTGATCAAGCTGGGTAGGCATGGCGTCTAACTTTATGGATCGATTCAGGTTTAATACAGAGAATGCACCAGACGTGTTCTATATCTAGAACTTGAAAAAGAAGCCCACAGAGACGTTTCACGAGTATGCTACTCGCTGGAGGTCCGAAGCTGCTAAGGTCAGACCTGCCTTAGAAGAGGAGCAAACGAACAAGTTCTTTGTCCGGGTTTAGGACCCACAGTACTATGAACGGCTGATGATGATTGAGAACCACAAGTTCTCCGACATTATCAAATTAGGTGAGAGAATTGAAGAAGATATTAAAAGTGGTATGGTTACAAATTTCGAGGCCTTGCAAGCTACAAATAAGGCTTTACAGTCCGGTAGTGTGTCCAAGAAAAGGGACGTAAGGGCCGTGATGGTTGCACAAAGGACCAAGTTTCCCCTTAAATACCAAGCCTACCCAACACCTCCACTCACATACCAGCCAACCCCAAATTAAAAAGCACCCTCACCTTCATACCAAGCTCCACCACCAACTTATCAATAATCTCCACCTTCTACATATCAACCTACTTCACCCAGATACTCCAAACCCGCTCATGTCTACCAAACTTATAATGCTCAACCATCCCATTATCAATCACCCCCTGCATGCCAAAACTTCCCTAGACCCCAACCTAATTTTGATCACAGACCTCCAAAACAATATACAGCCATCGCTGAACCCATCGACCAGCTGTATGAGAGGAACCCCTGAGAATCCTTCTCAGTAGGTTAATGTTACAACCCATATTCATGTACGTTAGTTCATGCCATAAGGTAGTCGACATAAATCCATGAAGAGATTATCTTTAAGGTGATAAGAAATTAATCCTATTGGTCTTAAATGATACAAAGGTGTATAAAGGTGGTTAACAAGTATTAGAAGTTAAACGAATCAATGATGTTGTCAGCCGTATTTTTGGGTAAACCTAGAGGTTCTTAATATACTCGAGAGGTCATGTTTTAAGGTATTTGAATCATATAATATCCATATCATAAGTCTTGAAGTCAAACGAATTATGAAACAAAAGTCGACAAAAGTTGTCGCAACTTGGGTTCATAATTTTACTTAAACATTAGGTCAAATGTTACTAAGCTATTTTCCCAATTTACAAGGAATTACGGGGTGATCTACCCACCAAATTAAATATCTATGAGTCTAGTTTCCAACGCATTAAACCGTTTGTCAATACGATTTGGGGTATAGAGATATTCGTATTTTCGCGAGCCTGCGCAGATTGGTAGGTGACAAGTAGGTGCATCACCTACTTGCCAAAATGAGAGGACAAAATTAAAAGCCCCAAAGTCATCCTTAAGGGATTATCAACTCAGTTATTTCATCCATATTTCAGACCTTCAAAACCAGATTGAACCCCTGCAACTTCTCCCCAAAAATCCCACACAAACCCTAATCGATTTTCCCTCTCTTTCAAGTTCTAATTGGGGGTAAAACTTAGAGTTTGAAGAACCAATGGAAGGGCTGATTATACAACAAGTAAGGTAAGTTTACTGCTCTCTTTCATACATTTTTTCTGCTGTGAATTCATGGAAATTCGTTCTATACATGTAAGAACTCACGGTACGGTGATCGGAAGCCGTGAGTCCGAGTTATTCACTTGTAGCAGACTGTTTTGTGGACTGTTTTGTGTTGCTGTTGGGCTGCGTGTTTTACTACTATTTTGTGGAGTTTTGGAGGAGGAAGGGCGTGGATAAACACCATATAGATGTAGGGTTGTGGGCTGGTAGTTCTTCGTAACATTTTCAGGTCGTTTGACACGACTACGGTGGCCGTCATATGTATGAAGTGATTAGGTTGTGCGTGGACTGTTTTGGGAGGCTCATTTGATTATTATTGATGTTGTTTGGGCTGTTTGGTGATTTTTTTGAATTGTGTGAAGTCATATATATAGGGCAGGTGCTGTCCGTTTCATCGTAAAATAGGTTGTGGTCGATACATAATAGTTATGATGCTTAAATGATAACGATAGTATCGTTTCTCTTATTGTAGACTAAGGAGTCATGACAATTGCATAGCTTAATATTGGGGCAGTATATACAAGGTATGTGAGGCTATCCCTTTCCTTCTTTTGCACGACTCCGATCGTACATAATGTAATGAACGAGCTTCCAAAGATACTCTACTCTTAGAAGCTACCAGTACTTACATTGTTTCCCCTCTTATGGAACGGTTGATGTTGATGTTGCTTCTCTTATTCTTATGTTATCAATATTGTTGGTACTTCCTCATTCTTATGAGGTTCATAGTGAAGAGTTAGTCCTAATAACATGTACAGAGGATACCGACCTTACATCACTCTGAAAGGTTTAGAACGTGATTCTATGAGTCGAGCATGAATTATATATATATGTATCTATTTTACTCTACCGAGCCACGCTATAGACGGTCGGGTACGGTACCTATTGTGCAACCACTGATCAGTTGGGATTTACCGAGCTCCACGTGGCCGGGTACAATACTATCGAGCCTTATGATGGCTGGGTGTATTTTTTTACCGAGCCTATTATGGCCAGGTACGATATGATGATGATGATGCCCACAGAGGTGTATGTTTTAAAAGTTTATGTATATATACATATGTATTATGCATTTCATGTCAGTAGCCCTCATAGGTACGCATATGTTACAAGTTGTATATTCTCTATCCCTGCTTACATTATTCGTACTTATGGTTCCCTGCCTTACATACTCAGTACTTTATTCGTACTGATGTTATTTTATTTGTGGATGCTACATGTCGTGCTATAGGTCCTAATAGACAGGAAGGTGAAGCTCCCTCACCATAGTAGGCTGTCCAGTTCAACGGTGATTGGCGAGATCCCTTCTTCGGACTTGCCGTGGTGTTGGTATGCATTTTTGTTATAGACATTATGGGTAGGTCGGGGCCGTGTTCCGGCTATGTTGCAACACTTATGTTCCTTTAGAGGCTCATAGACAGGTGTCGACTCATGTATAGTTTGGTATGCCTTGTCGGCTGGCTTTTGTTGTATAGTCTTTTATGGTAGCGTGGTAGCTCGTACCTTATATATAGTTTCTTGATTGTCTGGTCATCCCATGTTATGTATGTTCATGCCATCATATTTTATTGCTGGTTGTCTATGATCCATGTCTACCATTTATATTGATCTCATCATCCCTAAAAGATAATAAAGAAGGTTAGATAAAATGTACGTTGGTGGTCGGCAAGTATGGTCAGGTGCTTGTCATGGCCCTCCAGTTTGGGTCGTGACAAACTTGGTATCAGAGCAAGTCTGTCCTAGGGATTGTCTATGAGCCGTGTCTAGTAGAGTCTTGATTATGGACGTGTAGTGCGCCACATTTATAATCAGGAGGCTATATGACATCTAGGGTTGTTACCTTCTTCCTGAATCTAGAGCGTGTGTAGAGTTGAGTCATAAGTGTTCATCTCTAATATTCACCTTGTTTTCTTTCAGCGATGCCTTCGACTAGGAAGCAAACAATTAGTATATGGCTTGATACAACTGCGGGAGAGGGTACCAGTTAGGTGCCCCAAGCCAGAGCAGGCCAAAGTGAGGCTCAGAGTGAGGTGCCGTCTCAAACCTCATCTACTCCGTCTCTTTCAGAGGAAATTAGGAGGCACCCAACACCACCTGTTCCTCCGTCTGGCACTACAGACTAGGATATGCGGAATGTGGTGCAGTTGTTGACTAGCTTGGTAGATGCTCAGGATTAGAGGTAGAATACCAGTGTTGTTGATAAACCGGTTAGTATGAGAGTTCGTGATTTTATTAATCTAGACCCTTTAGTGTTTACCGGATCAGACCCCAAGGAGGAACCGCAGACCTTTATTGATCAGGTTCATCATACACTGTGGGTTATGCATGCTAGTGATACAGAGGCAGTAGAGTTAGCTTCTTATCAGCTACAGGATTTAGCGGTTCTCTGGTATGATAGTTGGGAGAGATCCAGGGGTCCGAACGCTCCTCCAACTATGTGGAAGGATTTTTCTGAGGCCTTTCTTCGTCACTACTTGCTAGTTGAGATACGCCGAGCTAGAGCTGATAAGATCTTGAACCTTAAACAAGGTAATATGAGTGTGCGAGAGTACAATATGCAGTTTGAATCTTTAGCAAGGAATTCTCCCGATATGGTGGCCAAGATGAGTGATAGGGTGCATCTGTTCGTGAACGGTTTGGGACCACATCTGATAGATGAGTGCACAACAGCCTTCTTGGTGGAGGGCATGGATATTTCTCGTATTTAGGCTTATGCACAGATCCTAGAGGATCATAAGCGCCAGTAGAGGGCAGATAGGGAGCAGGATAGGGGCCAACATAAGAGGGAGAGAATTACAAGGTATTCTGATGACTTCAAAGGCAGCATCAGGCCCCTATCTTTGAGGAGTTCGGCGCCTCCCATACCTAGTGCTCCTCCACAGTTTTAGAGGCCTCAATATGATCGATTTACCTATTTTGTTCCAGGTCAGAGTTTACGGGCATCAGGCTTGCAACATCAGGGGGATACTAGTTAGACGAGACCCCCAACACCACGTTGTGATCAGTGCGGCAACGCCCACTTGGACTGTGCGTCGAGGTTCTGATGCGTGCTATTTTTGTGGACAGCCTGGCCTTATAATGCGGGATTGTCCTAACAGAGGAGGTGGTGGTATGGCTAAGCCGACTGGATCTATGTCTGGTTCTTTCTCATCAGTTCGACCTCCAGCACGGGGTTTTCAATAGTTGACAGGTCGTGGTAGAGGTCGAGGTGCAGTGCCGAGTTCGAGTGGTGCTCAAAATCAAACCTATGCTCTAGTAGGTCGACAGGATCTCGAGTCGTCTCCAGATGTTGTTATAGGTATATTGTCTATTTTTTCTTATGATGTATATGTGCTGATTGATCCGGGATCTACATTATCATATATTACACCCTTTGTGGCTAATAAGTTTGGTATTGAACGTCAATTGATAAGTAAATCCCTTGCGGTATCTACTCTGATAGGAGATTCTGTGATTGCTAGAAGGGTATATAGAGGTTGCACTGTGATGATTTGTAGTAGTCAAACCTCGGCAAATTTATTTGAGTTATAAATGGTTGATGTCGATATGATAATGGGAATAGACTGGTTGGCCTCATGCTATGCAAATGTTGACTGTCGTATGAAGATGGTTAGGTTTCAATTTCCTGGTGAACTCGTCATTGAATGGAAGGGGAACATTGCTACACCAAAAGGTAGGTTTATTTCCTATATTAAGGCAAGGAAAATGATCTCAAAAGGTTACATTTATCATCTCGTTCGTGTTAGAGATGCAGAGGAAAAGCCGCCTACTCTACAATCAATCCCCATGGTCAATGAATTTCCAGATGAACTCCCAAGCCTTCCTCCTGAAAGGGAGATTGAGTTTAGCATTGCTGTGTTGCCTGACACTCAACCCATATCCATTCCTCCATATAGGATGGCCCCGGTTAAGTTGCAAAAGTTGAAGGCGCAATTGAAGGACTTGCTGGATACGGGCTTCATTAGGCCTAGCATTTCACCTTGGGGTGCGCCAATTTTGTTCGTGCGGAAAAAAGATGGGTCGTTAAGGATGTGTATCGATTATCGACAGTTGAATAAGTTTACTATAAAGAACAAGTATCCACTTCCAAGTATTGACAACCTTTTTGACCAACTTCAGGGTGCCAAGTATTTCTCCAAGATTGACTTACGTTCAGGGTATCATCAGGTGAGGGTTAAGGAAAAGGATGTTCCAAAGACTATGGGCACTTTGAGTTCTTGGTGATGTCGTTCGGGCCAACAAATGCCCTAACAGCTTTTATGGATCTCATGAATACTGTATTCAGGCCCTATCTTGATGTGTTCATGATTGTATTCATTGATGACATTCTGGTGTATTCTCGTTCAGAGGCAGAACATGCGAGCTACTTGCGGATAGTATTACAGACGCTTCAGGATCGTAAGTTATATGCTAAGCTCTCCAAATGTGAATTCTGGCTGAACTCAATAGCATTCCTTGGCCATGTGATATCTGACGAGGGTATTAGTGTCGACACTCAAAAGATATATGCAGTAAAGAATTGGCCGAGACCTATAACACCATCAAAAGTCCGCAACTTCCTGGGGCTAGCAGGATATTATAGGCGGTTTGTAGAAGGGTTTTTCTCTATGTCAGCACCATTGACAAAGTTAACATAGAAAGCTACCAAGTTCTAGTGGTTTGACGCTTGTGAACGTAGTTTTTAGGAGCTAAAGAATCGATTGACATCCTTACCAGTGCTCACTCTTCCTGAATGGACAGAAGGTTATGTGGTATATTGTGATGCCTCAGGTATAGGTTTGGGGTGCGTATTGATGCAGCGTGGGAAGGTGATTGCTTATGCATCAAGAAAATTTAAGAAACATGAAAAGAATTATCCAACCCATGATATGGAATTGGCTGTAGTAATATATGCTTTAAAGATATGGCGGCACTACTTATACGGCGTCCATGTTGACATCTACACAGATCACAAGAGTTTACAATACATCTTCAATCAGAAGGAGTTGAATTTGAGGCAGCGTAGGTGGCTTGAATTACTGAAAGACTACGACATCGAGATATTGTATTATCCCGGTAAAGCCAATGTTGTGGCAGACGCTCTCAGCCATAAGTCAATGAGAAGCTTAGTACATATTGAGGCAGGTAGGTGGGGGTTGACTAAAGAGCTTCATCAGCTAGCAAATATGAGAATCAGATTGTTAGGCTCTGATAAAGGAGGTGTTACCGTACAGAATACATCAGAATCATCTTTGGTAGCCAAGGTAAAAGCACGACAATATGAAGATCCTATCTTAGTACGATTGAGAGAGAGCATTCAGCAGTGTAAAATTACGGCTTTTGAGATCGAAGGAGATGGGGCACTAAGATACCAGGGCCAATTATGTGTGCCTAATGTGGCAGGGTTGCGAGAGAAGATTATGAATGAGATTCATCAATCCCGATATTCCATCCATCCCGGCTCGACAAAGATGTATCATGATGTCAAGGAGCAGTATTGGTGGGATAACATGAAGAAGTCCATTGCAGAATTTGTAGGCCAGTGTCCCAATTGTCAATAAGTAAAGATAGAACATCAGAAACCCGGTGGATTGCTTCAGAATATAAAGATTCCAACCTGGAAATGGGAGGTGATTAATATGGACTTAATTGTTGGATTACCTCGCTCTTATCATAAGTTTGAATCCATCTGGGTGATAATTGATTGACTTACAAAATGTGCCCATTTTTTTCCAGTTAAGACAACTTACACGGCTGAAGATTATGCGATGTTGTATATCAAGGAGATTGTTAGGCTTCATGGTGTGCCGGTATCTATTATATTAGACCGAGGAGCTCAATTTACGACTAACTTTTAGAGGTCTTTTCAGAAGGGTTTAGGCACACAAGTGAATCTCAGCTACATTTCATCCGCAAACTGACGGGCAGGTTGAACGTACCATTCAGACACTGGAAGATATTCTACGAGCATGTGTTCTAGATTTTAAGGGGAATTGGGATGACCATATTCCACTCATAGAATTCACCTACAATAATATCTACCATTCCAATATTAAAATTGCCCCATACAAGGCACTATACGGGAGGAAATGTA
Source organism: Nicotiana sylvestris (assembly GCF_000393655.2). Taxonomy (NCBI): domain Eukaryota; kingdom Viridiplantae; phylum Streptophyta; class Magnoliopsida; order Solanales; family Solanaceae; genus Nicotiana; species Nicotiana sylvestris. Next base: position 49,542,239 of record NC_091064.1, read on the forward strand.
GATCACCAGTTGGATGGGTCGAAGTCGGTGAAACAGAATTATATGGGACAGATTTGATTCACCAAGCCATTGAGAAGGTGAAAGTGATACATGAGCGATTGAGGACGACACAAAGCAGGCAAAAGTCTTATTCCGATGTCCGACGTCGTGATCTGGAGTTTGAGGTTGGTGATTGGGTTTTCCTGAGGATCTCACCAATGAAGGGTGTTATGCATTTTGGGAAGAAAGGTAAGATGAGTCCAAGGCATATCGGGCTGTATAAAATTCTTCGACGAATTGGACAGGTTGCTTATGAGTTAGAATTTCCATACGAATTGGAATTTTCCACCCGGTATTCCATGTATCTATGCTGAGGAAATGTATTGGAGACCTTTCTTGAGTCATCCCTATCAAAGATGTACAAGTTACAGAGGATCTATCATATGAATAAGTGCCAGCTGCTATAGTAGATCGACAAGTCTGCAAGCTGAGAACAAAAGATGTAGCTTCCGTCAAAGTATTGTGGAGGAACAAGAATATGGAAGAAATGACATGGGAAGAAAAAGAGGAGATGAAGTCTAAATACCCTTACCTATTTCAGAATGAAGATAACAAGGATGCTGGTGGAACGTAAGATACATTAGAAGGTGAAATGGCTCTATGAGGTAAGCAATAACTTGACAATACTCTTCATTAATACAAAATGGTGATATGCAGATAATGTACATATCCATAATGCTTTTTGTAGCATTGTGAGGCCATATGTTGAGCTTAACTACTTGCAAGCTTTGCTAGTGATCATTTTATAGGGGAAAATTGACCGAAAATTTTTGTTGGAAACCAGGATGATTTGGACTCCCCATAAACCCTTACATTCGAGGATGAATGTTCCTGGGGGGGGGGGTGTTACAACCCATATTTACGTGCGTTAGTTCATGCCATAAGGTATTCAATGTAAATCCATGAAGATATTATCTTTAAGATGATAAGAAGTTAATCTTATTGGTCTTAAATGATACAAAGGTGTATAAAGGTGGTTAACATGTATTAGAAGTTAAACGAATCAATAATGTTGTCAGCCGTATTTTTGGGTAAACCTATAAGTGCTTAATATACTTAGGAGGTCATGTTTTAAGGTATTTGAATCATATAATATATGTATCATAAGTCTTGAAGTCAAACAAGTTATGAAACAAAAGTCGTCAAAAGTTGTTGCAACTTAGGTTCATAATTTTACTTAAACATTAGGTCAAATGTTACTAAGCTTTTCTACCAATTTACAAGGAATTGCGGGGTGATCTACCCACCAAATTAAAGATCTATGACTCTATTTTCCAACGCATTAAACCATTTGTCAATACAATCTCGGAGTATAGATATATTTGTATTTTTGCGAGCCTGCACAAATTGGTAGGTGACAAGTAGGTGCATCACCTACTTGCCAAAATGAGAGGACAAAATTAAAAGCCCCAAAGTCGGATAAGAGGGGACTTTTAAGGGATTATCAACTCAGTTATTTCACCCATATTTCATACCTTCAAAACCAAATTGAACCCCTGCAAATCCTCCCCAAAAATCCCACACAAACCCTTATCGATTTTCCCTCTCTTTCAAGTTCTAATTGGGGGTAAAACTCAGAGTTTGAAGAACCAAGGGAAGGGCTGAGTTATCCAACAATTAAGGTAAGTTTACTGCTCTCTTTCATACTTTTTTTCTGCTGTGAATTCATGTAAAGTCGTTCTATACATGTAAGAACTCATGGGACGGTGATCGGAAGCCGTGAGTCCAAGTTATTCACTTGTAGCAGATTGTTTTGTGGACTGTTTTGTGTTGCTGTTGGGCTGCATGTTTTACTACTATTTTGTGGAGTTTTAGAGGATAAAGGGTGTGGATAAACACCATATAGATGTAGGGTTGTGGGCTGGTAGTTCTTCGTAACATTTTCGGGTCATTTGACACAACTATGGTGGCCGTTTGTACCTCTTGAGTTTGAAGCAACACCATCCGCAAAGACACCAGCACCAATTGAGGTTGAATTCGTGTCTCTGGTAAATGCACCTGCACTATTTGAGGTTGTAGTCTTGCCACCTAAGGCACATGTTCCATTCGAAGCGAGGATAGCCGCGCCGATTCCAGTGGCGATGTCAACCAAGCTGCCATTCTATACAAATGTTGTACCCTGGGACTATACAACCGACGCAAGAATGAAAGGCAAGGTTAGGATTGAAGAAACTGTCGCAGCACAGGGTATGACAAGAACTGGTAGAGTCAATACCCCAGAAGATCTAGCTGAATCAAGCAAGAAGGCCTCCAATCGGCCACCCCTCATTAAGACAGGTCCGGACGATCTTTGGAGGAAGATACATGCAAAGGAATATTCGGTCATCGACTAGTTAAACAAGACGCCAGCCAAAATATCCATTCTCTCTTTGCTACAAAATTCTAAGGTACATAAGAATGCTTTGTTAAAGGTGCTGAATAAAGCGTACGTACCAAGTAACATCACTAGCGGGAAGTAGCTAATATGGTAGGACAAGTGCTGGAAAGCCATAAGATCACCTTTCATGAGGACGAGCTGCCACCTGAAAGGCTGGGGCACAACAAAGCACTGCACATCACCGTGCAATGCGAAGATTATTTAATTACTAGAAACCTGATCGATGGAGGTTCCATTCTTAACATTTGTCCATTGGTAACACTAAAAAAGTTGGGTAAAGGGCTGCATGAGATAAAGTATGGAGCAATCAATGTGAAAGCCTTCAATGGTTTTCAAAGTCCACCATTGGTGAGATTAGTCTATGCTTGCAGATGGGACCAACCTGGTTCGAGGTTGATTTCCAGGTAATAGATGTACCAACGTCTTACAACTTATTGCTGGGACAACCATGGATTCATACTGCTAGGGCTGTAGCATCAACACTGCATCAAGCAGTAAAGTTTGAATGGAATCACCAGGAAGTGATCATTCACGACAACGATAACAACCCTATATACAGTCGCCAGACCATTCCGACGATCGAGGGAAGAAGGAAATTAGGTGGAGAAACTTACCACCATATTGAACGGGTCAATGCTATCGACAAAGACAAATGGTGGGATAGCAAAATTGAGAGTATACTAAGTTGTAGTGGGTACGAATCTGGAAAAGGGCTCGGCAAGAACCTCCAAGGAAGCTCTAAGCCCATAAAACTCAAGAAACATGGCACTACCTTGGGTTTTGGATATGAATACACCTAGGAAGAATTCAATAACTGGTTGCCGCCATGGCGCGGTCCTTACTACCCACTAGAGTAGCCAATACCGCATCTGGAGCAGACCTTCCAACAGGATGACATTATTTATGAGTCAAATGAAGAAGAAGCACTTGCAGCAGTGAAGAACCTATTTTTAGAGGACAGTGATATGGATTGTTGTGTTATTCTCGAGGAGGAGGGGGAGAAAGGCCCTTCCATATAGGCTGTGAGCAGAGGGGCACATCTCAAGAATTGGACCATCATGACAACCAAAGCCCGACGAGCCTCGGGATAGCAAGGCTAAAACAAGCATTATTCACTGTTTTGTTTACTAAATGATTTTCTTTTCGCATTTTTCAATTCCTGCAATAAGATCTTTGATGCTCAAAACATTTATTCAATTTATCAAGAGCATTTCTAATTTTTCTTATGAATTAATATTTATTGCTATCGTTTTCCTCCTTACTTTACCAATACAGCATTACTATCACTTATCTTGATGAACCAATGAATGTGACATGCAATGAGACAACACAACAAATGGACATTGATGCAGAGGAAGATGACATACTTGACGAGATTGTCAAAGAAGTTGAGAATTTTGAGAACAGACCTAAGTCCAACCTAGATGAGACCGAAATTGTCAACCTGGGAGATGCAGAAAACGTCAAGGAAATGTGAATCAGCATTTACCTATCGCCATCAGAAAATAAAGAATACACAGAATTTCTAAAGGAGTATGAGGACATATTTGCCTGGTCGTATGATGACATGACTGGTCTGAGTACGTCTATTGTGGCTCACAAATTGCTAACTGATCCAACGTGTCCACCGATAAAGCAAAAGCTCAGAAAGTTTAAGCCCGATATGAGTTTGAAAATCAAGGAAGAAGTCACCAAGCAGATCAAAGCTAAGGTTCTTAGGGTAGTAGAATACCCGACATGGTTAGCCAACATCGTGCTGGTACCAAAGAAGGATGGGAAGGTCAGAGTCTGTGTCGACTACTGGGATCTCAACTGGGCCAGTCCAAAAGACAACTTCCCTTTGCCAAATATAGACATCCTAATTGACAATTGCGCCAAGCATGAGCTATAGTCATTCGTAGATTGCTTCGCTCGTTATCATCAGATCTGGATAGATGAGGAATATGCCAAGAAAACGACTTTCATTACGCCGTGAGGAGTGTACTGTTACAAGATGATGCCATTCGGCCTGAAGAATGCAGGGGCCACCAACATGAGGGCCATGACTACCATTTTCCATGATATGATACACAAGGAGATAGAGGTATATGTGGATGATGTTATTATCAAATCCAAGAAGGACACTGACCACATAGAAGATATGAGGAAGTTCTTCAATAGACTACGGAGATACAACCTAAAACTAAACCCTGCAAACTGCGCATTTGGGGTTCCTGCTGGGAAATTGCTTGGGTTTATTGTGAGCCGCCAAGGAATAGAACTATATCCATCAAAAGTCAAAGCCATTCAAGAACTACCACCGCCAAAGAAAAAGAAGGATGAGATGAGTTTCTTTGGAAGGCTTAACTACATCAACCGATTCATAGCACAGTCTACAGTTATCTGTGAGCCAATATTTAAGATGTTGAAGAAGGATGCCGCCACCAAATGGACGAGGACTGCCAAAAGGCCTTAGAAAGAATCAAGGAGTACCTGTCAACACCACCAGTCTTAGTCCCACCCGAGCTAGGTAGACCTTTATTACTCTACCTTGCAATGTTAGATGGAGCTTTCAGCTGCGTTCTAGGGCAGCACGATGAAACATAGAGGAAAGAACAAGCCATTTATTATCTCAGTAAGAAGTTCACCCCGTATGAGGCTCGGTATTCTCTATTGGAACGCACCTGTTGTGCTTTGACTTGGGTAGCTCAGAAGCTTAGACATTACTTCTGTGCCTATACTACATAGATCCCTTGAAGTACATCTTTCAGAAAAGCTAGACAAGTGTCACATCATGTTGAGTGAGTTCGACATTGTTTACGTAACTCAGAAAGCGGTCAAGGGATAGGAACTGGCAGACCACCTTGCTGAAAACCCCGTGGATGGAGGATACGAACCCCTGAAAACGTATTTTCCTGATGAAGAGGTATCGTTCATAGGAGAAGACATTGCGGAATCCTATGACGATTGGAGAATGTTCTTCGATGGAGCAGCAAACTTCAAAGGAGTTGGCATAGGAGTAGTCCTAATATCAGAAACCGGTCAGCAGTATCCGGTGTCTGCCAAACTTAAGTTCCCTTGCACCAACAATATCGCCGAGTATGAAGCCTGCATCTTAGGACTCAAAATGGCCATTAACATGATCAAAGAGCTGCTAGTGATTGGAGATTCAGACTTACTTATACATCAGGTACGAGGAAAATGGACGACCAAGAACTCCAAGATACTCCCTTATTTACATCACGTACAGGAATTGAGAAAGAGGTTCACAAAGACAAAATTCCAGCATGTTCCCAGAATCCAGAATGAGTTCGCCGGTGCATTGGCTACCCTATCATCTATGATACAACATCCAGACAAGAATTTCATTGATCCTATTCCGATGAAAATCCATAATCAGCCATCTTACTGTGCCCATGTTGAAGAAGAAGCAGACATAAATCCTTGGTTTCATGATATGAAGGAATATTTGGCAAAAAGAGAGTACCCAAAGCTTGCAAATCCTACTCAAGAATGCACACTTAGGAGATTGTCCAAAAACTTCATAGCAGAGGAATCCTGTATAGGAGGACTCATGTTTTGGGATTATTAAGATGTGTCGACGCAAAGGAAGCATCCAAGCTGCTAGAGGAAGTTCATGTTGGGACCTGCGGTCCGCATATGAACGGTTTTGTCTTAGCAAAGAAGATATTCTGGGCTGGTTACTTTTGGATGACTATGGAAACAGACTGCATCTAGTATGTTCGGAAATGCCACCACTGTCAGATATATGCAGACATGATAAAGGTACCTCTGAGCGAGCTCAACACAACAAGCTCACCATGGCCATTCACCGCCTGGGGGATGGATGTTATTGGACCAATCGAGCCTGCTGCTTCCAACGGACACAGGTTTATCCTGGTAGCCATAGACTATTTTACCAAATGGGTCGAAGTAGCATCTTACAAAGTAGTGACTAAGAAAGTTGTGGCAGAATTTGTTCGCTACCGCATTGTTTGTCGAATCGGGATTCCATAGTCAATCATTACTGATAATGGCTCCAACCTCAATAGCGACTTGATGAAATCTATATGCGAAACTTTCAAGATCAAACACAAGAATTCCACAGCCTACAAGCCTTAGATGAATGGAGCTTTAGAAGCCGCCAACAAGAGTATCAAGAAGATATTGAGGAAAATGATATAGAAACATAAGCAGTGGCACGAGAAGTTATCATTCGCTCTACTGGGGTATCGCACCACAATACGCACATCAACCGGGGCAACCCCCTATATGCTGGTTTACGGTACAGAGGCTGTCATTCCCGTTGAGGTAGAAATTCCTTCCTTAAGGATCATCCAAGAAGCTGAGCTCGTCGACGCATATTGGGTAAAAATTCAATATGAGCAACTAGCCCTTATAGATGGAAAGAGAATGAATGAAGTTTGCCATAGTCAACTCTACCAGAACAGAATGTCCCGAGCCTTCAACAAGAGAGTCAAGCCAAGACAGTTCACACTGGGGCAGCTGGTTATAAAGAAACTTTTTCCACATCAAGATGAAGCCAAAGTGAAGTTCTCTCCCAACTGGTAGGGTCCATACATGGTTCACCGGGTTTTGACAGGGGGAGCCTTCATACTTGCATAAATGGACGGAGAAGTCTGGCCAAAGCTGATCAATTCAGATGCAGTCAAGCGATACTTTGTGTAATCTTTATGCTTTCCTTATATGATGTAAATTGAACTACGCCTGACCTAATTTCCATTTAAGAGAGGATACATAGGCATCCCTATGGGTTCGGTCACAATTCAATAAAAATTTCATTTCCCCCGCAATTGGAAATTGGGGCAGAATTTTGAGGAGGACCCTCAAAATTCTGAAGTAATTTCAGCCAATCGCCGCACGAGCAACAATCAGAAGCGTCAACCCATCAAACTGAGCCAGAATTTTGATGAGGACCCTCAAAATTCCGTAGCAAGAGAGGTTGCAATGTCCCGAACCTCGTCACAGTCGTCGGTTCATCTAAAAGCTATTTTAACTATACATTTATGTCATACTTTTACAAAATCATACATGTTTATTATTGAAACTACTTTGTTTAGCAACGCTACCCCAATAATACAGACAGTATCACTAGATCAAAGCCGAACGAGTCAAGCAAAAGCCACCGGGGATACGATTCTCAGAACCGTTGCACTTACCAACATTTTCTATCAGTACACACTAGTGATGTCCCATATGTCACAATGCTCCCAGTAATCACAACGCCGCAATCTGCTATCAGCTAAGAAAACTCTACTGTTAGTTGTTATCTTATTTCTTGCATAAGGCTACGATTTCGCCTTCCGAGGTTAAGCTCTACCTCTATCTACATCTGTATTCTTGCATAAGGCTACCATTCTGCTTTCCGAGACTAGACGCTGTCTCCATCTGCATCCGCATTATATAAGGCTATTGTTCTGCCTTTCAATCTGCATAAGGCTACCATTTTTCCTTCCGAGACTAAACACTGTCTCCATCTGCATCCGCATTGCATAAGGCTACTATTCTGCCTTTCAAATTTTGCATAAGGCTACCATTCTGCCTTCCGAGGTTAAGCTCTACCTCAATCCGCATCTGCATTGCATAAGGCTACTATTCTGCCTTCCAATCTGCATAAGGCTACCATTCTGCCTTCCGAGACTAAACATTGTCTCCATCTACATCCGCATTGCATAAGGCTGCTATTTTGCCTTCCAACTTGCATAAGGCTACCATTCTGCCTTTCGAGACTAAACACTGTCTCCATTTGCATCTTCATTGCATAAGGCTACCATTCTGCCTACCGAGGCTAAACTCTACCTCCAATTTTCTTCGCAACTAAGCGCTGTCCGAAACACTATTTATCTCGCTTCTCTTACGCGCTAAGCTCTGCCTTTCAATTTGCAAGACTAAGCTCTTTCTTGCCCGCATCATACTACTGCATCCTTCATGGGTTGAAATATTGCCAACTCATCCAAAGGCATCATCATTCGGAGGCACCATCTTCATAGCCCGAGAACACCATGGCATGGCCTGAGGATCTCTTTTGATCTCTTGCATATCATTATTCAAAGGCGTCATGGTTCGGAGACACCGTCCTCATAGCCCGAGAACATCATTGCATGGCCTGCGAATCCTTCATCATACGCTTCATGGCCCAGGACATCATGGTCTAAGGACGTCATCCTCATCGTCCGAAGACAACACTCATGGTCCAACAGGAATTTGCATTATGTTTAAATTTATGCACAGTATACACTTATATTGCTTCTATTTGCAGGTAAGATGGCAAGGAATGGCTACCCCAGCAGGAGCGATCCCGCTCCAGTTCCCTCATCCATATCAAACCTAACCATTCCCGTAAACCGTCCATTCACCCAACCCCAAATGTTGGGTCTGTTCTTGAAATCGCTTCATTGGTATACTCCGCCGGTGGATCCTGAACTACATACGGCCTGATTTCTTTAAAACCAGGGATATGTAGACAACTCAGAATCTAGGGTGCGACCTAAACCTCTTCAAATCATTTCGCTCGGTCAAAATTGGCCATCATATCTTTACCCGACAACTCTTTCATCCTTCCCAGATAAAGAGGGGCAACTGTTGATACCCAATTTTCCCTATATATTTTCAATACGCAAAATACCTTCAAAATAGCATATATATGCATATATAGGCATGTCCAAGGTTTTTATTATTTTTTCCATAATTTTAAGGTTTTAAATTGATTTATTTTCTCCCTTTTTATCCATAAAATCCCCAATAATTATTTTCAAAATTATTATTTTTTGATAATTCATCTATTGAATTTCTATATTTATGCCAAAATATGGCTAAGATAATTTTTATATATTTTTATAATTACATTTAGTATTTTTAAAACTAAATTGCACATAATTACAATATTAGCCCTTTTAAGATTTAATTATGTTTTATATGCATAAAATTAGATCCTGTATTTTTAAATTGCTAATTATGTATTATAAATCATTTTATTATTTTAAAATTATTTTTTTAGAAATTATTTACTATTTTTATAAATTACATAGGAAAAATGGGCTATTTAAATTTTGGCCAAAATGGCTTTTAAATCTAGCATAAATCCAACGGACCCCCAACCCAATTAAAAAACCCAACGGACCCAAGCCCAAACCCAAATCAAACCCGGAACCCACCTACCCATTTAATCTCGATCGTTGATCTCCTAGATCAACGGTCCCCATTATTCCCTTCCATAATTAATCCCAAACGACCCCCCAAACCCTCTCATTTTTACCAAACAGCCGCCCTGAAACCCCTTCTCTCTTCAATTCTCTCTGAGACCTAAACCTAACCCTAGCCGCTGCCACCTAAAACCAGCCCTAATCACTTTGATCCTTACTCGATCCATGGATTCCCATGGCTGTTTGAGACGTATACCTGTCTCCTACGTCTCCTGCTTGCTCGTTTTTGTGATTTTATGGAAGGATCTCGAAGAGATCTAGACCAAATCTTGTTCAAAACTCTCTGAGAGCCTATCCATGGTCTTTCATGCCATTTTCCGGCCATCCATGGCTATTCGAGTAAGATCCATGACTTTTCTGGCTAAAACCGGTAACATTCTAAGGTTTTCTCATCTTCTCTAAGTTCTCTAAAACCCTAACTCTTGAGATTTTTCACTTTTATTTAGATGTATCTTAGATCTAGGTATACCCATGAGTTTTAAATCGATTTTTCCTCATCTTTACTATCTTCTGAAACCCTAGTTTGCTACTACTCGATTCTTCTCAGATCTATAAAGATCTGAGATGATTCAAGTATTATTAAGCATTTTTCTCTAAAAATCTCCTGTTTTAACTAACTATTTCGATTTTAGTAATTCTTTTCTAAAACTAGGGTTTCTCGGAGTTCTTTTACGCATGTTCTAACTGATTTCGTTATGATTAAACCCTTTCCCTTGTTTGTTTTGACCGATTTTGTGCTCTTACTGCTTTTAACTTGACACTGTTAAAAGCCCTTTTTAAAGATTTTTTTACTTTGTTTCTATAATTTTGCTTACTTTGCTTCTCTGATTGTTAGCATGCTTTCTTTACTTCATGTCTGTGTGTTAGCCTGCTTACGTGAGTCCTGTGATTACTCTGCTTCGAATATGTTTTCCTGAATCCCTAGCCTACTTATGGCGCTTTTTTATGACTATGCTCACATTGTTTGTTCATTTTGCTTTTTTCTGTGACTATGCTTCAAATATATTTTTCTTGCTATATCTGTGGACCTCCTCTATTTATATGATTAAAATATATAGTCATGACTCCCTTTGATCAAGTCTGGTTTCCTTAATCAATGGTGATTGAATATTTTCTTTCAAAAACCCTAAAAGCTTTGCCCCATCTGTTGGGCTGACTGATTTCCTTACCCTATTTTGCTATGATACTTATTTTTTCTACTAAGTTGTGTCCTTAATCAAGACTTCATGAATTTGGTCTTACTCTATGCTACTGAATCTCGATCCCTACCTTTACACTTAATTTGATTAGTTGCTTACCTTAATTAATTCCCCTTGCCTTGTCTGCATTACTACTCTGATTGTCTCCTTAGTTTGAAAACTTTCTGAACCTAGCCTTAATTACCTGTTCTATACTGGTACTATTTTTGAAATTTTTCCTTATTTGTTATACTCCAGTCGTGTATGATTTCTTTCCTTATTTGTCACCTTCCCTTTACCATTCACACTGACTCCCTTAATCAAAGGGAGATTCGAACCAATTTTCTATGCTGAGTTCTATAATTACTGAAGAATTGATTCATGCCTTATTTTAATCTGTTTTCAAACTACTATATAAATGACTCTCTTCTACAGTCTTAACATACGAACACGGTTCAGAATATACACACATACACACACTCAAACTCTATCTCCTTTCTCTACTACTTGTGCTACTTCTTGTCTAGCCGGCTGAAAGCCAAGGCTAGACTGTGGAACTGTACTTGCTTTACTTTTTCTGTACTTTGCTTCCTTAACTGGTATGTTCCTAGTTCAATTCTGAAACTCAACTCTATGTGCTCCATTGTTTGCCAATCCCTGTCTCTTTCTGTACTGACTTAATGGCTCATGTGGTTTAATTGCCCTTCTTGTTTACTGCTTTATTTAGCATGCTTAAGTTCTTCCCTCTCTTGTTCAAATGTTATCAGCATGTCTACTTGAGTTCCTGTTTATGTCCCTCAACTAGTATGTCTTCTAATGTACTTGGTTAACACTAAGTCATGACTAATTATGTGTAATAGACCCCTGTATGACTACTCCCATACCCTGTCCCTATGTCTTATTACTATTCTAATTTCAAGCATGATTCCCTTATTAACTCTTTAAAGTACTAGTTGCTACTTGTTCTTTGTGCTTGCTGGTCTATATGTTTCTCTTCTCATCCATGTTTATGTGTTTTTGATTTGGGCCCTCTATGTCCCCAACTCCTTACTTCCTTGCTTGTGAATGTTGAAATGATACTAAACTTTGAGTTTGTTCTGTGTGTGTTGGCTTGTTCCAAGTTATTATTGCTTCTATTCCCTTCTCCTTTTCAAAACTGTTTTTGTTGTTTTTGCAAACTTATTTCAAACATGCTGTTTCAAAACTATTTTCCAATTCAACGCTTTTTTTAAACCATGACAAGCACTCCCACATATACTCTTAGACCACCAGGCTCTGCCCCTTTTGTATGAGCCTTGCCTTGGGACCTTTGAGCTCCCTCTGAACTTGGACACATAAAATCTGGCCTTTTCCCTGCACTTACTCAGTTTTGGCTATGAAATTTGGGTGTGAGCACTGCTTGGGATCCCTTGAGGTCCTTAGGGAACTCTGACACACCCAGATGTAAGAAAGACTATGGAACAATCTTGGCACCTGAGGTGGTTTATTACATAACTCAAGGAGGAAGTCCAAATCAGGTGGTGAAAAGTCTGACTTGTTTCAGACTCTCTATAGTATAATTTTTAATTTTCTCATATAATTCACTCACATGGTCTGTAATAATTTGTAAACGAACATTGGGGTTTGGATAGTAAAATGGGGGTGGACGTAGCTATGCATGTTATAGATATCAAAAGGGGTAGAAGCCATGCTTTAGGTCTATATTTCCTGTATGTGCAGAAGAAACCATGCTCTTAGGTCTTATGTATATTGTTTCAGCATCTTATTTTTGACATTCTTATCACTCAAAAATCCTTCTTTAGGATAAAGGGTCACTAAAACAAAGATTTCTACTCTTGCACACTTGATAACATGCTCTAAAATGTCGTAACCTTTTTCTGCATTTAGAAATCCTGCTTTAGGAAAATTCTGCAACCCTTCCATGCATGTAGAAACCCTGCTTTAGGAATTCTGCATATAAACCGTCATGAGCTTTATACATGCATCTTAGATACCATGTTTTAGGATCTCATTCGTACTTGCATTCACACATAGTGTAAACTGCTGATTATAAAAGAGGTAAAAACAACTTCACATTTGATTATCCTGTTTAAAATAAACTGGTAACAATCCTTGCATTTTATAACACCTAGAACAGCATGCGCTTAGGCAAAAACAACTTCTGAACTTCTAATGGTTATGGTAAATGCTTAGGCAATCCGTAGGTATCCAATCTCTTATAAAACTGGAAACTGCTCTTTGTGTGTACTGCTTAATGATTAACAGGCTTAGAATTAGTAGGCAAGCCTGATTCAGACTTTTTTTCTGAGTCATGTAATAGATCTAGTTCTGCTATTATCACTTAAATACCATGATTAAGATCTGAATTCAGACCTTAATTGTGTACGAGTCATGCTGTCTATGTGCATTACTTGTGGAGGTGTATTTGAGCCTTCTATCTGTTTATGTGTTTTCCCCCCAAATACAGTCTTATGTGTTCTTATTTGACACCTAGTATTTTGCCTTTAAACCTGAGGGTCCCCTTAGACCCTTCCCCTTTTTAGGATAGGAGTTCTAAATTCCTCTGGGACTGATAGGAAGGGACGGGTAGCAACATGCAATAGGTGTCGAGACCAACCCTCGCTTTAATTACCTTCACGTGGTAGGAAAGGGTAGATATGAATATGATGACCGACGCGTTAATACCACGTGTAGCCCCTCTTTGAGGAGTGTCATACCAGGTATTGCATTAATGTGATCCGTATTACAAACAAACCTAGGATACCCCTTTACATTCATAAGCTTGCTTAGATTGTAACTCTTTTCAAAATTTCGCTTTTTTTTAACTAGTTGTTTTTCAAACACTTATGTATTTAAGATTAAATCCCCTACTATTTGAGCCATACTTTTTTATTTGCTAATTATATAATTCACAAAAGCTATCTGGCCGGGAACCACACTAGTGGATCCTGAGGGGTGTCTAACACCTTCCCCTTAGGATAATTTCAAGCCCTTACCCTGTCTCTGGTTACCAAACGTCGTTATGAATGAACCCTATAGGTGCCCTAACGCACCTTAAATCGTTATGTGGCGACTCTTCAAAAATGCAACCCCCTTTCCCAGAAGAAAAGAGTTGTCCAAACCAAATGCCATGAACTTGATTCTGCGAAGGAAAATGGGGGCGCGACAATATACTGTTTGATACGAATAAACAATAGAAAGTCTAAAAGATGGGTGACTTCAAGGCCTGTGGATGAGAGTGCAGCACTACCTCGAGTTTCCTCAATCAAGCAAGCTAGTACGCCATTTGAGTACCACTAGGTCTGATACTAAAATCTGCACAAGAAGTGCAGAAGTGTAGTATGAGTACAACCAACCCAATGTACTCCGTAAGTTCAAGCCTAAACCTGTCGAGGTAGTGATGGGGCTAAGACAAGACACCTACATATAAACCTGCTCAGTAATACAACAAGGAACATAACGAGACATATAGCAATTAAGGCAATGAAGGAAAATAACAAGTGTTAACGATCAATTTTGACTCTCCTTTTAAAAGTTAATTTATTTACACTTATTGAATTTTAATAAATATATTAAAGATATTTTCCAATTAATAATACCTGTTTTTATAAAATTAATGATGTAAATTAATAATTTAATAGTTATATAATTATAAACATATTACTTTTTATTATTTTATTTTTTTTGAAACTATTATTCATCACATATGTTCATAATTAATTTAACGTAGGTATTTCTTAATATTGGTGAAATAGCCCATTATTTAAAAACAAATCCAAAATTAGTTTAGTAAATAGGAAAATAAGATATTTAGTAATTAATTAACTAATTATAGTAATTAGTAATGTATTTGATTATTTTAATTCTTATTGCATGTATTGGAATCAATTAAGTTCATTTAAATTAATTTTTAAAAGACTAAGGACTGAAATGGCTACATTTGGAATTGTATAATTAAAAATAAAATAGCTATTTGATAAATTGAAATTAGCCCAAACAACAAGCCCAAATCAAAATCTGACCCAGTCCAAACACCCCTTTCTAATTTGGCAATCCGCCCTAACCCATGAGAACTAATCAAAGCTCGCCACTCACCTCCCCACAACACTTAGAAAAGAAACACAAGTGATCCAAGCTGTCCATCCTGTAGATCAACGACTCTCATTTTATCTCATTTTCCCTTCTATTTAAAAACACCACCAGATTTAATCTCAACCGTTGGATTACAAGAATCAAATAACCACCAATATATTTCACTAAAAAATTTTAAAGCCCAAATTATCAGTGCCGTTGATCAGTAGATCCAACGACCCAGATCCCATCTCCTCGTCTTAACCTAGAGACCCAACGCCAACTATCCTCAAATACTAATCATTTCTCACCCGACTCGGACGCCCCATTTCCCATTTCTCTCAACTCACTAGACCCATCAGTCAAAGAACCTTGCGCAAATTAGTGCAAGATCATGAATCATGACCAGAAATCATCTCCTTTGTCCTCCTTATCCACGATTCTCGCGGAATCTTTGCCTGTTTCATCTTTGAGATTCAAAATTCCCAAATTCGAAACCCTAGATCCAATGATGCAATGTCAAGTCTTCAAAAATCTTTTTATGTTTTGTTAAATCTATGGCATGCATGGCCGTCTCCCAGTGCTATCATGCTTATTCTTGGTCCAGAGGCCAAGGGAAGCAACCTCTGGATATTGAGGCTCTTATCCGCTGGTTCTTGCCTTTGATGGTCAACTTCCCCATCTCAGGTAAAATTCCTATTGTTCTTACCTATGTATCCTCTTATTTCACCCGATTATGCTCACATCACCACCCCTCCGTCACTCTCCACTACCAGTTTGATTTCTGTTATATCCTAAGGCATTTTAATGCCACTATGAATAGAAGTTTTAATGCTCTCACCTAACAACATAAGATACACGCGAAATCACCTAACAAACAGAGAAATATCAATTTTTAGTCTTGAGAAGAAAAAATTAAGCTAGGGTTCTAATTAGGTGTAAAGACCCGTAAAATTGTTAACCAAAACTCGGGATTTCATGGTGCCGAGTTGGATTCCTGCATTATTATAGTAGAAAATTACCCTACAGACTTAGAGGAAAATGTTTCTCAAAAGAACATGTTTCTATGGCCCATTATGCGTCCACATAATAGATCTGTGGATCGCATAATGGCTGCAGAGTGAAACAGAAAGTTGGCCAATTTTGAGGCCTGTTATGCGTCCCAATTATGCGATCGCATAATCTCTTTGCCGGCCGCATGTTGATGCCTTGAACTTCTGCGAAGGGGAGTTCTGCAGTGCATTATGCAACCGTAGAATAGGTATGCGGATCGCATACCGGTCGCATACACGGTTAGAAAATTTAACTTCCTGAAGACACATTAAGGCAATCACTTTGCGGACCGCATAACCATTATGCGGTCACATAAACCTGTGTCGGGGCATCCATATTTCTTAATTTAAAACCTGACCCCATTTCGTTAAAACACCCCCTTAGGCTATTTTCAACATATTTCTCTTATAATTAGAGTAAGAGAGAAGGATCAAAGAGAGGGGAAGGGGTCTCCATCAATTGTTCATCAAATCCTGGCCTAAACATCTTGAAGATCAACAAACAAGGCACCTAGGTCTCCCTTCCAAGAGGTAAGTTTCTATCACCCAAGCTCTCAATTCCATATGGTAGCTAAAATGAACCATTAGTAAGGTAATTCATGGGGATTAGGGTGGTTACCTTGCATGCATGTGATCCTAAGGTATGTGGGGGAGTGCTAAAATAAAGATAGGAAAGAATGGGGAATGAGTTGGGGGAATCTTCCAGTAAAAAGGGGCCATGAGACCCTAACAAACACATAATGTTTGATATAATGCTCAAGTGAGCTAGGGATATGAGCAATTTCCTAATGATGAGTTCAATTGTGCTACATTGTTAAATAGATTGAAGGTGCTAAAGGTTTCGGAACTTGTCATAGGAATTAGGGAAAGACTCAATTAAGGTATGTATGGATAACCCTCTTCTTCTTAGAATTGAACTTTTGGTGTTCGAATAATTGGCGTGAGTTCCGAGTTGATCATACTAGATTGATTGCCTTAATGTGTTGGGTTGAAAGATTTATGTTCCATAATTGTTCTAAGTGTTTACCCTGAAAATCTGCTATTTGAAAATGTGATTATGTTCTCCATGCTTTTTATTTCCTTATGTGCACATGCCTTATATAATAACACTTATTGACATGGATGATGACGTTATTGGAATAAATAAAAAGGGAAAAACTTGAATTATAAAATGTGTCCAAGTGCCAAGAACTACTTAATAAATGGGTTTGTTTGCGTCATATAATGGAAGATGGAAAGAAATGTGAATTAACTGAATTATTGAAAGAGATTATATCCCAAGTGAGATGGCTTAGCTGATCCGGCCGAGATCGGACGCCATGCTGTACATATGGTGGCATTTATGTTGGATTTCTAATTATCATTGTGAATTTGGATATGTCTCACTTGGGATGGTTTAGCCGGTCGGGCCGAGACCGGACTTTGTATAAAAATACGGTGGCATTATGGGTTATGGCACTTGGCACTAAAGATTATTAACCTAAAGAGATGGAAAGATTGAATCAGAACGACATAATCCTTATTTGGTGTTTCCTTGTAATCTTGTGAAGTACTTATTGATTATTATAACCGCCTTCTATTTGTTTCACTGTTCATCCTACTATGATTTGTGTTTGCCTTACATACTAGTAATATTCGATAATACTAACGTCCCTTTTGCCGGGGGCGCTACATCTTTGAATGAATGTAGGTGGTTCCATTGCAGATAGCGCTGATCGCAGATACTGGTGCTCTCTTTCTCTCCTCACAACAGTCTTGGTGAGCCCCCATTTCTCCCAGGGGTTATGTAGTTCTTCTTTTGTATAAATTTCCACATTTTGAGGTATATCCGGGACCTTGTTACTGGCATTGTCATGTTAGTATTTTGTATCCTTAGAGGCTCCATAGATGTTTATATGGGTCATGTATGGGTGTCGGGGTGGTCATTGAAACAAGTTGTATTTTGAAACTCTTCTTTACTAGATTGTCAACTGTATGTACTTTTGGAAACTTAACTATGCCATAATGTGTATAAGTAGAAATGAACTAGCAACGTTTATATATTTATTTAACTGGCCTCTCCCCTGTTTAACAATTGGTGATGCGTTTCCTTTTCAGATTATGAATGAGTCAGGTATGAAAGGTTGGATAGACTTGCTCGACCGGGTTCACTCAGTTGTGCGCCGATCACACTCCTCGAGGTTGGGGCATGACATTAGGTTTTGATTTCTTTCAAGTTCTGAGCTACACTAATTGGATTTTGAGTCCCTGATTGTTAACGGTTAAGCAAGACTGTTGTTTGGTTTGCTGATGAAAAGAAGGTCGGTGCACTTGACCTTTTCCTTTTTCTTTTAATTTGCTGAAAACATGTCTATTACCTTTTACAGATTATTTCAGCTTATGATATTTTGTTGTTAGTTTACAATTGATTATCTCTGCTCATGATGTGTTCATAGTCAATTGTTATGCTCAAGCATTGTATGATTCAAGTTGATACTAATCGTTTATTGTGTGACTATAATGAGTGCCCTAAGTTAAGTAATCTGTATGATCAAACTTTTGTGATTAACTAAAGAATCTTAATGATTGCTTACACTTGTTCTAGCTATTCTGTTATGACTTTCATGTCCATCTCATTGATTCTGCATTAGTGTTATCTGTTGATTTATACTTGAAGTTATTTGTATGATAAAGCAAACTAAAGAATGGATATGAACACCTAAGGTTAAGTATAGAGCTGGCACTATAATGTAAGTGTAGAAGTTATAATGCTTGAGTTTTTTTCTTCCCTAATGTGTTTTTCTAAGATTCTGTAACTCTAGAGAAATCAGTGTTAAAGTCTTCTGACAGCTCCTATAATTGTTTGATCACATCTGTGAGCTTCACTGTATGAGATAATGCCTTAAAGTAACTAGATTAAGTTCTAATGAATCTCTCCATTCAAGTTTTGTCTGCTGCTATCTACTTAGCTTAAGCCATGTCTAGATACCTGATTGAAGTTGCACTTGCTATGGTTGAGTACCATCTGTTGAATTATGTATTGTTAAACTTTATCATAACAGACTAATCTACTTATCTTATAACTGAACTATGCTTACCTAGTATAGAACTTTTACTATTCTGGACCACCATAATGACAATGTTAGTCTAATCCCATGTTGTTTGGTACTCAATCATATTGTAATGTTGTAGTTTGGTTAGAATGTAACCTGTACATATTTCAATGCCATATGTTAGACGTTCTTTACTCATCCATGTCTCAAAAGGGAACTGCTGCTTGTACATCATGTTTGTGACTGTACTTCCATATCATTCAAATCTGCTAAGTTTACTACAGTTTACCCATGGACTTAAGAGAGGACCTTTGATGTTTATCTACTTTGTTTGAGTGTATGACTCTATATTTAACTTCTAACCAACCTAGATGAAATGAAAGGTCTCTTTAGAGGTTATGTAACTTGTTAAGTAAATGTATTTGCCTATCCCTGTCTCTTAAGAACCCTAAAGTAAGAAGTGGAATGATAGTCTGTGTGTAGTCTCCCATTAAGTGTATACATGATAAAATACATGGTTAAAACTACAATATTCTGAAAAGCTATTTACAAGAAATGTACATCTCCTTATGTGTTGCCATTAATATTGTATTGGAATTTATGTTGAGTGCCTCATTAGCACTTAAACCTGTAAAGAAGAGTAAGTGTGAGAGGTTGAGGGTATTTAGGAATAGAATTTAGTTCTTGGTTGAGATACTCTTCGTGACACAAGCACTTCTCGGGGTCCTTGAGGTCCTTGTGAACTTTGAAGTGCCAGAGATCCAAAGGGTATCTTGGCCTTGAACGGAATTTTACCTTAAGCCCTAAATCTTTTGACATTTTCTAATCTCTTTAGGTTTAATGTTGAATGGAAATAAAGGTTTTCACTATAAATTGCTTTACTCTATGTGACTTCACATTAATTTGCATTTCCTAAATACTATTGATTATTACAGTTTTATCTTTGGCCTATATTGGTGTTACTTATGTTTAAATATTATATTGATCCACATATCTAATAACCTTCTCTTTTTTCTACGCATGTGTCTGAATTGGGCCTGCTGAGTTCTTAAAGAACTCAGACCCAAATTCTTTGCTTGAACCTTGGAGTCATCTGAAGCTGCCGTTGTTCGCTCATTGCCTGCTGGGTCTAATTCCTCTCAAGCCCAAACCATGAGTCCATTTACTTTTTTCTATTAATTTTATTAGTCGATTGTTGTTCTTATATGTATATGACACTAATGATATTGATTTAGTGCTTTTCTTCCAGTTCTTAGGGTTATATTCATAACGTAGGCAAGCGTTAAAGAACGTAGGTAAAAGGAAAATAGTATGGCAACTTAGTAGTAATTAATTCTAATTGATAATCACTTTTATTATTTAACTTCCGTTATTATTTTTACTAACAATTTCCATGAAGTTTTGAAACTAAGACAGATTTGCAAAGTCAACAACCTTCTCTTTCTTAAAACAAGAAGAAACCAAAAATCCAGAAATAATTTCCAAAAAGCGAGTTGTCCAAACAAACATTGTTGCAGCTAAGGTTCTTTCAAAAGGTTTGAATTCGAATATGAGATTTGAAATCAAGTTCCCAAGATATATCTAAATCCCATTTTTCTCAAAATGGTTCTTACTTCGGCACTTTATTTCAAAGTCAATTTTTTTTAAAATTTGACCTCATTTATTAGTGAAGTAAGTATTACAAACCTACCTTTTCTAAACACTCTTTAATAAACATATTTTAAAGACTTTTCTCTCAAATAAAATCTACACCTCTTCAAAACATATACATCACGTCTCTTTCCAAATTGATAAGCTTTTTATTAAAATATTGCATAAGGTAAGCCGCATATTTTAAGCACTAGCTACATAAGATATAAACATCTAAATTTTCAAATCTAGTCTAAATCCTATGGAGCTACCTTAGATAGATTTTAGGGGGTGCCTAACACCTTCCTTTTAGAAGAACAAGAACCCTTACCCAAAATCTCACTAGTTAGCAGACTAATAGGATAATGATCTTAATAATTAAATAAGTACCCTGATTTACTTTTAAATATTAGGTGGCGACTCTCTTTTATCATCAATAGGGAAACTACTAGTTGAATCTTGTTTTGACTCGTGCAAAATAGGGTGCAACAACATGGCAACTCTGCTGGGGACTATACTTAGGTTCTAACCTTAACAAACTTAGAATAGACTTGGAAATGAGGAATGTTTATATACCGTTTTAACTGTGCTTAATTTGCAAACATGTGCTTACCTGCCTTACTTGTTCATTATGTACTTATCTGCTTGCTTTAGTGTTATTACTAACATCCCACTATCTGTTACCGCTTGATATAGACTGTCAACATACTTTTTACTATCGAGACTTGACCGTACACTATCACACAAAATGGCACGCGAGGGTTGTCTTTTACAACCTTGCAAACCTTCTTTCAAAATTCCTTAATTTCAGAGAATGGCTTTGTCAGGTCAACTGACATAATTTCTCACAGTATTCAGTCCAACTCAAAACTAGGAAACACTGTACTTTATAAAACATAGGTCATACTGCATAAATCATAGGTGAGTCGGTCCTTGGCATCGACACATAATTAGGAAACCCACCCTAATGTTGACGGGTCATGCACCCAAAGACATGACTTTTGTGGAACGACAAACCAATCATGACGAGACACTAAGATCCGGAGAAAAACACTTATCAAATTTTCTCTACCCTCTTCAAAAATAAAAATCAACCAGAACATCCCCGAAATTGATATGGTCATGGAAGCACCGCACAAGCTAAAGCAATGGTGGAAGAATATTCACCAACAGAATGGAGAAAAAATTAGGATGCACCTAGGAGAATTGACTGCCTTACTGAACATCCGGGTCGACAGAGTGCTTACTCGTTTGTTAATAGAATTCTGAGATCCAGCAAAAGTAGTTTTTAAGTTCGCTGACTATGAATTGGTGCCAACGTTGGAAGAAGTTACCAGCTTCACAGAGCTGCCATTTACTAGGAGAAAGCTGATAATACATGTCACCATGACCGGCTACAGGTTTCCCGATGCTTTAGGTTTAACGGTTAGTCGGAGTTTAGGGAACATTGAAAATGGATGGGTAAGACTGGACATATTTGTTTGATAGGTTTAGACATCGAGAGAGCTACGAATGGTACTTGGGAGAGTTCCAATGTGATCGGGCAACTTGGGAAAGTCTCTTTCCCATAACCTTCTCTTTGGAACTTCTAGGGTTACTGGTTTTCCCATAAAGGAGATGATTAATTAACATCAACTTGCTGCCTGTGGTCTTGGCGACATTCTGGGGTAACCACCAATCCACCTTGGTGCCTATGATATAGGTAAAAATTCTCAAAGCACTGTCGGCATGTTCCTGGGGATACAATTTCTTCAAGACATGCAATTTGTTACTTAAAATATGGGCCATAGATCACTTCTTTCAATAGAGGACACCGTTGATTACTTTGTGGGTGTTAGAAATATGATTCGGTGTCACAATGAGAGAATGAGGCATTGGGTCTCCCCGCAGGATAGGATGAATGTAGAGAGATGCTGACCAACTTGAGCAGAGAATGGATAAACTAAAAGATTTTGTGGTAGGGTAATTCTAAGGACTCCCCAGAAGTATTTCATCGAGCTGATAGGACTCGGAAGCATTTAGCCATATGCACCCCTACGAGTTCTCAGGAAGTTTGGTATGATCTAGGATGTACCCCTTTGTACGAGAACGGTCTGTATGAAGATGAGTACAATGGCCAGATCTCGATACCAAGGATAAGGAGACTTCAGGAGGAGTGGAATGATTTAATTATGATGCCAATGGGTCAGAATTTGTGGTGCACTCCAGAATACTATATTTGGATCAATAAAGAGGATGAGCTGGCCCGATCAAGCAGAGAAGGAATAGCCGGGTTATATGATTTAGCAGCAGCCTTGCAAATTTATCACGAGATCTTTCCTCACTACCTTATGACTACTTCCATGCATCGCCAAGTGGTCCCAAGATCAGTTGATCATATGCTGCTACCTCCAGAGGATGATGACCGAGTGGTCGAATGTATACAAATTGAGTCCGAGACAGAACTAGAGGAAGATCCGGAAGAAGAGCACGAGGTCAATGATGATGAAGAAGAAAAATTTGAAGAAGATCTGGAAGATTAACCGGAAGAGGAAGAAGACATGGGAGATGATTTTGGCGATGGCTATTAGTAGTTGGTTGATTTCACCCTTTTCCTACTTGTATCTTTATCCCGAACCCTTTTATTTCCCTAAGGGCAAGTCTTTTGAGCCCATGTACTCTTATGGATGTTGAAAGACAATGTTGTAATCCCTGCTCCCGCCTGTTACAATCCAAATATTATTAATGAAAACCAAAAGTTTGCTTCGGATCTAAATGTGTCGAATCTTATTATTTGTCAAATATTCCCAACATAGGCCCACCTTCGGCAAAGAGAGGTCCCTCTCACATTAGGAAACACGCTTACTTGAATACGTGAACTAACTTCTCTATGTGCTCATATTTTGCAATCACTGAAACTAACTTCTGCTCTTCTTTTATTTTCTTTTCTTGCATTACTTTATTATTATTCCCCAAAGAAGAGTTTGGTTTATGTTGACTCGAAACTGGCGGAACCACCATACAACTTGAGATTGATGTCTGCGTTAGATGACCTAACCAAACACACTTTGTTTATAGCCGATAGCCTAGGGAAATCAGGAGAAAAGGACGATACTTCATAAGAGATCATGGTTCACATACAAGCATATAAACATTGTCATGTACTTTATCAGGCTTGAGAGTACTCGAAAGAATCAGTTATATGTTCTAGCAAGCAATGAGCAACACCGACATGCTAATATAAGAACTCAGAATAAGTAAGTCATGTAGTTCAAAGGAGCATAGGAGTTATCATGTGTATTAACCTCACTAATCCTACTGGAAAGTTCATACTTATAAGGATCATTAGTCGGCGTTGGTGCCTCGAACTAGGAAACCAATCAAGACTGCCAAGCCCTCCGAACTAGAGACCACATCCCGTGGTGAGGGAACCCCAAAGAAAGATTCGGGCAAGGCCCCCGCATTCCCGGAGGTTGAGATTGTTTCTCCGCCTTCAATGAATATACCGAAAGCGGCGAGTACAGAAACCCTCGAAGCTAATCAGAATGCCCCGAGTGAAGAGCTCGAGTCCATGACAACATGTCACTCCCTTTCTCTACCATCTTATTCCGAGGAGACAATCGAAGATGCTCACGCTCTGCGTACGCCTGATCCGAGCAAGGTCCTCGAGGAAGATCCCGTTCATGGTTGCTTTGCTGGGGTCGAGGACACCACCGACCTTAATGATGCATCCACCATCTTCGAAGAGGCTCAAATCAAAATCTTGCCTATCAATCAGAAAATGCCGAAATCTCAATTTTGCCAATTCAAGCCTAAATCTTCCACAGACTTCTAAAATGCATTCTGATCATGGTTCTAAGGCCCAAATCACTCAACGAAGCTAACCAACTCATAAAAATTCTGATCTGAGATCATATACAAACAAGATAACTCTTGGTCAAACCTTTCAAATTTCAAGCTTCAAATTAGAATTGTTCTTCCAAATTCATTCGGATTACCCTGAAAACCAAAACCAATGATTTACATAAGTCATAATATATCACATGGGCAAGTCATGCCCGAGAACTGGCGAGCAAAGTTCAAAAGCTCAAAACGACATGTCGGGTTGTTACAGATATTCTGGTGTACTCGCGTAGTCGGGAGGAGCTTGTCGAGCACTTGAGAGTTGTATTGCAGCGGTTGAGAAAGGATAATTGTATGCAAATTTCTCCAAGTTTGAGTTTTGGCTCAGTTCAGTAGCTTTCTTGGGGCACATGGTGTTTAGTGAGGGTATTCAAGTTGATCCGAAGAAGATAGAGGTGGTTCAAAGTTGGCCCAGACCGTCCTCTGCCATAGAGATTCGCAACTTTCTTAGTTTGGCGGGTTATTACCATCGGTTCGTTCAGGAATTTGCATCTATAGAATTACCCTTGATCAAATTGACTCAAAAGGGTGCTCCTTTCAGGTGGTCGGATGAGTGTGAGGCAAGCTTTTAGAAGATTAAGACTGCCTTGAGCACAACTCCAGTGTTAGTTTTTCCATCAGCTTTAGGTTCATATACAATGTATTGTGATGCTTCGAGAATTAATATCGGGTGTGTGTTGATGCAGGAGGGTAGAGTGATTGCTTATGCTTCTCGTCAATTAAAGCCCCATGAGAAGATCTACCCCGTTCATGATTTGGAGTTTGCTGCCACTGTCCATGCATTGAAGATTCGGAGGTATTATCTCTATGGTGTGTCTTGTGAGGTGTTAACTGATCATCGTAGCATCCAGCACTTGTTCAAGTAGAAGGATCTCAATTTGAGACAGCGGGATGGTTGGTGTTGCTAAAGGACTATGATATTACTAACTTGTACCATCCGGGGAAGGCCAATGTAGTGTCCGATGCGTTGAGTAGGAAGGCGGTGAGTATGGGCAGTCTTGCATTTATTCCTGTTGGGGAGATACCTCTTGCAGTTGATGTTTAGTCCCTGTCCAATCAGTTTGTAAGGTTGGATATTTCGGAGCCCAGTCGGGTCTTAGCTTGTATGGTTTCTCGGTCTTCCTTGTTTGATCTCATCAGAGAGCGCTAGTATGATAATCCCCATTTGCTTGTCCCTAAGGACAAGGTTCAGCACAACGATGCCAGAGATATGACTATTAATGATGATAGGGTATTGAGGATGCAGGGCCGGATATATGTGCCCAATGTGGATGGGCTTCGGGAGTTGATTCTGGAGAAAGCCCATATCTCGCGGTATTCCATCCATCAGGGTGCCGTGAAGATGCATCAGGATTTGAGACAACATTATTGGTGGAGAAGGATGAAGAAGGACATTGTGGGATTTGTAGCTTGGTGTCTCAATTGTTAGCAGGTGAAATATGAGCATCAAAGACCGGGTGGCTTGCTTCAGCGGTTAGATATTCCATAGTGGAAGTGGGAGCGGATCACCATGGATTTTGTAGTTGGACTCTCACGGACTTTGAAGAAGTTCGATGCTATTTGGGTTATTATGGATCGGCTGTCCAAGTCCGTGCACTTCATTCCTATGTGTACTACCTATTTTTCAGAGCGGTTAGCAGAGAATTATATCCGAGAGATTGTTCGCTTGCATGGCATCCCAGTTTCCATCATTTCAGATAGAGGTACTCAGTTTTGTTCGCAGTTTTGTAGGGCCGTGTAGTGAGAGTTGGGTACTCAGGTTGAGTTGAGCACAACTTTTCACCCTCAGATGGATGGCAGTCCGAGCGCACTATTCAGATATTTGAGGACATGTTGCGCACTTGTGTCATTGATTTTGGGGGTTCATGGGATCATTTTCTGTCGCTCGTAGAGTTTGCTTACAACAAACAATTATCAGTCAAGTATTCAGATGGCTCCATATGAGGCTTTATATGAGAGACGGTGTAGATCTCCAGTTAGTTGGTTTGAGCCGGGTAAGGCTAGGCTTTTGGGTATAGACTTGGTGCAGGATGCCTTGGGCAAGGTGAAGGTGATTCAAGAGCAGCTTCTTACAGCGCAGTCAAGACAAAAGAGTTATACTGACAGGAAGGTTCGGGATGTGTCCTACATGGTTGGGGAGAAGGTTCTATTGAAGGTTTCATCCACGAAGGGTGTTATGAGATTTGGGAAGAAGGGTAAGTTGAGTCCTCGGTTCATTGGGCCTTTGGAGGTGCTTTAGAAGATTGGGGAGGTGGCTTATGAGCTGGCTTTGCTACCTAGCTTGTTGGGTGTGCATCCAGTATTTCATGTTTCTATGCTCCAGAAGTATATTGACGATCCGTCTCATATTTTTTATTTCAGCACGGTTTAGTTAGACGGTGATTTGACTTATGATGTGGAGCCAGTGGCTATTCTGGAGCGACAAGTTCGAAAGCTGAGGTCAAAGGATATAACTTCAGTGAAAGTGCAGTAGAGAGGCCGGCCCGTAGAGGAGGCTACATGGGAGATCGAGCAAGAGATGCGGAGCAGATATCCACACCTGTTTGAGTCTTTACGTATATTTTTTGACTCGTTCGAGGATGAACGTTTGTTTAAGAGGGGGAGGATGTAATGATCCGGTGGGTCGTTTGAGGAATGAGACACTTAGTCTCTTTTGAGTAAGCTTAAGTTGGAAAAGTCAACCGGATGTTGACTTATGTGTAGAAGGTCTCGAATGTGAATTCTGTTGGTTCGAATAGCTTCGTTAGGTAATTTGGGACTTAGGAGCATGATCGTAATGTATTTTGGGGGTCCGTGGTAGATTTAGGCTTGAATTGGCGAAATTGGAAATTTGGCATTTTCCGGTCGGTAGTGGGAATCTTGATATAGAAGCCAAAATAGAATTCTGGAAATTGGAGTAGGTTCGTACTATCATTTGTTACGTGTGTGCACAATTTCAGGTCATTCAGAGTTGATTTGGTAGGTTTCGGCATCATTTGTGGAATTTGAAAGTTTCTAAGTTCTTAGGCTTGAATCTGAGGTCGATTTGGTGTTTTGGTGTTGTTTTGAGTGATTCGAAGGCACAACTAGGTTTGAATGATGTTATGGGATGTGTTTTCATGTTTGGTTGAGGTCCCGAGGGCCTCGGGTGAGTTTGGGTGGTTAACAGACCAATGCTTGGTTTGAGAGTTGCAGATTTTGCTGGTTTTCTGTTGTAGAAGGTTTGTTCATCGTGTTGGCAGAAGGTGTCTCGCATTCGCGAAGGAGAGCACGCGAATGCAAATGGTAGTGCAGTATGTGCATCGCGAACACGTGAGTGGAGTCGCATTCGCGAAGAGGGAGAGGCAGTTGGGGAACCCAGGTCTTTGGTCTACGCATTTGCGAGTGAGGACTGCATTCGCGAAAGATTGAGCTGGTTAAGCATCGCTATCGTGAAGCAGTTGTTGCATTTGCGAAGGGTAAAAAGGAGAGGCCGTCTGTGTTGTCCTACACAAATGCGAGAGGACAGTCGCGTTCGTGAAGAGGAAGCATCTGGGCAAAATGTTTAAGTTTAAAATCGAGGGTTTTAGTCCATAACCTCAATATTCATTAGAGAGCTCGGGAGAAGGCGATTTTGGAGGGTATTTTCAGAGGATTGATTGGGGTAAGTGTTGTTCACTCAAATTTGGTTGAATTTCATGATTAAGTCTTGATTTTTATCATTTAATTTGGTAATTTGGGGTGGAAATTGGGAAAAATGGAAGAAAATTTGGAAAGTTGATTTTTAGCATTTGGGTGGCCATTCGGAGACGTGGGCTCGTGGGTCGGGTTTGGTCAATTTCAGAATTTTTGAGTTAATTTGATAATTTTCGTCTGGGCTTCATTCCTTTAGCGTATATTGATGATAACTTACTGATTTTGGTTAGATTCGGGGCATTTGGAGGCCGAATCGAGAGGCAAGGGCGTCGTGGGCTAGAGTTTGGCTTAACTTGAGGTAAGTAGCGCTTCCAAACTTGGTTCTGAGGGTTCGAAACCCCGAACTATGTGTTCTATAATTACTATTGAGGTGACGCAATGACAAGTGACAGGCATGTGGGCATGCACCGTAAGAATTACGGCCTGGATCATTCCATGACACCGCTTAGTGACTCTTTCTTGCTGATATCTGTGTTGTAACCATGTGATTAAGTTAATGAGCTATAAATCATGCTAATTATCATGTTAAAGCTTTACGCCAATACTGTTGAGACCCGAGAGGTCGTTTCTTGCTATCATACCATTAGCTTCATTGATATTCTGTACTCAGTCCTATTCATGCATATTATATCATGCCTCAATCTCGATTATTGTTACTTGGCACATCATATCATTGTTCGGGCTAGTATTACAATATTTTGAGCCTCTGTGTGTGAGACTGGATAGTGATGACTGAGTGAGGCCCAGAGCCTGATATTGAGTGACAGTACGAGATCAGGCTGCACGTCGCAGTGAGATATTGATTATGCCTTTGTTGGCTTGTTATAGCACTTGGGCTGAAAGGATCCCCTCCGGCATCTTTACACCCCTAGTGAACGCAGTTGATGGTAATGAGGGATGGATCTTCCCTGGACATGGATCTTGTTCAAAGTATTTATACTTGGAGATGGATCTTCTCTATAGGGCTGGAATGGCCTTCCTCGGTATTGGATGACTGCGTTTAGTGATGTGTATATATTCCGGAATGGATCTTCCCTAGGCCGGATGGCCATATACAGTACCGAGTGGTTGAGCACTTGTGAGTGGAGGTACACGGAACATTGGTCAAGCTATCTGTGCATTGGTACATAGAAATCCCTGAGCTTTATACTCCTTATTGTTCAGACTGTATTTATTTACTGCTGAGTATTTACTTGAACTGTAAGCACGTCTACTTTTCTGTACAATTTAATTGTATTAACTGTTGAGGTTTGGTTTGTCACTACCTGTCAGTCCATAGTTTGGACTTGTTACTTACGGAGTTGGTGTACTCACGTTACGCCGTGCACCTTGTGTGCAGATCTAGGTATCTCAGGCCACGGTAGCGGTTGCTGATCATTTCAGTCGTGGGCTTTCATTGGAGATAGCGAGGTAGCTGCCTGGCGATCGCAGTCATGCCTTTCTCC
This sequence comes from Nicotiana sylvestris, assembly GCF_000393655.2. Classification (NCBI taxonomy): domain Eukaryota; kingdom Viridiplantae; phylum Streptophyta; class Magnoliopsida; order Solanales; family Solanaceae; genus Nicotiana; species Nicotiana sylvestris. The sequence continues at coordinate 49,571,800 of NC_091064.1, forward strand.
TTCCTTATCTTCCTCTTAGTGTATTTGGTTGCTATTCACAGACTATGTTAGTCTTGTTTTATTTCGAACAGTTGAGTATTTAGCTCATTACTTAGTGACACCAAAGGTCGGGCTTGTATTTTTCCGCTTTGTTAAACTTGATTTTATATCTTTATCAGATTTCTATTGAAAAATGGTTTTACTTAAGTTTTAAATGAAAATGTGGATTGTTTCGGAAATGAGTTGGCTGGCCTAGTTTTATGATAGGCGCCATCACGACCGGGTTGGCTTTGGGGCCGTGACAAGTTGGTATCAGAGCCTAGGTTACATAGGTCTCACGGGTCATGAACAAGTTTAGTAGAGTCTCGCGGATCGGTACGGAGACGTCTATACTTATCTTCGGGAGGCTACAGAACCTTTAGAAAAACTTCACATTCTTGAATTCTTGTCGTGAGAATCTGTTGATTCTGGTACTAAACTTCTGTTATTCTATTCTCTCACAAATGGTGAGGAAACGTGCTACCGGTCAGGATGGACGACCACCAGTACCACCAGTTGGGGCCACTAGAGGCCGAGGTCACGGTCGAGGCCATGGTAGGGGCAGGTGTGTAGCTCGCACAGCAGCTAGGGCAGCACCTACAGATCCACCAGCCGCCCCAGTTCATGATCAGGCTCTAGCGGGGGATGCTCTAGCAGTACCAGCTCAGGCGCCAATTGTGCCTATTGTTATTCCGAGTCTCTAGGAGACCTTGGCTCAGATCTTGACCATGTGTACTAGTCTTGCTCATGCGGTCGCAGTTTCTACTACAACATCTACTTCTTAGGCCAGGGGAGGCACTCAGACTCTCACCGCTCGTACACCCGAGGCCAAGAGGCCTCGGGGATCTTGTAGTTTTGGCAGTGTTCCTTTGGGAGGTCAGTTTTAGCATGGTAGAGGCCGTCCATTCAAACATGCTTATCCAGCCTGTTCGGGTCATCGTGGTGGATTATCTAGCCACGGTTCTCACAGTTCACATCAGGGTCACTCATCTCTCAGTACCCTTCTAACTCAGAGTTCGACTCATGCACCATCAGTTCAGGGCTCATCTATGCCTGGTTCTTCTAGTAGGTATCCTGGTGCTCGGGGCTCCCTTCAGTCCCCACCTCCATTTGCTGGGAGAGGTTGCTTCGAGTGTGGAGATTTGGGTCATATCAAGAGGTTTTGTCCCCATCTTATGGGAGGTTCGTCCCAATAGAGGAGTCAGCCTTCGGCTTCAGCACCAGTTACTTCCCCACATGCCCAGCCAGCACGGGGTGGAGGTCAGTCAGCTAAGGGTCGCCCTAGAGGGAGAGGTCATTCAGGTGGTAGTCATGCCCGTTTCTATGCACTTCCAGCCAGACCAGATGATATTGCTTCAGATGTTATGATTACAGGTATTGTCTTTATATGCCGCAGAGATGCCTCTGTATTATTTTACCCCGGTTCTACTTTTTCATATGTATCTTCATATGTTGCTCATTATTTGGATATGCCTCGCGAGTCTCTTATTTCATCCATTCGTGTATCTACTCCGATGGGCAATACTATTGTTATGGACCGTGTATATCGGTCGTGTGTGGTAACTATTGGGGGTATAGATACCCGAATGGACCTCATGTTGCTTAGTATGGTTGATTTTGATGTGATATTGGGCATGGATTGGTTATCCTCGTGTCGTGCTATTTTGGACTGTCATGCTAAGATAGTGACGTTGGCTATGCCGGGGGTGCCACGGATTGAGTGGTGAGGTTTGACAGATTATGTTCCTAGTAGAGTGATTTCATTTTTGAAGGCCCAGCGGATGGTTGGGTAGGGTTGTCTTTCTTATTTGGCCTTCGTGAGGGATGTTGGTGCATAGACTCCTACCATTGATTCAGTTCTGGTAGTGAGGAACTTTCCGGATGTATTTCCTATAGACCTGTAGGGCATGCCACCGAATAGGGATATTAACTTTGGTATTGATTTGGTGCTGGGCACTCAGCCCATTTCTATTCCACTATATCGTATGGCACCGGAGGAGTTGAAGGAGTTGAAGGATCAGCTTTAAGAACTCATCGATAAGGAGTTTATTCAGCCTAATTTGTCATTTTAGGTGTGCATGTTCTATTTGTGAAGAAGAAGGATGGCACGATGAGGATGTGCATTGATTACAGGCAGTTGAACAAAGTCACAATCAAGAACAAGTATCCTTTGCCTCATATTGATGATTTATTTTACCAGCTTCAGGGAGCGAGAGTGTTCTCCAAGATTGATCTCCGTTCAGGGCATCACCAGTTGAAGATAAGGGACTCGGACATTCTTAAGACACCCTTCAGGACCCGATACGGTCATTATAAGTTCCTTGTGATGTCATTAGGGCTAACCAATGCCCCCGCAACGTTCATGCATCTGATGAACAGAGTGTTTTGGCCTTATCTCGACTCGTTTGTGATTGTTTTCATTGATGATATTCTGGTTTAATTGCGTAGTCAAGAGGAGCATGCCAAACACTTGAGAGTTGTATTGCAACGGTTGAGGGAGGAGAAGCTTTATGCAAAGTTCTCCAAGTGTGAGTTTTGGCTTAGTTCAGTGGCTTTCTTGGGGCACATGGTGTCCGGTGAGAGTATTCAGGTTGATCCGAAGAAGATAGAGGCAGTTCATAGTTGGCCCAGACCATCCTCAGTCATAGAGATTCGCAGATTTCTTGGTTTGGCGGGTTATTACCATAGGTTCGTTCAGGGATTTTCATCTATAGCATCACCCTTGACCAAATTGACTCAAAAGGGTGATCCTTTTAGGTGGTCGGATGAGTGTGAGGCGAGCTTTCAGAAGCTCAAGTTGCCTTAACCACAACTCCAGTGTTAGTTTTGCCATCAGCTTCAGGTTCATTTACAGTGTATTATGATGCTTCGAGAGTTGGTATTGGGTGCATGTTGATGCAAAAGGGTAGAGTGATTGTTTATGCTTCTCGTCAGTTGAAGACCCATGAGAAGAACTACCCTATTCATGATTTGGAGTTGGCTGCCATTGTCCACGCATTGAAGATTTGGAGGCATTATCTCTATGGTGTGTCTTGTAGGGTGTTTACTGATCATCGTAGCCTCTAGCAGTTGTTCAACCAGAAGGATCTCAATTTGAGGCAGCGGAGATGGTTGGAGCTACTAAAGGACTATGATATTACTATCTTGTACCATCCGGGGAAGGCCAATGTAGTGGTCGATGCTTTGAGTAGGAAGGCGGTGAGAATGAGTAGTCTTGCATTTATTCCTGTTGGGGAGATACCTCTTGTAGTTGATGTTCAGGGATTGGCCAATCGGTTTGTGAGGTTAGATATTTCGGAGCCCAGTCGGGTCTTAGCTTGTGTGGTTTCTCAGTCTTTATTGTTTGATCCCATCAAAGAGCGCCAGTATGATGATCCTCATTTGCTTGTGCTTAAGGACAGGGTTCAACACAATGATGCCAGAGATGTGACTATTAGTAATGATGGGGTATTGAGGATGCAGGGACGGATATGTGTGCCCAATGTGGATGGTCTTCGGGAGTTTATTCTGGAGGAGGCCCCTATTTCATGGTATTCCATCCATCTGGGTGTCACAAAGATGTATCAGGATTTGAGACAGAATTATTGGTGGAGAAGGATGAAGAAGGATATTGTAGGATTTGTAGCTTGGTGTCTCAATTGTTAGCAGGTGAAATATGAGCATTAGAGACCGGGTGGCTTGCTTCACCGGTTAGATATTCCATAGTGGAAGTGGGAGCGGATCACCATGGATTTTGTAGTTGGACTCTCACGGACTTTGAAGAAGTTCGATGCTATTTGGGTTATTATGGATCGGCTGACCAAGTCCGTGCACTTCATTCCTATGTGTACTACCTATTTTTCAGAGCGGTTAGGAGAGATTTATATCTGAGAGATTGTTCGCTTGCAAGAGATTTTGCTTACTACAACAGTTAACATTCGAGTATTTAGATGGCTCCATATGAGGCTTTATATAGGAGACAGTGTAGATCTCCAGTTGGTTGGTTTGAGCCGGGTGAGGCTAGGCTTTTGGGTACAGAATTGGTGTAGGATGCCTTGGACAAGGTGAAGGTGATTCAGGAGTGGTTTCGTACAGCGCAATCAAGACAAAAAAGTTATGCTAACAGGAAGGTTCGGGATGTGTCCTACATGGTTGAGGAGAAGGTTTTATTGAAGGTTTCACCCATGAAGGGTGTTATGAGATTTGGGAAGAAGGGTAAGTTGAGTCCTCGGTTTATTGGGCCTTTTGAGGTGCTTCGGAAGATTGGGGAGGTGGCTTATGAGCTGGCTTTGCCACCTAGCTTGTCGGGTGTGCATCCGGTATCATGCTTCTATGCTTCGGAAGTATATTGGCGATCTATCTCATGTTTTGGATTTTAGCAAAGTTCAGTTAGACGGTGATTTGACTTATGATGTGGAGCCAATGGCTATTCTGGAGCGGCAGGTTCGAAAGTTGACGTCAAGGATATAGCTTCAGTGAAAGTGCAACGGAGAGGCTGGCCCATGGAGGAGGCTACCTGGGAGACCAAGCAGGAGATGGGGAGCATATATCCACACCTATTTGAGGCTTTAGGTATGTTTCTTGACTCGTTCGCGGATGAATGTTTGTTTAAGAGGGGGAGGATGTAACGATCCGGCCGGTTGTTTCATGAGTTACCGCTCAGTTTCCCCTATTTCTTATTCTTTATGTGTTGTTTAGTTGTATTATGTGGTATCGGGTTGGTTGGTTTGGGTTCGGAGTGGTTTTGGAGAGGAATGGGACACTTAGTCTCTTTTGAGTAAGCTTAAGTTGGAAAAGTCAATCGGATGTTGACTTATGTGTAGAAGGTCTTGGATATGAATTTTGATGGTTTGGATAGCTTCGTTAGGTGATTTGGGACTTAAGAGCATGATTGAAATGTATTTTGGAGGTCCGTGGTAGATTTAAGCTTGAATTGGCGAAATTAGAAATTTGGCATTTTCCGGTTGGCAGTAGAAATCTTGATATAGAGGTCAGAATGGAATTCCAGAAGTTGGAGTAGGTCCGTAGTGTCATTTGTGACGTGTGTTCCAAATTTAAGGTCATTCGGAGTTGATTTGATAGGTTTCGGCGTCGTTTGTGCAATTTGAAAGTTTCTAAGTTCTTAGGCTTGAATACGAGGTCGATTTGGTGTTTTGGTGTTGTTTTGAGTGATTCAGTTTCAACTAAGTTTGAATGATGTTATGGGATGGCCTCGGGTGAGTTTCGAGTGGTTAACGGACCAATTCTTGGTTTTGAGAGTTGCAGATTTTGTTGGTTTTCTGTTGCAGAAGGTTTATTCATCGTGTTTGCGGTAGGTGTCTCACATTCGCGAAGAGTGTTTTCTGTGATGGTGGATTTTATTCTTCCCGTTCGCGAAGGAGAGGACGTGAACACGAAGGGTAGGGCATCGTGTGCATCACGAACGCGTGAGTGGAGTCGTGTTCGCGAAGAGGAGTGAGGCAGTTGGGAACCCCAGGTCTTTGGTCTACACGTTCGCGAGGTGAGGACCGTGTTCGTGAAAGAGTGAGCTGGTTATGCATCGCAATCGCGAAGAAGTTGTCGCATTCACAAAGAGTAAAGCGGAGAGGCAGCCTGTGTTGGCCTACGCGAAAGGGAGAGGACGGTCGCGTTCGCGAAGAAGGAAGCGTCTGGGCAGAATGTTTATGTTCAAAATCGAGGGTTTTAGTTCATAACTTCAAAATTCATTAGGGAACTCGGGAGAAGGCGATTTTGGAGTGGATTTTTAGAGGATTTATTGGGGTAAGTATTCTTCACTCAAATTTTGTCAAATTCCATGATTAAGTCTTGATTTTTATTATTTAATTTGGGAATTTGGGGAAAATGGAAGAAAATTTGGAGAGTTGATTTTGAGGATTGGGATGGCCATTTGATGTCGGATTTCGATGAATTTGATATGAGTAGACTCGTGAGCGAATGGGATTTTTAGTTTTGTGATTTTTATTGGATTCCAAGACGTGGGCTCGTGGGTCGGGTTTGGCCAATTTCAGAATTTTTGAGTTAATTTGATAATTTTCGTATGGGCTTCATTCCTTTAGCGTATATTGATGATAACTTACTGATTTTGGTTAGATTCGGGGCATTTGGAGGCCGAATCGAGAGGCAAGGGCGTCGTGGGCTAGAGTTTGGCTTGGCTTGAGGTAAGTAATGCTTCCAAACTTGGTTCTGAAGGTTCGAAACCCCGAACTATGTGTTCTATAATTACTATTGAGGTGACGCAATGCCAAGTGACGGGAGTGTGGGCGTGCACCGTGAGAATTGCGGCCTGGATCATTCCATGGAACCACTTAGTGACTCTTTCTTGCTGATATCTGTGTTGTAACCATGTGATTAAGTTAATGAGCTATAAATCATGCTAATTATCATGTTAAAGCTTCACGCCAATACTGTTGAGACTCGATAGGTCATTTTTTGCTGTCATATCATTAGCTTCATTGATATTCTGTACTCAGTCCTGTTCATGCATATTATATCATGCCTCAATCTCGATTATTGTTATTTGGCACATCATATCATTGTTCGAGCTAGTATCATGACATTTTGAGCCCGTGTGTGTGAGATTGGAGAGTGATGACTGAATGAGGTCGAGAGCCTGATATTAAGTGACAGTATGGGATCGGGCTGCTTGCCGCAGTGAGATATTGATTATGCCTTCGTTGGCTTGTTATAGAGCTTGGGCTGAAAGGATCCCCTGCGGAGTCTTTACACCCCCAATGAGTGCAGTTGATGATATTGAGGGATGGATCTTCCCTGGACATAGATCTTGTCCGAAGTATTTATTTATACCTAGAGATGGATCTTCTCCATAGGGCTGGAATGGCCTTCCTCGGTACTGGATGACTGCGGTCAGTGACGTGTATATATTCCGGGATGAATCTTCCCTAGGCCGGATGGCCATATATAGTACCAAGTGGTTGAGCACCTGTGAGTGGAGGTACATGAAACATTGGTCATGCTATCTGTGTATTGGTACATAGAGATCCCTGAGCTTTATACTGTATACTATTCAGACTGTATTTATTTACTGCTGAGTATTTACTTGAACTGTAAGCATGTCTATTTTTTTGTACAATTTAATTGTAGTAACTGTTGAGGTTTGGTTCGTCACTACCTGTCAGTCCATAGATTGGACTTGTTACTTACTGAGTTGGTGTACTCATGTTACCCCCTGCACCTTGTATGCAGATCCAGGTATCTCGAGCCACGGTAGCGGTTGCTGATCATTTCAGTCGTGGGCTTTCATTGGAGATAGTGAGGTAGCTGCCTGGCAATCGCAGTCCCGCCTTTCTCCTTCCTTATCTTCCTCTTAGGGTATTTGTTGGATATTCTTAGACTATGTTAGTCTTGTTTTATTTCAAACAGTTGTAATATTTTGCTCATGACTTAGTGACACCCGAGGTCGTGCTTGTATTTTTCCGCTTTGTTAAACTTGATTTTATATCTTTATCGGATTTCTGTAGAAAAAATGGTTTTACTTAAGTTTTAAATGAAAATGTGGATTTTTTTGGAAATGAGTTTTCTGGCCTAGTATTACGATAGGCGCCATCACGACCCGGTTGGCTTTGGGGTCGTGACAAAAACATATATCAAAAACCATCAGTGTTGATGGGGATTAGTGTCATGACCCAAAATCCAAGTAGTCATTATGGCACCTATCACCAATTAACAACTATCCAATTTAATGAGATTTATTAAGAGAAGAAATGATAATAAAATTGCTTTTATACAAAGAATTTCCCAACGACTAGTAGTACAAATTATGAGTTTCTAAGATTTAGAGTTTACAAAGCTAGTGTAAAATAAATACATCATCTGTCTGAGTTATATATTAACAGATTTTTCATAAGTATACAGATTTTAAAAATATATATACAGATTTTTCATAAGTATTGAGCAACCATGAACAAGAGATAGCTATATGTCACGACCCTTTACCCAGACCCGGTCGTGATGGCGCCTCTCGTGAAGACAATGCCAGCCGACACAACCCCCAATTCATATTAAACAATTAAAATAACAAAATTTAAGTCATTAACACGATTAAATCCCAAAAGAAAAAGTGAAACAGTATAATTTGCGGAACAAACATAGCCCGACATCGGGGTGTCACTAGTCATGAGCATTTAAACATGTGTCTAAGAGTCTGAAAGAGTTTATACAGTCTATTACAAAACTAGTAACAAAAAGTAAGATAGGAGGGAGAAACACTGGGCTGCGAACGCCGAGAAACTACCTAGTGGACTCCGAATAGCCTGCTGGGAACAATCAACCCTCACCGGTGAGAACTGAAGCTCCTGAATCTGCACACAGGGTGCAGGGAGTAAAGTGAGTACTCCCACTCAGTGAGTAATAATAATAAATGAAGACTGAGTGATAAGAAATCACATAAAACACAACATTATGCTATAAAGAGGCGGAGTAAAACCAATAAAAATGCAATAAATAGTGAAATCTTGTAAAAACATCTTGGTTCAGTATAAGCATATTTAAAACACCTTTTTAACAGTTAAACGAGTAAATGAGAAGCAGCTAGAAAAGACAAACACATAAGATCCGCCCCTCGGGCACAATGTCAATAGAATCAGCCCCTCAAGCAATAACATGGAACATCACCAGCCCCTCGGGCTATATCTCATATCACAATGGGTACCCGCTCTCACTGGGGATGTACAAACTCCGGAAGGGGCCCCTTACGGCCCAAGCGCAATATCAAGCCACCTCGTGGCATAATCAATTAGGCTTTTAGCCTCATATCAAGCCACCTTGTGGCGTACAACTCAGGCTCTCGGCCTCATAATCATAATCAGTACAACGCTGCTGCGGCATTTAGCCCGATCCCATAATAATCCTCACAACACAGGCCCTCGGCCCTACTCAGTCAGAAATCTCTACAAGCCATTCGGGCACAATAAAATATAATGCTCAGCCCAAAATATCATTTAAAGTATTAAAACAGAGTAAACATGGATGAGTTATGAAAAAATATAATATAGCATGACTGAGTACAAATATAAAATCGAAACAGTGAGGAAATAGCAGTAAAAATCCCCTAAGGGTCCAAACCGTTGGCACGAGGCCTAAATATGGCATTCAGCCCAAAACAGGATTATAACAAACAGTTTTCAATCAAATACGCGATAAAATAATTATTCGGAATGGACTAAGTCACAATCCCGACGGTGCACGGCCCTACGCTCGTCATCTAGCGTGTGCGTCACCTCAATACACTACTAGAAAATAGACCTATGGCAACAATATTTTAGCAATGGTTACTCAAACGTTGCAATAAAACACCTATGGAAACGGTTACAACCATCACATAATCTTCTCAGACCTACTAAGATAGGTAGTAAAACAAATCGTTGCATTAGGACAAAAACTATTGCTATAGATTGACGTATTGTGACAGTGTCTTAATCCGTTGCAACAAAGTCATCTTTGGCAACGGTTCTTGAAAAAAAAAAGGGCTACTGGGTCGGTTTTACTTTTCCTCCCTATTTTCCCTCTTCTAACTTTTTCGCGCCTTGTTTTCACAAAAGAGAGACAAAGCGTCTCAAGGAAGAACAAAAAGAAAAAGTAAAAGTCCTAATACAGATACAAAAAACAAAAAGCCTAAATTTGATACAAGCCCTAAAAGACCTGCCACCCACACTCAAGCTACCACCGCAAGAAGGCTTACGAGAAAATCCAAGAGATTTGTTCAGCCCTAAAAGACCTGCCATCCCTAGAGGTTCTGATCTCTATCCAACTCTTTTTTTCTTCAAAAGAGATTTGTTTTCTTAAATTTTTGCTCTCATTCATCAACAGAGAGTTTGTTGAGGCATCTCCAGGTTGAAGCTAACTTAAGTCTCATCTCCTTTATACTAGGTAAGATTAATGTTATATACTTGTTTATTAATTTATTTATTTGTCAAGTAAAAGATAAATTGGGAATAAATTATTGGGGTAGCTAATTCTACTAATTTATATGTTTCTTTACTCTTTGTGAAGGTAATCAGGTAAATTAAAGCAAAGACCTCGAATAGATTTTTTGTCGGCCTTCCTAAATATGTTTTTAATTTCAATCAGGATAATTCTCTCTAACTAGTTTACAAATCGCCATGGTCTGTGATTACGACTTTAGACTTTTGTTGATTAGTAGATTGTTGATTTCTTTGTTTTGTTTTTGTTTTGTTGTCGTTTCTTTGCCGATTAGTGTATCTTTAGGCTTCAGGCGTTAGTGTGTTGTTAATATTGTGGAGTCTTCATTCTTGAAGCAATTCTCATTAGATGTAATAACTTTAAAGTTAGGAAGATGAAACAATCGACCCTTGAGAACTTTGGTATGAATGCTTCTGCTTTCTATTATTCATCTCTTAGTTTCTTACTTTGAGTCAATAGAAAGTTAATATGACAAGCAAGCGCCTCGCGATCTTGGTTTTCATATCTGTTTAGAATGACAAATAAGTTACTACCTTCATCCAAAATATAGCCATTTTACATTCTTTAAACATAAACATGTGATGTCAAGAACACAAATGAATGAACATATTACAAGTATTCTCTATTTCACCTAGCCTAATATGTACACAAGTTCTTTCATATTTTCTTGCTTTATGATCTTATACACAAAGTTATAGGTTTGGGATTTCCTTTCCTTGAATCCTGCAGTTGAAAACATAAGCAGTACTTCTATTTTCAGGTCCAGGAAGCAAATTACTACTGGGATTGCTTGAGGAGCCAGCTGCAAGTGAAAATATTTGGTAAGTAAGTTTTGTGTTCTTGAAAATCTGTGTTAATAGGTGGTGTGGAAATATTTGGAAATATTTGAAAAGAAAGTGCAACATTTAGTACCACCATTCCTTCTTGTGTTGAGTAGTTGGAACCTAAGTCTGGATCAATCAATTCCAATATACTCCCGCACTCTTGCATAACATAAGCCTATTCCAAATAGATCAAAATTTTGAATAGTTAATGTACTGGGAAAATATAACTTGTTAAGCAAAATTTGAGAGTTTTGAGTCTGAATGTACAAGTTGATATAGGGAACAATAATGACATGCCATTACTAGATGTTCTGGTTTACATGAAAATGAAAATAGAAGGGGAAGTCCTTTTTAAGGATGATGGAAGCACAATAAGAGTTACCCAGTCAAGAAGATAAACAGTTAATACAGTTACTTGCTAATTTACAGAGAATTCTGACATTAAACAATCTCCTTATTTCTTAATATTTGAAGTAGCAATAAGATAGCTGGTGTTTTTTTTAAGTTCACTAATAGCTCTTTTGAAATCCAAAATGGGAATTACAATTTAAGTAAGTAGGATGCCATGGTGCTAATAATTAGTAAACCAAGGAGTTACATGGCAGGGAAAGAGAGGTGGAGTTATAACAATAAAGATTTATATTACTGCTCTATAAAGGCGATTTAATATCTAGAAAAAAAAAGCTATATTTCTCTAGGTAACTAATAAGTTCTTGGCTTGCTTTACTTTTTAGGAGATTATACCTGCCAGAATTGCTGTGTGATGAGAACAGTACCATGATTGTTTCAAAATACACGAGATAATGCATATAACTTTTCAGTATTATCACATATATGCTACTTTAGCACATTAGTTGGTCTCGCCATTAATATCATTGTCATAGTTTGCATTTCTTTCTTTTTTTTGCAGTAGAGAAAGCTTTAGATTAAATGATATAATTATGTATCTCCAGTAATTTCTGAAATTTGTTATTTAGATCTTAATTTTTATGATTTGCATTTGTGACCCATAGGAGATTTAATATTCAATGGATCATGGAGATAAAAGTTGGATGGGTCTCCGAAGATCCACAGATGAGTATAGTCGCTGAGTGAATGATTTTCTTGATAAGGCATTTGAACGGGCTTCTCAAGACAATGAAATATTATGTTCTTGCAAAAAATGTGCTAATTGTTATTGGCGCATTAGAAATGTGGTAGATGATCACTTGGTTGGTTATGAATTTATTCAAGGATACACCAAATGGATTTCCACGGGGAAAAGATTTTCTCGAGAAATAATCCACATCCAAGTAATGGTGATGAAGGTTCCAACATGTATGATGATATTGATGGACTACTTCATGACACTTTTAGAAATATTGAGGGTGACATGAGGCATGAAGAAGGTGTGCGAGAGGGACCATCTGAAGATGCAAAGAAATTTTTTAAATTAGTGGAGGAAGGAAAACAAGAGTTATATCCGGAATGTGAGAATTTTTCAAACTAAGTTTCACCATTCGATTGTACTTAATCAAATGCATTCATGGCTTGAGTAATGTGGCTTTTTCAGACTTGTTAGACTTGTTAAAAGAGGCATTTCCATTTGCTAAGCTACCCGAGTCTTTTTACAAGGCAAAAAATATGATAAAAGATTTGGGTCTTCAATATGAAAACATACATGTGTGCCCTAAGGATTGCATGCTTTTTTGGAATGAAAATGAGAAGAATGATAATTGCTTTGTATATGGAACTTCTAGATGGAAGAATGTTGTTGATGGCGTGACTGCTGCAAGCTCATAGGTTTTAAGGTACTTTCCCTTAAAGCCTAGACTTCAGAGGATATTCATGTGCTCTGAACCAGCTGCAGCTATGAGATGGCATGCTACTGAATGACCCAATGATGAGATTTAAAACATCCTGTTGATGGGGAAGCGTGGAGGAATTTTGATTTCTTGCACAAGGATTTCTCTTGGGATCCTCGTAATGTTAGATTGGGTCTTTCAAGTGATGGTTTTAACCCGGTTTGAACCATGAGCATTTTTCATAGCACACTGCCTGCTATGCTAATGAACTATAATTTATCACTATATATTTGCATGAAGCCGAAGTATATAATGTTGTCAATGATCATTCCGGGTCCTTCTTCACCAGGAAATGATATAGATGTGTACTTACAACCACTAATTGCTGAATTGAAGGAACTATGGGAAACAAGGGTAGAAACATATGATGCTAAATTTGACCAAATATTTCAAATGCGTGCAGCCTTGTTGTGGACAGTTAGTGATTTTCCAGCACTAGCAATGCTTTCCGGATGGAGCACCAAGGGGAGACTGGTATGCCCGACTTGTAATTATGGCACATGCTCTCAGTATCTCAAACATAGTTGTAAGATGTGTTACTTGGGTCATCGGGCATTTTTGCCTCCTGATCATCTATTTCGAAGAGATAAGAAATCATTTGATGGTAAAGAGGATCATAGAACATCACCTACTCCCTTGTCAGGTGTAGATGTGTCAGAAGAATTGCGTGAATTTAATCATGTCTTTGGAAAGGGTCAAAAGAAACAGCGTCGGGGTAATGAGGGTCCATGGAAGAAAAAATCAATCTTTTTTGAAATGCCGTATTGGGCACATAACAAATTGAGACACAATCTTGATATAATGCACATCGAGAAGAACATATGTGATAGTTTGCTTGGTACTTTATTGGATATGCCTGGAAAGTCAAAAGATCATGTAAATTTCTCGCTATGACTTGGAAGAGATGGGGATACAAAAAGAGCTTCAACCATTAAAAGATAAGGATAATAAAAAAGTTTATTTGGCTAAAGCTTGTTTCTCCATGAAACAGAAGAGAAAAGTTGTTTTGCACTGTTTTAAAAAATGTGAAATTACCAAAAGGGTGTGGGTCAATTATATCACGACGTGTGTAAGTGGAGAAAAAGAAAGTATCAGGGTACAAGAGTCATGATGCTCATTTTATCATGCATTACTTGCTCTAGATTGCAGTTAGAAAAGTGTTGCCCAAGAATGTTTCTTTGGTCTTGATTAGGTTGGGGAACTTCTTTAGAGCCATATATAGCAAAGTTATAAGGCGAAGAGATGTTGATAAAATGCAATCTGAAATCAATGAAATTGAATGTGACCTTGAAAAGATCTTTCCTCCAACTTTTTTTGACATAATGGAATATTTGCCTATCCATTTAGTAGATGAAATTAAGCTTGGGGGTCCGACTCATTTACGTTAGATGTATCCTAATGAGAGAAATCTGTGTAATCATAAGGCATTTGTTCGTAATTGATATCATTCAGAATCGTCAATAGCGGAGGAATTTTTGGCCGAAGAGTGCTTGACCTTTTGTTCGAGATACCTACATGATGAGGTAAAAACAAGATTTGGCAGGTATCAAACAGAAGATGATGAAGGGCTTGAAACAGAGGGAGATGATATGTCACCTATATTCCCTAAGATAGGCCATCCAATCAGATGTCAGAAGAAAAACAAAGGCAATGCATTTACCATGGGTTTACAATTATGTTTTGAAGCACATCGATATGTTCTGTTCAATACCGGATATGAACAAATGGAGATATTTATCCAGTAAGATAATTATCATTTTTATTATAAACATTATTAATTTATTTATATGATATGATAATTTATACTTTATTCATAAAGGCCTAATATATAAATCTAAAATATTCATGTTTACAGGGAACATAAGAGTTTAATTGATAATAATACAAGATCAAATGCATGGATTAGAGAACGAAATCATAGTTAGGAATTCGGCAACTGGTTCTAAGAGAAAGTTAAAACTTTTGAAGTGCCAAATCATTTATAATGGCTAGCCAAAGGGCCAAATATAGTTGCAAAAAGATATACTGGATATTTCATCAATGGATACCGATTTCATACGATGGAACGAGATAGCCGAGTCAAGACTCAAAATAATGGAGTGACTTTGTCAACAAAAACTGATAGTTTAGCTAGTCCTAGAGATTCAAATCCTATCGATGGAGAGGTTATCTATTATGGATCTATTCGGGATATTATTGAGATTGATTATTGGGGTTGTTTTAGTATTTTATTGTTTAGATGTGATTGGTTCCATAATGAAATAGATGAATATGACTTAACTCGGGTATGCTTCAACAGATTATGTAGTGTCGATGACCCCTTTGTATTAACATCTAAAGTGCATCAAGTTTTTTATATGGAGGATCCAATAGAGAAAGATTTTTATTACCCAAGAAACAGAGTCCCTAATAACTTGTATGATTTGGAGGAAGAGTATTATGATAATAATACAGACACATTTTGGAGGGAGCTTGATGATGACATTGGTTCATTAGTTAGATTACCTGATGTTGATGTTATATAGTCGAGATAAGATATTCATAGTGATGTCATTGATATGCCATCTCATGCAGAGCTTTTACAAGATACAAATATAGAAACATCGGAAGAAGAGGATGATATTGATGATACTAATTGGGATTGGATAGATGCTGATGATTGAAGAGTAATTTCTGAACTTTTTTTAAAATTACAAATATGAAAACTTCAGAAGAGTTCTCTTTTGCATTTTCTTCTATTCTTCTTTGTACCGTCACTTTGAAAGAAAATGGAAAAGAATGTTATTTGATATTGCTTCTTTGATTGTTCTATAATTTTATTTGAATGCAATTTTCTTTGCCTGTTGTGTAATTTTGGATCGTAAATCAAGTATTTTTCTTCACGTCAATCTTGATTTCAGGTCCTTAAATTTGTTGGTAGATAGGAACAATGTTTAGATTGTTTTCTTATATACTAATTTGGCTCTAGTTGTTTTATGTTTTATCATTTTGATAGAGTTTGATAGTCATGAGGCAAGACGAATGTCTGAAACAAAAGAAAAAAATAAAAAACTCGACATGTATTAATGTTGGAACACTTG